>NC_046293.1:69054136-69687261 GCF_004115265.2 Rhinolophus ferrumequinum | reverse complement strand
GGCTGAAACCTTGTTATGGTTTCCTCATTTCACAAGGCCTTCCAGTGCTTCAAAAGCCAGATTTTTTTTTTTTTTGAGTAAATTTCATGGGAAATGTCATAACAATAAGAAAAACCTTGTTTTGGATTTCAAAGCCCTCTGTTTTGGATTTCTACCAGGCCCTCTGGTAGAAAATAACCAAGGTTACACCCAATGAAAAGGTAATAGGATACAGACCTTTGTTTTTGCTATTAACTAAAAATGTATTGATCTTTCCTTCTCTTTGAAGCACCTCTCTCTCTTTCTCTCTCTCTCTGTATGTATACACATACATATACATACACACACGTGCATGTGTGCACACATATATGTATGTGTATATATATATATACATATATATACAATCTTCAGTGATGTAATGATATGTATATATGATTTCATTCTTATTAAATATGGTCAGCAAAGTTATACAGATAAGTTGTGCAGATAAGTTTTTCCCCACTCTCAATTAAGGTTAGAAGCTGTGTCCATTAGTTCAGTAAATTAGAATTACATTTTTTGGATTACAAAGCAAGGCTATTTATTTTATTACTGCTCTATTTCACAGCTTGAGTTTTGGTGGATGACAGATTTATTCAGATAAATTAATAAACTAAAAGATTGATAAAATTTATGTATCCATTACTGAACATGGCAAGAAAACATAAATATGTCTCCTACTAACTTCTATTGACTTCAAATGTAAGTTGTGTACATAAGGTCCTTAGGATTTGATTAATGACAAAGGTTAGTCAAATACAAATGAAACTTGAATCAGTGACCTGCCTGAGGGAGTTATGACTTAAATGTTCTTGATATCAAAAAAGCCTCCCTGCCATTTAATCTGTTCTTTGCAAGAGAGGAAGTTTCCAGAGGAGTGGGTGAACCAAAGGTTGATGAAGTTTGGTTTCCATTTAAAATATCTTTGAGTGATACTGTAATTGTAGTGCTGGTTTGTAATTTTATGCTGATTTGCAGCACAGAATTCAAGCTCCCATATGAGAGATTCTGTCCATTAAGTTTGCCAATGTCAGAGGCGGCTGACATGAAGTCTCATTCAAAGTTCAGCTTTTCAAATTCCTTTTCTTGAATGACACACCTTCCTTATTTCTTTATCTTTTTCCATCACTTTTGAGGATTGATGCTGGTTGATTATGTTACTCAGTTACATTTGTACCTGATAAGTAGCTGATTAAAATTACTAAACTATAGTCTTGATGTTTAGGTACTTGGGCCCCAAAAATATATGGATCAAATAACTTTTTGAAAGTAGGTGTATTAGTTAAGATTGGATTTGACTACAAGAAACAGAGAATCCAAAAGACAAATTAAAGCCTTTATTTTCCTGATTTATGAAGAAGTCTTGAGGTAGATAGTTGCTGGTTCATCAACTCAAGGGTGTTAAAGCCTAGGTTTCTGCAATTTTTTAAGCCTTTCCCTCATAACCACAAAATGACTGCTAGAGTTCCAGGCATGAGGGAGCCTGGATAGAGCTCACAGTTCAGGGAGGAGGAAAGGCAAGGACTACGGACAAAAAGCAGAAGGGACAATCCAGCCCAAAATGGAAGCCTCTCACCCAGTGACTCCCACTTCCTTCTCATTTCCATGGTCATCCCTACCTTCAAGGAAAGTAGGAAAATGTACTGATTTGTTTTAGCTGGGCACATTGCTGCTCCTAACAAAACCAAAGTTTTGTTAGTGAGCATAAGGAAGAATACAACCATTAGGTTCTGCACAGGGAGGAACCAGGGCACCAACTAGTCTCTTCCTTAGACCACAGTGGACTCTCAATAAATATTTCTTGAATTAATTTGATTTATATGATTATCTTACAGAGCTTAATTTTGGGAAAGCCATCCTCTGGCTCATAAACACTTTAGCCACTTCAGTGGAAAATGATCATATAATGGACTTATTTGGGTATGCTAATTATACTGAAAAATTCTAAATGGGCTTATGGAACCCATGACATATTATAAAAAAGGTAGGCTGTAAAGTTACATAGGCAGAGGTATGTGAGTGGAGGATCTGTGGCTAGAATTTTTTGAGTGTTTATTAAGTGTAAGGCACTAGGTTAAGTTGTTTAGATAGTTTATCATTTTTTCTCACAATAAACTTCAAGGCGGGTATCATTTAAAGATGCGGTCACTGAGATGAAAAGAAATTGACTTTCTTAAGATCATATAGCTAGCCAATAATCAAGATTTAAATTCACGACCCAATGACTCTAGAGCAGGGTTGGCAAACTTTCAGATGCTTAAAATGTCTAAACCATTCTTAGCTTGTGGATTGCACAAACAATGGGCAGGGGGTCAGATTTGGCCCATGGGTCATAGTTTGCTGACTATTTCTTTCAATCCTGTATATTTGACCTTAGTGCTATATCTACTATATGAAGTTGGACAATTAAGTTCGTGAACTTGTTGCAATGATGTTGCTAACCTTTTTTGATATCAGAGGGATTATTCATTATGAATTTGTACCAACTGGACAAACAGTTAACCAAGTTCACTATCTGGAAGTGCTGAAAAGGCTGCATGAAAAAGTTAGACGACCTGAACTTTTTGCCAACAATCTGTGGCTCTTGCATCACGAAAATGCACCGGCTCACAGAGCACTGTCTGTGAGGGAGTTTTTAGCCAGTAAACAAATAACTGTATTGGAACACCCTTCCTACTCACCTGATCTGGCCCCCAGTGACTTTTTTCTTTACCTGAAGAGAAAGGAAATATTGAAAGAAAGACATTTTGATAGCATTCAGGACATCAAGGGTAATGCGATGAAAGCTCTGATGGCCATTCCAGAAAAAGAGTTTCAAAAATTACTTTGAAGGGTGAACTAGGTGTTAATGTCGGTGCAAAGCTTCCCAAGGGGAGTACTTTGAAGGTGACCATAGTGATATTCAGCAACGAGGTATGTAGCACTTTTTCTATGATGAGTTCGCGAACTTACTTGTCAGACTTTGTATACTATAGCTACTTTGTGCTATATCTACTTTGTGCTGCATCTAGCTACCATAGATATATCAAGGTGGCATTCCCTAGATGTCTGAACTTTCCATGAAACCTCCATCTTCAAAAACTACAAGGAAGAAATATACAACCATCTCCCTTGTTGACCTCAAATTAGACCATAAGAAAGTCATTCTAAATATTGAAGCCCAATTCTACTTCCTTTAATTAAATAGTGCTGCATCGTATGTACTTAGTTTCGTTTGTGCTCCCTGATGACAACCTCTTCTCCTTTTTCAGATATAAGTGGTCCCGTTTCTTTGAGATTTTACATTGTCCTCATGTGTAAATGATACCTACCTCGAAGGCTTATTATGAGGGAAAATGATAAACTATGTCCAAAGAACTTAGCCCAGTGACTTGAACCTTTCTAACCTCATCATTATGAAACTGCTTTCTTCTTCTCTTCAACTGCTCCGGAAATGTCTAACTCATTAATTCTACTCCATCCTCTCCCTTGCTCTCAAGTTAGGGTCATTTTCTGTAATCAGTAGGTAAACACTGCACATGAACTCACACATCAGGGTTAAATATAAAGCCTTGCCAACATAAAGACAAATTATCTTTATTTTGTCCTAATTTCTCAGTCACAAACTTTGACTTTGAAGGACATCAACATTAATTCGTTGGGACCCCATCTTTATGCAATCATGCTGGTACTGAATTCATGCTCTTGAATGCTTGTGAGTTTTCTTTGTCTTACTTGTCCCTGGCATTTGTTTAACACTGGATTTGAGACTAGCTTTTGGGGGAAAAAGTATTGCTGTTCTTAGTTTTTCTTTGTTTCTACTTTCTTCTCTTGCCTTCAAATCAGCTGTTCAATAGTAAAGTTCATGAGACAAACTGACTTCATTACAGGCACCACAGAATGCAATTTCCTCAGTTTATATAATCAGCTTCTAACCTAAGTTGTGCTCTGGTAGTTGTTACTGCAATCTTTGGGCCAGAAGTTTGTACAGACATGATAAAGAGGGGCACTTTCCTTGGGAGAAGGAGTTGGAAGCCAGGATTGAATTTAGTATCTTTCAAGTTCTCTGAACTCGTGTGAGCTCCAGACTGATAGTGGTTAGGGAAACTCTTCATCCTTAGCACACAGCACAGCATCAGTGAAAAAAGTGTGTTCACACTAGCAAGGTACTTGTCAGTAGAGTCCATAAAGACAGGAAAATGGATGGAACCATTTCAGTTTTTCAAATTTTAGTGTTTTAAAATGCTTAAAATGTAAAAGACAATTCACACAGCAGCTGCCTAGTATTTAGCTATTGAAGAAAGCCATAGGTTTTTCCCATTATCTATTCATATACTGTGTATTTACTTCTACAGCACCAGTATCATATGATTTATGAAGCAACATCAAATGAAAATAGCTCAGAATCATAAAAGACTTAAGTGCTTTTTCTTCTACTTATTCGGGTGACCAGCTCACACATTTCCTGACTCAAGACACACCATTGCCAGTCAGATTTCTTTTTGCAAACATAATGGCCTCTATCTATGCAGCAGGAGCACCAGATGGTATTGGGGAATTTCGTCAGTCTGATTTATCGTAGCTTATCTTCCACATGCCACAAATGCCAGAGATGAGGCCTACATGCCTGACATTTGCCAAGGTGTAACAGCTGCATCAAATGAGAGCCACTAACCCTCCACGAGAGCATCAGGTTGGGAGTCTGGAAATAGGCAACGGTGAAGCCAGACGGGATGACCCCTGGAAAGGGGATCTCAACTAAGCCTTCCCAAATCTCAGCTGCTCCTTCTGTAACAGCCAGTTTTGTCTAAAGAATAGGGGGTTGTTTGAGATGCCAGTCTTTCAGATGCTCCCATTGAACTCTTCCACAATTATTTCTCCTGATGCAGCAAATGTAATAGTTGTGTATTTTGTGAAGTAATTCAGTATCAGGCACACGAGGGACCCAAGGAGTCTTCTACGTCAGGATGCCCCAGTCAGTTTTACCATGAAACTACTCAAGGGAATTAAAGTAAGTTTCCTTTATAAAGAGTCCTGATAGTAAAATGTTTTTATTATGAGATGTACTATATAATAAGCCTGCATAAAATTATATGCACAGTTTAAGAAAAAATGATAAAATAAACATGGCTAAATTACTGAGACTCAGAAATGGAACACTAGTTGTACATTAGAACTTGTATGCTATTCCATGTTTACCTCTCCCATCTCATACCACCATCTCTCCCTTCAAATATCTATTATTCCAAGTAACATTGCCTTTAAATGAAGTATATGGCTTGGTGTTGACCTTTTGTGAACTTGAATTATATGAAATCATACAGTATTTTTTTTACTTGAATTTAACATAATTTGAAATTCATTCATGTTTATTTTTGATATTTTTACCCACCCACTCTTCCTTCGCCCCCACCCCCAGCCATGTCCCTGCCCCAGTTTTTTGGGATATATTGAGTTTTTAAATGTATTTTTTTCATTACATATTTCTCTTCTAATTTTGGAGGTATATAGTTTATGACTTTTTCTAGTTAGCACATATGAATACTTTACGTGAGGCCTCTAAAGTATTAGGCCATGTCTCTTCTCTGTAACAAACCGAATACCTTAGAATTTCTTAACTTGTTTATTATTATTTTAATCCTAGCCTGTTTACCCCCTAACCTGTACAAGCATACAATTTTTATTGCTGATGTTTACAATCTATGTTTGTTTAGATTTGCTCACATATATACTGGTATGTTATCTTACCATCTTTTTTTATATCTCAAATCTTACATCTGACATAATTTTCCTTTGGCCTAAAGGATACAATTGAAAATTTCTTTTAGTGAGGGCCTTTTGGTTATATACTATCTCAATTATTTTTGTTTGTTTGAAAATGACATGAAATCTACAGTATTAGAAATAGAACTGTTTTGACAATTATTTGCTTTCAGTAAACCAAGAGATCCGTTCTTTTCTGGCTTCTATTGTTCAAAAACAAGCAATAATTTTAATAACCATTCTTTCATATTGTCTGTGTTTTTCTCTCTGGTTGATATTTAGATCTTTACATTCATTTTGATAATTTTTATTTTACTATGATGTGTTTGTGTGTATTTCTTTTTATTTTTTTTGCTTAGGATTCATTGAGCTTCCTGGATCTGAAGACTGAACGTTTAATCATTACCTTGGAAATGTCTTGAGCATTATCTTTTTGAATACTATTTGCTCCCCTTTCTCTTTATTAGCTACATTTTTTGACCTACAAATATACATGCATTAGACTTTCTTCCACTACCTCCATGTCTCATATACTTTTTTTCATATTTTTCTTGTCTCTGACCCTTTACACTATATTCTGAATAATATCTCAGATGTTTATTCCAGATCACTAATTTCTCTTAAACTAATGCCTTTAGTTGATCTGTCAAATATGGTTTTAATGTAATTATTATATTTTTAATTTAATTATATTCTTTTTCAAATCTGCTTGATTCCTGGTCATATTATCAAACATTGTTTACTTAGGGCTTCAATTGCTTTAAATGTGTTAAATAAGTATATGATAATTCCAGAAACTGTTTTAATTTTTGTATCTATCTATCATCTATCTATCTATCTATCAATCTCTCTCTCTCTCTTTCTCTCTTTCCCTCCCTGATCTGTCTTTCTATATATTACGTTTTGCTGATTCTTATTAATTGTGACTTGGTTTTTCTGCAGATTTTGAATTTTGACTATGGGCTATTCATTTCTCTTGCAATGTTTATCTGTGGAAATTCTTTGAGGTCTAGTTGAAACTGAGCACTCCTGAGAGGATTTATATTTGTTTCTGCCAGTCATCTGGCAGGACACCAACCCAGGACACCTTTACAATCTCCACCTGGGAATTTTGGGATTGAACAGATAGTGTGAATTCCAACTGAAAACCTGGGTGGAGCTAATCTAGGGTTACAGATTCTCAGGGAAAACCTATTTTTCTCTTCGCCCACATCGAGGGTCTACACTGTCATGTTGTTTGATGTGTCTTTCCAAATGGCAGGGTTTATCTCTTTTATACTTAATATTCTATGCAAGGGTTTCCCTGCATAGAATTAATCTCCTTGCATTGTGAGGCCGTTGGGCTTTACCAGTCCTCTCCCTCTGTTCGGTTATCGAAACAAAAGCTCAAAGTCTTTGGTTTCAGGAAAAAACTTTCAAGGTGAAAAATCGTCTTTGATATTTGCTCACCTCCCAGAGTTCTTGCTTCCTATTTCACATGAGCTCAGTGATATGTTCAAAATAATATGTATAACACACACACACACACACACACACAATTTTAATTCTTTAATGAGGAGGATCATGCAGAGTGTATAATATACCATACTGATGCCAATAGATATCCTGAGTATTAATTTAAAACCTGCAAATGCATAGAAGATTGATTCTACCTCTAAATTTTACGTTAGAGTTTTAAATGTTATGGCTTACAAAGCTGACTTTTTATTATAACATACATTTTATTCTTGTAACCATATAAATACAAATTTAGTGAATGAAGCACTGTTGATATTCAGAAGGGCATTATTTATTGAAAGTGAATGTATAAAATATTGACATTTATATTAAACACATATAACATCTGGATTAGAACAATGTGGTCATATAATATTGTCTTTCTGAAGACTGTATATTTCATATGTACATGCAAAAATATGCTTGGCCGCTGAGACTTTACAGGCTTTTTATAACTTCTATTAAAAAATCAAAGGATTGTGAGGATTACACAGTTTTATGTATTTACCTTTATGAACAATATGTTTATGATGCCCACAAAAGGCATTATTTCTATGCTTAGATTCAGTAATAAAAATAACTAATTTGTGTTGATCATTTGTGCTAGGGATGGTTCTAAGTTTTTAAAATATACTTATAATAGTTAGTCCTCATCATAGCCCTTTGAAAGGTACTTTTTATACCTGTTTTACACATGAGAGAGCTGAGATCAGAAAGGCTAAGTAACTTACCCATATTTACACAGCTAATTGTGACTAAGTCAGAATTAGCAGCCAAGCAGTCTGGTTTTAGAGTCCAGTTTTCTTAAATGCATTGTTATGCTAATTCTCTAAGTGAGTTGGAAAATTGAAGATATTATGCAACAATTTATCCCTTCCTTTGAAAAATATTTATTGAATACTTACCATGTCCCAAGTGTTGCCCAAAGCACTTGGGATGTTCCTGGTTTGATGAAGCTCACAGTTCAGTAAATGGGTAGCCATGCAATCAAATAGCTACAATATAACCCCAAAACACTATCTATGTATGTATTAAGGGTGCTTACAGGAAGGATCAACTCAGTCTGCCTGTGAGAGTCAAGGAACTCTTAAGAATGGCTTTGATATTTGTGCATTAATAAGCATCTATCAAATGAATAAATTAGAGATAGTGGTGATGATGGTTTACAAAGGTATAACATTATATGCATAGCACCATGATACATTTCATTGCACTATAAACTCACTCTTCCTAGATAGTATAAAGTATGGTAGTGTGTAGTGAAAGTGGAATTCTCTGTTAAACAGAGGTCATTGAAGTTACTTTCTTTTTCTGAATGATCCAAGTTATTGACACTGAATGGTTTTTTGATTTTTAAAAAGTAACATAGGTAATAGCACAAAGCCTATATACGAATATATATTTAGCAGAAATGAGCTCTAGTAGATGATAGAGATACAGAATGTTGTTTTGTATTTGAGGTTGTACAATCAAATGCCTTCAGGGGCCAGGCAGTGGCTTATAGTAAGATACCAGGGAGTGTTGGGCACTGTGGCCTATTAAAAAAAAAATACCTGTCCAATCTAAAGATCTTCAAACTTAGCTTTTTAAAAACACCGAAACTGCTGGTTGAATAAAACAGGAATTCTTACTGAATTTGTCACAATAGTCCTTGGTTGCAGTTCTTAGTTAAGATGCCTAAGATTTTGATAAGGAGACGTTGAGTTTTTTCTGTCCAAGTTTAATAACCATATATATATGTATTTTGACTTATTATCCTGCTTTTTTTATATTATAGGTAATTATATTAGACTTTGTTACTTAGCAGATAGGTAAAATACCTTCTAAAGAATAAATTCTGGGACACAAGTCAAAACATAAAACAAACATTGGCTATTTGATTTATAAACGTGAAGTACTGATGAGGACTAAAGATGATCAATATCAGATTTGAACTAGAATATCTATGGAAAGACATGCCACATTTAGTGACTGTTCTTTCATTTGTATGACTTCTTAGAAGACTCATAAAGAAAATTATCTTCCACAAATGAGGTTCCGACTGAACCAGACACGTCATTCAAATTTACAATGGTCTACATTTTCTTGGCTTTCTCCATATTACTGAACAGTTTCTGGAGGAGAGGCAAATAAGTGATCTTCGGAAAACTAAAAGGTAGTGAGAAGTAGATAATACCCAGTCTCAGTTTGTGAACGAAAATTTGTGGACACAGAATTTACTTATTTTTTGCATATTAATATCACTAGTAGAAGGAGTAGAATAAGTGGAAACACTATAAAATAAATCACATACTAGAAACACACACACGCAGAGTTCCTCTAACACTACTACCTTTTTATGTTTTAAATTTTTATATGAAAGATTTAATGTACAATTAGAAGGTTTGTGATACAAATTTCCATGCTACTTTTCCATTAGTTCTTTCTTTATATTATACTTACTTTTTAAAATGATTTTTTATTAAAATATAGCTAACATATATTAGTTTCAGGTATACACCATAGTTTTTCAACATTTATATACCTAAAGAAGTGAACACCATGATAAGTCCAGCAACCATTTGACACTGTACCACGCTATCATAATATTATTGACTGTATTCCCTCTGCTGTAAATTACATCCCTATGACTTACTTGTTTTATACCCAGAAATGTCAACCTTTTGTTCCCTTTCCCCTCCCCCTCCTGCTTTTTAAATTTTTCAATTAGAGTTGACATTCAATATTATTTTATATTAGTTTCAGATGTACATAGTGGTTAGACTTTGCATTACTTAAGAAATGATCCCCCTGACTAGTCTAGTACCCACCTGGCACTATATTACCATATTGTTGACTATATTCCCTGTGCTTTACTGTACATTCTCATGACGATTTTGTAACTACCAGTTTGTACTTCTTAATCCCTTCACCTTTTTTCACCCTGCCCCCTAATACCCCCATCCATCACCCTAATAAATCTGGTACCTATATTACACCATACATAGTAATTACAATATTATTTGACTATATTCCTTATGCTATAGCCTACAATCCTATGATTACTGTGTAACAACCAATTTGTACGTCTTAATCCCTCCTCCTTTTTCACTCAGACCTACCCCCTTTCCCATCTTGCAACCATCAATATGTTGTCTGTATATATGAGTTTGTTTCTGTTTTGTTTATTTATTCTGTTCTTTAGATTCCACATATAAGCAAAATCAAATTGCACGTGTCCTCTGTCTGACACTTCACTCAACACAACACCCTCCAGGTCCATCCATGCCGCTGCAGATGGCAAGAACCATTCCCTTCCATGGCCGAGCAATATTCCATTGTCTATATGTATCACCTCCTCTTTATCCATTCTTCCACTGACAGACACCCAGGCTGCCTCCATATCTTGGCCATTGTAAACACTGCTGCAGTGAATATATGGATGAACATGTCCCCTTGAAGTAGTGTTTTGGGTTTCTTTGTATAAATACCCAGAAGTGGGATTATTGGGTACTTCTTTGTCTCTTGTTATAGCCTTTGTTTTAAAGTCTATTTTGTTTCATATAAGTATTGATACCCAAGCTTTTTTCGTTTTGTTCCTTTTGATTTTCATGAAATATCTTTCTCCCCTTTTACTTTCAGTCTGTGTGTGTCTTTCAATCTGAAGTGATTCTTTTGTAGGCAGCATAAGTAAGGGTTTTGTTTTCTTATCTATTCATGTCTTTTGAATGGAGCATTTAATCCATTTACATTGAAAGTAATTGTTAGTAGATATGTACCTAGTGACATTTTATTATTCATAATTTTGATCATTTTTTTTTCCCCCATCTTAAAGGAGTTCTTCTAACATTCCTTGTAACACTGGTTTGGTGGTGATGAACTTTAGTCTTTCCTTATCTGAAAAGCTCTTTTTCTGTCCTTTGATTCTAAATGATAGCTTTGCTGGATAGAGTAATCTTGGTTGTAGGTCCTTGCTTTTCATCACTCTGAATGTTTTGTGCCAATCCCTTCTGGCCTGCAAAGTTTCTGTTGCGAAGTCAGCTGACAATCTCATGGGAGCTCCCTTATAAGTTACTAGTTGCCTTTCTCTTGCTTCTTTTAGGATTCTCTCTTTGTCTTTAACCTTTGCCATTTTGATTATAATGTGTTTTGGTATGGGCCTGTTTGGGTTCATCTTTTTTGGGGCTCCACAGATCTTGGATTTATATGTCTATTTCCTTCACCAGGTTAGCAATGTCTTCAGTCATTATTTCTTCATATAAGTTCTCAATCCCTTGCTTTCTCTGTTCTCCTTCTGGTACCCCTATGATGCAAATATGTTGTCCTAGAGATCTCTTAAACTACGCTCATTTTTTTACAATTCTTTTTTTGTCATTTCTGTGCCAATTGGTGTTTTCTGCTTACCTTGTCTTCCAAATTACTGATTTGATTCTCTGCTTCATCTAGTCTGTTGGTGTTTCCTTCTAGTGCATTCTTCATTTCTGTTACTTTATTCTTGACCCTGGTTCTTTTTTATGGTTTTTATGTCCTTTTTATGCTTGATATGTCTCTGTTAAAGTTCTCACTAAGTTCCTTGAACGTCCTTGTAGCCATTGTTTTGAACTCTGTCTTGGATAGGTTGCTTGACTCCATTTCATTTAGTTCTTTTTCTGAAGTTTTCTTCTGTGCTTTCATTTGGGACATATTTTTTTTGTTTCCTCAGTTTGGCTGCCTCTCTGTTTGTTTCTATGTGTTCGGTAAATCTGCTATGTCTCCCAATCTTGGCTGGGTGGCCTTATGTAATAGGTGCCCTGTGGGGCCCTGGTAGTCTCACTGATCACCTGCTATGGGTGCTCCAGGTGTGTCTCCTGTGTGGTTGTGTGTGCCTCTTATTGTAGTTGAGCTTTGATTGCTATTGACACGTCAGTGGATGGAATTGACCCTCAGGCTGATTGGCTGTGGGGTTTGGCCACGTCCACAGCTTATAGCCTGCTGTGTGTGTGTGTGTGTGTGTGTGTGTGTGTGTGTGTGTGTGTGTGTGAGGGAGTGGACTTATTCCGTTGAATAGAATGCGCTCCAGGGGACTCTGGTGCCTGTTGAGACAGACTTTTGAGTGTGCCACTTGTGTGGCTAATTGGGTGGTGCTCTGCTGTGGTCTGAAGCTGACCTCCAGGTTTGTTAGTTCTGGGGACTCTTGCAAAGGGCTCCAGTACAGGCCTATGTCACCCACTGTCTGTGACTGGCCAGGGACTAACTGGTAGGAGCTATAAAGTGATTTGCAGTTGTTCACTGCCTATGTTAACCCTGGATACATGTAGAAGAGACCACGCTGCAAACTGACAATGTCTGCCACCAGTACCATGCCTAGGCTAGCTCCACAAAATGCCAGGATACTCCACGGCCTGCTGCCACCTGACGGCTCCCTTAAGACTCAGCTGCCCAATAAAGCTTGATGTGGTACACAATTTGGGTAAGGTAGGGTCTCAGGGAGTCACTAGAGTGGGAAGAGTTGTGGTCAACAGGTTAATGTAGACTCTGGTTTGGTGCCAGTGCTGAGCCTGAGTCTCAGAGAATACTGAAGAAGCCAGTCGCTGCTCACCTGGGGCCTGTGGACTCCCACAGTTTTTAAAGAAAGAGAGCAATGTGGGTGGGTCTGACTGTTTACCGAGAAAGTACCTCTGGTGTTGGACGAGCTGTGAGAGGTGGGATCCTGTGAGTCAGCTGGGTGGAACGGCAGAGTTCACCAGGCGAATCAGATTCAGATTTGGCCTGTGGGGGGTGGGCTCAATACAGGAAAGATGGAGTCCATCTGCCTGTTGCATGGGAAGAGGAACCCTCACAGAGAAAATGGCGACTGTCCTCCAGCCGTCGCCTCAAAAGCCACTCACCTCAGTCTGCCTGTATGTGTCCAATACCCACCTAGGTCCAATTGTACCTCTGCTGCAGCCCAAGGTGAGTGCCTGGGAGTAAGCGAGTCTGTGCGCTGGTCATTTAAGAGGATGCCTGGGTTTCCTGAAGCTTTCCATCCCACGTGGATAGTCAGAATCCCCATTGTTTCTCACAGCCAGATATTGTGAGGGTTCTTCTTCCTGACACCAGTACTCCAGGCTGGGGAAATTTGTTTGCACTTGGGGTCCCTTGCTTCTCTGGGGGGAATCTCTGTGGCTGAGTTATCCCTCCCGTTTTCAACCACCTCGCAGAGGTTTGGGGCTAGCCAGTTTTGCGTCTTTGCCCCTCCTACTAGTTTCGACATGGCTTCTTCTTTATATCCTTAGTTATAAAACTTCTGTTCAGTTAGACTTCTCCAGGTTGATTGTTCTATAATTTAGTTGTAATTTTAATGTGTGCATGGAAGGAAGCAGGCATACTGTTTATGTACTCCACCTTCTTGGATCTTTTTTGGAAATTTCTGTTACCATTTTAAGTGACTGGATAAAGGTTTCCTTAAATTGCATTCTTGATTCATTCAGTTACTGGGAATTGGCCATTCATCACTTGTAGCTTCACATTCTAATATTCTGGTAGACAGTAATAAGATGATATCAATTTTCAATTTCCCCCAAGAATCCTCCCCCTTTTTTTTAGTACATCTGTCATCAGAAAGATTTTCACACTTATTTCCACCACGAAATGTAATGTGACATAAGAAGTGTTGTAAGAAATAATGCCATCTTAAAAATTGTTTGCATTGGCAGACAGGAAATTCTCAAACTGTTGAGTTGGAATTGAGGCAAAAAAAATGAATTGAGAATGCTGACTCATTCTTTCTTCCCTCTATATATATTAAGAAGAATTAAGCCACAAAAGGATTCACTATTCTTTGAAGAAATTGGGCCAAAGTTTGATGATAAACTATCACAGTACAGCAATGCTTGCCAATGAGTTTACATTATGTTTTAAGTAGAAACAATTAAATAATGCAATTTTATTTTACCTATAAAATGCGACATAAAACACTGGAGAAATTTTTTTCTTTTAACCTGCCAAATGAAAATATTGAAGTCATAGTCCTCAAGTTACTTTTTGATTCAAATGTCTAATTATTTTTAACATTAGAAAGATATATCTAGGAAAAAAAAACAGACAAAACAAAACACTTACTGTGTATTTTTTATACACTTATGATCAGGTGGACCTCCTGACCTAAGCATGTAAAGTTTAAAAGCAAATCAAGGGAGAAAAGTATCTCTTGACAGCTCATTTTAAATGAATAGTTGTTTCAGTTTGGATGTCAGCCATAGAAAAGCTATGAAGTTCTGTCAATTTGGATGAGGGTTATCTCGTTTAGATTTTTCCTAGCCATGTAAAGGATAAAATTGGAACTTTGTTAAATTTACATGTGGCAATGAATCATAGATTTGTATCTTTTGGGGGATATTGTGCAGTCTTTCATTTACAATTAGGATGCTATAGATTCTTAATTAGTACAGTATGTTCTTTATCAAGTTTTCATGCTGCAACAGTTAAATTTTACTATTTTTTGCTTGAATCCAAAATTCTAATCCTGATATTTAAGGGCCTTCATAGTTCTTATGAAATATTTACTTTCAACCTCTCGGACCCTAAATTTTGGATGTTTGCCCCAGAAATACTTTTCACACCACAAATTGCTGTGTACCTTGGTGCTCTCAAAGCCAAGTTACTTTGGTCTTTTCAAGGGTAGTGTTTGGAAACTGGAATGTATAAATGTGGTGAAATAAGCCTAGGGTTCTAGCTCTGCCATACGTCATGACTTAACAGCTCTATTTCTAGGTATTTATCCTGGAGAAACTCACACACCTGGGCAAGTATGGTGATTATTGCAGTATTTTGAATAGTGCAAATGTGAAACTAATATATTTTTAAGACATGAACTATGGTTTATCCATAAAATGGACAATTACATAGTGATTAGAATTAATAAACAAGACCCACTTTTAATAACATGTAAATCTTAGAAATAAAACGTTGCATAAAAGGCAAGATTCAAACAAATAGTATAGATGTCATTTATATAAATTCTTAAAATCACACAAACTTATAGTATATATTGTATGTCTTTTTTTGTGGGAATATCTATATGGTAAAAATTCTTGCCTGGGAATGAATTCTTTCCTGTCATCTACAGGAAAGTGATTATTTCTGGTGAGAAAGGAAAAATGAATGAAATTGTGTGACTTTAACTGTAGCGGTAACATTTTATTTCTTAAACAAAATAAGCAACAGCAACAAAAGACCTGAAAAAATTTACGGCACAACATTGATATGCATTCCTTCTGGATGGGCACATAAGTGTTCATTATACTGTGTTCAGTATTTTTTTAAGTACTTTTGAAATATTTCACGGTTATGGAAAGAAACGTAGAACACACCTATTGCACTATTTACCAGAATATAAGGTAAGCAGACCCTGAAAATTATCTTTCTACTATCCTTGACACTGATTGAATCTTTTAAATCATTGCGCTCAGTTTTTCATATTTCATGGATTGAAAAAGGTGATCATCAAGGATATATCAAAACTGTATATTAATTTGGCCATATGAAATATGATTAATGATTTATAAAATACTTAGGATATGATTATCTTACACAATTCTTAGAAGGATGAAACTTGTTATTTTGCTTTTCTACAAGAGAAAGGAAAGTAGGATATAAACTTAATGGACCTGGCTTGGACCCATTATGTAAATAAACAGTAGCCAAGATAAATTTATAGAACCTCTAACATAGCATGTTAGATATCATTGGGGCAGGCATTTTAAACGGGAATTTGTGGATATCCTCAAGAGAAAATGGGAAAGTTCTAAGAAGGAGTTGCATATTCTGAAATTTCATCCATAAGTGGTTTTAGGTACATTTTTCTGTGGAGAGGATCCAGAGTTTCTACTAATTTAACACACAGACCAACTTTTGCAACCTGGGAATGAGAAAATTAAGTTGGCCAGGTAAATGACTTGGTTATGGATTTATAACTAGCACACAGCTGTTGCAAGACTTTAGCCTTCAGGTTCAGTTTTTTGTTTTTTTTTCTGGTGAAAACACCATAGAACATCAGAGGAGGTCTAAAATCTCTTCATTGTATTTGTGAGTATCATGTTGCTGAATACTGTAAACAATATCCTCTTCCTTGCCTTTCCCATTCACTTTAGTGCAGGCTTACTGGGAGTTGGAGCTGGTGAGGAACTCTGAGTATTTTGATTATAGACGAGTTCTCTGCTTTCTGAATCTTGGCAATGCAATGACTATGTCAAAAGGAAGAGACAGTCACCAGACACAATTCACATTTTGAACAGCAACTAGAATTTTGGGGGGTCCAGCAATGTCTATAAAGTATTTACAAGATTAGATTAATTTGTCCTATAAATAAGGACAAATTAAAACAGTGAGGAGGGCCGGCCCGGTGGCTCAGGCAGTTGGAGTTCCATGCTCCTAACTCCGAAGGCTGCCGGTTCGATTCCCACATGGGCCAGTGGGCTCTCAACCACAAGGTTGCCAGTTCACTTCCTCGAGTCCTGCAAGGGATGGTGGGCTCTGCCCCCTGCAACTAGAAAACGGCAACTGGACCTGGAGCTGAGCTGCGCCCTCCACAACTAAGACTGAAAGGACAACAACTTGAAGCTGAACGGCACCCTCCACAACTAAGATTGAAAGGAAAACAACTTGACTTGGAAAAACAGGCCTGGAAGTACACACTGTTCCCCCAATAAAGTCCTGTTCCCCTTCCCCAATAAAATCTTTAAAAAAAAAAAAAACAGTGAGGAAATTCTGGAACGTATTCTCAGTGTGTTGTTTAAGCCTATTTTGCAGTTCTAGTAGCCTAAACTTAGTATAGTAGCCAACTGTTTAATAAATCAATGAAGAAAACATTACGATAATAGTGGAAAAACACGGTATCAATTCAATGATTATATCTGTTCTATCCCATGTGAATGCATCGTGAGCCTATCATGTTGCATGTTAAGGATATTTAGAGATAATACCCATGTTTTTCAATAACTTGTATTCAGAATATTTAGTGCCCTGTGAATACTTATGATATACTATTTTTTAAAAAGATGATCATTTAAAAAATAAACAATAGTTATACTCATCAGACATTATGTTTGTTGAATCTATCTTTGTACAATAAAGCTAGTATTCTTTTTTTCCTTTTTAGTGACAAATAAAACTATTATATTTATTAATGTCAGTCATATAAAAATGGGTGTTCACCATGAATGGGAATGTTTTCTTAGGCAATATTTACACCCACACAATAATTCTTTATCTACTTACCATTTTTATTATCAGATTAAAAGTATGTCTACATGCATTTTACAAAAATATTGCTGGCACTTAAATTAGTTTTATATGTCTAAAACTCCCATACAAACATATCATACATAATAGCAGTTTTCAAGCTGACTTATGGATGATTTTGTAAAACGGTTTCGCTACTATTTTTGCAAAAAGAAGCAAAAAATCAAGATGAAAAATACAACAACCCACTGGGTATTTTTGTTAGCGGTAGTTATGGAAAGCAAGAGACATGCAAAATAAATGTAAGAACCCTGGATCAGATGGCAGTCGGGAATTCTAAGCTCGAAAATCAGAGATTTCTACTAGAACCTTCTTGGTTAGGTGAAAGTCAAGGAAAGCAGGGGATTGAGCATAGAGTCTCCTATTCTAGGGAAAGGAATGCAGGGTGTGAGTCTGAAGCTAAGTCTCTAACATGTCAATCTATAGAAGCGGCAGGTAGTTAGACCCTCATCTGGATCAGTTACCAAAACTAGCATCTTCTGTCCTAGTCAGGTGGGACAGCTGAGTGACAGAAATACATGTGATAGAAATCCGGGAAGGTAGGTTGTCCTCTGAGAGGGTTGTTGGAACAGGTACAAGGTGCCTAGTCACAGAGGTAGGTTTTCAGAGGCAGAGAAATGTTATAACTGGATGGGAACTAGAATGTGAGGTCTGAGATACAAATATGGGAGAATAGATAGGTAAAAAGTTAACTTTGATCAGAAATCTCAGAGGCCTTGGGGGTGATCTAGACCAAGGGCTTCCTTTCATAGATGAGAGAACTGAGTACTGTAGAGGCCTTAATCACATAAGTTATGGGACCTCCTGGAATTAGATCTTGGGTCTCCTAACTTCCAGGATGGGTGTTTTTTGAACAGCATCATAATTTCTATAGGCCTGTAGGACTGACTCATTACAAAGCTGTTGATCTGACAGAGTTGATCTGAGAATTGGGAATGAGACTAAAGTTATTAGTAACCTGCATTAAAGGACTTTAAATCTTTTAAAGTAAAAGGAGTGCAAATATATAATTACCCATCGCTCTGACACTCCTCCAACCAAGAGGTGGGTGTCTATGTTCTTTGTCTTTGAATATGAGCAGGTGACTTGTGACTACAACAAAGTTTCACTATACGAGTTCCCAGATTGGGTCATAAAACATAATACCGCTTCAAGGTAGTTTTCTTTGGATGCTCATTTTTGGAATCCAGCCACCATGCTATGAGAAAGCCCAAGCGGGCTGTGAAAGGGCTCAGTATCCTTGGCTGACGTCCCAGCTGACAGTCTGCACCTATTTTCAATCATAGAAGCATCATAAAAATGGACACTCTAGTCCCCCGTTCAGACCTCCAATAGCTGATACCACATGGATTAGATGTAGCCTGTTCATCTCAAAACTGCGGATACATGAGCAAAATCAATGACTGTTGTTTTAAGCCATAAAGGTTTGAGGATGGTTTGTCATGTCAGATGTAGTGTGCCTGCTTACTTAGTGACAGCTATCAGTGAGACCATGTACTCAGGAGGACTTGAAAAACTATTTAGCTTTTTGTTTCTTCATGTGTTTGTTTTGTTCCTTTGTTGTTTTCAGCTTTATATTCACATATCAGTGAAATCATATGGCACTTGACTTTTTCTGTCTGATCTATTTAGTTTACCATAATAGTCTCAAGATCCATCCATGTTGTTGCAAATGGCACTATTTCATCTTTTCTTATGGCAGAATACTATTTCATTGTGTATATATACCACATCTTTATCCAATCATCTATCAAAGGACACTTTGGTTGTTTCCATGTCTTGGTCACAGACAATAGTTTACTGGTTACCAGAGGGTAAGTGGGGAGGGGGCGGTAGATGAGGGTAAAAGGCAGCAAATATATGGTGGTGGAAGGAGAACTGACTCTGGGCAGTGAATACACAGTATGATATATAGATAATGTATTACAGAATTGTACACTTGAAACCTATGTAATTTTAATAACAACTGGCACCACAATAAACTTTAGTTTAAAAAAAGAGAGAGAAATGTAGGGAAAAAAGCTATTTAGCATAGTGCTTTATTGTTTCTATTTTTTTTTTTTTTCTCAAAACTTAATTTTGGATTTGTGAAGGACAAGACTGCTTAGCAAAAAATTCACATTTGCAGATTTGTGCTTTCTGGGCCCAGTCATCTTACAATTTGTTTTATCCAGACTACCTTGGGTTCAACTCTTAGATCTGCTATTTACGGTCGGATCTTGGACAAGTTATTTATTCTTTCCCTTCCTCAATTTCCTCACTTATGAAATAGATCCAATAACTCTATTACAAGATTTTTTTTTTTTTTTTTTGTGGTGGTTGTAAGGAAGTTTATTCAAGAATTAGGCACTCAGCTTCTAGAGTCTGACCTGGATTTTAATTCAGACATTGACACTTATCAGGTTTGTAGCATTAAGTAAGTCACTCAACCTCTCTAAGACTGACCTGCCTCATTTGTAAAATGAGAATCATATGATGACTTACTACATGCAGCATTGTAATAGTGTGAGGGTAAAACAAGTAATTCATGTAAATTGTATATTACAGTATGGTACTTAGTAAATGCGCAATACGTGTTAGCTATTATTTATTATTATTATTGGAATTAAGTCAGATGATCCTTCAAAGCATAAAATTATTTCCTCCTGTGGTACATAGTAATACCACTGAAGAGTACTGCCCTTTCTCCCAACTCCTTTTCTGGACCTCATGACTCACTCAATTGACTATACTACATTTATATTTGTTACAACTGTACGTAAACAGGGAAAATTGCTTTGAAAGTGAGAAGACAGATTCAAATTCTGAATGACTTTGTTGAACAAATTTTAAAACATGGAATGCTGAAATGGGAAATCATTGATTCTGTGTGAATAAAGGTGAAGAGCTAGTGGCCCAAGTGGCTGAGAAGCCACACATTTGTCAAGAATATAATACTGTGAAGTGAAAATGCCAGCACATCAGAAGGTTTAAAATTAATGCGCCAAACAACTACTACTACTACTACTACTACTACTATAACAACTACTTGCTAACCATATTTTATACTAGTTACTATTTTAATCTAATTCTAAGGAAATTGATTAATTTATTTAATCCTTAGGACAATCTAATGTTGGAGAGGTTAACTGCATTACAGTTGTCTCTGTTTAATCTCAACCTAGGATGAAGTATCCTTACTCTCTAGACATGAGTGTTGAACTTTTTGAAAGGATTTAGAAGAGTGCAGTGAAAACAATTCAAGGGTTTGAAAATAATACATTTTCAGGAACAGTTTAGAAAACTACAGTTTAGTCAAAGTAGAGAAAAATAAGAGATGCCATAAGAACAGCTCTCAACTGTATGGAGGGTTATGTGATTGTGTGCAGGTGGTATCCAGTTTCATGTAGTTCCCCAAGGACAGGACAAAGATAATAAGCTCAAGTTTTAGCAAGAATAGCATAGGTTAGACACAAGAAATGTCTTTCCCTTCCTGAGAGTTATTAACTATAGAGTGAAGCTAATAGAAGAGATGGATGAAATTTTCTTCCTTCAACTTCTTTTAGAGAATAAGATTATTATTATTATTTTGAAATGGCATTAAGTGGTGTTCTGGAGGAGATAAACAATCCTCAATTTTTTTCATCTTTCTGGTTCTATAACATTAATCATTCCATTTTTAAACAACAATAAATTATATATCTCTACTTCTAACCTTTATTTCACTAAGTTTGTGATTATTCACTTGTCTTACTTTTTTGGCCTACTAAATATCAGATATCCTTTTCTGTCTGCCTCTTTTGGTCCTTCCATTTATTTTTGAGCAGACATGTATCTCAAATGTGTCTCCATTGACATGTACTTCAAAGGACATTTTAAAAAAGTGATGAACTTTAAATCAATCAAATTTACTACATGGTAGCAAACTAGGTCAGTGGTCAAGGGGGAAGACATAGAGTTAGTCCAAATTTACTTTTTCAATTTTTTACAATTTTTATTACTTTTACTATTTGACTGCTTTTAATATTATAAATCTTATACTTGTATGATTTGTTACAATTTACTAGATAATTATAATACATTTTTTGGTAAATTGTGATAATAAAGGAATTCACCCTGATGAATCACACCCCGGGGTGTTTATATCTATAAAATCCCCTCCTGTTACGATGACTCTAGGTTTAGCCATGTGACTTGCTTTGGTTGGCTGGATATTAGTAAATGTGATTCAAGCAGGGGCTTGACAGATGTTTGCCCATTGTGACTTGTTTTTCTGGAACATGCTGAAGAAGTTATGTGGAGGACAGAAGTACCCAGAACCAAAGTTCCAGAGAACCACCAGACATATGAGTGAGACCATTGTGGACTCTCCAAGCCCAACAGATCCCTCTTATGAGTGACCATAGGGGAGACCGTTAGAAGAGCCTTCAGCTGAACCCATCCCACAGCAGAAGACTAAGTTAATAATATGATTTTTACTTAGACTCCTAAGCTGGAGGGTAATTTGTTACACAGCAATAGGTAGCTGATACACATATTGCTATTTAAAACACTTGGGGATATCAACCCTGTGAAGCATTGGGGGAAGATATTGTTGTCTCAGTTTTACATATGAGGAATCTATAGCTCAAATATGGAATTACTATTAGAATTTCTGCTACTGTGATACTTTATTAATTCCATTACCAGGTTTAGAAGGAAAAAAAAAGTCTAGTAATTATGATGCCATAAGATTTTTCAGACATTTAAAACAACTCTAAGGCAAAATAGGAATCATATTTCCAAAGTCAAAATTATTTTATTTTACATTGAAAAGATATCTTTAACATATTTCTGCTAAGATATCTCCTCGTCAGTGCTGGAGAAAAGTTATATTAGCCACCACCAGAATATGCATTTATTGAAAGAGAGAGAAAGCCTGAATGAAGGTAGTAATTGTGACTGTGAAAAAGCAGTTAGAGTTGAACTAAATTCACAAAAAAATTCTTGTTCACATAAGTAAACTTTACCCTCAATTGTGATCTCTTTTTAAAGAGAATTTTGTGTTTTTCTCCTGGTTGTCACTTGCTGCTCTTTTTAAAGTAGAGCATAACTTACAATGTTACCAGCTGATTTCTAACCATAATTCACAGCTTCCTTTGAGGACAAGGTAAAATTTTGGTTCATGTTTTATTCTTTTTAATTTTCTTTTTAAAGCATGGCCCTATTATTATATCTGGGCCATCTTGAATGCTTGAAGAGACTGCTTTTTGTGTAGCAGAATGAAGTGAAGTGAATTGGTTATTTTATTATAGCTCTAAAGAGAGCAAAGGCAGTCAAGCTGATCTTAAAGATGTGGAGGATAAATAATGTGATTTATTAGGGTCCCAAGGTTTCTAGGATGTCATGGTAGAATGACTTCATAGTTTTGGCATTTTTCTCAGTTAAGTAGCAAGACTGGCACTCATCTCCTTGAACTTTTTCTTAATGAGAATTTTTTTTTTTTTTACATAAAACATTTTGACAACCTCCTTTGCTTTCAATCTCTCTTTGTAATTTCTTATGCAAAGTCAAGTCATTAAAAGCAATAAAAACATGTCTTGTTCTCAACTTTAGTGTGTGTGGGCTCACCAGGGTATCTATTAAAATATAGACCATAGCTTCACTGAAAATATTGTGACTTAATAGATTTTCTGGGGGTTTCAGGAGTCTATTTTTTGTCTTGGTTTTTTTTTTTAAATTAAAGTTTATTGGGGTGACAGTTGTTCGAGAAGTTACATAGATTTCAGGTGTACAATTCTGTAATACATCATCTATATGTTTTGCTTTGTTTTTAAATAGCACCTAAATGATTCTTTAACAGTTGGCCTTAAAACCTAATGTCATAACCTCAGGTATACTAATGTTATTTCCTTCTTCCAATGGATAATTCACACGTATGTATAATAAGATATTTTAAGACCTGTGATAAAGAGAGTGAGAACAGTCAGTGGTAGAGCTTGTTGTAGGGGTTATAAAACATACAAATGGCTAAAAAATGTATTGTTTTCCTTGGCAAAAACAAAATGCAACAGTAAAAGATTCGGATGGTTGGGGTGCTCTCATGTCAAGAAATATCCATATATGCAATCCTCCTTAAATAAGCATTACTTTTAAAATGGAATTTGCAGGATTCTGTTTATGTCAGTATCAGTGAGTTAGTACATGTAATGGTACAGCATGGGTAACTGTTAATTAATGACAACCTGTTCTGATCAGCCTCTGCATTCCCACGATGGCCTTTCAATAATCTTGTAATCTTGATGAATTAGATTTTTTTCTTTAGGAAATTAACACTGTATTTTCATTTCGGTACCTAGTAAAATTAATGTGAACTGCTGAGAGGCACACTCTTGTGTATCAAGGTTAAATCAGAGGTATCGATTTTCTGCTCCTTCATAGGCTAAGAGTTGAGAATATTTGAGGCTGATTAATATTCGTTAATGAAATATGAACTGAGAAAGAGAATTTATGCTGATTTTATGTCTTATTAATATCCTTTATTTTGTTTGTTTTATAGGTCATATTGACTTTCTTTATTCAGAAATAGAAATGATCTGTACAGAAATGTCTCAGCTTGTGAACATAGTGCACTGGGACAAAATATTAATGATAATCTTATTTTAATGGATACAATTGTGTCACTATTTCTTTTATTCATCTTAATTTTTTCAGAAATATAAATTGTTTCTGTCGTTTGATGAAGCATTTGGTTCCTGGGACTTTGGGAAGAAGCCAGGAACATAGATGCAGTTGCAAAAAGTCTTTATTATATAGGTGGTAGATACAACCAGTAGATTATATGAGATTTTCTAAGCGGGTGTGAGTAGAGTGTGAAAAAAGTTGAGGATGGGATCCTTGAGGAATTGTTTATAAGACAAGAAAGGGAAGAAAACAAAACAAAACAACTATCACTGGAGACTTAAAGGGATAGCCAATGAGGTAGGAGAAAGCTGCGTGAGAAAGCATCTTGAGAGCCAAAGAGAAGAGAGGAGGAAAGCCCTATATGTGTCCATTAGATTTGACAAGTACATGGTCACTGGTGACTTTGGCAAAGGCATTTTCGAGAGAAACTAGTGAGTTGGAAGAAAAGAAGGAGGACAGCTAGAGTCGGCTATTCTTGCAAGCTTGACTGAGAAGAGGAGAAAGTTGCCTTGAATTAGGAATGTAGGGGGCTCACACCTAGTAAAGGAAAGGTTTTATTTTGAAGAGTGGGAGGGACTTGAGTTCATTGTAGGCTGAAAAGAAGGTGGTAGTGAGGAGAACAGTTAAATATATAAAGGAGAGAAAGTATTCTAGGTCGAACTAAGTCCTAAATGACGTGGAAAGACCTGTGTGTTTAAATTGACAGATTAGTCTTAACCGAAGGGGCACCTTACCTCTGAGATGAAAGAAGTTGAAGGTGAATTTGATGTATATAATGAAAAATGCTTAGCTTTCTCAGTTTATTACAAATTTGTCAAAGGAAGCAACCATGTTAAATTAGAATATCATCGTGCTCAGAGAGCATGTGGAGTGTTATTATCCATAGTACACAATTAATGATAAAAAATGGGGACTTATAATGAACCTATATTATTCTAAAGAGCTAAGATAGATCATTAATTTGAGGAAATGGGTGGGAAGAGATCACATTTACTGTGCTAACCACAATTCTGTGATGTGTGGAGAGGAGAAGCCATTTGTCACAGAATCAATGTGGGATATCCTTACATTTTTTCCCTTTGATTTTCTATATGAAGCTCTCATTAAAAACTCTGCAAATATAGGACTATCACTGTAACATCAGTATTATCTTCTAGTTTCTGAATTTCCTTTTAGACTAAAAATATTTATTTTTAGAACAGCACCTGAAGTTTGGTTATATTTTATCCATTTAGTTAGCTATTTATTTATCTCTCTTACTTTTTATAAAAAGAATTTAAGGATATTGCTATTAGGAAAGTTGGACATTGAGTCTACAAGCCACAAAAGTTTAAATGTATGATTGAAATAACACAGACCTGACTTATAGCAAAGAGGGACACATTAATTTAGCTACCATCATTATCACATTCACACAGAGATGTGAGTGCGTAATGGTCAGGGAATTCAGTGGCATTTTTTTCCTTACGTTTTTGCCAGAAACAAACACCTGGATTGTTGCCTAATGAAGCCAGCTGTTCTCCGTCTGTTTCATCCTGGACTTATTCCCATTTGCTATGTTACTGTGAATAGGAATTCTAAGGAGAACTGTCATTTGTATCCTTAGGTCATAAGAACCAGTAAAATATTTGCTTAGTTACTTGGACTATGTAATATTTGGGAGCACAAATAGGAAAATGTTTTGTATTTATTTAGAGGAAAATGATCTGGTATTGGTTATGAGTTCACTAAATGCCATTCTTTTTTTGTGAGTGTAATTATAATTATACAAAACCTGGTTACTCAGTTTAATTGGGGAGAACTCTAGTTTGAATCTGAATTTTAGAACATTTGAAGCAAGTGTGATTTTATTACTTATAAAAAACACATTGCATTTAATATTACACTGAAAGTGTTTTCAAAGAGTAAGCTTTAAGAAACATTGTTAGATGATTATATCAATTATCTATCAAAAGGTTTTTCTAGAAAGAATGCTACTGCTTTAAAAGAGTTTATAATCTTAATGCCCTGAAGAAACTATTGTGAGTGTAACCCACTATATTTGATTGATCTGTGAAAAGATAATACTAAAGCTGTCTGTTCCTTGGTAGGCCTATGGGTAGCTTTGGACTGGCAACGTTATTTTAAATATGTATAGTGATACATCTTCCAACATGGAACTTAGACATTTAATCACTTTTAAATCATCACAAAGGTAACCACGTCTTGTTTTTCTGCAATTCCAACATCATGTTAAAATAATTTATGTTCAATATAACTATATTATTCTTGTTTCAGAGAACATAGATATCATGTTCTGTATTATAAAGAAAAATGTGTGTCTATATTAATCATGTGCTTTACTATATGAGTAGAAGCACAATATAATTATATCTTTGGAGTATCACAATACTTTATTTAGCAAGTAATCACTTAATGTCTGTGATAGGCAGTTTGTTAGGTTTTAATTTTAACTATAAAAATTTAAGTGGATAAAAACGAATCTGTCAAGTGACTCTGACAACTGCCCAGACACATTTTAATCACCATTGGAGATAATAATAGACTGCTTTTCATTTGTAAGACAAGTTTTATTTGTTTCAAGCTTTCATATATATTGCGTATCACAACACACTTCTGAGGAAAGTCGGATAAATATTAATCAACACACACTGTTTTATACTCTTGCAATACTCTTATATCGTTTCACATCTGTCATCTTTCTTTCTTTTTCTGTTCTTTCTGTTTTTAAAAATTTATTATTGCTGTTATTTTTAGTTGTTCATCCCACTATTTTGTTTAAGGCAAGAACCATGTCTGGTAGATTCATTACTCTGTCACTGCCATCTAACTCAGTTTTTTTGCACAGGGCATATCCTCTATAATACCTGTTAGATGAGTGAGTTTCCATTTCATCAGAGAACGAATTACAGAGAAATCGAATGTGTGCTGAAGTCTAACTAGAAGCAGAATCAAAATCTATTTTTTTAAATTCTGGGTCTTATCCCTGCCCCCCATGGGGTCATTTCCATACTGTTTAGACTATCAGAGTGCCCAGGATGGTAATCAAACTTACATGTGAAGCTTAGTGATTGATATGCAACTGTTGAAGAACTTTCACAGAGAAAATGATATTATTAGTCATCTCAACTTTGGAATTGGTTTGAGTAGATTCTTGTAAACTTTCATTTTGTGAAAATTATAGCAAATGCAATAGATGCTCCTCTGCCCTACATGATGGAAAGTATTGTCCTTGAGCCTCTGAGCTTAGCTACAAATTCCCCTACATAAACAACACTTGATCAATATCAAATATTCACTTTACAACTCATTCTGTTACATATTTCTTAATTTGTGTAATACCTGGGAGCTACATCTTGAAGATTTATTTGAACATAAAATATAATTACTAGGCAAAAATATTTTCCTCCTCTATAAACTTGTATAGTTTGTTTGACTTGAAGTTACTGAGTCTTGCACAGCCTTTAAACATGAAAATATTAATTTAATAATTGTTATTATTCAAGGCAAATTCAAATTGATATTTCTTCAGTGGTGGATGAAGTCAAGTCACTCACAAATTTTTGAACAAATTTTCAAACTTCTCCAGCTAGCAGGAGTTCCGAGGGGAATAAAAGCCAATCAAATAGAAACATAAAAAAATTCACTGGTGGAAGTCTGTAATGCAGTGTTGCTGAATTTCTCATCAGATGTTTAAAAGCTCATAATCTGTAGATGCATACCTCCGTGGGCTTTAGACATATTGCAAATATCTAAAGGAGCCCTGCAGCAGAAATGAACTGTTAATTAATCAGGAAAAGCTTTTGATAGTGTAGCCTTAATGTGAGTTGAACTCATTTTCCTTTAATAAGGGACAAAAATTTGGATCAGGGCAATTTTGATAAATTATAGTCCTCATCCAAAACAGGAGCAGAGTTGCAGTACCTGTTGCATTTGGAAAAGAAAATATTGCAGATTGGGTAATTATCCATCCCCTAGCACATACTCTTTCCTTATTTTGTTTTTGCCCCCAATGTCTTTAAAAAGTCTTTTCTTGTTGGCAATAAAGAAAAGATTTTATTTTAAAATTGTGTCTCAACTTTGCTCTAAGTGTATGCTTAAGTAAGAGTCATCTTTTAATTTAGTTAGTTCAAACATTTCAACACTCTCCTCAGGCATCCTGATTCTTCTGCCAAAACCTCACATACGGACTCAAGGGAGATGAAAGAAGTTGATCTGCACTGGTTTCAAGGCAGACTTTTGGTTTTCCAAAATTGAGTTGTGCTGCAGTAAAAACAGGAGACCAACAATTGGGCAATTATTATGACAAGGGAATTACTAATGAATGAGGATTTACATAAAGCTTATACAGGATGAAAAATCACTGGTTAACCAAATTCCAACTTCTTTCCACTACATAAATATAAGATCAGCAACTAAAATACAGTGCCTATAAATGTCAAAGAGAAATGTTTTTAGGTCTTAATATATATTCAGCTGCATATCACCTAGAATGCCTCACTTAGCATATATCTGGATTTTTATGTATTTAGCTTCTTTTCACGTAAAAAATGCTCCTCCTTCTTTTGCATTTCTTAGTTTTTCTTTTCCCCCTAGAATCATTATCACCAATTTCCTTAAGCTACAAAACTTGGCATCACCATGGATTTCTTCATTTGTGTTATTCTCTAGATTCAATGGTATACCCATCATAGTAAATTTATGTCTAGAGTGATTTTTAAATGCAGTCATTCACCATTTCAACAATTTCCATCTCATTTCAGGCCCCCATCATAACTTTTGCCTTGTAATACATCTTTCTCACTGCTACTTGGTGAATTTTCTAATTACATGACTATGTCCCTTTTCGGATAAAACAATAAAAAATAGTAGAGATAAATTTTATAGCATATATCCAGGACATGAGGTAGTGATCCCTGAGAGAAGGAAAACAAAAGAGATGAGTTCTACCACTTCCCCAGATGACTCCCTGGAGATAGTTTCCAGACACAGGGCAGGGAGAGAATCCAAAAAGAACTCAATAAACTTTCAGTAGAGGACTCCGAGTCCAGTGTGTCGGGAGGTCAGGGCTGCTGTAATTTACAGAGCAAAATATGAAACAGGATGGAACTGCAAAGATTGGTTCAGATATATGCAAAGGAGTCCCTTTCAATTTTTGGTTGAATGCCTATCTGTATATGTAGGGAAAGAACTACTGGAAAGTGAAAGGTGGAACAATGCCAGAGGCCATGTAGGGCTCAGGCTAGCTCAAGCTCCAACGAAGAAAAATAGAAAGACTTAACACACAGGGAGCTCAGTAAAATCATCAAAAGTCATGCAAAGAAACAGAAACATGCAGCCCAATAATTGGGAGAAAAATCAATGAAACACAAATAATATAAATATAGTGAAAACTAAGTCATAACATTAATGAGAAAGTGAAAGGACACCCACATACTGAAATAAAATATTTGCAAATTTGTACATCTCATAAGGAACTGGTATCCATGACACATAATAAACTCTTACAACTCAATAATAAAAAGACAAATAACTCAATTTGTCTTTTTATTATTGAGTTGTAATGGGAACCGGATCTCAACAGATACTTTTTCAATGAAGATATACAAATGGGCAATAGGCACATCAAAAGATGCTCAGCATCATTAGTTATTAAGGAAACACTAATTAAAACTACAATAAGATACCACTCTCCATCTAATAACATGGCTATAATTAAAAAGACGGACAATAACAAGTATTGGTGAGAATGTGGAAAAACTTTAATCCTTAAACATTGTTGCGGAGAATGTAAAACGTAGCCACTTTGGAAAAGAGTTTGATACTTCCTCAACTTGTTAAACAAAGAGTTCCTATACATCCTAGCAATTCCATTCCTAGCTAAATACCCAAGAGAATTGAAAATACACGAGGTCTGACAATTAAGTTTGTGAACTTGTTGCAATGATGTTGCTAACCTTTTTTTTTATATCAGAGGGATTATTCATTATGAATTTGTACCAACTGGACAAACAGTTAACCAAGTTTACTCTTTGAAAGTTCTAAAAAGGCTGCATGAAAAAGTTAGACGACCTGAACTTTTCGCCGACAATCCATGGCTCTTGCATCACGACAATGCACCAGTTCACATGGCACTGTCTGTGAGGGAGTTTGTAGCCAGTAAACAAATAACTGTATTGGAACACCCTCCCTACTCACCTGATCTGCCCCCCCCCCCAATGACATCTTTCTTTACCCGAAGACAAAAGAAACATTGGAAGGAAGACATTTTGATGACATTCAGGACAGCAAGGGTAATAGTAGGACGACAGCTCTGATGGCCATTCCAGAAAAAGAGTTCCCAAATTGCTTTGAAGGGTGGACTAGGTGCTGGCATTGGTGCATAGCTTCCCAAGGGGAGTACTTTGAAGGTGACCATAGTGATATTCAGCAATGAGGTATGTAGCACTTTTTCTAGGATGAGTTCGTTAACTTAATTGTCCCATCTCGTATGTCCATACAGAAATTGTACATGACTATTCACAGAAGCATTACTCATAATAAACAAAAAGTGGAAACAACCTAAATGCCCATCTCCTGATTAATAGATAAATAAAATGTGACATATCCATACAACAATGTGTGATTTGGTCATAAAAGTAAATGAAATACTGACTATACTGGCTATAACATGGTTGAAACATGGACAAATTCTGCTAAGTGAAAGAAGTCAAACACAAAAGTTCGTATATTGTATGGTTCCATTTATACAAAATGTCCAGGATAGGTAAACCCATAGACACAAAAAGTAAATTAGTAGTTGCCGTGGACTGAGGTGAGGAAGGAATAGGAAGTGACTGCTAATGGATATGGAATTCCTTTTTGGAATGACAAAAATGTCCCAAAATTAGATAGTGGTAGTGGTTGCACAGTCTATAAATACACTAAAAATTACTGAATTGTACATTTTAAAATGGTGACTTGTGTGATATGTAAATTATCTCAAAATTGTTATTAAAAATAAATTGATAATATGAATAGCCCAAATTTGTTAAAGAAATTGAGTTTATACTTAAAAATCCTTCTATGAGAAAATTCTAGACACCTTCACTAGTATATCCAATAAAACATTTTAGGAAGAAATAGAATCAATTAAAACTTTCTGGAAAACAGAAAAGGAGGGAACGTTCTCCAACTCATTTTATGAGGCCAGTTTTATCCAGATTCAAAACAAAAGACACTGTAATATAAGAAAACTATTGATTACTATCTCTCATGAACATAGACACAAAAATCATTATCATATATTGGTAAATTGAATTTAACAACATATAAAATAGATATCCTGAACAACTGGGCTTTATCTCAGGAATGTGAGGTTTGTCATTTGGAAACAAAACAATAAAATTCACCATAGTAACAAATTAACAGAGGAAAATGGTATAATTTTTCAGTAAATGCAAAAAAAAAAAACAATAAGCGATGACTGACCATGATAAAAATTTAAGAATAAAAGGGAATACCCCAATCAGTTAAAGTGCATGTAAATATCACCCTCAGTGGTAAAAACCTGAATGCTTTCCTCTCAGATGGGGAATAGTTCCCTTTCACCATTTCAATTTAATATTTTACCACTTTTACCATTTTGGGGAGGGGCGAATTGGCTTAGTTCACATAGTGGAATTATTAAGCCACGGTCTCAGCCTCCGGTGGAGAGCAATAGAGAGGTCCACTGGCACATTTTGATTTCTTCTCAGTATTTTTGTTCATCCCTCTCCCTTTTTTACTGTTTAAAAGAATGAATCGTGTTGGGTGATAGGAAACGTGTAAGATTTTTTTTGCTTGCCTCTCTAGAGCCTCTCCCTGTCTCCTCTCCTTGGTGCTCTAGAGATGTCTTCACGAGGCTACATTCCTTCCCCTCTGTGTCCCAGGAGGGCCAGTCAGTTGGAGGAATTGGCAAGAGACCAGAGGACAAGACTAGAAGTATTTATTCCTCCATCTCTCTCCCTGCTGGATCTTAAATAGTCAATAGCTGCATTCCTTGACAACCCAAATCCTTCTCCTCTAAAGCTGCAGCAATTCCTGATACTGTTCCTTCGTTTGTTTCTTGAGGCCCAGGGATGGTAACCACTTTCTGCTGTTGCCAACTCCATGGTAATTGACCATCCCTTATGAATTTCCTTAACTTTTTCCCCACCTTGATAAATAGACCCTCATGCCTTCATTAAATGATCTTCTTTATCTGGTTTTGAATGGGCCATCTTGCTGATACCAAGAGAAATTAGGATATCACCTACTTCAAATGCAGAGGGATTATATAAAGTTCAAATGCACCTGGCCCTAATGTTGGCTTTGTTATTGTTCATGTGAAGATGTGACTGGAGAGACCGAGATATCACTGCCTTGTTTATGCTATGAGCCTTCTCCCAGCTCACTGGCTAAAGGCATTTTGGGGTCAGGGCTCTCTTAGGGCTCTACTTTGCCCTCTGTTCACGTACCTACTTACTAGTCACACAATTAGTGCTTTTGAGCCAGGAGTAAAGCTGATGCATTTATCTTCTACGTGTTACCTTTCTACATACAGAATGATTACTGATGGGTTTTGATGGTCCCTTTACAAGTGAAATGTAGTTGTGATTAGGCATATATTTGAAAAATTTTATAGCATCTGCATTCAGTTTTTAATAGCTCGGCTATTTCTACTCATTATGATCAATTTGTGGACTCAATGGGTTTTCTCAACACTTAATAGTGACGATGATATGTTGCCATTGGGGTTAAAATTTTTCTTTATATTTTAGCTGACTGTGGGAATGCATATTTTAAATAAAATCTAGCAAATAATCAATCATAATCACTGTAATATAAGCACCAGAAATATCATTTCTCCCACTCATCTGAAAGAGCAAGCAATTTATTTTAGTTAAGTTAGAAAAATGTCAATTTAAATTAGTTTTCTCCACATGTGTCTAGAAGGGAGTAGACATAATATTTTTAAACTTGGTTACATTAGAACTAGGTTGTTGAGTATTATTCAGAGGGTTACTGAAGGGAACCAGATACAAATCAAATCGAGTGCTTACATCTCTTCATTTTGATTTGCTTTTGCAGTCTCAATGTTCTACTCATTTATTTATCAATTCTTATAGCATTCGGAACATGCATCATGCAGTTTGAAATGTGAAATTATCACTTGACTCTTAAAGCCATCCCTTTAGCTTTTCCCTAACTTTCCGTTTTTAGTGTACATTGCACCTGCATATGAGTCCTAGACTCTATATTTTGAGGTACTAAATTTCAAAATTACATAAGATTTAGTAAAATCTGGAAGTAAACTTCTATCATTTTATGTAAGATTACTCATAAGAAATGCAACTGCTAAGTGTAGCCATTTTATATATAGTCTAGGCTTAAGGGGTAAGCCTCACTATCAGACATTTACAGTTTCATAATGCTTAACTCAACCATTTATAATAAATGTAAATTAAAATTCTTGGCTATAAGTAGCTAATTATTAAAAGAATTGTTATGTTAAACTTTTTGGTGTCTGGATAAAAATGAAGTGTATACTACATTTGATAAAGGCTATAGTCAATCTTTGTAGTAGCATTATTCATTTTTCTTTAATAATTCAGACTTTATACCGATCCAAGGTTCAAAGACACCTCACCTGCTAATTAATCAAGGAGAGAATGTGGATGTCAGCGCGAGAGGGAATCAGAGAGGAATCAATGGAAGCGATGACAAGCAGCAGTGATAATGCAGTGACAGATAGGGAGCATGGATTAGCCGGGGAGATGTCATTTAGTTTTTGTTACATTTCTTGAATGGTGTCGTGGAATCATTCAATTTGATTTAATGAGACTATTTTCAAAGGTACACATGTATCACTTTGTGAAGAGCTATTAATTGTATAATAAAAATATGCCATATAGCACTTTTATTTTGCATTGAGAACTTGCATCCTTTTTGTAATTTGATCCCTTTAACATCTCAGAGACAGACAGGGCAGAGAGAAAAAGCAAGGGCTAAAACCAAGGTTTCTTGTCAAAATTTGTAATTTTGCTAGTAATAACCGTGTGTTTCACCTTAACGTAAGGTGTTTTCTTTCTCAAAGGCCTCTGGCATAGATTTTGTTCCATTCCAGTATTTTTATAACAAAAATTTTAAGTATACCAAACGTTGAAAGAATTTCACAGTGAGCATATACTACCACCTCTAGTCTACCATTATTAACACTACATTATACTTGTTCTATTACGTATTTATCCATTTATCCAACCCTCTGTCTATTCATCAATCCACTTACTTTTTATACGTTTCAAGATAAATTACAGACAAATACACATCCAACTAATGTATTTGATTTTAAGTAGAAATAACTAATATTTGTTGAGCATATACTATATACCAAGCTCTAGGCTAAATATGTCACTTGCTATATCTCAAGGGTACCCCCAACAAAGTTATAAGGAAGGAATAGTTTTTATTAAATCAACTTTCCAAGTGAAAATACAGAACCTTAGAATGGAGACATAACTTTACTGAGGTCATGCTTAACTGTAGAGGTTGATATGCTGGAAGGTTGATCAGTAAACTTGTACAAGTTGATTAGTAAACTTACTGAGATTATGTCTTTCTGTAGGGCTGTGATTTGAACCTAGAAAATCTGATTCCAGAGCCAGGGCTTCTGTATTAATTTTTTGTTGCTCCTGTAACAAATGACCCCAATCTTGGTGGCTTAAAACCATTTATTATCTTACAGTTTCATGGGCCAGAGGTCCATGCAGAGCATGGCTCAGCTGGGTCCTTTACTTGAGATCTCACAAGGCCGAAGTCCAAGTGTCATATGGACTGGGCACCTAACTAGAGGCTCTGGAGAGGATTCTCCCTCATTCAGGTGTTGGACAAATTCAGTTCCCCGTAGTCATTAAACAGAGGTCCCCCTTGCTTAACTGGCTGTCAGGAGACTGTCTTTGTTTCCAGGGCTGCCTGATTTTCTTCTCGGCCTGCCATGTAGCTCCTTTCCAGCAATGATGAGTTGAGTTCCTCTCACACTGTGAATCTCTCTAACTTTTCTTTCAGCTTTATCTTTCTACCTTCAGCCTAAGAAAAAGCCCTGTGCTTTCAAATGCTCATGTGATTAGACTGGACCCACTCAGGATAACACAGGATAACAAAGGATAATTGCCCTATTTTAAGGTCCATAACCTTAATTATATTTGCAAACTTCCTGTAGCCATGGAACTTAACATATTCACAAATCTAAAGAGATTGTGAGGGACGGGGGTTGAGGGTGGGGGTCATTCTGCCTACTACAATCACAATGAAATGCCACTGCTGTCAGTAGTTCCCTATCTTAAAAAAGCGTTCCTGATCATCCAACAATTTTTAAAGGCATACTTTTTACTAAGAGTAAAGTATAAAGAATGTAATTAATATTTGAGGATAAGATCCATAAGAAATTATTATCAAGTTCGTAGTTATCTTTTGATTTCTGGTAGATTTTGAAAGCCAAATGTATTGAGATATTAATGAAAATTGTGGCCATCTTTTCGGGGAAATATTCCGTTCTTTATGCTTTGAGTCATTTTGTGTTTATTTGAGACAACCTAGCTGACTTGTTCCATCATGTGTCTGAAAATTTATAATCATCTAACCTTGTTTATTTCAGTGGAGAATATACAAAGTAGCACAACTGCTCTCAAGCCTTAGGTCTTTTCTCAACATATGTTTGTTTTAGCTATATTCTGAATGGTATTCTACACATCATTGCATTGGTGAATCCAAACGGCAATAATTAAGAGCACACAACAGATGGGATTGATTTTATCTGTGCATGGTAGATATTGGTCATTCATTCATAATGGCCAATGAACCGATACGGATTTGAGCATGAACTAAATCTGAGCTTCCCTGTTTGGTTTTCCTGCCTCACTTTACCATGACCTGAATATGCATTTTTTTCACATTACTAGGAAATCTTTTATAAAATTTAAAAACCCCTATATGATTTTAAGAGTAGAGGTATCCAACTCAAATAAAAATCCTTGCCCTCACAAATATCGATAGCATATGCTTTTAACATCTACACTGCTGCAAATGAATTAGCTCTTAACCACTCCCTTACAATAATTTCTTATTAATGATTTTATCACTTTTTATGTTATAACAATTTCTGTAACCTCATTCATGTCATGACTTACATGTTTTCATCTTTGTAGCCCTAATATTTCCTAATACTGAATCTAGCACAAAACAAGCACTTTTTTTTTGGTTACTGAATTGGTCCTGTCCTTTATTCATTCATTCATTTTGCAAGGGGCTATTGTGGGCCTATGTTATCTTAGTCATGGCTAAATCCTGGGACGAGAGAGATAAATAGGAAACAGATTTTCAAAAATGCGTGGACTAGCGGAAAAGAACGACATGTAAACAAATTATTATCCTATAGTAATGAGCACTATCATTAAGAGTATTAAAAGAAAGTAGAGGAGACAGATCTAAGTGAGGCTAAAAACTTGAAAGATATAACTACTTCTGTATGTGTGTGTACCTTCATACAATTATATGAACTAAGACTTAAAATATGTTATAAGCAATTAGATTTCTACTTGTCATATATTTACATATACATATGACATATTTTAGAGTGGTGTGCAGAACTTGATTTGGACTAGCACCTCAGAATCTGGTTTGGAGTAACACCTTAGAAATGATTAGGGAAGTTCCTATACTATTAAAGATTAAGGCCACTGGCATATCATGGATATGATACAGAACTTAAATAGTGTTTTATAGACTTAATGATGTTAGGAAACTATGTATGAGATTTATTGCTGTCTATGTCTTTAGATTAGTTATTTACCCTGTCATGCAAATACATAATCAAATTGTCATTCTGCCATAAACTTTTTAGACTTCTAAAGTGTATTCAAGTATAGTAATCTCTTAGGCATCATACTATTCTACAGACACCTTGTTAGTGTACTGATTACCATGACCATTCAGATTGTTCTGTCTAGAGCAAACACTTCCCAGCCCCATTTTTCTGCCCGATTTTCATATCATGGTACAGATTTTAGAAAGTCGTTTTCTTTCTTTTGCGGGTCCTTTTTCTGCTTTCTCTTCTGACTTTCCTCTATTTCAAGATGTATATAGATCAGTGAAAACACAATGCTCTCCACTGTTGTATACTAAGCACATGGTAAACTGAGGGGTAGGGAAAAGTGAGCCCAATGTAAGCCTTTTATCCATGAAAAATAGCACTGGATACTTGTCCTGACTTATTACCCAGGCTAACTGGCAAGGATGGCAGAGCTGTCGTGGGGAAGCAGAGGCTGTGTCATGGAATGTTAGCGATGTGACTCCCTGTCTGGAACCCGTGCTGAACTGCTCAGCCAGTGTTGATGTGCTTGTTTGTGCTGATCTGCCACCATTTGTGCACTTCCCTTTGAGACCCATGGCCTGCCTTTGTAAGGCAGTAGTTGGGCAGGAAATGGGGTGAAGTGTATAACCGTGGGAGAGCGCCAAGTATACCTAGCTTCCATGATTTCAGGTTGGCTCCTTGGCAAGCTCAGTACAATCCACACTTCAAGTGGCTATCCAGCCTGCTTCTCTTATCTGAGAATAACGTGGCTTGTAAAAGTCAGTGAAGAAGATTTTCACATTTGGTGGCCCTCTCACCTTAATGTCATGAATCAATATCAATTGAAATGCTGAGAGGCGTGAAGCCATGGCACTAATTAGCAAGTGAGAGGCTAATTGCACCTTCTCTAGAGAAAACATGGAAATAAATAAAGCATGAATCAATGGATACTGGGGCTCACTACTGGTGATTTTCTGTGTGCATTTCCCTATGCCTCCTATACAAAATAAGTGAGTTTAAAGCTTAACCTTCTTTTTGAATAATACAACCAGGTACAAAAACCCTTTTAAGGCTTGAATATCTACTGTTTATTTCTTTTGTAGGATTTGAAGGACAAATCCCTAGATATGATTTTCTTTCCTTTTTATGAACATAGGAGATTGGTATTGGGTATGCATAAATGTAAAAGTCTAAAATTTCTGATGTGCAAGTATGAACTACTCTTTTTTGTAACAAAGAATTTTTTTTTTGAGTCTCTAAATGGGGAGTACTGCTTATACTTAAAACTGGATGTGACTTTCATTCTCTAAGTATTCAGTTGTTTTAAACAACAGCTATAATGGTGGAGTTTGTTGACTCATGATTTTAACTCATTTTGTAACTTAGGTGTTGGAATAGTGGAATTATGAAGACTTTGGGAGGTCCACGTGGAATGATCTAATCTTGCTCTCCCCTGGCCTCTCTTAAAGCACAATGGGTATGAAGCTGGTTTGACACCTTCCAGTCCTCACACTGCTTTGATCATTGATGCTTTTCTACATCAGTAAAGCTTATTTAGATATGCATGTGCATATATTTTTATGTTGAATACATTTCTACTTCTGAATGAGTATAATACAGAGAATAGATTTCCATTGTGGGTCATGGAGAATTAAACATAATTTGAGTTATTCTTCATTGGTTAATTTTGTGATTATTACATGGCAGATTTTCCTTTATTTAAAAGCTATATTGTAACTATTTCTAGGTTAAAGATATTATAATAAAGGAAGTAGATTAATGTGGGAACAGAGCCAGGAGTGCAGTTTCCAGGCTCTCGGCATCACGTGGAAAGGTGCTCACTCAGGTAGTAAATGGCCATCAACTGTGATTGGATGGCCATCAGCTGTGTCTAGTTGGCCATCAGCTGTAACCAGTGAGCCATTTGCCGCTAATATAACTGCAGTGGCTACACTAGCAGCAAATGGGAGCTAGCAAGAAGATGGTGGCTGAGCTTGCAAGAGCGGATTGCGGTTAGCATGGCGCATTGCAGCTAGCAAGTGAGGTTGGTTGGCAGAGAGAAGTGGACAGCAGGTTGAGGACAGTGTGGCTCCTGCTTCCTGTGTCTCCAACCCAGCTGTCAGAGAGACTATAGTGATAGGAACCTCCCATCTATGGCTCCGTGGGTGTTCCTTTTTGGCCTCACCATGTCCTGCGTTCTTATGTGGGGAGCGGGACCAGAGATCCCGCCTGACACCCTGCACTACAATTAACTAAGGGAGAAAGTAATAGAAAATAGATTGCAGAGGGTAGTCTGTAATAAGAGTTTTCCACGGCATTGTGTTTGAATCTGAGACACCTGTTACATTATTAGATATTTTTATTGCTATACCATTTTAATGTTAAAAATATGTTAATCGCTATGACCGTTGTTAATTGTTTTGGCTTGATATATTTCTTTCTTAGTTTAGATAAAAGTTATAGCCATATATTTTTAGATGATTATAGTCTGTTTTTCTATTGGTAAAAGTCATGAAAAATCTTTACTATTTTACTTAAAGATGAGAGTTCAATTCCATTAGCAATTTCATAATTCATAACTTATTTGAAAATGTACATTGAACTGTGAGATAGAAATATTCCCTTGTGATTATAATGGGCTCAACCCTTTCTCATTACACTTGTCTTCCAAACATGCTCAAATTTACAAATTTTTAAAAATGTTATACTCTTTTTTTTCCCACTTGTCTACTCTTTTTAGAGAAAGACTATTTGCTGCCCCTTTTTAACTTTTCCATCATTTGTAGTCTTTATTATTTTCATTCTTAAGGGCACTGTGTTTGTCTCTTTGAAACTTTCCAGTGTGGGAATGAGAGCCTATGTGTTTTGATTACCCAACAAAGGACATCTGTCTTTCCCATCCTTTTTCTTTATATTATTCAATTCCTCACTAGCATTAAATAAAACAGACCACTGAGACTGCTAGTTTTCTCCGTAGTTCCATAATGCCATAGGTAATTTTCCTTAAATATCAAGTTCCTTTTTCTCTTCTTGTCGACAGCTGGAGAACTGACCTTTTTCTCTGAAAGCAAGTGAGAGATCCTATAATTTTCAATATTGCTTGAATTTAATTTGAACTACATTTTAAACTAGCACAGTCATGTAACTACTAATTCTCACTTTGTTAAAATGTGGCTTTCTCCAGAACACAGAAATTGTTACTACCTGTCTTCTATAATTTCCACAGTGAGTTCTCATTCATAAATCTTTGAGAAAAATGACAAGCCAAAACATTAACTCAGACATATCAGAAAACAAATCTTTAACAACATGCAGTACCTTGACTAGAATAGGAAATGTTTAACACAACAGTGTTTTAGTGGGCATGATGGAAAGTTTTTTTGAAATGTTTGGTTATTCTACATGAGGTTTTTTTGTTTGTTTCTTACTACATGTCAGGGTCATTGGGGAGAAGTGGCTCTGTACCATGTGATTTAAAAATATTAGGAAGTCCTGCCCCAAATATTTCTCCAAAGGCGTGTTTCTAATTCTCCTTACTGCTAGAGTAATCTTTCTGTAACAAAAGTTTGATCTTGGACTTTCTTGTTTATAATCTTTTGATGGCTCCCCTTAGTATTCAAGATAAGGTTCAGAATCTTAAGCTTAGCCCATGATCCTTCATTTTCAGCCTCTTCTTTGTGTCTAATACATTGTCCTGAGCCATTCTGAATGACTTGGTGTCCCTTCCTCGTCTCGGGCTGTTTCACACCTGTGCCTTCTTCATGTAGTCCTAAGGTCGGAAACATCCTCCCTCACTCATCACCAGCTTCCTCATTCTACAAAACTCAGCTCACTTTTCACATTACACATGAAGCCTTCGCCGATGTTTTCCCCAAACTCCTTTTGGAGTATTCCTAGCAACCTGTGTAAACCTCTCTTGTATTATTTGTCGCTATACTGTAATCAGTGGCATTTTATTGCCTATCTCCTCTGACATTAGAGATATAAAAATGCCTTGTTCATGTTGTATTCTTAGCAACTTATATAATACTGGCACATTGTAGGTGTTCAATAAAGGTTTGTTGAGTGAAGGCATACATGAATAAATTAATGTCTGATATTTCAACATTGGAAATTTACTTTCTTGTTTTAAAGACCTAATTTACAAGTTATTCTCTTTTTAAAACCAAATATAAATGAGGTAATACATTAGCTCACTATTAATTTATCTCCCTTCAACCCTTCAATGCAACAAATACCCATTTAGAACTAGTTCATGTAGCATGGGGTTGGGCTATAAAGATGAATTTCTTTATTTTGTGTAGTAAGATCATGAGATTGAGAGAAGACAGATTTGGTTTTTAGTGTCAGCTCCATAGCTCACTAGTTATCCATTTCAGCCTTTGTTCCCTTATCACTTAAAAAGAAAGAAAATAATATTCATGCCCTGGAGTTATTATAAGAAGCAAAATGAGACATATAGGCTTTTATGTGCATGTTTTCTAAATCCGAAGGTTAATATTCAAGTGGAAATAGATATTTGAACACTTGATTTCCCAATGGTTGAGTATAGGAAAGGGAGAGCTCAAATTTCTGATAAGGAATGAGAAAGAGATGAATTTAGTTTGAAGGTCCTGACTAGTAGTGTGAGTATGTGTGAGTTTGGAAGTAGTGCATGTAAAAGGGTAAAAAGAGTACAAAAAGAGTGTTCGGCACATAAATGGCAATGACATAAAACTTACCTAGTCATAGAACTATGACTGATGTTCAGAATGGTTACTACCATGTTTCTCCAAAAATAAGACCTAGTTGGACAATCAACTCTAATGCGTCTTTCGGAGGAAAAATTAATATAAGACTCGGTCTTATTTTACTATAATATAAGACCCGGTCTTATATAATATGATATAAAATAAGACCGGGTCTTATATTAATTTTTGCTACGAAAGACGCATTAGAGCTGATTGTCCAGCTAGGTCTTATTTTCGGGGAAACACGATATCTGAAACAGAAAGATCCAACATGAAAGTTTCTACCATTTTATAAACATGTATAAATAGTAGAGTAAAAAACTCCATTTGCTCCTTGGTTTTTGTTTTCACTTGGTTTGGATTTTATATTGAGAAAAAATAGTTGATTACTTTTTATTGTAAGTATATTGAAAAGTTTCTATTAAGAAAAATAACCATATAAGTACGTGGCCCTGAACTTTTGGTCAATTGGCTAAGATAAGTTGGTCTGGTTTTGGCTCAAGTCTAAGACATAGAGATTATTTTCTAAAATACTCAATTGAGATGTGTACTTCTATATGCTTTGTTTGTCCATTTATCACCCACTGTGAACAAATTGCTTCAGGAGAGTGGTAACCTCATGAGTCTGCCAATCACCGTAGTTTTTCCCCGTCATTGTGGAAGACGTACCAATCATATGAACCTCTTTGATGTTCTTTACTAGCTTAGTTATCATTTTTTCCCACCACCTTTGATGCATTTTTATTAAGGTCTACTCAGTAAGAATAATAATAAAGATATCAAGGATGGTAAATTTCAGTGAAATGATTATAAACTTTTTAAAAGAATGTTGTAGTCACTAATGAGAAAGCAAAATATGTTTCATTTTGAAAGTTTTATGAGCCTTGTAGGAAGGAGAGATTTAATCACAATATATGCAAATCCTACATCTTTAATCCTTCTTCAACACAGAAAACATCTTTATCTTTAAAGATTCACCTGTATCATGGCCGATTTTTACAGGATCATGTGTCTGCAAGGTGTCCCCAAAGCATTGTTTGTCTCTGTATATGATTAAATATTTAAACCAGCTCAGGCACTTAATCCTTAATAACATGTTAAGGGATCTTAAAGCCCCCTCTACCAACAATTCAGATTTACATCTCATAAAATCCCTCTCATTTCAATCTACACTCTTGTTCTGGCCTCACTGAAGGTATAAACACACCTGGTTTCTTTCTATGTAGTAAATCTTCATAGAGCTAAAAATTATGATCAAGTTAACCTGAAGCCTTTTAACTGAAAAAAATATAATGTAAAGGCATTTTAGGGTGTATAAATCGACTAGATATGTTTTGTGAAGTGGGAGTAATCATATCTTTGTTTTTTTTTGAAGCATAAAAATTGATCAGTAGAGGCTAGATTATTTTTTTCCTCTGGAGTTATATACAATGAGAGAATTGATTTGGAGGAATGAGGATGATTTCAGTTCATACAGAACCAAACCCTGTGTACAGAAGATAATAAAATTTCATGTAGCAAGATTTGAAAGGTTTGGGCTTTTTTATGGAATTTTCTATTATCTTCCTTTAGCAATCTTAGGTGAAATTTCATCCCCTTGATTAGATGAATGGAGAAAATATAACACTTTAGAAAATGTGGTATTTATTGAAGGATGGCTCCAATGTGTTGCAAAAGTGGTGTTCAATTTTGGTTTTTGACAAATAACCTTTGGAACTTCCTCAGGTTAACTTCCGCTGTAACCAATGTGCAGAATGCTGGTTGATTTTGAAATTTCTCTGGCTTTGTATGTGATGCTGAGAAACACTCACTGTTTCCTGGTCCCTAAGAGAATCAGGTCCCTAAGACTTCCATCATGGTAGGAAAGAATCAAGAAGGAAGAAGAGTGGAGCGGTGCATACCCAGAGGCAGAATTATATTCAGACTGTGTTGGGAACCTGATACCTTTTCACTCTGGATGCCATTGGTCTAGAATCAAGACCTTAAAGCTTGTCCTCAGATACAATCGTGAAGTTCCCACATGAAAAGGAGTATGGGATGTTGCTATATTGGTTTCCTTTGCAGAATGAATGATTAGGGAATAGAAACTGTGGCAGAAGTGAGGATTATAAACTTAGTCCTAAAAGAGGCATTTGGGAAAGGTAGTTACTTGGGATGGTGGGTGGATAACAACAAGCTGTTTGTTTTGCTCTTTTCCTTAAGTGTATTTTTAAAACATTTAATTAGAAGAGAAGTATTTCATTGTATCTATTTTTGTACTATTAAGAATAGAATTGGTTTCCAGCAATACTCTACTAAAATTTATGTATCATTGATTCTAAGCCAATTAAAATACGTTTAGTGTATAGGCTTAACCTATGCAGTAAAAATTGCCCTGAAAAACCAAATGTTTTGTCATGCATGTCTCATCCATACCTAAATTTGAAGCTGAAAACTTATAAAACTGCTTTCATTTTTGTCCTAATGTGGCACCTTAAATTCACATAATGAAGTTAGAGAAACATTCATACTTTAAAAATGAGCAAGGCCTATATGCCCATCCTCAATTTTTTTCTACAAAATGTATCTTACTTTTAAAGGAATATATTTATTTGATCTGGTTAGATATGGATTTTATTTCATCTAGAATTTGCTAAACACTCAATTTAAAAATATAATACTTGATGACATTATCTTATGTTATCAAGGCAGATTGGCTTAAGATCTGAATTTTTAAAAAAATCTGAGTTCCAAAGAATAAATTAATTTTCATAAAGCCATGACCTACCTGATAACACTACCTGATATTTTTCCAGCTTTCTGGATTTAACTAGTAGCTGATGTTTCAATTACACAACCTTAGAAAATGTTAGAAGATAATGGATATTCCATAGGATGAGCAAAAAATGTTTGTACTTACTGATTTAATTTGATGCCTTTTAATTATATTAGTGCTTCTTTGCCCTAACAGATCAATAACAAAATTCTATCCTTGAATTCTTCTATTTTATTTACTAAAAACCATACTTAATAGATTTTAATGTTTTGACATGATTTACTTTGATAGTGAAAGCATGTGGAGGAGGTGAATCCTATTTTCCTTACCCATAGGATGACAAATCAGTTCATAGGATTAAATGAATGTCTAAGATCATACAGCCACAGATGGGAAGAATTGGGACTTGAACCTTCATCTTTGGATGCTGAATTCTGTGGTCTTTTTGTAATATGGCTTGTCTTACATTTTGCTTCACGGATGTGTCAGCCTTGAATGTTGAGACTTAAACAATGGAATGTAAAGTTTAATCAGCCTTAGTATATACACTGTAGAGATGAGCTTTCATTAAAAATGTATTGTGTGCTCATTCAGCTTAGCTTTTTCAAAGTCACTTAACACAACGTCAAGAAATAATTTCATTCAAGTGAATATAGATTATAAAAAGATAGCTACCATTTCCTGAGTATGTGCCAGTCATTGAGTTAAGCAATAAGACTGCATTATTCAATATAGTATTTGAAAAATTCCTGTAGAGAGTTACTGTACTTGACCCAGTTTTACTGGTGAAAAAAAGTCAAGGGGATAGTAAAGTGAGCGAACAGCACGGTTGTGATGAAAATCCAAGTATGTCGATTTCAGAGCCTTCAGCTTTGAACTGCTATTCTCTGATCTTCTGACTTTTCAAAAATAAAAACTTTCTGTTGATAAATCAATGTATGAAAAAGGGCACTCTCCTCAAGAAGATTTAAGGGAAAATATTGCATAGAACAAACTTAATTCTTAATTCATACCCTATCTTTTCCAACATTGGTAGGAGTAACAGGAAGTTTGGCAGCTTTGGATTCCCACTTCTGTGGATTCTAAAATGAGTTGTTTCTTTCCACCTGTGGAAATGGGCTGGGGACTCAATTTCTGCATCTGTAAAACAAGATCCTACATTCACCTTATAGAATCGTAACGTTTGGATGACAAGTTTTATAGGGTGCCTCTCATCATGACTGTATAAAACAGCTTCCATTTCTCTTCTCCATTCACACTAACACATGAACTCTATTGTCCGTGATTCTACAGGAGGGTAGAAATGGCTCCATCCTTCGGGTAAGAAGACTAATGTTCTTGCTTTGGTGTTTGTGGAACATGGCTTTTGATTTCTCCAAATGGTCTTTCTTTTTCAGTGCACCATCTTTCTATGCGCTCTAGCTGGGTCTGCGGGTGTAACCCGTGAGCAGTATCTGTAGCAGCGTCCATATAAGGATTCCATTTACTCACTCTAGACACTGAGTTGTATTTAAGAAGCTAATAACCCAGAGCTGCGTTCTGACCTTTTTCTCTATCATGAACTTGCAGAGGCCTTTGGATGAGATCACTTAAGCACAAATGACCTAACTTTTCTGCTCTATAAAGTGGAGGGAGCCACGGATCATGGTGAATACAGAAGTGGAATGGAGAATTTTGAAACTGAGCTGACAAATGAGTAGCACTTATTTTAATTCATAAATATAGCCATGGGAAATGAATGCTTTTGTTCCATGGGGAATTCTAAAAGAAATAGGTCCAACCTCTCCAGGCATAGCTGCAGAGAGTATTTGACTCACACACCAAGTATTAATCAAACTAATACAACATTCTGCTTTCAATTGCTAATAAAAAAACCAATTAAATAAAGAAGTTATTATAGTCCAATGACAAAGGCAATCCCTTCCTCAGGGACCTTACCTGACTCCCTTTTCCTCCCTATGTATTTTCCAAGCACATGTGGCAACTTTCGCTTTTTAGTTAGATGTGTGATTACTTGCTTAGCACCCACTCCTTCCTGAGGACAGGAACCGTGCCCATTTTTTCACTGTCATGTCCTTAGCGTCTCACCCTATTCCCGGACCTGTGCTCAGTAACTAACTGTAGGATGAAAAAGACTTGTTAGCACGTTATCCTAAATCAACTGACTTGGTAAAGAGAATGCTTGGCTTCTCTGGTGAGTCACAAAAGGGAGAATTTTGGAAACAAATCATGTGTAATTAATAGGAAATCCATTGATTTATCCATTGATCAGATATATATTTTAGAATCAAATGGTGAAGGCAATAGCACTGGTCATAGAGGTCTGTAGTATTACAGTGACATGAATTAAGAACTGGAAACATTGTAAGTGCTAGGAGTGGAAAGACAGATGGTGTCAAGTCCACTCTTAGCATGGTGGATCACATGGCGCAGAGAGAGATGTAACAGATGACTAGAGTACACAGAAGGGAGACACTGTACAAAAGCCTGCTGTTGGGAAGTTGTCCATATTAACTCCTATAAGCTGAAAGAACGGGTGGGGGAATACAGCATCACCTAGTGTTAAAACAATGTATAGAGCAAGTCTTTTGTAGACTTATACTCAGAACTCGTATTTAAGGAAAATAATATTGCAATGATTAAAAGGAAATGAGAAGATGTGTGCTACTAAGAAATGAGAACATAATCTCAATGCCTTCTGAAAAAGTCACACATGGAGCCCCTTTCAAGTAATTCCCACATATTCTGTTAAAGAGGTGCTTTGTGAAGACCAGCAACAGTCTTTTCTGGCAAAGTAATTTATAGCTATGTGCTAAGGAATGTTTTGTAAGAGATTCTCCTTGTTGTTAGAGTCTTTTATCAAACGCAGCACTTTTGTGTCAGGGTCACCACATTTCTTTGATGGCTTTGGCCTCATTACTGGCCTCAGTCCATGCAGCTTCAGAATCTCAAAAGGATGCCATTTCCTAGGACTTAGGAGATAGCATAGAGTAGATTTATTCCAGTCATGAAAAGAACTGGCCAGGCTCAAGGAATGGCATTATAAAGAAGTGCTGTGACATGCCATCCCGGCTGTACATCGTGTTTGATTTAGAACATGGAGCCAAGGGAGGCCTGCAGCGGGAGGCTATAGTTCCTGCTGGAAAGCCAGGGGAGGATGATGTGTCTGCCAAGCCTCGTTGCCAGGGTGCCCAGGTGCCTGTGGTCTGTGATCCAACATAAATCAATCCTAGATTTTGATGAGGCACTGCTGTCAAATCTCTACCATCATTAAAATGATAGTTTATTTGGGGTTAATAAGAAGTAAGATACTCTGAACATCCCTTAAATACAGATGACTAGAAATATTAGACTGAAGCTCATAAGAGACTTAACTTTCTGTTTTATTTATTATATTTAAATCCCCAGGCTTCTATTAATTATAAGTGAGGTGTAAAGGATGGGCTGGGAATCTTCTTTGAAAGCGTCATCCTGAGTTACTTTATCCCTGATTTGGTTCCACAGTTGTGTCCTGGAGACAATTAAGTTATAGTCTTCATTTAATTGTGATGGTCATTAATTTCTTAAACTGTCATTTATTGAACTATTGTTTTGCTTAACACATTGTGCTAACCTTTCTAGATAGGTTGTCTTAATCAAAAAACAAAAGTCTTTGAGGTGGAGTGTATGATCCCCATCTTACATATAAGGAAACCAAGAACTTACAGATGCAGAGGAATTGCCAATAAAGTAGCAGCTGGTGGATAGATTGATGGAGCTAGATGGGACCTCAAAGCCTGTGCTCTTAACCTTGGCACCATACAGCTTTCTGGGGCAAGAGCCTTCATTACATGTAAACAGTGTAGAGTGATGGAACTAGCATGACTTTGAACTGGCTTCAAGTTCTGACCCAGTTGGCCAGTTACTGACTGAGTTTTCTTGGTTAAGTCATTAACTTTCCTGAATATGTTTAAATAAACATGTTCTATATTGGAGATAATAATTATTGTTATCCTATATCATAGCATTAGTTTCAGGATCTTGTGAGAAATTGTATGGAAAAGTACTTTATAAATTGTAAAGTGGCGTATAATATTAATTACTTTTAACCAAATCCTTCTCATTATCTCCATTAGAGATAGAGAGTATCCATCTTCTTTGCCATGGTTAGGTTCGGTCACAGACACATTGAAAAGAAAACCAAAATTGTGCAGTTACGTGTGAAATGGCTCATTTGGCAGTCTCTCCAGGGGGTTTTGGTTGTATTCCTGAAAACATCTGTGAGCAGCCTCTGATCCCAGTCTTGCAGTTACCAAATTGTACATTTAATATTAATCTATTTAATAGAGCCATTGAGTGAGAAGGAAATGCCTAAAAGGGAAGGATCCGATGGGAGGGGTTGTCTAGCTGATACATTACATGTAACACTTCAAGATAATTGGTGCATCGTTTTATTTGTTGTAATGTCAGTCTCACTATCAGTTAGGCCTGGTAAATTACATTGACGCTGATCAAAAGAAAGATGCAGGCACCACATTTGGCTTGTAAACAAATTCTCTTTTCTTGTGCCTATAAATTACAAAGCATACAATTCAGGATAGCATAGTCAGTCTGTTCTGCATTCTGTCCAGATAGATGTTCTTTCTCTAACAGTTGGGAGAAAGGGATGGAATACAAAACATAATCTCTTCGCTGGATTACTGCACTGGGCCCTTACCTGACCTTTCTGCCGCTTTCTTCCCTTATTTTCTATGTATTAGCTGGGATAAATTTCCTAAAGTTTAAACCAAATGTCACTGCTTCCCTGCTTGAAACCATCTAGTGAATTTCCAGTGTCACCAGAATAAAATCTATCCTCCTGATCAAGACTTGGAACACCTCGTGATCTTCCTACAATGGTCTGCTCCCTCACCGCATTTCAGCCCCTCTGGGGTTCTTTCTGCCCTTTGCCAGCTGGTTACAGGTTTTAATCCTTGTATGTCCTCGTGTTGTGTTCCATCTCCTGATTTTCACATGGCAGCCTTCTCCGCATTGCGGGTGAAACTCAAAGGGCACCTTTTGGAGAAGCCTTCCCCAAGTATATTATATACACCTGCCACCCAAGCCACTCTGGACCCTACCTTTTTATTCTCCTTTTTCTCATCAGTGGTATCTGCTGTTATTTATTTGCTTCCATACTCATTACCTGTTTCTCCCTGTTAGAATGTTAGCTAATCCACAGTAATGATTATGTATTTAGTTTCTGTGATTGGGTTTCTTTATTTGTCTAAAGGGGATAATAATAACTGCTTTTTCTAATTCCTAGGGATTTTGTGACGCTTTCTGGAAATGTTAGCATGTACTTTCTAAGGCCTTGCGTTAGGACTGAGGTATAAAGACGAAGAATGAGACCTGTTTTCAGGAGAGCACACACAGTCCAGTGAGGTAGGCGAGTGCATAGACAAATAACTTTGACATATGATGATTATGATGCAGGATCGCTGAGTTGCAAAACTCTGGAGGTGCCATTTAATTTGTGATATGTAGTGTTCAGTCTCACTGCCGTAAATTATATCATGTATTGTTTTAACGCTTTTAAAGTATTAACTCATAAGATACTACTAAGAAACTGATGAGGAGGGTATTTTAACTTTTATATTTACAGTTTATTATAATATGAAAGGTTGTATATATACACTCATATGCTATTATTTTATGTTACATATGCTATTATTATTTATATATTGTATGAATTTATACTTTAATCATTGCCTTTTCAGCCTTATTCTTTCAAACCTAGGAGCTCTAAAACTTAGTTTGTTCCTAAATATTGCTGACTGTTTCCTTTTTTTTTTAAAAGAAATTCCCTGAATATTCTTTTTTTATGCACTTTTTTTTTTTTAAGATTTTATTGGGGACGGGGAACAGGACTTTATTGGGGAACAGTGTGTACTTCCAGTCCTTTTTTCCAAGTCAAGTTCTTGTCCTTTCAGTCTTAGTTGTGGAGGGCGCAGCTCAGCTCCAGGTCCAGTTGCCGTTTTCTAGTTGCAGGGAGCACAGCCCACCATCCCTTGCGGGAGTCGAACTGGCAACCTTGTGGTTGAGAGGGACACGCCCTTGCAGGACTCGAGGAGTTGAACCGGCAAGCAACCTTCGGAGTTAAGAGCATAGAGCTCCAACCACCGGAGCCACCGGGCCGCTGCCCTCCCCCACCTCCGAATATTCTTTAGCATTACCTTTGTTAAAGAGTAATGATGAAAACTATAGTGAAGTGCTTGGGGATGTAGAAAAAGAGCATTTGACCATGAAAGTCATTTGGACATTCCAAAACTACCCATGGTCCTAACAATTGCCACAAAATAAAGTCAGCATTACAGTCTTTTTCTGGGGCAGCTGTGATGGGCAATTTGTGTAAATTGTCCGCTGTCCTATTGGTGGCTGTAGTCAAAGCAATGCGTGGCCAGCCTGTTGACAGTGCAGCTTGTGTCGTCCCCAGATTTTCTCCTTTGTCTGTTTTGAAAGGAGTAGGCAAAATGAATTCAAAACCAAACCTTCTCAGAGCATCAGAAAGCACAAAACACATTAAGCCTTTAAACCCAGAAACTTCTCAATGTATGGAGACAAATATGTAATTAAATTTGGAAGTTATTTCTTTCTTTTTGTCTTCTCTTTCTTCTTTCTTTTTTTTTTTTTTTTTGGAACTGCAATGCAAAAAAAAAGCCCAATTATCGGTGATAATGAGAGTCAGGGAGAAACAGTGCCCAAAACAGAAGAAATACAGAAGAAAAATGTGTTGCTATGTGAATGGAATTTTAGGGAGAACAATTGTAAAGGGACGCTTTCTTGGGTGAGGCTAGAAATTACAGCTAGAGGGACTACAATGCCACCCTTTGAAGTTACATGATTGAGGCAAGGCTGTTTTCTTTGCAGGTGACTAGGTGGCAGGGAATAAGTTGTATCAACCATGAGTTGGAGATGTGGGAGTGGGGGTCAGCCCACTGACACGTGGGGTTTGCTAAGGAAGGTAGGTCCAGGGTATGGGCTGAGATTGCCAGGACAGAGAATGTCAGGACTGGGGCCATCATCTTGCAGCCCAGTCTTTCCTACATTCTCATTTTTTCCCACTTTTAAAGATCCTTTTCTTATTTAGTGATCTAAATTTCAAGATAAAATATCATGTTTTGGCTTTATTCCTACTGTTCCTATTTGGTTATTTTTAAATGTTATTTTGCTCTTACAGTATTTTCCTCTGTTGGAATATTCACATACATATCCCAGTTCCCTTGTAATGTTCATTTTATTTGAATCTGAATAAGAAAATGATATTATGTGAATTGGAAGAATTCATAACAATGAGTTTTAGTAGCTGCTTTTAGAGTCTTCTTTTCAAAATTTAATAACATTTTCCTTCACTTTATTATTTCTTTTTATATAATGAGCATTTCCAACAATATCACTAGTAGGAAATATTCTTCTGATACTTTCTTTGAGGCAGGGATTATGACATCCCAGTTGAACTCAGCTGTCCCTCCAGTGCCCTTCAGACACTCCTTTTAGCATATAAATCCAGATTCTGCAGCTGGCTTCGACATTCACAGCCCAGTGACCTTGAGATGGTAGGGTTGAACTACACTGTATTCCCTTTTTAAAGTTACAATCCCCTGACCTTTAGGTTCTGGAAAATGCGTCCAACCTTTTTTTTTTTTTTTTTTTTTTTTTTTTTTTTTTAGCAAAATGGAATTAGATGAGTTTATGCTAAAAACCTATTGCTTTGCATCATGTGAAGCACAAGTTTTTTTGTTTTTTTTTTTTTGACAGGCTAGTCACTTAGTATTTGTTCTGCACTGTGCCGGGCACTGCAGGGAGCTCAAGAGAAAGTAAATTACAGTTGCTGTTCTCGAAAAACATGTCATTTACTTGGGTAGTTTAAATAAATGCTTTCAAAACAGGGAGTCCAGGGATGAGTTTCAGGCATGCACATTATTGTAACCATACTTATGCACCCCCCCACCGCCTTTGGGTAGTTCACGTCAAGCTCTCATTAGATCCTAAAATAACTTTGTTTAGTAAAAAGGATTAAGAATCACACAAGCAGAGAAATAAATAGATAGCAATCTGTGTAATTCTGATTCCAAATGGACCAGGAATTCGAAGAAGAAACATCAGTGTGGCCTGAACAAATGCAGAAAAGCATTGTAGCAGGTGGGGCCCTGGAGAATTTGATATGCAGAGGAGAAGCTAAACAGAATTCCAAACAAAAGTTTTGAAAGTCATCTACCTCCTTAATTTGGAAACAAGACATGGGACAAACTGTGTTTTTGATAGAGGAACATCAATAAATAAATAAAATTAAACATATGAAGCTATACAAACCTGAGTATGGATTTTGGCTTTGCCATTTACGAGGTGTGTGGTCAAACTCTCTTCAGAAAGTCAGTTCCCTTACCTGTAAAATTGAATAGTAATACCTGTGTCATAGAAGTAGCATGAATATTAAATAAGATAATATGTAAAAAGCTACTGGCAGACTTACTTGTTCATGTTAAAAGTTCTGTATGTATAATTTCTCTTCTCTTTTAGATTCCAAGTGCACTGACATCTGGTACAGATCATAATATGTGGGATAACTAGTCATGAAAGATAGAAGTTGACTGTTGACTGGACTTTTTGGAGAAAAGATCATAGACGCATGCAAAGAACTGATTGGATTTCAAAAAGCAGCAGAAAAGTTGATGGGCATTTTAGGAGGAGAACAATAAAGCAAAGGTATAGATAAAGGAAATAGTATGATGTGAGTAACTCCAGGAACAAAGACGACCCCAGGTCCTTTGCACAGGCTTGGAGGAAGGCTCAGTTCTTCACACCACTTAGGCTTTGAGCAAATGTTACCTCTTTGGGTTATAATCCCTTATCTGAAATATTCTTTTCTTTTTTTTTTTTTTTTGAATTTTTAAGGACTTTATTGGAAACACTGTGTTAGACTGTGTTTATAATGAGAGATAAGAAATATCATAACAGAGTCCAGTAGCTATATGCAGACTGCTTTCTCAAGTTGCTACAAAGAATTTTCAATAGAGGAACTAACATTTATAAGGGAATATCTTGTGGGAGAAATTGTTCTGGGCTTGTTATGTGCGCTATTTAAATGTTAAATTCTGATGTAGGTAGTATTAGCTTTTTTTTGAAATTAAGGAAACTAAAACCAATATAAAATCACTTGCTTTAGCTAAAGAATTTAATAGTACTTAATTTTCCATTCAGTGAATATTCTAACAATCTTAAGAGTGGCATTTTTTTTTTTTTTAATTTATTGGGGTGACAATTGTTAGTAGAATTACATAGATTTCAGTTATGCAATTCTGAATCACATCATCCATAAATCACACTGTGTGTTCACCACCCAGAGTCAGCTCCCCTTCCATCACCGTACATTTGATCCCCCTCACCCTCATCCCCCCCCCCCCCACCCCCTTACGCTCTGGTAACCACCAAATTACGTTCCCCAGATTAATTTTCAAACCCCGTGGCCATCCTGTGGTCACCGACTGCCCTCCAATCCCCTCACCCTCCCCCCCACCCCCCACTCCCCCCGCCCATCTAGCAACCCTCAGTTTTTCCTCATTGTCTCCCAAACAGTTTCTGATTAGTTCATTCACTTATTCTTTTCTTTAGAATCCGCAAATAAGTGAGATCATATGGAACTTATCTTTCTCTGTCTGACTTATTTCACTTAACATAATGTTCTCTAGATCCATCCATGTTGTTGCAAATGGTAAGATTTCTTTCTTCCTTATGGCTGCATAATACTCCATTGTATAAATGTACCACAGTTTCTTAATCCAGTCATCTACCGATGGGCATTTTGGTTGTTTCCATGTCTTAGCTATTGTGTATAGTGCTGCAATAAACATAGGAGTGCATAGAGATTTTTGAATTGAAGTTCTGGATTTCTCCGGATAGATACCTAGGAGTGGAATTACTGGATAATAAGGTAGTTCCATTTTCAGAATTTTGAGATACCTCCATACTGTTTTCCATAGCGGCTGCACCAGTCTGCAATCCCACCAACAGTGCACAAGCTGAAATATTATTTTCTAATATTTCCTTGTCCTGATTTGTTTTTCTCACTAACACAGCAGCAGCACGTTATAGAACAAAGGTTCAAGAGGGAAATACTTAGTCTGTTTTGCACACTGCTATATCCTTGCTGCTAGAACAGTGCCTGGTATTTATTAAATACTGTCTATATATTCACTGAATAAATGAATAATGCCTGAAAGATATTTAGGAACAAGAACCCACCATATTTACTGATAGATTGGCTATAGAGTATGAAAGAGGCAAGGGTCAAAGTTGCCGACGGTCCACAATTTTATCTTCTAAGTTTGGTTTTTCATTTGTTTGTTTAGTAATCTTTTATTAAAATGTATCTATCCATAGGTGGTTTTGAGTTTCTAAGCCAAAATGTCAAAAGAATTCTCCTTTTGGTTGAATATTGTACATATTATTCCATCAGATTTTGAAAGTCATTCTGCTTCAAATTAAAATTTTAGTTGGGTGAAGTTCAAATGTAAGTTAGATTTATTAAATTACCTGATTTTTCTTTCAGTTTACCTTACGCTATGGTCTATGAAATTAAACTTTCATAAACAATATGTATGTTTGTGGGGGGGGGTTACTTTGGGTAAGGGAAAATAGATTTATAAATAAAGAAGTCATAATTCAGTTGGATTCTGTCGATGAAAAAATGTTTTTCCTAGAGGAGATTTTAAATGACCAAGTGCTCCATGTCTTCGCATCACCACAGTGCTTTTATGCTTTTATGATCCAGTGCAGGAGAATGGACTAATGTCCTGTGATGGTCATGGACAAGACTAAACTTCAGAATCAAAATACAAGTGAATTAGAGAGGTTTTTTTTCTCTCATCTCTTTGTTATAGTTGAATTTGTAAAAATGAGTTTCTGAAATTTAGGTGACAGTTTTTCATAAATGATGGACAACCTATGTATTCCTAGTCACTCTAAACTGCATTGGAAGGGAGGCTAGATATATTTGGAATTGGAGATGGGGAGGCAGGGTTGCGGTGTGGGGAATTAAATAGGCCAGGGTTTCTGGCATAGGATGGTGTGATTCCTTTATAAATACAAACCCTAAATGCAAGACTAGTTTGGAAGATTACACCTATAATGCGGATATATTTCCTTTCTTTGGAAAATTGTAGGTAAAATAGTGGTTTTAATAATCACATGGTCAGAGGCTGCATATCTAATTGACTGATACATTTGGATCAAGGTTGGGAATTCAGTGTCCAAGAGATAATGCTGAGATCTTTTCTTATGAAAATTAAATACATTCAACTTACTGGCCCAAATCCCTTGCTATGAAAATTGTGATTAATGTCAGTACATTAATTTTAAACACTGAAATTTGTCAAATGATAGTCACCATCAAGTGTACATTCACTTTGAATAAACCAGCTCTTCAAATATTGGTAGATATATAATTATAAGCATCATTTTCTGTCATATCATGTGCTTCTTATTTTGGGTGTCTTCTGAACTATACTTCATTACTTATTTTTAATTTTTTGTTTTTTTAGATTCAGGTATACAAAGCAATGTAATAGTTAGCATTTAAACCCCTCATAAAGTGATAACTCACCCCCCAACCTATTACCCCTCTGACATCTTAAATAGCTGTTACAATACCATCGACTATCTTCCCTATGTTATACTCCACATTCCATGACTATATATACCTATATATTTAGTTATAGTTGACATTCAACATTATTCTACTTCAGCTCTTCAGGTGTATAGCACATTGGTTAGGCGTCTACACAGTCTATGACGTGATCCCCCTGATAAGTCCAGTGCCCATCTGGCACCTTACATGATCTTTACTACATTGTTGATTATATTCCCCATACTGCATTAACTATTAATTTGTATTTCTTAATGCCTTCACCTTTTTCACCCTGACCCCAACCCCATCACTATCTATCATGCTGATAGATCTAGTACCTATCTGGCACCATACCTAGTTATTACAATATCATTGACTATATTCCTTATGCTATAACCTTCATTCCCACGACTACTGTATAACACCCAATTTGTTCTTAATCCCTTCCCCTTTCACCCATCCTTAACCCCCACCCCCCATCTTAAAGAAGTCCCTCTAAGAGTCCTTATAATACTGGTTTGGTGGTGATGAACTCCATCAGCTTTCTCTTGTCTGGGAAGCTCCTTATCTGTCCTTCAATTCTAAATGACAGCCTTGCTGGGTGGAACAATCTTGGTTGTATGTTGTTGCTTTTCATCACTTGGAATATTTCCTGCCACTTCCTTTTTGCCTGCAAAGTTTCTTTTGAGAAATCAGCTGACAGTTTATGGGGGTTCCCTTGTAGATAACTAATTGCTTTTCTCTTGCTGCTTTTAAGATTCTTTCTTTGTATTTAACCTTTGGCATTTAAATTATGATGTGTCTTGGTGTTGGCTTCTTTGGGTTTATCTTGTTTGGGACTCTCTGTGCTTCCTTGGCTTGTATATCCATTTCCTTCACCACATTAGGGAGGTTTTTTGTCATTATTTCTTCAGATAGGTTTTCAATTCCTTGCTCTCTCTCTTCTCCTTCTGGTACACCTATAATGTGGATGTTGGTATGCTTGATATTATCCTGGAGGCCCCTTAAACTCTCCTCAATTTTTTGGATCCTTTTTTCTTTTTGCTGTTCTGGTTGGGTGTTTTCTGCTATCGTGTCTTTTACATTGCTGGTTGGATCCTCTGCTTCATCTAATCTACTGTTTATTCCCTGTAATATATTCTTCATTTCCATTATTGCATCCTTTATTTCTGATTGGTTCTTTTTCATGGTTTCCAACTCAATTTTTATGAGATCATTGAGCATTTTTATAACCAGTGTTTGGAACTCTACATCTGACAGATTGCTTATATCCGTTTCACTTAGTCCTTTTTCTGGAGCTTTGTTCTGTTCTTTCATTTGGGATGTTTCTTTGTCTCTTTATTTTGGCTGCCTCCCTGTGTTTGTTTCTATGTATTAGGTAGGGCTGCTATGTCTTCCTGTCTTAGTAAGGTGGCCTTATGTAGTAGGTATGCTGTGGGGTTCAGTGGTACCATCTTTCTGGTCATCTGAGCCATGTACTGCAGGTGTGTCCCTTGTGTGGGTTATGTGTGTCCTCTTGTAGTTGAGCCTTGGTTGATAAGTGCACATCAATGTGAGGGACTGACCCTTGGGCTCACTGGTTGTGAGGACTGGCATTGATTACAGTGGAAAAGTTGTTGTGCAAGGAGATGATCCTATGGAACAGGATCTCCTTCAGAAGGACTCTGGTGCCTACCCAATCTGCCCCTTGTTGTATTTGGAGATGGGTAGGCGATGCTCCAGCTCATTTTGAAGCTGGCCACTGGGAGGTGCCAGTCCCAGGACCACCTTGGAGGGGATCTGCTGTAGGTCTACTTCAGCCACAGCCTGTGCCCTACCTGGGGCGACCTGGTGGGAGCCAGAAAGAAATCTGCAGATGTCTGCTGCCCATTCTGTTCTTGGAAGCACCTTGAGAGGCCAAGCTGTGAACCAAGGCTCAGCCAGAGGTACAGGACACGCTCAAGCCAGGTGCTGCTTGTCTGGGTTCCATGAATCTTTCAGAATCTAGGAAAGTCTGTAGCTTTAGCCAAGGCAGGGGATCTGCATGAAAAAGCCTCTGAAAGCAGCTTGGGTGTGCCCAAAAGTTGGGCGGGGCCAGGTCTCAAATTGCCAGGGCTGAGCGAATGAATGATGGAAACTGAGAAATTGTGGCTGCGTGTGTTTGCATGCTGGGAAGGGGGAAGGCTCAACAAAGAAACAATGGCCTCTGCCAGGAGAAACCACCTCTCCAGCCGCTGTCTCAAGCCAGACAACTCAATTCCCCAGCATATGTCCCTGTCACCTTTCCAGCTGCTGCCCCAGCGCTGGAGCTCAGAGCGAGTGAATCCAGTGGTGGGTCACTCCATAAACAGTTCCTTTGAGAGGAGCACCTGGGAGTGCAGCTGCACTGTCTCACTCAGTCACAATCTCTGCTGGTTTTCACAACCAAAAGTATGAGGAATTCTCTCCCCAGCACTGGAACACTGGGCTGGGTTGGGCTGGTATCTCTTGCTTCTTTAGGGGGTGGGGGTGGAGGGATCCTCACAGCTGAAATAGCCCTCCTGATCTTCAATGGTCACAGGTGGGTGTGGGACCAGCCTGTTCCGCGTCTCTGACCTTTCTACCAGTCTGGATGTGGCTTCTTCTGCAAGTCCTTAGTTGAAAGGCTTAAGTTCAACATGATTTTAGGCAATTCTCAATAATGGTGGTTTTGTAGATTAGCTGTAATTTTGATGTGGTTGTGAGAGAAGGTAAACACAGCATTTACCTATTGCACCATCTTGGTTGTCTTCTCATTACTTATTTTTTAATTTTTTAATTAAATTTATTAGAGTGACGCTGGTTAGTGAAGCTATATAGGTTTCAACTGTACAATTGTGTAATACATCATCTATATATTGCATTGTGTGTTCAGCACCCAGAGTCAATTCTCCTTTCATCACCATATACTTGACCCTCTTTACCCTCTTTTACCACTCCCCCTCCTCTTTTACCTTCTAGTAACCACTAAACTGTTGTCTATGAGTTTTTGTTTATTTGTTTGTCGTGTCCATTTGTTGCTTTTAGTTTTATATTCCACATATGAGTGAAATCATATTATTCTTGACCTTTTCAGTCTGATTTATTTTGCTTAGCATAATAATCTTAAGGTCCATCCATACTGTCTCAGATAGCAGTATTTCATCTTTTCTTATGGCCAAGTAATATTCCATTGTATATATGTACCACACATTTATCCAATCATCTATCAAGGGATATTTTGGTTGTTTGCATGTCTTGGCTACCGTGAATAATGCTGCAATGAACATAGGGGTACATATATCTTTACAGATAAATATTTTCAGATTTTTTTGGTAGATACCCAGATGAGAGACTGCTGGGTCATGTGGTAATTCTACTCTTAATTTTTTGAGGAAACTCCAAACTGTTTTTCACAGCAGCCAATTTATATTCCTGCCAGCAGTGTATAAGGGTTTCTTTTTCTCCACAACGTCTCCAATACTTGTTATTACTTGTCTTGTTGATAATAGCCATTCTAATAAGTGGTATCTTATTTATTTTTTGTCTTTCAAAATAAATAATAAGTTGAACTCAGGTTTCCTGCTTAAACTACATTGATTCTGCTTTGTGTAGATTTGAGAATTTTCTATGGTGTTTTAATTTCCTGTCACTCAAATATCAATGCAATGCTAATTGTCAAGAAAAGACTGAATATTTGTATACTGTAGGTAGTTGTTAGGAATACTGCCCACATTTTCACATTTTTAATTTTGGTATGATGACTTTTTATCAGTAACCATCCTTTGCATGGCTAAGGTGACTTTTTATCAGTAACCATCCTTTGCATAGTTACAATTAATTCAAAAGTAATGTACTTAAGATTTCTATCAGACTGTTAGTCTCTTTATGATCAATTATATGGTTGTTATGTATTTTAATGGCTTGTTACATTTTGTGGTACTCGTGTTAGGCCTACTTCTGAGCGTTATCACCTAACAGTTCAGAAAAAAAAATTCAGATACATTCTGATTGCACAAGTAAGTGGAAAAAATAGGTAGGAACTTGCAGTTGAGGAGTAAAGAAAGGAAATACTGGATCAAAGATAAATAAGCATAAGGAAAAAAATGGGGAAAAATATAAAACATAGAGCAGAATTTTTAGATGAGATGGAATTAACATAGAATGTCTGAACTTGAGATAGTAATAAAACACAGAGACAAGGCAATTGTAGGAAGGGTTAACAAAGCACAAAAAAGTTGAATATTTAAAAAAAATCTTCTGGTTTTTAGAAGTCTTATTCAATTAAATGTGATTTTTCAGCAGTTGTTGCTATCAAGGAGGAATTATCTTTATATTTAATTCCAGAGAACTTTATTTCAATTGAAATATTTTTCTTAATATTTAATAGTTGGAGAATCCTTGTGAATTATGAGTAATATTTTATAAGCATAGAGTAGAATTGGATACTGCTCTTTAAGATATTAATATTGTTTGGTAGTATATTTTTTCATATTACATAAAGCGATAAACTTAATTGTAAAGAAATCATAACAGACATTTTACATTTTAATAGGAAAGTTTCTAAAAATTTTTTAAAGATACAAAATTTAGTGTGAATTGAATGGAGTATTCAAATTTTTCATGATTTTCGTTATCTTGTGTATAGGATGTCTATTTTATTAAACAAGAGTATTTAAAGATTGTCTAATTTTCCACACAACACTGATAGGATGACTTGTTGAGGGAATTTTAAAAATGAAATCACTGTGTTTGCTGTTTATATGTTTGCTGTAATATTTGTTGGAGCATTAGATTTGAGGTTTAAGGCAGAGAGTGAATAGAAGTGGCTCATGGACCAAGTTGCTGTAGATCTGGCCCACAAATTTTAATTCATATAGCTCATATAAATTCCAACTGTATTTTTAAAAATTTTCCATTAGTTGCTAAGTAGTAGTTTCATTTAAAAGCAAAGCAAAACAAAACAAACCTGAGTTAATTGGCATCTTTTGAAAAGTTGGAATATGTGGCTACACAGGGCCCAATGTTTGCCTGAAGCTGATGGCAACCCCTTTAGATCAGCCTGTGTGTTCCAGTTTAGTGCACATGCTTCCTTACTGTACACTCACCTGTCTGCTGTACTTAATTATGTCACTTACCTGGTGTCTTTAGACATTTGAGTTTGTGACCCATTTTAAGGAACTAAACTAAAATGATGAAGTTATTATGACCATCTTTCTTTCTAAAAACACAAAACCCTTCAGTGTTATGCATGTATTGTGGTAGTTAATTATAAAATGTAATTAGTGCACACTTTGATGATAAAGGCAACTAGACGAAATATTAAAAGATAATTTTTAAAGAGTACCTTTTTAATTTTATATTTTATATTTTTATCTGTATTAATTTCGTCTTCTTATTTTCCTGCTTTATTTTCTTTTATCTTCTATTAGTTAAAGATGACTATGAGGTTACTTTTTTTAGTTTTTATTTATTAATGATGCTACTCAAGTCTATAAGATTTTCTCTGAGTAAATCTTTAGCTATTTTTAAAGAAATATTTTTTATTTTTAAAAATACATTTTGTAAATTTAGTTTTTATTACTTCTTTGACACAGGTGTTAAGAAAAAACATTTGGAAAATGCCATTGTAGCAAGCATTTCATTTATTTCTTTATCATTTTTATTTTTATTGGTTAGTCACCTGTAAAATTTCTTCTTTTTAAAATACATTGAAAATTTTTTATTGCTAACTACATGATGCATTTTTATAAATATTCCTTGTTCATATGGCATGATTAGAAATTCAGTACTTATAGTGTAAAACATAATCAGATAGATACAGAAATAGATGGAAAATATGGATAACAAAACTAAGCTTTTAAGTTGTATTTTTCAGAACTCTCAGTCCTTAAACAATGATTTTGTTCTGTACTCTGTTGTATTGTAAAAGATATAAATTACCATCGCATAGTATAATTGTATGTGTATCAAAGAGTGTATCACGGTGTACTTTCAGTTAATTTTTTATATTTAACTGCAAAGTTTATAGATCTTTGTAAATTGTGTCTCCTATGATTAGATAATGTGCCTCTTGTCCTATTGAATGCTTTAACTTTAAATTCTACTGTACTAATGTTGCCACTTTTGATTTGCTTCTTTAATTTGTCTAGTAACTGAGCATTATTTTATATTTTAATTATTTGCTTTATGTGTGCTATTAAAGAAAAGAAACCAAATAGAGCAGGGTTTTGTTTTGATGATTTTTTTTCTTCTGTAATAGGGGAAGTCAGCCAAATCACTCACATTTAGTGTAAATAATACTAGCTTTATTGCATGACTTTTATTTCTGCTTTCTGAATTTTCTAGTTATTTTTCATTCTTATTTTTTTCTCGTGTAGAGTGACAAGGGATTTCTTTCCTCTAAACTGATAAATTTAGATCTTTTAGTATATCTTTCTATTTTGCTGGTGCTTACCTTCCTATTTACAACATTAGTTTTCAGAACTATTTATATTATGTGTATAATGTTCTTCTGTCAACAGGAAGATAACTTATAGAATAAATATATTTCCCACTTTTCCCTAACTCTCTTCTAGTCTAGATTTTTAGGAGATAGCTTAATATTCTTAATTCTAAACTTATTAAGCTTTTTCTTTTAATGTATCACTTTATATATTAAAATTTAGTTAGTTACAATGTCAGATTTTGACAAATCTCAATGAAAACTCATATACTACTGGTGACAGTGAAAATTGGCATTACCTGGTAGAATGGATATTTATTAAAATACAATAAATTGATATATTTACCTTTGTATCTTCTCTGGAGATACTATTGCATCAGGAAATAGAAATACAATTGTTCATAGCAACACTGTTTGGAACTACTAAATACCAGAGTTTTCTAACAGGAAAATGGACAAATTGGGCAATGGGTTCATACAACAGATTATGATTCTGCATTGCAATCATGCATGTAAGGGGCCTATTACTGCATAAAAAGTAAGTTTCAGAAAATTGCATACAGTCTAACACCAGTTTTTATAAATCTTAAAGACAAGAAAAGCAAATAAGATATAGAGATATACACCCATATTTTCATAGAACATCAATTCAGAAAAAGCAAGAAAATGATAGTGGTCACTACAGTGAGGAAGAGCCTGGAGGTAAAGTTTTAGGACAGTCCAGGGGTCAGTTCAGGGATATTCATTTTCTTATAGTGCTTTATAACTTTTATATATGTGACATATAAGTAAAAACATTACATTAAAAAGATTTCCAAAAAAGAATGTTTATTTATAACATAGCATATCAATTGCCAGCCTCTTCAAGGAGGTCATCCCTATAGATTTATCTATGTGCTTTACAAGGCTCATAGCTCGCCACTGTTTTTCTCTCTTCATCTTTTCCTATCCCAAGGTTTCTGGTCTTGTCAGTTGATATTTGGTAACTTCTCACATATTTATTCAGATGGGAATACGTGGGTGACATAGTCTCAGAATCTGTGTATATCCAGAGATATACTTTTTGTTTTTTCCTATGTTGACAGGTGTCTCATCTGGGTATAGGTATTTATTTATTTTTATTTATTTATTTATTTATAAATTAAAGTTTATTGGGGTGACAATGGTTAGTAAAGTTACATAGGTTTAAGGTGTACAATTCTGTAAAACATCATCTATATATAATATTGTGTGGTCACCACCCAGAGTCAGTTCTCCTTCCATCACCATGTATTTGATCCCATTAACCCTCGTCTACCACCACCCTGAAGGCACCCAATTTCCTCTGATCTTGTAAGCTCAGTAGGGTCAGGCCTGGTTAGTACTTGGGTGCATATAGGTTCTTGATTACAGTCCTTTTCTCTCAGTGGTCTGTGAATAATAGCTTCTTCTACCTTTTGGGATGTCAGGTAAGTTTGAATGTCAATCTGATTCTTTTCATTGCAAAAGTTACTTAGTTTGTATGGAAGCTTAGAAGAGTTAACCCCATCTCGGAAATTCAGAATAATTTATCAGAATACATATGAAACCAAGGTGTATTTATTTCATTAGTCCTTTCTGGGATGTGGTGAATCTCTTCAATCTGCAGCTCAAATGTTTCTTTAGAAAATGTTTTGTCTATTGTTGGCTTGATTATTTTCTCTCCTCCATCTGTTCCTTTTCCTTCAGCTGAAATTCTTATTATTTGCATACCAAGCCTCCTGTACTTTTCCTTCAGACTCTTGACTTTCCTCCCATGATTTTTTTTTATATTCTTGTATTCTTTTAACTGTTTTGAGATGTTCCTGTTCATTGATCTTTCCCAATTCTTAAATGTTGTCACCTTCTCTTTCATTTCCTCTACCGATTCTTTTATTTAAGTTCCAGATTACTTTTTAAGACTCAAAGGATATGATCTTATTGCCTTTTATTAGTGTCAAGTTATCATCAGACTCTTCCTAGTGAACTATTTAAAATAAAAACCTTCCATTTGGGATCTTCTGCTTTAAAGTCCTCCTACAGGTTTCTGGGTTCCATTGCCTGTTGGTAGCCATCAGTTCAGGTTATTAGGGTCTCATAAGTGCTGGCCAACCAGGGAAGGGTATAGCCCAGTAGCTTTTTGTTCCTTTGGGCCTATGGTGAATAGACAGGGGGTTTCAAATCTGATGAGGCATCATGAAAGAGCTTCTCGGGTGTTCCCACACCTGCTGGGGTGCAACGCAAACCTTGATACTCACTTGACTTCAAAGAGGGTAACAGTATGGCTCCAATTATGGCTCTCCTATAGATTATCAGACCCCACATCAGCATGAGCTCCCTAAAATAACTCACAGATCTCAAATGATGAGATTATCTCTGGGTGCTCCAAGGCTCAATGAATCACCCCAGGACTGGTTTCTGGACTCTCATGAAGACACAGAGGAGAGTCAAAAGTTTGTCTGAGAAATTGTGAAAGTTGCTGTGATATTCCCTTTTCCTTCTAGCACATATATGAAAATATTACTTTGGAATGATAGTTACTGTAAAGTTAAATGGCTATATCTGACCGTTTGAATTTCAGCTGAACTGCTTACAGAAAAATATCCATGCCCAACAAAATTATCTCAGCCTTGACACTATCACATGGGATTTGTGAAAACACCATTTCCATTCTATTTGGTTTAGAATGGATTTAAGCAAAAAAAAAAAAAAAAAAAAATCCATTTACAAAAAGCTGTGAGGGCTTGGGTGGGCAAGTGGTAATTGCTGGGTTTATGAAATTCAGCAGCTGTTTTGCAATGGATAAGTTTAAAGGCTTAGTCATGGTAAGAAGTAGTCCCAATTCTGAACTTATTTTTAAAATAATTGCTTCTAAGGTGGTTAAACAACAATATTAGAGAAACTCTTCTAGAGACTGTGGAGGATTAAAAGGAAGAAGATGGCACGGACTCCTTCTCCCACTGCTAAACAGTCTTCAGTTCAATAAACATGGAAAAGACAAGATAAACGCAATTATGCAAATATAAATAGTTATTTTATATAGCTATAATCAGGACCAAATTTTAGCCATTCTATTCTTTCCTCCTTTAATTTTTAATTAAAATTTGCTCTCAAAGTGCCTTTCATAAGATAATATAAGGCACTAAGTAGTTGGGGAGGTGGAATGGCTAAAGAATGGACATGGATGTTCCTGAAACTATTAAAAATTATGAAGCAGGAGGGAGAAATACATCATCACGGTGAAGTTAGGAAAGGCTATGCCAAGTAAGGGTATAATCATGAGAGCAGATACCTCATTTTATGTTGTTCCAGACCCCTTCCGAAATGCTTTATTTGTATTATCTTTTTATCCTATAATAACACATTAACTTAAAAACTTTTTTTCTGTTTGGTTGATGTAGAAACTGAAGATCAGAGAGGTTAAGTAGCTTGCCGAAGGTCACATGAGTCCATTGCATATCTGCTTTTTAAAACACTAGTCATTCTGCGTCAAAATCCAAACTGTTAATTAATTTTTCTTGGATGTATTCAGTTAGCTTCTGAGAGGTCATTTTATAAAGAGGTAGGTGGAAAATAACTCAAAATATTGTACCAAATAATATGCTTGATATTTATTCATTGATTTATTCAGCAAACATTCTTTTTTAATATCGATTGAAGTAATGTGTCATCTCCCAGAGGTTATAGACCTAAGGACAATTCTAGTACTTTATTTTCTACTCTGCAATCGTTTTCTTTTTCTTCCCTTTTTTTTTTCTTTTTTCTTTTCAGCTTTTGTGGTGTGAATGCAGAATTTTAAAATAAATTAGGTTTATATACAGGATTCTACTTGCTGCTTTCAGAAAATAAGAGTGTCTGGAGAGCTTTGTGTTAATTTAATATGTATAAGGTAAAAGTGATTCTCTTGCTGGTTTTCCTGAATATTTTAGGAAAGGTAAAAATCATTGACTTAGGCCTAATTTTTCTGTATGCTCTCACAGATAACTCTAAAATTCACATTCTTTGTGGTTGCCATCAACATATTTCTTCTTTCTTGATTTTTAAACTGAAAAATTATAGCTGTGTCATATGAAAAATATTTGCAAAAATCACATTCAAATAAATGGGTGCATTTCATGTTTTCCCTCTGCTCTTCAGCTGAAATCATAAATCTACCAAAGATTGACCAGCCATCTCATTAGTCAGATTAGCCTTAGAGAACTGTTTCTTTTTTTGACAGAGGGTTAGTAAAATAGACTGAACATTTCAGACAATACATAGAAGATGGAAAATATTATTTTAGTTTTTTGTGTATTTTGATTTTATAAGCTTCACAATAAAAACTCTTATACTGAGTGATTATCCCTACTCTTTCAAATCTATTCATATCCTCGTGTTATATTATTTTTCGGTTTATCTTCTTAATATAAAAGCAAAAGTAAGAATTAACATTAAAGTTTCTGACAAAAATAGACTTGATTCTAAAAACTATTATTCATTAGTACTTATAGATGTTTGCTTAATATTGGCTTTCCCTAACTATTAACATGTGTTGAATTAAAAATGCATGATTGCAATCGAATGTATGAATTGTTTTGTTGCTATCAGCTTTCTTCATAGTAATATAAGGATTGTATCTAAATTATAAAAGGTATTAAACGACATAATTAATGGACCCAGCCCTGTGCCTGCTGCAGAGTTGATATTCAATCAGTATTAGTGGTGATGGTGGTATTTTTTTTATTTACTTCATATTTCATTGACAAAATTGTACCAATCTGAAAGAAACCTATGTGTGCCTTTACCCACTTATTTTTATCTATTATCCGTATCCTTATCTTTTGCTTTTCCTCCTATTTCTATAATTGTACTTTCCTTCCTCCTATCTGATAATAATCTCTACTTATTTAGTAAATCCCACTCATGTCATCTCCTCAAGGACACCTCTTCAGCAATTCCTTCTTCCTTCTCGGGTATCACTGCTTTCTGTCTTACCACCGTAACAATTCTCATCAGCATAGAAACACACTATAATTTATTTCAGCCACTACCTTATTTCTTTGTTCTCTTTTGAGAAAAAATTTCTCCAAAGAGTTGTTCATATTTCCTCTCTATGTTCCCTGTCCTACCAGTCTTGAACCTACCACTCTCAGGTTTTCAACCCTCAGTTTTAGAGACTGCTCTTTTCAGAGTCACAGTGACCTCTAGTTGCTAAAACTAAGGTGAAATCGTTGACCCTGACAACCTAACATTTATCAACAGCTTTTCGCATGATTGATCATTCCGTCCTGCTTGAAACATTTGTTTTGCAGATCATCTGGTTTCCCTTTTACCTTCTGTCTGCTCCTTCTCAGCCTCTTGATGATTCCCCCTCTGCCTAAATCGTAAGAATTGCGTTCTCTCAATATTTCATTCTCAACACTTTATTGCTTAGGTGATCTCTTCCAGTCTAAAAATTTAGATTCTATTTTTATGGGGACGCATACACTTCTATTAGCCAAATTCTGGATTCTTGCATTCAACTGTTCTAATCGACATATCTTCCTAGTTGCCTTGTAACCACTATTGAAGACTTAACATACCCATGAATGAAATTATGATAATCTCTAAACCAGCTCCTCTGAAAGTTCTCCCTCTCAAGATATGGCAACTTTATCCTGTGATTTGTGGCCAAAAACACTGGATCAAGTTTAACTTTTTTTTTATTCCCTATATTCTATTCCTTAGGAAATTCTATTTGCTCTGCCTTCAAAATATGTCTAGAATTTGATATACTTCTCTCCATCTCCACCACCTCTACCCAAGTCCAAGCCAATATCATGTCACCTGCAGGTACAATAGCCTTTTAACCAGCCTCCCTGCCTTGCCCTTTTTCCTCTTAATCCATTCTTGACCAAAACTCCCTTCAGCTCAAAATCCAACAATGGCATCTCATTACTCTCAAAGTGAAAACCAAAGTCCTTCCAAGGACCTGTGGACCTAGGCCCCCATTCATCTCCAACTTCAATTCTATGAGTCTATCCCTTTGTTCATACTGCTCCTGCCATTTTCTTGTTGTTCCCTAAAGAAGTTAAGCATTCTTTGGCCTCAGGGCCCTTGTACTTTCTGTGCCCTTTGCTAGAATGCTCTTTCCCCAGATGTCTACATGTTTCACACACTCGCCTTCTCTAGCCTTCTCCTTAAATGTCATCTCTACCATAAGGAGATTTAGAATAATACATATTCACTCCCTGCGTACCTAGACTTTCTTATTCCATTTATTTGCTTTATTTTTCTCCATAGAAATGACATGCTACAGATTTTACTTGTTGATAATGCCATATTTTGACTTGTTCACTAGAATACAATCTCCCTGAGGGCAGGGGCTTTGATATGTTTTGATAGATCAGGGCCTGACATAAGGTAGGCAGTCAAAAAATATTTGTTGAATAAATGGATTATAGTAATTACCATTAATATTGAGAACATGTTTCTATTACTTAAAGGGAGTACACTGTAGTGGTAAAATTCTGCCTAGGTTTAAATTCTGGCTCCATCATTTATTTTATGTGACCTTTGGTGAGTTACTTAACTATTCTGTGTGTCACTGCTTTATTTGTGAAGATAAATAAACCAATATTTGGAAAGCATTTAGAACAGGACCTGACACATATAAATCCTAGATAAAAGTTTACTTTTATTTTTATTACATTCACATCTGAACTAGACTTATTTCAAAACTGTGCTCAGAAGTAGAATATATTGATATATTGGTGGTTATAGGACTACAGTTTGATTATACTCAATATACAGGTTATATCGTATATAGGTTATGGTTTGATTATACCTAATCATTAATATTCTTTCTCTCAGGTCTTGTTTTGGGAGGGAACATGCTGTACCAGTCCCTATATATGAATATCACATTGTATAATGAGTGTGGGTTTGGAAATCAGATTGCGGTCTCTGTTCTCCCACTAGATGTGTAGCTTTAGGTTACTAATATTAAGCTTGATTCACCATTTTAAAATGGGGAGTTTATGCACCAGAAAGGTCTGGTATAATAAGCAAATAAGGGAACAAATATAGAGTACCTTGCAGAATGGTTGATACTAAATAAACCAAAAACTCAGTAACTCTGGCAATGAAGGGTAAGGATCAATCCCCAACGTATACAACTATTGCCTTTGCTTCAGTATCTTATAGAAAGTTGGGGTGGTCAGTTAGCTCAGTTGGTTAGAGCATGGTGCTAATAACACCAAGGTTGGCGGTTCGATCCCCGCATGAGCCATTGTGAGCTGTGCCCTCCTTAAAAAAAAAAAAAAAGAAAGTGACTAGTAGAATTTTATGGATGGCTATATTTTCAGTTTTCAAGACAATGGATAAAGAGAAACTTTTCAGGCCTTCCTTAACAATACTACTTAACAACAATAAGGAAAGAAAAAAAATCCAAGCATTTGGGAACTATATTAGCATACTCATATAATAGAACCCATACATCTAGTGTGACTCATGGTTGGAAATTTCCAATTGCATTCAGTGGCTTGTTTGTTTACCGTGGAGTTAGATTTAACCTTTTCAATGATCTTCATTTAGAGAGCCTATGATTTGTCCTTGGAGATTATCTTCAAGCAATTCAGTACCCTTTTAGGAAAAGCTGGAATGTGTCTTCAACGGTCTCAACCTTCCCTCCTGGCATCCTGGTTCTGCTTGTCCTGCCTGCACTCATTGAGACATCTCATGTCCCAGTGTTCTTCCTCCAACCATGAAGACCTGCTCTGAGGAAAATATTAGCTACATTATATATATATATATATATATATATATATATATATATATATATATATATATATGTCATAGGAGAGGTTCAAATCATAACATTCTAATCCATATATTGTTATTGCAAACAAATTGTCTTATAAAACTGAAGGCATTGTTCTCTGTTAAAAGACATGTTATGTAAACATGTATAGGAGAGGATGTACCCCAGGGGCAATGGCACTTTCTGAAACCTTCTAAAAGCTCACCATGTTAGTGAGAACCTAATTTTTTCTGCACTGCCCCTAAGTAGCTCTATTAAGACACAAATCATTGATCTTAAAAACATATACATATATAATAAGAAATTTAAATGTATATAAGTTATAGACAAGAAAATATATAGACAGAAATATATATGTATAAATATTTATATAGAAATATATAATATAATTAGAAATATATATGTATATATAATTTAAAGTATATGTATATATAATTAGAAATGTGGGTGCATATACACATGCATACATATAATTAGAAATCCTACTTTTCTTTAGCCGTTGGTAATAAATATTATGGAAGGAGTTCTAAAAAATACAGGCCTTGAAGAAACTTCCAGACAACAATTGCATTCCATAGCTATTTATTAAGGGCCATTTTGGCCACTGGCATGTTTTGTTTCTGGGCTAGCTACTGGGCCTCTCCCAAATTAGAGGTACGTGAGCAGTACAGATGTCACCTTAGTCATCTAATTTGCATCTATCGATTAAATTTGAAAAACTAATCTAAGTGATGGAACTTTCCTCTGGCAAAGAAGAGTCGAGTCGGCCTCACTACATAATTCTCTCTTTTGTTCCTACTCACTTTTGGAAAATATCTCTTTTTCCTTCTCTCTCAATTTCTATGCATACACAGAACTATGGCTGTTTAGAAAAAGCTTCCACCAAAGCTCTGAGAGAAGAGCTGCTTGTTTCAGGAAGATAACCTGATTCCTTCGTTTCATGTAAAGAATTTGGGTGAGAATAAAGATCCAGTCTTGTTGCCTGAGAGCTTCACATACTCTTGCTTGATGAAATCACCCTGTGACAAAGCACAGCATGAAAGCAATGCATGCGAAGAAATTATTCTTGACATATCCCTTGGGCCGTTGACTTTCTTGTGCTGAGCAGTCCATCGAGATGTACTATTATTATTTCCCATTTGATTATCTGTGTGCATATGCTGTCAGTTTGCATTGCTAGGATAAGCAATTTGAATTTGATGATTTGGTGTTTTAAGTGCTGTGTCTTCCTCTTAAATGAAATCTCATTTTCTAGCAATTTCAAGGCTTGTTAAATTAGGCCACAGATGAATATATATGCAATTTTTATTTTCCTTTCCTGTTCTCACTCTCATCATTTTCCCTGGTGATGAGGATAAGGACGAACTCCACAGAATTTCTAGTACTAATCCTAACACTTTGAAAAATCTGCATTAAAGTGCACAGTATGGGACCCTTATTTTTTGATCCTTTTAATTTTCTAAGGAAGAAGTATATTTACATTAATTAGGTATTAGGATGGAAAGGTGATCTTAGAGGCTCACCTTTAGAGTCCAGTTTTCTCTCTTTTAGAAATGTTCTTTCTGTGGAAATCAAGGTTTCTTTATGCTCACACACCGTATCAAATAATTTTTGTTATTGTTGCCATGTTTGATTTAGAGTGCACTCTCAATGGGTGTAATAGACAAAATGGCCAATTCTGAAACAAAGTGTGACTTCTTTGCCAATTATATCAAAACTTCCTTTACATATTCCCAGGATAGTTCCAACCTGTGAAATTGCCCCAGAATGAATTAGCATGTCTCTGAACACTATGTGACCTGGAATTTAACCATTCTCATCACAGTGAAAAAAAATTAATTGTAATAGTCATATTTTTATCAAGTAAAACTTGGTAAAAATGCCTTCTAATACTGTCCTGGATTGAGTTTCTGAATAGGTATGTGGAGCACGGGTTATAAATCTCTTTCACGTGAAAGCTAGTCTTATCAATTTTGTGTCTCTGTGGGCTTTGCAATTCCAACACAAGGAGCCTAAAAGTACGTATGTGAAAAGCCTCATGTCCAAAATGACAAATTAATCTGCCATTAAAATAAGAATTCACAGCTGAAACATTAATTTATAATTATCAATATACTTGTAACAGAGAAGAGGAAACATCTTCCTCTTAAATGTATTTTCTTTTCCTAAAAACAAATTATCTTACATAGTTAAGTGTTATAACTTACTCATATGTCAGAATGTGATTGAAGATATCTCTCAACGAGCTGTACTCTGAGGGCTAATTTCCTTTTCCAATATAATAGAAAATTGTTTAGCATATACGTAGGTGAATCTGGCTAACTATTTTTTCAATACAGCTACAGTTGCCCAGAAAAACCAGAAATTGTTGTAAATTATAATATATTCACAACATACAGGATACGTTTGTTTACTCTTCTTTAACCTATTAACTAGTAAGTTCTAATAAGTTACAGTTAAAAATATATTTTGATATATCTACACATATGTGATAAATGTAAATAAAGTAATATATAAATATTATTACCGTGTTTCCCCCAAAATAAGACCTAGCTAGACTATCAGCTCTACTGCGTCTTTTGGACCAAAAATTAATATAAGACCTGGTCTTATTTTAATGTAATATAAGACCTGGTCTTTAGTATAATATAATATAATATAATAATATAATATAATATAACATAATATAATATAATATAATGCCTCGTCTTAAACCGGGTCTTATATTAATTTTTGCTCCAAAAGACGCATTAGAGCTGATGGTCTGGCTAGGTCTTATTTTCGGGGAAACCTGGTAGTTCTCAAAGCTACGTTGGTAAATATAGAAATCAGAAACAATTTAAATATACATATATATACATATATATACATATATATATCAACTTTGTAAACTAAAATTGAAGTGATGTATGAGGTCTCACAGTTACGTTCACATACTTGTTGCAACGATGTTGCTAATAACTTTTTTCGACATCAGAGGGATTATTCATTATGAATTTGTACCAACTGGACAAACAGTTAAGCAAGTTCACTATCTGGAAGTGCTGAAAAGGCTGCATGAAAGTTAGACAACCTGAACTTTTCGCCAACAATCCATGGCTCTTGCATCACAACAATGCACTAGCTCACACGGCACTGTCTGTGAGGGAGTATATAGCCAGTAAACAAATAACTGTATTGGAACATCCTCCCTACTCACCTGATCTGCCCCCAAATGACTTCTTTCTTTACCCAAAGATAAAGGAAATATTGAAAGGAAGACATTTTGATGACATTCAGGACATCAAGGGTAATACAACGATAGCTCTGATGACCATTCCAGAAAAAGAGTTTCAAAATTGCCTTGAAGGGTGGACTAGGCGCTGGCATCAGTGCATAGCTTCCCAAAGGGAGTACTTCGAAGGTAACTGTAGTGCTATTCAGCAATGAGGTATGTAGCACTTTTTCTATGATGAGTTCGTGAACTTAATTGTCATATCTCATATGTGACGTCACTTTGTAAAGTTAAAACATTTTTAAATTTAAAATTTTTATTTGTAATATAATTTAAATTTGATATAAGGAGCTTGGAAAATTACATTTCCTTCCTTTTCATTTGTCATTCAAGAGAATTAGATATTTTAACACTTAGAGACTTCTAAAAGAAAGTAGTTAATTGTGGTTAATTGATTTGATCAGATTTGCAAAGGTGATAAGGACTTAGGTCCCGACTTCCTCTTAGTAATTATGGACTATAGAAATCACCCAATTACTTAAAGTATAGAAGAGGAAACTTTTTTATTAAAGTAAATCTTATGATGAACTCCAAGAATGAGAAAGGTAACTGCAAAGTTGTTCTAATGGAAAGGGAAGTAGAAACCTTACCCATCCGAACCTCTCTTCTTTCTCTTTCCTTCTACCTTAGCCTTTCCTAAAATACTTTCATAGAACCCAGCGATTCTCAAACAATTTGAAAATCATTCATCTAATCCATGCCCCTCAATTTTTATGTGTAAATGGAAGCCCAAATATTTTCCCAAGGTCACACCATCAGTTGATATTGCAGAAAGCCCTTCTGACTAGTGCAGTGCTCCACTCATCCACAGCTCAGTTATTTTGTTTGTTCTGGCAAATGTTATATCTTAGAAATGTGGCATTCTTTTCTGTGATATATTTTATTTGTTTATTAATTTGAAGTTATTCAATAGAGATTTGAGATTGAAATGGGAATAATAGAAATCTAGTATTTGAGCAAAAGCTGAGTTCTTTATCTTGAGATGATGGACCATTCAACAGCTATATAATGAAGCTATAATAACTCAATCAGGGTTGAATTCTTATAAATGCCATATGTTTGTATAAGAATCTCTAAGTAATGCCTCTTTGTAATCTTCATGTTCATAGAGTCAGAAGCTTTTTTGTATGACCTTCAGACAAAGAAAATATATGGCTACCATTTTTAGTTCAATGAAAATTGCAGAAGTACAGAATCCCACTAATAAAACTATGATCAAGTATGACTGATAGACATCTGGGCAAGCAGCTGGCCCTTTCATGCACAAAACAAAGCAAAAATGTGTGAAAGCTGAACTTTATTTGAATGTCAACTAAATTCAACTCTAAAATCCCTGAATGTATTGTGCAATTGTGGGTTTCTGTGTTCAATATTCTATTTCTTTCTTTCATTTGAATCTTAGAAATAGAAACTAAATTTATCTCAGAACAAATGGCGCCTTGCATTTGTGCCAGCCCTCTAGACATTACTCGTAATTTTTTCAAATTAATGTATTCTAGTTTTTCCATTATATTGTGCATAAATAATAGTGATGCTTTGCATTTCTTAGCAGTATGTCTTTTTGATTTATATTTTAAGATAAGTTTATTCATAAGCTGTCATTAAAGAATGCAGAAGATATTGACACTTGCTCATTTGCTACATTCAGTGAGAAAGAGACCTTGAGCAAGGTCAAACAATATATCAGCAGGACACTGGGAAGAGAATCTTTCCAAGTTCTCTGAGGGCAAAGCCCCACTCTGTGTCAGCAGCTCTCTGAACCTTTCTCAGACCGCACTTGGCTTATAACTTTGTATAGTTTCAGAATTCTTCCAGTATGATTTCTGAGAAATAATTTCTCATACCAGACCAACACAACTTAAGAATTCCACAGAGAAAAGGGAGTTAAGATAGGTTTAGAATGTTTGAAAAGCTTCTCTGCTATTCTCTGTGGAAATAAAACCTGAATCAACTAACCAGAGTAATGTGAAATAAATATTTTACAAATAGCAACAGATTGCACAGTGATATTAGTGCCCAGTAAGACATGTGATTACTTAAAGCGCTGCTCATTCTTATCAGGAAGAACAGAAGCAAACTTCTCTTCTATTAAATGTTGATAATGTGTTTTAACATAAAATATTCAGCAAGATAATCGTGTCCTTCAGTAGCTCTTATCTAGATGAGAACAGCATCTACTTATGAAGTTCAGATTGGAGTGTTACTGCTGTCAGTTTCCCACCTCTTTTAGGCATAAAATTGAGCAAGATTTCTTAATTACACATATTCATAATAATGTAAATAGTAAATTTTCTTATTACAAAATTATAGTAAGTAGAAGGTACTAGATTTACACCAATGGTTCCAACTGAACCATCTCATAACTTGATACTATTCTCATTTCTATTCAGAACAAATAAGACTTTATTAGTTTTTTGACTATTTTACATTGAGCAAAACAAACACAGGGACATACAAATGTTGTCTCTATTTTGTAAATGATGTGACTTAGATTTTGAGAGGTTAAATTGTTTTCAAGGTCAAACAGGTGGTAAACAGCAAAGCTTAAATTGAAATGCTGGACTCTGTGTTCAAACTCCTTTTTAAAAACCATGCTATATGGTCTCTAATGCTTTTTTAGAAGGTAGAATTTCTTCACTGGTATACTTTTGTTCTCTTATTTTTTTATGAGCCTTTAAAAATAGATTTCTTTTTGAGCAATTTAGGTTTACAAAATTTGAGCAGAAAGTACAGTTCCCATATATGCCTTCCCCCCCCTCCCATTTTTTTCTATTATTAATTATCACGTCTTACATTAGTGTGGTATGTTTGTCACAATTGATGGGCCAATATTGATACATATAATTAATTAAAATCCTTAATTAACATTAGGGTTTGCTCTTTGTTTTGTACATTCCATATGTTTTGACAAACATATGATGAGATATATCCACCATTATAGTATTATACAGAATAATTTTTCTGTGCTCAATTGTCTCCTAGGAATCACATATTCATCCTTCTCTCTCTCCGCCAAGCTCCTGTTTACCATTCATATTCTCACTCGCTCCATAGTTTTGTCTTTTAGCAATATGCATTTAAGGTTCTTTATGTCTTTTCATGATTTGATAACTCATTTCTTTTTGTCACTGAATAATATCCCATTGCATGTAGTACATTGGATATACTACAATTTATTTATCGATTCACTTATTGAAATATATCTTGATCTCTTCCAAAGTTTGACAATAAAATGAAAGCTGATGTATGCATTCATGTACAGTTTTTTGAATTGACATATCTCATTGCATTTTTTTAATTGCATTTCTATAAATTAAATTCTTCCCCATGATTTTAAACTGGAAATTCCTTAAGGGCCTGAAAATAATAAGGATATTATTTATGCACCCAGAATCTTGAGTTACACTTGATTTTAAATTAATTCTTTAATCTATAGAATTGCAAATTTTTTTTCAAATTCTTAAGTCAGGAAAAGCTCATTTCCTAAGTACTTAAGGGTAGTAGAATAATGGTAATAGTGATGAGTATGTGCTTTTTCATTTTTTCTTATTCTTCTGTCATTTATTACTCCTTTTTCTCCTGTGACTGCCTGGTTAATCACTTCACTTTTACTGTCACTCAGTCTTTCTTCTGAGGAAACATACCCTGTCTTTCTTTGATATAGATCTTTTGAGTAACAGATTGACTGTATGATTTTTCCAATACTCAACAAAAATATTTTATTTAAGCATTTAGAACTGGAAGGCGACTTAGACAATTTTTAACAGAAGAATATCTTAAACAAATATGATGAAAAAACTCAATGAATAAGAAAATGTTATGAGAAAACTCAAGATTTGCTCTGGTAGAAAGAGGAGTACCCACTGGGATTCCTTCCTACATTTCTCACTTCCCCAAAATTGTTCCTAAAATATTTTTATGAAACCACTATGATTAGAAACATTCATACTTCTCAGTTTTCATGTGTAAATCGAATTTCCTATAAACTAGGAAATTGAACTGTATCTTTATTTTTAAAGGGAAATAAGATTGAGTTGAGCTGCTTGCACTTGACTTGGTTGGAAGTGGTGTTAATAGAATTGGAAATTGTGGGATTTGTCCATTGTGATATACAAAGAAAACTAAGGACTTCAGCCAAGTTGTGGATGGCCTGTAGTAGTGAGAGGGCGAAGCCTGAATTCTATAGAATCATACATAGCTTTACCGTTTTACCCAAAGACATTCTAAATTACTTTTCCAAGTAAACTGAGTCTTTGACCTCTGCCATCTTACTTGAAATAGGTTTCTATAGCTGGTGAAATCACAAAGTGCCTGTCTACATTATTCTGTAACGGAATAAGAATAAAATATCATAATTATGGTACGGGAGTCAAGATTAGGAAATTTTAAAAACTCAAGGTTACTCGGCAGATTAACTAAACAAATATTTGAGAACATGATGAGCCTCATTTATTCATTCTCTCAACAAATATTTATTAAGTGATGGCTGTTGAGGCCTTTGAGGTACTCTTATAAGTAGCATTTTTTTTCCTGAAAACTGAAACAAAGAATGAACAGATAGAGATCCGAAATTATTACCTCTGATACTAATGAAGGGAGAAATGGGTACTGTGGCTCAGGTGCAAGGGCAAAATGGGTTTCCTAATACTGTATTCCAAAATTAGATTTATTGGCATGTCATGGGATTGAATAGACCAGACACTTGAATAAAGCTCATGTTCCCTGTGGGTTAGGTGGCTTTAGATAAAATGAAAAAACATTTACCCGATTCAACAGACAGAGATCCAAGATTATATGGGTTTAAATGTAGGTTGGTTGTTGAATATGGTTATAGGAGGAGGTAGACACTCTCTTTTGATTGTTTTATTTTCTCTGTAGTAAAATAATCGACCCAAACCATCAAACTGAGAGCAAGAAAGAGAAGGAAGACACTGAAGAAATAAAACAATATGTGAAATAGTCATTTGGGAGAGTTGAAGAGTATGAATGGTTTGAGTAGGAATAGCATGGCAATGTAATTTGCAGAGCCTGGGGGGGAATATCAGAGTTCTATTGATAAATTATTAAAAATTCAAGGGAGTGACAGCAAAGCATTAAACTGAACATAGGCCCTTCTTATATGAGCCTTGTGCAACTACACCCATGCCATCTTAACCGAAGAGAATATAGTAAAATTTCTTCCAGCACTGACAGACCACACTTAAAAGATTAAGATCATAAACTGGATCTGGGAGAAGTCAGTATGGTTTTGTAATTTTCTTTTTTAATAATCAGCTGTAAAACATTTTCCATTCTTCTTCTGTTATCTGTAAATCAGAGATGAGTAAACACAGATCTCCCTTTAGTACCTGAACATGCTGACAGTGTAGAGTCCACTCTATGGGAAGCATGATGCCTCAGCCTTTTTTCTATCAAGGGGACACCGGGTGTTGTGAATTTCTGTTTTTACCCATTTTACTTTAAAAAGAGTTAGGTGTTCCTAGATTGCATTGGTTTGTCTCCACGTACAGTGGGTCATGTATTCTCTGTCTTATTGTAACATCACTTTCTGTAATGTCTTTGCAGTGGGGATTTGCTCTTGAAAGAGATGCATTAAGTCTTTATCATTGCCAATTTCTGTTGACAGAGATTTCATTTGATTATGTTCCCACATCAGGACTATCAGGAGGACAGATGTAGCTAATTAATCCTTATCAGTTCTGATTCAATTAAAGAATTCCTGGAAACTTCTCCTGTCTGCTTGAGTTGCCCTCTGGAAGCCTTGCTATTATTAGAAAGGTGAAAGTTCTTGTTAAATAGACACAAGGACTTTACAAGTCAGACATTTCCCTGGATGGGGAGAGGTTATATTAAATGGAAGGGCAACATATTACTGAACATAATTTTGAGGGGGTGGAGGAGAATTTTGTTCTTTAGGTTCAGCTTTTAAGCTAGGAGACTATGAGACGAGGTGCATTTACTTATAAGCATATCAGGACAGAATAATTTTGCTATGTTGCTATGTTACCTTTTACAAATCAGGCTATTACTTTGCTCAACTGAAGAATGACAACTCATTAAACTATGTATTATTTTAATAGAGCAATGTTTTATGGTGGTCCATTTGTAAGTATTAGCCGAGGGAATATTTGATGTTACTGTAGGAGGAACAGATAACTTTTTATTTTTAATATGTACTTTGTCTATGTTTAAATTTTATGCAATTGAAACATTGAAAGATAATTTTAAACATCATATTCAACTTGACTTTTCAAAAGCAAAAAGTTGTACCCACCCAAAGAGTGAACCGGTAACTAAATGTGCAACATTGATATTCTGAACCTCAGCCCAAAAGAGAGGGGAGAGTTTCCTTTTTAGCTAACAGAGTAATAACCAAAAATTTAAAAGGAAGATCTAGTAAAGCACTACACTGAGCCTGTGCACTGTTATAATTCAAAATGTATTAAACTGAACTCTTTAAGTGGAACCTTCTAGTAAAGCAATCTCATAGTACCGCCATTCTGTTGCTGGTCCATAGATATATGTTTACTAACTGGAAATAATGAGGATTCTAGACTTAATTTTTCTGAAAATCTTGAGTCTTTTATGGGTAACCTGGGGTCGTAGTTGCTATTGGCCAATTAAAATGAACCAAAGTTAGTGCCATGCTCGCTAGTCAATGTCAGGTTGTACGAGGATCTCCATGTTTAAATACAAGCCCAGCTGCAAAGTAAGCACCTCTGACAACTTTATTAACCCTTTCAATTTAAGAATAATTTAATTTTTAGTATGTTGTTGTCAACACTGCTAGATGAAATTAGTGCTTCCATCCCTGAGTAAACTACAAAAGGGCTTCAAGTCTTTTAACATCCCACTGATCTATGGGGTCCCCAGTCAGTGGAATAGATCTGATTTTCAACAAGAATGAATGTTGCTTCTGGAGAAATCAGTCTTGTGAGGCTATTAGCTTCTTACAGAGATTGATTTTCCACAATTGCAGGAGGGAAGAAACATGTTTTAACACAGGTTTTTTTTTCTTTTTATGGGCACAAACTGATATTGTAACATATGTAGAGTTGACCCTACTGAGACCACTGATGTGAAAAAAAGAGAACAGATTTTAAAAGAAGACTTTCCTGAATTTCATTTAATTTGTGAGTTTCTGCTATTCCATCTGAATATGCCCATTATTTTTTTTTCCGAGGTTGTCAGAGTACTTTGATTCTACGAATTCTTGAAATGATAAAAAGGAATACTTTCAACTGCTGCATTGGTTTTTCTCTACTTCCACCTTTATATCCTTGAGAGGCATTTAATATAGGGGAAGGAACAGATAGCTATGCAACCAATTAAAAAAATCTGAAGGTCAAATTACAATCACATACTAGACTCATGACCTTTCAAAGTCATAGTCGTTTTTGTGATAAAAATTTGTGATGAACTGATTGAACAGTATACACAAGAGTAACTTCTACTGGAATATGGAAACTTGATCCCACATAATTAGGTTTAATTCTCAACAAATCTATTAGCTTCTGTCATTTATTCAAAGAATGTCTTCAGGACTAAAATGTAGTACTTGATATGTGATATGTGTTTCCTTTATACATTTTGACAGAAATATGAAGAAGTGGAGGAAGGTAAGATTGACAATTATTTATTCATTTTCCTTAACCATAAAATTTTATTTTTATTATTGTTTAGAATTTTGTATAACTGACTATCATAATCATCACTACCCAAGGGAAAGTCTCCTTCTTCAGGAATAGATGTCTTTCTTTAATTTGCCTTGAAGATATTTATACAAGTTGTCATCAATGAATTTTAAATCAAACTTGAGTAAAATGTATTTGAATATGTTTGCAAGGCAATGAAAATAAGCTTTGTTTCCCCAAAGAAGTGTTCCACTGATTAAAATATTTTTACAAATAAATTTATTTGTAATTATTTGATTATGGGGAGACAGGCGGAAAAGTTCCATGTGGACTTTCATCTGTCTTTGGCTTTGTCATTCAGATGATTTCATTCAAAATAATTCAGTGCATTTTTAAAAAAATTTTGAATACCTAGGAGTTATCTGGGGAGATCATTAAAATGCGGATCAAACCCCACCTCCAAAATTCAGATTCCTCCAGGATTTTGCATTTCAAATAATAATTTTAGGTGGATCTGATACTGCTATTCCATGGATCCATTTTGAGATCCATGGTTATAAGAGAATGATGCTGGAATTTGAGGGAAATTATATAGAAATGCACATGTATATTATTCTCTTCTTTCAACTAATTATAACAATTGAGTTGCTGAACATTTACCATAAATGATAAAATCATTGAAATCTTCTAAGTTCTGACTTACAACCAAAATGGATAGTATTTGCATACATATCTTAAAGGAAACAATTTTATATCTCCCTGAAATCTTTATGGCATTCTGTTTTCTATATACAATATATTTTTTATACTTGAGAACTCCATAGGCAACCACTCACTTGTAGGTTATTTTTTGGAAACATAAATATTTTTACCATCACTGAGAGGTCTCCACATACGCTAGCAATTTATAAATTCTGTTTAAAAAACAAAATAAAACAAAAGGAAAACAATTGGTATCTTAGAAACTGAAGACCTTCTATTTAGAGCACCTTAAAACTTAACTTCCCTGCCTTTTCCATGAAGATAAAAGTACTATTTTTAAAAGACCTCTCATTTTATCAATTGCATTTCAAGCATCATATTATTATTAATCAAAACAGTACTGTGTATGAGGAAAGCTGAGATTCAAGAAGATTAACTCACTAAAGACAGCTTTATACAGATGTTATGGTCATTCAGCAAATTCTATGGTTTTGCTAATAAGTTGCCTTTATTGAATCAAAAGGCAACTACTTTCACGAGGGACTGTTCCTAAATTGTTGCTATATGAAGAGCTGAAAAAATAAACTTGAAGACTTAAAATGCTCAAGTAAAAATTATAAGAATGAAAGAATGAAAATTGATATAAGCCTTACAGTAACAATATTCCAATAATTCTTATTTAATGGTAATGGAATAACATTTCCAACTGGATAGGGTTGGCATTATAATGAATGTGGAAAATAAAGCACTTGGACAGCAGATGCACTCTGCATCAGGAGGTGGAAGTACAATGAAAATCTTTGCACTATATTTAGAAATCTTATACAAACAATTTAAGGTCATTTATAGCATTGGGGTTCAACAGCCTTTGAGTAAATTTTAGTGGTAAGGAGGTCACTGGTATCCTGAGGCTACTCCTCGGTGATCTGATTAGTCATGGCAAGTGGATTGTGCCTTGTCTGACCCATTTTCCTTCACCGATGAAATGAAACATAGTGGTCTTTACCAATTTCCCCATGCAGACTTCTTTAAAAATGCTACTAGAGACTTGGAGGCTAGAACCAAATTAATGATGATGATGATGATGATATGAACAGCAATAATTTATTACATGCTTGAATTTTAACCTTTAAATTATCCCTAAAAGTTAATAGTCTTTCCTCCACTTTATGATGGAGAAACTGAGGGTCACAAAGATTAAAGACCTTGAAGTTATTTTCAGGTATTTGGAAAAGGCTTAAAAAACATCAACAGTAGTTACCAAGACATTGTGAGGTGAGTCAGTACCATGGGTGAGGGTTTATGAAGCCTCTTAAATGCGATACTAAGTAGTTTGTGCTTCATTTTGTGGTTGGACCTGTCATCTAGTCTGTGTTCTAGGAAGATTGCTTTTGTTTGGAAGTTGGATTAAAGTGAGAGAAAAATCAGTGAGAGTGGCAGTGAGGGTGGAGAGGAAGAAAAGACAAAAAGAAAAATACATAGTGGTAGAAACAAGGCATGGTGGCCAATTTAGAGGTATGAGGAGAGGAAGAGGAAAAAAATCAAAGACGTGATTTTGAAGAGATATGAACGAGGTGTGATTAAAAAATACGGTGAATATTTAAATTTAAAAAAATGTATTGCAGTAAAAGAAACATTGTCATTAATCCACCTCAAAATACGCCCCCTCACTTCAAACACTTATCCCATCATTCTTGCCATTTTCTGAAGCAGTTCTGGAAGTCGTCTTTTGTGAGTGTCTTTAGGTTGTGCTGTCTGTCGTGACTGCCTCAATGTCCTGAATTGATTCAAAATGTTTGCCTCTCATAGTCATTTTGACTTTGGGGAAGAGCCAGAAGTCACATGGTGCCAGATCCTTTGAATAAGGTGGATGAGGATACACTGTAATGTTTTTATTTGATAGAAATTGCCATATACAAGAAGCAATGTGTGACAAAGGGCATTGTCAGGATGGAGGATGAAACCATTTGCCCATTTCTCAGGCCGTTTTCTATGCACATCCTTTCTTAAACACTGTAATAAGCCCTTATACTATTATGAACACAGCTCACACAGTTCTGTCAAGTTCAGAAAACACAATTAACATTACCTAGATGTTACGAGCAGCAGCACTCACCGTGTTTTTTTCATCACAGCTCATATATTTAGGTGGCTGTGGAGATGGTAGTACCATAAACATAAGTAGAGGAAGCAGGAAAACCGAACCTTTGGAAGGATGAGCAGAGTTTCCAAAAGTCATGAGTTTAAGGGTATGTACAAAGTTCTGGCAGAGATGTCACTTAGGCTATTGAAATGAGGATTTGGAGCTCCTTCTAAGGTAGCATACAAAACTCAACTTGCTTATTAATAACAATAACAATATATTATTTCAAATACGTCCCATTCCAGCTTATTAGAAAGTCTTAAACTGGACCATTAGGCAAGGAAATAAATCAAAGCTAAAAATAATTGCTGCTAAAGCTTCCTTCAGGGCTGTCCAGCAGAACTCCCTGAGAGATGGAACTGTTCTGTATTTGCACTGCCCCGCGTGGTAGGTAGTCACTAACACATGTGTTTATTAAGCACTTGAAATGTGGCCAGTGAAACTGAGCAACTGAATTTCAAATCTTATTGAATTTTGATTACTTTAAAATTAAACAGTCAGAGAAGGCTAGCAGCTACCAAGGAGGGTAGCACAGGTCTAGACATTTTAATCTGAAACAGAACACATTGTTAACATTTTGGAGATTACAGCTTTATCTGTAATAATTCCGCCAAATTCATCACTGATAAAGAAAATAGGAAAAATAAGTGCCAATTAAACGTGACACTGATATATGTTGTACATCTCCGATTGATGTTAATGAAACATGTAGGGAAAACAATTGTTCCACATTTAAAAATTCATAAATCATATTTTAAATCTAACTAGATGGCATTTTTACTTTCATGGTTTCACTGTAATTAAGATAATAGTTCAAAGCAGAGCCCAACTCAATTACTGATGAAACTGGAGTCTATTTTATAGTTATATTATACAGCGGTCTAACAGACACTCCTAAATTTTCAATTTAGGAGTACTACATGGTGAGTGCTGAGGATGCAATCACAGTTTCTTATGTAACATTAAGCTTATGCATTAACTGTAGATTAAATATATCCCTTCAGTGTGTTACAGCAAAATTATAGGCACTTAATATTCAGTAGAATATTAACAGAGAAAATAAATTACCCAGATGTACTCAATCTCCGTTCATTGTTTTTGTATTTAAATATATACATATATATGTTTAAATATATATACACACATATATTTTGTTTATATATGTTTGTTTACATATACTTATATATGTATGTACATATATATGTACATACATATACATAATATATATGTATATGTATATACATATATACATATATACATATATTATGTTTACATATATATGTTTATATATGTTTATATATATAAACATAAATATATATATATATATTTAAACATATACATAATAATGACATGGAGTGCAATGATTTGTCTTTAATTTGTGATGTTCTTTTGTTATAAATTAGGCCTCCAAAATTAACAAATAAGCCCTTTGACACGTTAGGCTTAGATTCTAATGATTTTCTTGCTCACTCCAGACTTTACATATTATCTCTTCATTATGGGGGCAGGGGAGGCTATTTATTATCTAGCAACTGAAAGCAAGGACTTTTTTTTCCAGACATATTTGGGTTTGCGATTCAGCACTTGTTCATTAGATGAGTGGAACTGGACAAATTATTTCCTTGCAGGTTTATTTTGAGGCTTAATGGTAATGTATGTATGCTAGTATGCATCTATTGATAAATTTCACTGTTTTTTTTTTTTTTTTGCATACTCTATAGTTTTTACTTTGAGTTTTTCTGAATTGGAGAAAGAAGTTAAAGAAACTTGGGAAGTAATGAGTAGAGAAACTTCTACATTTTCAAAATCTCTCCAGCCCAGCTCCTGATCTTTTAGTTTTCTTTCTCATGTCCAATACTGTAGAATTTTTCATGAGTTCATATAGATTTTAATTGGGTTATGAAGTTACTATAATGAGTACAATTTGCAAAAACAACATTGGGAACTGATACAGGGTGTATTTGGTAAGCATATACATTTTCTGGCAGGGATGGAGGCCGTGGGTGTACTCACTGAGTTAACATGTAATTTACCAACCAAGTTTAGAAGCTTCTAAGAGTAAAAGAGGACATAAATTGTCCTGGACTAACTGAGGCCTACGGTTATCCTAGCTAGAGGGTATATTATTAGCCAGGGTGTTTGGATACTGTGGACATTAGTTCATATGTTTTACACAAAGAATAGAATTTTTGGTTCATCTGGGTAATCAATTAATTGGAGGTTAAGATAGCCTCCACTGTAACTTTATGCTTGTACACACACTAAGAGTTCACATTTACAGCAAGCTAAATCATTACATGCATTGTCTCGTTAAATTCTCAAAGTTTATGAGATAGATTATTTTTATTTCCATTTCACAGATGTGGAAACTGAAACTTAGAACTTCATCATTGTACAAATTAGCAAATCCCTTTGTTTTCACTATATGTCCAACCGTGTGTTAAATATTTATGTTCATTGTCTCATGTGATCCTCATAATTACCCTATTGGATCACTAACTCTTTCATCTCCATTTCACAAATGAGGGATAAATATGTTGCCCAATGTTATATAGCTGGTAAGTGTCCTACATGGATATTAACCCAGGTCTGTCAGACAAAAAGTCTATTCTTCAATTAATTAATAGGCATATTTCTTTTCAAACTAATTTCTGTGATCATAAAATTTATCTTAAACTTTATGTCACTTAGGACAATCGAGAGCTTAAGGGAAAAGGAAATAGATGGCACTGGTGGCCAAAGGGTTTCATTTGAAACCCATTAGCCTATGTTACAGGAATATCTTTCTCTCTGAAGATGATTTTTGGAGAGGTTCTTTGAATCAGGTTCCAGATGATTGGGGGAGGAAGCAGGTTTTCTTCTTTACCCAGGCTTTGTTTTTTCAGGCTACACAGTAACGTCCACCCAGATAGGGATCTACAAATTCACTAGCAGTGCTGACCTGTGTTTTCCCAAGATTTAGTTTGAAAGAATTTAATGTGAACAAGTAGAATGAAAGTCATGGGCATTGAAAAGAAAAACCAAATGATGATTTGTTTGCATGGTAATGTTATGAGCCAAAATAATGAAAGCACTATGGAAGATTAATTAATCAAGAAATGTATCATGTCTTTACACACTTATTAGAAGGTTAAACATTTTTGAAATGACCAATCACAGAAACAATTATTTCTAAGATGATGCTAAGACAAACAACCCTGCTCATGTAAAATAAAGCCAATGGGTTTATAAATCAAAACCTTCAGATATTAACCTCAGTTAATATTATCTTAACTAATTGGAAGAGGTGGCATGTATTAATGTTAAGGTGAATGATTACGGAAGTCTCAATTCTGCTGTCAGTGAACTCATAGGTTTTACGCAAATTGTGCTATACATCCAAACACCTTTAATATGAGGATAGACCTAGGGTATCAAAAATTAGACAAGATTCTAATTAAAAGAAAGCATCTGATTTAGAAACATCAGTGATTACACATATTCCACTTGGTTGAAGAATATATTAGGGAAAGTATAAAAATAAATATTTTTATTCTTTGAGTTTAACTAAATGTCATTTTATTTTATATATCTTGATATTTCTGAATTTTTACTGATTATAGTGCAGTGTGTTTCTAGTCTATAAAAAGGGAGTAAAAAATATTAGAAAACCACGTATTTGTTATAGTAAAGTATCTTCCTACAGACTTGAAAATATTCGTGTTAAATATTTGTACTGATTTACAAATGTGATAATTAACTCAAGTTTTCTATTTCCTGATTTATTTGAAAGTAATAATAATCACACTAATTGTAATGCTTACATAAGCCTTAACAGATTTTATGCATATTACCAGAGTCTGTATTCACAGATCTCTGTTAAGGTAAAAGGACAGTTATTTGTAGCCCAATTTTACAAATGAAGAAAATGTGATGTGGAAATTTTTAGGACACATTTTGAAGCTTCATGCTTTGTAAATAGCAAAACTAAGATTGGAGGTCTCATTTTCATGACGTCAAATATATTATTTTCTTTAGTCTTTAACATGTACCATCATTGATTTTATCAAATTAACTACTAAATAATTACGTTCTCCACCGACTGAGCAGTTAAATGTACCTAGAGTCTCATCTTTACTGATTTTTCTTTAAACCTGGACAATTTCAAATGTGGTGTCAGTTAAGTACCAATACAATTAACAAACAAATTAAATTGTGATTGGAGAAGACTAAAAGGGTCTTGAATTTTTCTTTTTGCTGTGAATGAAAACAGCTAACAGAAAACAGCAGTGTTACCATTCTTGGTAAGATGCTGCTAGCGTTTGTCATTACAAATTAGTTTGTTTTTTTTACTAAGTATTGCATATTTCTAAATTTATTGCATATTCCTAAATTTCTAAACAAAATAAGACAGATAAACATAATAAAATATTCTAATCCTCACTACCTATAGGTTACCGCTTCTACACATTTGCTATATGTCTGAATTGGTAATTCTATCCCTATCAATATACCGGAGGGGCCAAAAATATGTATACAAGAGGACACTGGTCAACGTTGCTCAAGCAGTAGTTCGCCTTAATCAGAAGTGTCTGGACGCTGATGGTAACCACTTTAAGCACCTCTTGTAATTGCAGAAATCAAACGTGACTTGTATTCGTCTTTTGTTACCGGTATATATTATTACCATTTTAATACAGTTTTCCTTTCTTAAAATCTGTATACTTTTTTTGACCCCCTGTATTTATAAATATATTTCTATTACTCTACATAGATATCTCTATCTCTATTTTTATCTCCAAGTCTATCTCTGTAGGTATATGTCTCTGTCTCTCTCAATTTCTCTGTAGTTCTATCTCCAGCTGTACAGATCCATTTCTATCACTCTACATAGATATCTCTATTTCTGAATGCAAAAATGAAATGTGTGTCATCTTTACATAAAAATAGAATCATCCTTAGTATTTTTTGTAAACTGATTTTTTTCAGTTAATTTGTGAACATTTTTCCATATCACTAAATATTTTTCCAGAATACAATTTTAATTGGTTGCAAAGAAGTTCAATAAATAAATGTGCCAGAATTTACTTAAATTATTCTTTATTATATGGGTATTGGGTTATTTCCATATTTTTACCATGAAAAACTGCATTGCAATGAACATTCTTATAGCTAATTTTAAAAATGCATTGATGCTTAAGTACTTTAGGTGATTTTCTACAAGAATTTCTGAATCAAACAGAATTTAAATTTTCAAGATTTGGTGTTCCTACTATGAAATTAATTTTCTGAAATGTTGTTCCAGTTAACACTTCAACCAGAAGAATAAACATCCCTGAATTTTATCAACACTGGTTCAAATACACATTTGACTGACAGCAAATATCTTATTGTTTTGAGTTGCAGATTTTTTTTATTGCTAGTGAAGCTAAACATTAAAGCACACATAATGGACATTTGTATTTCTTCTCTGTGAATTCACTGCTTGTGTTCTTTCATTCATAGCTCACCTTTTAAAAATATTGTATAATTGTTACTATTTTTTAAAAATAGAGTGTTTTACATATTAATGATACTGATCAAGTTCACATATGTGGCAACTGTCATTTTCTTCTGAGGTTGTTTATTGCATTCTCATTTTACCTGTGATGTTAACAATCTGAATTGTCCTTCTGCACACTGGCAGTTATAACTAAAGTGTAATTATGTACGTACACATAGAGCAGTATTTACCTGCACACCAGGTGATATCCACTCCCACACAGGGAAGTACCTATTCTTATATAGAGCAATCTCTCTCATTTTAGGAAGTTTAAATTATCATTCAATGGAAGAAAGATTAATTATATATGTTGGTTAATGAACATTAAAAAGGAATATGACATATTGAAGTGCAAAGAGAAGACCTACCGTAGATGGAAATGCTAACTCTAGTAATTAAAAGCTGTTTGATTTGAGTACATTATGGAACATAGTGGAAACGGTTTCATCAAGTATGAAAAAATTAAAACTATACTTATGTACCTTAAGGATTGTTGTAAGACTCAAGTGAGACAATTGTGTAAAACCAGCAGAAAATGATCTAGCATACAATGTAGTGCTTAATAAAAAATGCTGTCTGTCTTTCCTTCGTCTGCATGTCAAGAGTACTATTAATTATTGTATTTTTTCAGTGGTTGTTATTTATGGAAGACTTGCTTTTTACCACAAAAAGGCTGGTGTTGGTGGTGGTAGCAGGGTCAGGTGTAGATATTTCACTTCCATTGTCGTTCTATAATTTTAAGTAAAATAATAATTGTTATGATTATGGATCATATTTATAATATTATAATTATTCATAATTATATTAGTAGTATTAATTCATGGATTTTATAGATAATTGCAGTGCCTTCTGATGCATCTTGAATTTCCAGGATTTAAAACTTCCCTGAGATAATTTCTTATTCCTCAAAATTGCAGTACCTTGTGTTTATATCACACCTTTCACAGTTGTCAGCAAATAATACTTTAATTGATCTTCACACCTTCCCTGTAAGGTAAGAGTAAGAAATAAGTAGTATTGTGCCTCTTTTACACATTCTGAAGGTACTTAGCAGAAAGACAATTTGTTCCAGCTTGAAAAGAAATTAAGTGGTTCTCAAGAGATTATATGAAAATGCATACATCTAGAAAACTGGAATCATGTTTGATTTTTCGAAACTTAATTTCAAAGATTCTTCGTGTGCAAAGAAAACCAGTAGCAGGGTTCTAGGAACCAATCAGTTATATCAGAAGGTGTTTACAAATATGGCTTATGCTTATTTTCTAAATTTAGCAATGTGCACCATGATTTTCGGTTCTCTGTGTTTCCATTGGAGCATTTACGCTTCTCTTTTTTGATGCAAAGAGAGTTCTTATATTTTCAAACTATTATATAAGCATGACTCCATTACCTACAATGGAACTTTTTATTGCTAGCATTTTCCATCGTATCTAGACGAATTTATTACAAGAAGTGAATCAAGCTGTTTATAGATAAAATATTTAGCAAACTATCCCCAGCAACCAAATTATTATGTTAAGAAAGAGCTATAAATCCGTAGAAGAAAGGTATTTTTGAGGTTGGTCAAGTCAGTCTTAGGTACTGTTATTATACTTTATTGTCTCTACAAAGCAAGTCTTTGGCTAACGGGGCTTCTAAGGTCAGAATGAATGTTTAAAAAGTAGCAGTTTGGAAAAAGAAAAAATCATAAGCATTGCTAGAGTGTGCTTCTGCTTTACTCCATTCGGAATATATTGATATAAACAAAATATAAATTGTGCAGGAATTGAATGTGACAAAATATGTTAATTATTAAAATCTGTTGATAAGCCAGTGAACTGAAGTAAAAAAAAAAAAAAATTCTCTACAATGGGATTTGGTTCCATTTGAATCCTGTTTCAAGAAATTTAAAGCTTACTGGGAAAAATCTTGTTAAAGATACACTCATTTCTAATAGGACAGATACTGAGGATAATAGTGTGTAGAGTTACAGAGGCTATCGGTTATAAAAATAAAATAGGAAGGCATTCTGAAAATCACCAATCTTACCCTACCATATACTATTTCCAGAAGGAATTTGTCATGAGGAGATTAAGAAATCATAATGAAATCTATCAACCTCTGTCAATTAATATATATGATTCCTAATATATGTTCTGCCCGTTCTATATGCTGAGGTTTATTCTGTCATGGAGTGGTCAAATACCAAGTCAAACAACTATCTAAGAATTAATTCTAACAGGCATATCATAGTGCTGTGATAGAAAGGGGGGGAGGAGAGGGAGAGAGAGAGAGAGAGAGAGAGAGAGAGAGAGAGAGAGGACTATATAGTACATGACTGGTACACTGTTCCAGGATAAAGTTTCAGTGTGCTAAAGGGACCAAAGAAGACTTCAGTGTAGAACTGGTCCTTGATTTAATCCCTGAAAGATTATTGGATCTTGAAAATGGATGGTTTCCTACTCTTGACCATCTCTCTGATGGATCTCTCTGATGGATATTATATACATGGTATCTAATAAGATGGGCTGAATTCATTATCTTTTATTAAACATGTTCACACAAGCATAGAAGTATGACAGAAACAACACAGAACATGAAAGCAAATTATAAAAATAATGCAGCCAGAGAGATTGAGTCCTGAAGTAGACAGTGGAATGTGAGAAGAATGATAATTAGGGATCTCCTCTTATAACTCAGAGACTAACTGAACATGTGATATTTCGTCTTTTCCAACACCAATCTCTTATTGGGATGCCTGGATACTATGTGTTTCTACTCCTAAAAGTTTTACTCTCCGTCCTCCTTTCCTATCAGAATTACCAGAGAAAGTGAAGATTCAACTCATTTTCCGCTTTACTTGCATCTTCATATAATATACTTTAGAGGTCTTATCCTATCGTTACTTAGCTATTCTAACAAAGGACATTACTTAAGCTGCCTAAGCTTCCCTTCTAAGATTCTAATGTTTACTATGTTTAAGATAGTTGACAGATCCATAATTACAAATTAAGGTGTATCTTGGAATTCTTTAGAAGAGGGGAAATTTTTGTCCTTCAAAATTGTCATGGACTAAACAGTAAAATAAAATAAGAAATGAGCAATGCCAAGAAGTTGATCAGAAACCTTACCTTAGTTTCTCAATTACGGCTACTAGAAGCCATGGAATATCTCATTAGTAAACAAATAAATTTGCTCAGACCACATAGGATGAAATATTAACAAAATGACCATATGTGGAAAATAATTAGTGTATGAGTCATTCAGGTCCATAAAAACAGGAGTATATTAATTCTTAGAAAATTGACTTAGTTTAATAGTGTTTGCCATCTAAAAATGGTGACATTCTTACTTAAATAGTGATGCCTAAGGTGACTTTTTCCCCCAGCAAATACTAGTAAAGTAGCAATAACAAAGCTGAGTAGCAATAACTGACAATAACAAAGCGTATTACTGACATAATAAATCTATTAATAAAAGTTGGTGACACTAAAATTTTATAAACTGGCTCATGTTTTTTTCCATTGACTAGATTACCCACATAATAACGTTATTCTAAATCTTTATTAAAACCCAATTAATAATGAGTGTAATATATTTGTATAGGTCGAGAAAAATAGATAAGTTTAACTGTAAAACAAAATACTAAAATAAACACTTAGCAAGTCAAGAACTTCCCTGCTGAAACTACAATAATATGCATTACTGTTTTTGAAATGTATAAATATCAAGGGTCTCCTATTCTGGAGGTTAATCATAGTAAAAAATATTAATAATATCTAACGATAATGCTACCATCTATTATACAGAAGGATAAGTTGATTAAAACTCTGGGCATATAAAGATATTGTGGCACTGTTTTGGAACTCTGTATGAAGAACAGATTCTGGCATTTATTATACAGTTTGATATTCTCAAGTCTGTTCTAGGTAAGTGGGAGTCAACAAGTGTATATCAGACCTTCATATAGCATGTCCATCTAAAAGTCTTTTAACCAGTAATTTCATGATAAGGAAACATTGTCATTGTTTTTTACAGTTAGATTAGGTCACTCACAAATGTTATAAAAAGGTTATATATATTTTTAAGACATATCTAGGAAGGAATTAAGCAGTTTATTCAGGTCCGTACTAAAGGAGGCTTGTAAAAGGATATTGAAAAAAGATCTATACTTTGCCTCTTCCCAGGTGTTCTTACTGAAGAGCTAACATGAGAAATGGTATATAATTTCTTTTATTTGGAGCATGAATACAGCTAAAACTGTGTTTGTTTTCTAAAACTATAAAGTCAGAAGTTTCAACATCTAGGTCAAAAACTCTAACATTTTAGATATTAATAATACAGTCACAGCTGTCATCTATCCTCCACCCAACCCTAACAAATTCAGGACGAGCTATGTGGTTTTTTTCTAAAGCTTCTACTAATTCCCTTTCGGTCTTCAAGTTATGTTTACATGCTGAGGTACCTTTGTGTTTTGCTCTCCTGAGTATTAGAATTAAAGTTTGGAGACATTCAACTTTTCCCCAAAGAAGTTAAGGAGATTATTCAGATCCTGAAGGGGTGTTTTCTTCTGAAGGGATAATGAGATGAAGAATCAGAGCATGTCTTCATAACAGCAAAGTTTAACCACCCACATTGGCCTGGTCTGGTGGGGTTGGGAAAAATGGGTAAAACAAGACTTAAAAAAAAATACAATTCATGACATATGGCTTTTTTAATAGAGTGCAAAAGTACAGATCTAATTCTGTCACTTTCCTGTACAGACCCCCAATGTTGCATTGGGATTGAAGTTCAAAGTCTGTAGGTTAACACTCATATCCCTAAATGATTTCTTTTTGTCTAATCCCATGTTTCCCCAAAAATAAGACCTAGCCAGACCGTCAGCTCTAATGCGTGTGTTGTAGCAAAAATTAATGTAAGATCGGTCTTATTATAATATAATATAATATATAATGTATAATATAATATAACATAATATAGGGCCAAGTCTTATTTTAATATAAGACCGGGTCTTATATCGTGTAATATAAGACAGGGTCTTATATTAATTTTTGCTCCAGAAGATGCATTAGAGTTGATGGTCCGGCTAGGTCTTATTTTTGGGGAAACACGGTCTTTCTAGACTCACATTCTTCTGCTCCTTCACATGAAGCATTCTGCCAACAACACAACACATCTTGATATTTAACATTTCTATCCCTTCCGTTCCCTCCTTCAGTAATCTGGACTTGATTCAAGTAAGCCCTCCCTTGTCCTCCTGAGTCAGATGTGCCTCTTTTTGTGCTTCCATGGGCCTACTGCGTTTCTCTAACACAATCTTTATTATATGACACTATTACAGTAAGTATTAATTCAGGTTTCTCCTGTTTAACACGTCAGTCTCTTTGAGGGCAGGAAACGTATCATATACATCTTTGTGGTGTCAATATCTCATGTCTAATGTTAGGAACATGATAGGTGAATAATATTTGTAAAATTAATAAGAGCTGAGCAAAGCTCAGTTCTTAGGCCAGGCTTATACTTTTAAACTTGAAGGTGGCCTCCAAGGTCATATCCAAATCTTGACCCACAAGGCCCGGACTTCAGTGACAGACTGAGACCAAAATTCTAAATGAGGCTGAATCTATAAGGGTCAATGTAGTTATTGACTTGAAATGATGCTACATTTCCAGAAGAGTAAGGATAGTGGAACTGATCAAGGAGAAGATATTTCATAAAGATTTGGGTATCAGAGAGAGCATAGTGGTGAGAGAACATAGGCTCTGACCCTCCCTTCCCCTCTCCCTGTGTTGACCTCGGAACAGGCTAAGGGACTCTTTTTGCTACCCTAGAAACAGGCCACTGATGAGTTTTGGACAATTTCAACAGCAATTTTGCCCAAATGGCCAAAAAATATCCATGAGCTAAGCCTTGGTTAGACTCTCTTTTTCAGCTTGCTGATTTCCTACTTAGTTTCTCTTGTAACTATGACTGTAACAGATGTTTTCATTTTTATTTAAAAAGATTCTTATGACAATCCTAAAACAAAACCAGCATTTTAAACTCTAAGTTTGCTATTTGTTGATAATGCTTTTTTATAACACCGTCTTTTTTCTCAAAATGTTTACATCTTCAATAGGTAGACAAATTGAAGAGCTATGAAAGGAATGGATGATGAAGTGCTACTATACATGAAAGTGGCATAGGGAAAAGTCACTTGTCCAGAATATTTAGGAAGAATTTCAGCATAAAGCAGTAACTTTAATTACATTTATTATTACATTAATTATATTCAGTTTTATTTGGATTCATTGAGTTAAAAATTATATAAAAACATATATAAAAAACAGCAATATCTTAAGGATAATTACTACCTAGGTCTAGATAGCCCCTAAGTTTATATGCTCTCTGAAATTTTAAATTATTTCCATGGTTTATTCAATAAAAGCATTTGAAAATCGTCTATGTCTGTACTTTTGGAATTTTATATTCTTCCTCCTCTATAGAGATATCTTAATTGCACATCGTTTATGTGAATAATTCACAGTCTTCTAAAATTAGGTGCAGCCTTTCTAATTGTGCAGAATATTTTAGCAAGGAAACAAAATGCTCAATATAAGATTGTCTGGATCTTTCTGAAACTAGTGTAATATTGCCAGGTATGGGGAGGAAGTTTTTATTAAACATGTTGACACCCCTCCATTGAGTTCTGTCTTAAGTTTAATTTTGTGAAAATCTTGCCTATCTGAAGAAGTGAGAAGACCAAAATTACAAAGCAAATGGGTTTCAGAAACTGGTGTAGAAATACTGCTTTGACTGTGAAAGCTTTTTTATGTATTTCCTACTTAGAATCAAAAGATCTTTTCAACAGAATGTAGCCAGCCAAGAGCTTATTTTAGAATCATGTTTATTTTAAAAATAACATTGTTATTATTGTTACTTCTGTATGGCAGCATTTGTTTCAGAGCAGCTTAAAGTTACACCATCATTATATGCTTAGAATAAGCAAAGATATGGCAGTAGCTTTTTTATGATGATAGAATATCAGGTCTCAACAGATAAGCAACCTGGGCAGAATTAGGAAGCCAGGGAATGAATGCGTTTTATGATTCTCAGTTCAGTCTGCTGCAGTTTAGATCATACTTGTTTCTCTTTCACATAAATAGATATTTTTGTAATGAGGGATATAGTTCTATTTCTTTGAATGGGTACCATTCTGCCCACTTCAGTGGAAACTGTCTTATTGAAAGATACTAAATTTCATAGTAGTCTGCAAGTTATATCTGGCAATTTTGACAGATTTGTGTCTTAAAATCATGTCAGATCAAAGCCATTTCAAGGTCTTTAGTTCAGAAAGCTTTACTGAAATAATATTAAAGGGCTGATTTAAACTGACAAAAGAAAACAATTTCAAGTTAAGGTTGTTGTTCTCAGTCACTCAGTAAGTTCCAGAGAAATCTTTGAGTATTATAGAAGAATTCCTGAAAAGCTAATCATAAAAATGACATTTTATATACAGTATTTAACTTTATTTTTCTATCGGTTTTACCTCTTAAATATTTTAAAATTTCATATTTTAGGGTCTCCCAGATATTATTTGTTTTTAACAAGTCAGCTATGTAGAGAGATTAAGTATTTCTACAACACACGTTTAAATAACAGGACTTCCTGAAATATCTCAGACATGTTTCTGAACTATCATTTTTTTTGTGATTATAGAAGAATAAATTCCTTTCCTTTTACCATTACATATTTTTATTTCCTTTAATATTAGTTTGAATCACCTACATTGGATCTACTTAACAGCGATTAGCATAATTTAAAACCTTAATGCAATCAAATTAGATATCATATCTGTCTTGTCACAGTGCCCACAAATGTCAAGGTCACTTTAATTCTTTTCCCTCCTGATTACATGATGTTTAGTAACAGCGACAAATAGTGAGGCAAGACAGAAATCAATACAGAGAGAGCTATTTGTAACTTTACAAGTAGCTCCATGACATATAAATTCTGTATCAGCAATGTTACATATATCAAATTGATGTTATATTAACGAATACCCCTGTTTGGGTTTTTATATTGCGAGATTTAATATATAAACAAATTCTCTGTATTTGGTGCTCTATTATGCAAAACCTTAGCTAATTCTCACTTGGATAGAGGGCTAATTGTTCATAATGAGGGCACTGAGGAATTAGAGTATTTGAAGTGTTTGCTGAATCACAAAAGAGGTTTATTGGGTTAGGTAGTTTTAGTAGGAAGCATTGTTCATTGTTTTCTAATTCTTTGAAAATTTATATAATATGCATAAGGTACATAGGATAGTTCTAAATAAGAATCAGTTATGAATCTAACCATTTAAGATAATGAAGAATGTGGGATCTGAATTGTTTATATAAAAAACAAATTTATGAAAATATAAACATTATAAATTTGTGAAGACATGTGTACCAAAAGAGCATTTTTAGAATACTCTTTTATTCATAAACCTGATATGTCTAAAACGAAGATGAAATGCAACATAATTTTTATTATCTCCGCAATCAGTACGCAGGGCTGGGATACACAGGTTTTGCAGGTTGTGCCCTGTGCCACAGCTCCTGCCCTGGGGTAAAAATGGGGATCTGAAAACCCCTTTCTCAGTTCCTTAAACCATGAGACTTGGGGAGGCATGGGTGAAATTTTACAAATTAGTTTACACAGAGCAAATGTTTATTTAGATCGCTACAAAGGCAACTTTTATGCTAGAAGAGACTCTGATGTTATGCTGTGCCTTTTACACAGCTTAGATAATTTTGAGGAACAAATAGTAAGTACATAAAGAAGTTTATTATCTCTCTCCTTAAAGTGGGACACTTTAGTGAATTGCCTAGAGTTATACAGATAACAAATGGTGAAGATATGATTCACCTCCAATCCTATAAAAGTTACTTTCCGCTATACCATGAAATGTAATTAGGTGTAGGAAAACCATGAGAAAGATGAAAATAAAAAACTTGAACAAATTAAAGAAGAATTAATGTGAAAAATATGTCCTTAGCTAAGAAGATGGATAATTAATTTTAAGGCATGTATTTTTAATATGTAATTTTCTGTTTCAGCATGTATATGTCTTATGAGTATATTTTAGCACCTTAGTCTGAAAGATAAGTTTTGCAAAATATTTGTCCTCTTCATTTATTTCCCATAAATGCTGTTTTGATCAACATTTACAATTTATTAATTTAATTTTTAAACTAAATTAGTAAATATAAATCTTATAAAGGGTGCATGTAAATTAAATGTGTTATCAATGCACTTACACATTTACGTATCATTTATAGTACTGTACTTAAGGATATATATATGTATTTTTTTTTAAGTTCTACTTGTGAGTATCTCACCTTAAGGATTGAGATGAAATGGCAATGTAGGTATTAGACTTTGGAAGTTTTCCTCTGAAAATATTTAATTAACTGTGAAAAAATTTGCCTTTGCAATTTTTAATATGATTCAACTTACAGAGCGACTATGTTTTGCTTTAAAATGTGTCATAAAAATATCTTTGCACTAATCAGAAGAATATTCTTACTTGCATTCTTTATTAAGTGCATTTTAAGTTAGCTCAAATAGCTTAGCTAATGACTGTTAACAGACAAATTTTTATGCATGAATAAAGGTGACAGAGAAAGAAATCTCCCACTTCTCATGAAATTTGTTGCAGAAGAATCAATTAGATCCTGTTTGTTGGTGTTTTGTTTTGTTTTGTTTTGCTTTGTTTTGTATAGATGGGGCTACTGAAGTTTTATAGCCTCAAAAATTGGCAGTCTGAGACCCAACCTCACTCTCCTGGGTCTCCCTGGATAGGAAAGATACAGAAAGTGTAGTGAGGCAAAGAGGAGATATTTATCTCATCAGCTTGAAACTTCATTTATCCTAAAGTTTTATACACAGATTTGCAAGAAGCTCTACCCAGAGGCTGAAGGTATGGTAGCGCATGCTTTCCTTTTCTTGATATATACCCAGTTAAGGGACTTTCTTTTCTCTTTTAAATGTTTGGCAATAAAAAATAGTTAATTGAGCCCGATTATGCTTAGATAGGAAGAACTGAAATGAGATCTCTGTAAAGCACTGAACTTTGTCCACAGAAGTCATTCTCCAGCAACCATATTGTATGATGAAATCTTAGCCCACTGGTATCATTCAATGGAAACAATATGTTAAGCTTGAGGTTGAAATTGTTTTGATTTTTAGATTATATGAAATTGAAGCTATGTTTTAGTTCCTTTGACACGTTTCAGTTGTTCTTTAATTTTAATTCTCTATTAAGGTATTTTCACTGATAAGTGTGTTCACTCCTATATATTCAAGTTCTTCTTTTCCACTGATTCCTTTTCTATCGCCTATGAAGATATTCAAAATGCCTTCTCCTAAAAGAAGAGCAACAACTAAGCGAACGCAAACAGACCTTCCTTTAACTGTTCCTCTCCTTTGAGACTTGGCCTTGAATATCTCTTTCATGTTACAGGGAGTTTTGTAAAGAATAGTCAGCTCTTCTGTTCTCTATCCCAGTCATTCCTGAACCCATTACAGTTTTGCTCTGGGCTCAACAATCCCATGGAAGAATTTTCATTCTGGTCCTTGATTACTTCCCATCATCCAAATCTAATGCCTAGTTTTAAATTCACTTTGATTTTTCCCTAATATTTGTAACAGTTAATCATACTCGACTCCTCAAATCTCTTTCCTCCTTTGGCTTTGGAAATCAAATTTCTTACCAATGCAAACACAATCTGTTTGTCAGTAGACAATTTCTACAGGAATAAAGCACCCTTAATGTGTCTGTATAGCTGCACTTCTTGTCATGTCTGTCTTCTGCTTTCTACAAATAATTGATCTCATTAAAAAATTCTTAACAAAATATGTCCACATTTTTTTCCTGTTTTATCTAAGAGATATGAGGTATGATAGAAAAATATGGTGAATGTTTAAATTTAAAAAAACTTATTACAGTGAAAGACACATTGCCATTAATCCCTCTCAAAGCACTCCTCTTCACTTTGAATATACCTATCCCATCGTTCTTGAGACTTTCTGAAGCAGTTCTGGAAGAACTCTTTCGTGAGTGCCTTTCCTTCATCCTCCATCATGACAATGCTCCATGTCACATGTTGCTTCTGGTACAGCAATTTCTGTCAAATAAAAACATTATGGTGTGTCCTTATCCACCTTATTCTGGCACCATGTGACTTCTGGCTCTTCCCAAAGTCAAAATGACCATGAAAGGTAAATGTTTTGAATCGATTCAGGACATTGAGGCAGCCACGACAGCGCAACTAAAGATACTCACGAAAGAGAACTTCCAGAATTGCTTCAGAAAGTGGCAAGAATGATGGGATAAGTGTGTTTGAAGTGGCGGGGACGGGGAGTATTTTGAGGGGGATTAATAGAAATGTGTCTTTACTGTAATAAATTTTTAAATTTAAACATTTAGTTTTTGATCACACCTCATATATCTTGAACCTGTTTCCCCTCTTCATCTTGATGGCTGCTGCCATGGCTTTAACCCTTGCCCTAATCTTCTCTTACTCAGATGATTGGGATATTCTCTTATTTACTCTTTTCTCCCCCAAATACTTCCTTCTCATTAATTAAAATTTATAGAAAAATAAAAGCTGATTATGTCATTACCCTGCTTAAAACATCCTTTGCAAACCTGTGTTAAACAGAAAAATGCACAGTGGTTATTATGGCATCTAAGGCTATTCCCAACTCAGATCGAACTCATCACCCATCAGTTACTCTACAAGCAATGTGCCCCTGCTTTCCATACCATGGCCTCCCCTCCAGGTGGGCATACTTTGTTAACCTCTACCCTAGACTCATTAAAGTCTTTTAAAACTCTATCTTTTACATTTATTTCCTTCCCCATGAAGTTATATCCCCAGCTTCTTTGCTTAAGAGATAAACCCCATGTTCATTCCATTGGACCCCATTTACTTTAGGGGGCCCTCTATGTGTGTAAGACTGAGAACATGAAAAATAAATAATTTTCTCTGCTCCCAAAGAGCTCATGGTCTATAGGAAGTGGGGGCAGGTAGGATGTGAGAGATGCAGACAAATTGGTAAGATATTATGGGAACCCAGAAAGGAGCAGCTAATCACAAACATAGGGAGTTACAGAGAGTAGCTACTGCTCTTGAACATATTCTCCTATCGATGAGTTTTGAGAACTTTATGTATACTTAGAACAGGTAGTTGGAATCTATTTTCAGTGTTGCTGTAGTAGATTTTGGATATGATTCTTCTTCTAACACAACAGCCGTGAAGAAGAGAGTCAGGAAAGTCTTTTTAAAGGAATAGATGGAGTACAAAATCCCCTCCACAGTGAAGTCTTTACATGTTCCCCCAGGAAGAATTGATCTTTTCTGTCTCTCCTTTTCTTTAGGATTCTGTGTATATCTGTCATATTTGCTGGTCTATCATGGGTCTTATATATTGTAGGTGTTCAATAAGTGTTGGCTGAATGCACATATAATGAATCCCCTGAATAAGACTTAGTGAACTATAATGTTTTGTAATTTATCTGTTTACTGGTGTGTAAAATTTTAATTAGAACTGTATCTAAATACCATGTGGATTAGAGACTTTGCTACAATCTATCTAGGTGTCTCTGGATATGTGATCTAACTCCTTAGGCTATTTTTTTGGCATCCATAAATTGAAGAGTTTAGATAAAATGATTTAAAAGTTCTTTACAGGTTTAAAATTCCCTTTTCTATTTATTCATTGTAGATAAAAAACAATTGAGATACATTAATTTGGTATATTTAAGGTAACAATATCACTTTTAAAACCACATCCTGTTAAATTTGAAAATCTTTGTTCGTGATTAACTAGTAAGAACAAGATACATAGATCAATTCCAGGTCCCAAATATATTGGACTTACTGAAATTAATATTTTAATGTCATTTATTAAATGATGAATGATTACATAAGAAGAAAGGACACATGGCTTAGTCAGATCCATGTAATATAAGTATATCATTCCAGTAGTAACAAAGTGCTATCCATTTCAGTAAAAGCAATTGAAGTTAAGTAAGTTATTTAATTTAGTTATTATCCAAATCTTTCATTTTTATATTCAAATGAATTGTTTCAACTGAGCAGCAATTGTAGCCTAAAGGCTTAATTTAGACAATTTTAATTTAGTCATAGGTTATGACATCCATATGATCCAAATTTGTAAGTGAAATTGCTCTATTGAAAAAAAAAATAGTGTTACTTCCAATGCTGTAAATCGCACATTATAAATCAAGCTTTATCTTTGTAGGAAAATAGTAATCTTAACTCTATTAGAAATTATATAACAACAACATTTGTAGCAAAATTTACTGATACAAAGAATAAATTTTATAATGGACACTTTAAACCATAAAAAAAGAGTGCTGAATAAATGTTGAACAAATTAGAAAAATAATAAAGAAGGCTGAAAAGAAAATATTACTATCGTATAGTTAGGTATTCTTGAATTATTCCTATATTTTTATAAAAGAAAGATAATATCTTAGTTTTACCATGCAGATATTTAACATTAAGTGTTTCAAGACGAGGTTTTGACAATATATTTCACATTGTTTTACCTGGTGCAAAAGGGATGGGTAGCAAATTGAAAACATGAATGTAATTTTACTTTAAAAAGTCAAAGGAAGCCTGATCATATCACCTGCTGTCTTTGGGCATTTACAAGATTAAAATTGTAGAGAAAACTAGCAACAGCTGGTAATATCATACATACATGTAATGCTATAATTATAATATTTTAACTTTACGTAAAATCATATGTTTTTCAATTTCAAAAGTGTTGTTAGAGTTAGGTCAAACTGGGATTTCATCTGAGGCACAGCAATGCAGTGAATTACTACATGCTCATTACTGTTGGGATCTTTTGAAGAAACTGAGCCAATAATTGTTGACTTCCTGTTTAAATCCCCACTAGGAATTCATTGACTCCCAGTGGTTCCGTCTTATGTTACCATTGAAATCCATTTTTTTCAAAGACTGATAATTATATTTAATTTTGTATTTCTGTTATTTTTTGTAATATAAATGCTGGCTTATAAGAAAATCAAATTAGTGAATGAAGATTGTTACATGCTCATATAATAAAGAATTCACCGATAGGCATTTGTCGTTTCCACCTATCCAGTTGTCTAGATTAGGGAGAAATACACTCACAGTTTCATAAGTTTTACAAAGTCTTTATATAATACTTATTGGTGTTATGTTACACACACATGTATGTAATGAAGTGTATACATTCACAATCTAAATAATGCACGCTAAAAAGTTTGCCTGGAGTAAATTTGTAAATGGTATACTTTAATGGAGAGTTAAGTCCATAAAATTCAAGCATGAAACTTCAAAATTGAAGAAAAGGAGATAGAGAATATTTTCTGATCAGTCACATTCAAAGTTAAAATGTGATATACCCTGTTACAAGAAATAAACTTGGAAATGCCATTTTGAGCATCATTTCTATTGTCATCTCAAACTCTACTTTTGAAAGCATCCGTTTGGTTGAATCAGTTACCATTGCTTCCAATAGCAGAGCAAGAATTCAATGGAAGAAATTTCTCTATATCTGAAATTTCTCAGTATCTTCTCTATAATCCATATAATTTAAAGAAATATTTAATCAGTATTTCTACTACAATTACATGGAACACTTAATATACTTCTTGGTAAACAGAATTTAGTGTATTCAAGATTTCCTCCCCCAGGAAGTAAAAAGTTATAATTATTTCAAGAAAGATTGGGACACCTCATTAAAACATTCACATTTAAAACATGGCACTGCATCATGAAAGATAAAATGTATTATGAGGAGGTGATATTGTCTATCTACTGTGGTTTTGGCTTTAGAATGTTTTAGAATTTAATAATAGATTTCAATTCATGGCATCATAAAACTGTAGTAATGGAATAAAGGAGCTAATAAGAGGTTATTTCGAAATACAATTTAATAAGATTGACATGTATAATTTTTTGCTTCTCAGTATTTACCTGTCTGGGAATCAATCTAATTTTAGAAACACAAAAAATAAAATTTTCAGATATGCAAAGTTATTTTTATTCCCATGTCAGGCACTTATAGTTTAATAAATCAATTTTTTTAACACCAAGAAAGTGAAAATTATGAAATTGTTTGTATAAAGTTTCAAAATTCGTCCCAATTGTTATGAATCATCTATTGGGAAAAATAATAATTGATTGTGAAAATTAACACATTAGTAAGGAAGTGTAGGCATACTTGACCAGTCTTACCCTTGCATCTTATTTTTCTCACCTGCTTCTCATCTGCCCAAACATGTTCTTCATAAATTGTGAAAGGATTTGTCCTGTCTCTGGTCCGTATGCATGTTCTGGTGCCAAAATATATAGTAAGAAAGTTAAGGATTCCCAAACATTTTATTGAATTTACCACCAACATTGTTAATGGTTTTCTACTGAATGAAGTATCTGAGGTGATTTAGTTCATGAATTTCATGAAATGACAACCTACGTCCTATTCAGCTCTGGTCCCACTTCCCCACTCAGCCTGGTGCCTCCCACTCCCATCACACTGTCTGCCTTCTCTCAATCTTAGTGTTGAAAATAATATTTGTGTGCAGAATAATTGGCCTTCCAGAGTCAGACAAGGCAGGCAGATGCTCTGGGAAGGCTAGTGATTTGGTACCAATTCAAATCAAGTTTTTTAATATATGAATTGAGCATTTAATGACTTCTAATTTCCAGCGTCTCATACTACTCATGCAACATGGAGTTTTCTCCATCTCATTGCACTGCCTGCAAATTTCTCTTGCTTGTAGACCAGCACCCCACTTCAGAAATCAGCTACTTCACTCCTGGGTCTGAGTCTGTGTCCTCCCTTTTAGGTATTCCCACCCTCTTCTCCTCTATTCTCTCTCTTTCCGGTGCCTACAACAACCTGGGCCACAATGCTCTTCTCTTCTTTAACTTTGTCCCATGAAACTCACAGTCCATTTTTTACTACAAATGAACTAATTCCTGGTCTGAATTCTTTCTCCTCCTCACCCTCCCATCATACCCCCACCTCATGTTGAAACCCCAACTGCCGACGTGTCTGAATTGGAAGACAAGGCTTTTAGGGGGATAACTAAGGTTAAAGGAGGCCTTAAGGGGGGCCCCCAGTCCAGTAGGACTGATGTCCTAAGAAAAGGAAGAGACACCAGGACTGAGACACACAGGAGAAAGGCCATCTGAGGACACAGGGAGAAGGTATCGATCTGCAAGTCAGGAAGAGTTTTCCCAGAAACCCACTCTGCCAGCACCTTATACTTGACATTCCAGCCTCTAGAACTACGAGAGAATACATTTCTGTTGTTCTCTTTATGTTACTTAGCCTGTGGTACTTTGCTATGGCAAAGTTTGAGCAGACTAACACATCTACATTGCAGGTCACTTTCCTGTCATTCTTTTATTTCCTTGCCTAAGTGAAGCCCAACCTTTCCTGAGGATGCTTTCAATTAGTGGTTCCTCCTTGTGCAGTTCCTTGGAAAGAGATACTTTTTCACTTTCTTCTCTCATGCCAAGTTCATACCACTGTTGGAAGCTTTTTCTCATTTGAAGTAAAACTTTTCCATGTACTTTTTGCATTTAAGCCATTCCTTCTCATTGAAGTTACCCACAGAATTTCTGAATCTCCTCTAATCTTTCTTGTTAACATCAGACTTTTTCACCTGACTTCTTTTAGATGCTATTGTCTCCATCAATAGCCACACAAGCTCATAATTCTTGAATTTACCCATTTGCTTAACGTTGTTATTCCACTTTATTACATGTCACAATGGTCTTGGAGTTATTTTATGTAAAGGCCCTGCACTCCGGGAAAAGGAATGCTTTAGTGGTTTTAAAATATTTTCCTAATTCTTCATATTTCTCCTTTCAAGGGGTGGAATTTAATTTTCTACTTTTGAATGTGAGCTGGATTTAGTGATTTCTTTCTAATAAATAGAATATGGAGAAAGTGGTGGTGCATACAGTAACTTCAAGACTAGGTCAGAAAAGGCATAATAATTTCTTCCTCGTGCTCTCTCTCCTGGATCCCTCGCTCTGGGGAGGGCAGCTGGCCTGTTGTGATGTGTTGTTGTGAAGACACTCAAGGAGCCCAACAGAGAGGTCCCCATGGTAAGAAACTGTGGCCTTCTCTCAATAGACAGAAAAGACTTGAGATCTCCTGCCAACAGCCTGTGAGTGAATAACCTTGGAAGCAGATCTTCCAGCCCGAGTTTAACCTTCAGATGACCACAGCCGCTATCCGAAATCTTGCCTGCAATCGCATGAGCCAGACCCACTTAGACCCGCACTGACTGATATGAAATTGAGATAATAAATATTTGTTGTTTTAAGTTGGTATATTTTAGAGGTGATATTTACAGAGCAAGAGATAACGACAACAATGTCCTGAAGCATGGGGACAAAGAGATTAATTAGAAAACCACAGCAATTTTTCAAAGAGATGATTGTCATGTGGACCCCGGTGAGTTAGTGGATTAGACAGTGAAGTGAGGAGGAAAAGGGAGGCACGCAAGGTGATCTCGCAGTTTTGACTTGAATAACAGTGGTTCATTTACTGAGGTAAAGAAGAGAAAGGAAAGAACAGATTTGAGAGGAAAGAAATACAAAAAATTGGTAAACGTATTTCACATAACGCCCTGTGACAATGACATGAAAGCAATTGAGCAAGAAAGCAGTCTAGAGCTCACTGAGGTCAGGACTGGAGGTATAAATTTGGAACCACAAGCAAATGGGTGTAGGTTTTAATAACATCAGGTGACCTTATCAGGTCACCTAAACATAGAAAGAGATCTGGAGTCAAATCCTTGGAGATCACATGGAAGAAAGGACCAAGTGAAGAAAACTGGGAAGTATTGTCTGAAGAAATGGGACGAAAACCAGAAGAACATCGTATTCTGTAAGTCATTTAGTGAGAGTCTTAAAGGGAAAGGACTTTTGCTTTTCCTGCTTTTGAGAGTGTGGACATAAAAAATATCTATTGGAATTGGCTACTGGCTTGCAACTGATGACCTCCGCAAGTGCTCGCTGTTCTAACTTGGAGAAATAGGAATGGAAGGTAGACTGACGTGGGCTGGTGGCTGCATTTAAGCATTTTGTCTCTTTCGTATTGAATGAACTATATTTTTTAAACTTTTTTTGAAGTATTTATTCTTTATATCATTTCCCCAAAATAGATTACCTGTGCCTTGTGCACAAGAACTTGTCTTAGTTTTTTCAGAATCTCATGGCTGAGAGTCTTCAACTTAATAGTTGTACAAGAAATATTTATTGATTTTCAATATACACTCTTGTACGACCTATAATGAAACTGAAGAACAGAAAAGAAACAAAACTGTAGGGCATAAAAGAGAAACTCTAGGAAGGATTATAGCCATTTGAAAGGGATTTAGGTATGGATGCTTCCTTCTTCACACCTAGTTCCTTCAAAAGCTTATCCTGTCTAAAAGAATTTTCACATTCTTAAAACCCAAATCAACAAAGCATGTTGGATGTGCAGAAACTGTTAAATGGCATTAGATGGCTGATTTGACTGGTGTTCCTAAAATGTGTCCCTTATACAAACAAAACAAAACAAAAATGACAAAGCCGAACAAAATAAAACAGAGCCTTGATAAAATTCTGTCTGTTGCCAAGTTGCTAAAGTTTTAAATAGAAGAAATAAGGTGATAAAAAATAAAATGTGAACAAAACCCTAAAGCACAGTTCACAGTTATCTTTTCCGAATTAACTAAGAGTTTTCAGCATGTATTTTAAAGCAAATGTTTCACTTTTAATAACGTAACCATTCAAGTTTAAGTGTCATTTTAGAGAACGCTTTACTGACTGCATTTTTAAGGTTCTACATGTGAAGAAAAAAAAAAAGACACTCTATATTTCCTTCTAAGTCAGCACTGTGAAAGCTCAAGAGAATATTAAACGTAGTATTTTTTAGCCCAATTAAATATTCAGAAGCTTTCCTTCTGTTGTCTCTATATCAAGGGCAAGTCCTGTAAATATTGTTCTGTAAGCTTTGAAATTAGCTAAATAATCTATGAAAACAACCATTTCTTTCTCTAGCTGGAAAACACAGATTAAAAAGAAGTGTATAAAGGAGGAAGAATCCAGCCCATACTTGAACATTCATGCAAGTTTCAGGGTTCTTTAGATACTTTAGGCCTAAAATGTATTGTTAACTTTGTCCAAACAACGAAAAAAAATTGCTTTTTAGCCTTATACCCATTTGCTTAGTTATCTTTGCTTTTGTGGAATCAGCATTTGGTTATTATACCACTTATTTTATAAGGACCTTGAAAAAATACTATAGATAAAAATCCATAAGACAAACTGGGTATAAATCTCAAGAATTTTATTTTCCTGGCTTTACTGTTTTTGCGCTATTGATGACCAAAGTTTAGCGTGTGTGTGTGTGTGTGTGTGTGTGTGTGTGTGTGTGTGAAATGCTATTTATAGGAATATTATAATATGTTTTAAATATTTGAGTTCAGTAGGGTTGAAAATTCTTGAAAAAATTAAAAAAGTGAATCAGAGAAGCAATGTATGTTAAAAACAGGGAGATTTGAACTTAGTCTCTATTCCTCAGTTTGCTTTTCAGTAAAAAAGGATAACAGAATATAATATGCAAAATGTTTGCAGGATTAAATAAGATGAAAAATACTTTCGAAGGTAGACATGCTCACTGAATGTTATCTATTAGTATTATTATTGCTGTTATTTTTAGGAGAAAAAACATACATTTTATTTGTAAGGGTTGCCACCTTTGGAATGGCAAAGGCAGTATTGATCGGGCATCTTAAAGCTTGCTCTGTTAACAATTACTAATCTTATAGAACTATTATCAGTGGCAGGGCCCTAAATTTTTTAATTTCCTAATGCCTTTTAGGACAATGGATACAGAGTTATTTTAGGGGTAGAATTAGTTAAAACTAATACAAAACAATTGCATAGTTACCATAGCTTGCTGATTGGTTGCTGATTGAGAGAAAATGTCTATTTAGACAATGTTGATGTTACTCTTCAGGAATACTTGATGCTACTTTCATTACTATGTTTTTCACATTTCCAAAAATGTGATATGGTCACATAGATCAATTGAACAGAATAGAGAGCTCAGAAATAAACCCACTCCTATGTAGTAATTTAATCTATGACAAAGGGAGCAAGAATATACAATGGAGTAAAGAGAATCTATTTATAAATGGTGTTGGGAAAACTGGACAAATACATACAAAAACATGAAACCTTCTTGCTCTATATACAAGAATAAATTCAAAATGGATTAAAGACTTAAATGTAAAACCTGAAACCATAAAACTCCTAGAAGAAAACATTGGTAGTGAACTCTGTGACTTTGCTTTTAGTAATATTTTTTCTGATCTATTTCTCTGTGCAAAAGAAACAAAGTAAAAAATAAATAAATGGGACTACATCAAACTAAAAAGTTTTTGCACAGCAAAGGAAACCATCAACAAAACAAAAAGACAACCTATTGAATGGGAGAAGATATTTGCCAATGATACATCTGATAAGGGGTTAATATCCAAAATTTAAAAAGAACTCATACAACTCAATACCAAAAAAAATATACAATCCAATTTAAAAAAAATGGGCAGAGGACCTGAACAGACATTTCTCCAAAAAGGACATACACATGACCAATAGACAAATGAAAATATGCTCAACATCACTAATCATCAGAGAAATGCAAATTAATACCACAATGAGATATTATCTCATACTTGTTAGAGTGGCTATCATCAATAAATCAACAAATAAGTGTTGATTAGGATATGGAGAAAAGAGAACCCTAATGAACTGTTGGTGGAATTGCAAATTGGGGTAGCCACTATGGAAAACAGTATGGAGGTTCCTCAGAGAATTAAAAGTAGAACTGTCTTATGACCCAGCAATTCCACTCCTGAGTATTCTGAAGAATCCAAAACACTAATTCGAAAAGATAAAGTATGCACCCCTCTGTTCACTGCAGCACTATTTAAAATAGCCAAGATATGGAAGCAACCTAAGTGGTTGTCAGTAGACTATTGGATAAAGAAGATGTGATACATATATGTACAATGGAATATTATTGAACCATAAACAATTGAAATCGTTCCATTTGCAGCGACATGGATGGACCTAGAGGGTATTATGCTTAATGAAATAAGTCAAACAGCGAATGACAAATACCATGTGATCTCACTTATATGTGGAATCTAAAGAACAAAATAACAACAACAACAAAACCAGAAGTATTTTAGATACAGGGAACAAACTGATGGTTATCAAGTGAGAGGGAGGTTGAGAAGCAGGGTAAAAAACATGAAGAAATTAAGAAGTACACATTGATAATTACAAAATAGTCACAGAGATGTAAAGTACAACATAGGGAATATTGTCAATAATACTGTAATAACTATGTATAGTGCCAAGTGGGTTCTAGACTCATTGGGGGCGGGGTCACTCCATAAATTATATAAATGTCTAACCATTACACTGTCAAAAATTACATTCGATGTCAAAATAATGTGGCCTGGTGCTGTAATAGCTGAATAGCTTTTTATATTTTCTAGAATTAGCCCATTTTGTTTATTCTTAGAGCAGGGCCAAAATTTTTTTTAAATTTGTAATGATCTCTGTGGAAAAAACTGACTCAAAACCTTGTAAGTGCAGTAAATGTGTGTGTGTGTGTGTGTGTGTGTTTACTTGCCACTCATAGTTCTCAGCACCTTCTGGCTTGTTAATTCCTTGAAATCTGGATTCTCTTTTATTTCTGTACTAAAACTGATTCATCAAACTAATGATGACCTAGTAATTATCTCATCCAATAGCCCTTTATTTTTACCTCTTTGAATGCTGCAGAAATTGACATTGTTAATCTCTCCTCCTTGACACATTCTCTTTCCTTTGCATGTCTGACATTGCCCTGCTCCTGTCACTCAAACTGACAATCTGTTTCCTTATTAGTCCTGTACTCGTCTTGTGCTCTAGTCTTTTTACTGTAAGAGTTGATACTTTTCTTCCTATTCTGTTTGTTGTCTTCATAAACCTTCTTAGCAGTCCATCTGGGGGAAGAAGTTGGGTGTAAATAAATGGACCAAAATTGAGTTCAACCCTTTGTTTGGTGTGGCCATAGTTTTTGCTATTATTTCTTGTCAATATTTTTATTAAGTACCATCTCAGCACCATTGACATGAAATACAAGACAAATTCCTGCTGGCACAAGCTTGTGTTCTACCAAAGGAGCAGAAAATAAAATGTTACAGAAATGAGGTAAGTGCTAGTGCTATATGAGCTATGAATAGGAAACTCACAACAAAGCACTTAATTTTGTCTCAGATTTCAGGGATTTTTTTTTCTTTTCCAAAGACCAGATGATTTCTGAGTTGAGTCTTGAATATTAAGTTGTTCTTTGCCAGTCAAACAAAAGAAAGAGGTGTATTTCCGATAGAAGAACTGCATGCACAGAGGTAAGAGGATTAGAGCACCTGCACATTGTAGAAGATGGTGGTAGTCACAGTAGAAAGGTATGTGAGGTCCACATAAAGACATTTCTTGAAAGACATATCAAGAACATCGTGTGTTATTTTGTAATTGAGAGCCATTAAACTGTCTTAAGTAGATGAGTGGCATAATCAAATTTTTCCCTTAGAGGAGTGCTTATTTGTAGTACTCTAGAAAAAGCTAATTAAAGACAAATTAAAAGCTAAGCAGCAGGCACTGGGAATGGAGAGAAGGGAGAAAAATACTAGAGATATTTCAAGTCTGAGAATCTACAGGATTCAGTGATTCAGCAGACGAAGGTGTTAGGGAAGAAAAAGAAGTCTAGGTACTAAGTTGGTTAATTGGTAAACGATGGCTCAAAATAACAGAAATATATAATGGAATAGAAAGATCAGATTTGATGATATATTGGACAAGTAAAGTTTGAAGTTCCTTTGAAACCATCCATAATAAAATGTATAATAGTCACTATGATGGTTAATTTTATGTGTTAACTTGACTGGGCTAAGGGGTGCCCAGATAGCTGGTAAAACACTATTTCTGGGTGGGTCTGTGAGGGTGTTTCTGGGAGAGATAGCATTTAAGTTGGTAGACTGAATAACAAAGATCCCCATCCGATCCACTGAGCGCCCAAATAGAACGAAGATGGAGGAAGAGTGAATTTACTCTCTCTGGTTGAACTCGGAAATCCATCTTCTCTTACATAGTAATTCCTGGTCCTCAGGCATTCTGACTCAGACTGGGATTTACACCATTGGCTTCTCTGGTTCTCAGGCTTTCGGGGTTGGACTGGGACTACACCACTGGCTCTACTAGGTCTCCAACTGATGGACAACAGATTGTGGAATTTCTCAACCTCGTAATTGCAATTCCTCATAATAAATCTTTCTGTATACCTATATATATCCTATTGGTTCTGTGTCTCTGGAGAACCCTGACTAATACAGTTATTGTTTTGATTGCCTTCATATTATTTGTTATTTGACAGCAAAGAACTTTGTGGTTTTTGAGAATTATGATTGTGAATTACAAAGGAAAGTTATAACATGAAGAATGACATTTGAGTTATCATTAATGTATTGATGATGATTGGAATCATGGAAGTAGATGAGATTATTAGATTTCAAAATCTTCCATTATTTTAGCAGTGGACTCAGATATTTCTGATTATTTCAGATTTCTGTGAATACTGAGACTTCCTTAGGTTAGTGCTCACTTCATTCATGGCAGTTTTAAAATTATTAGCATAATAAATGCATGGTTTTATTTATTTATTTTATACTCTAATAAGGCAGCTAACTGTATTGAAGATTACCTTGGAGATCTTGTGACCTTGCACAGACTCACTGGTTGGTCCTATTAGTTATACAAATGAGGGCTAGGAGACACCTATTTTCCCAGATTAAGATATAACCTAGTGATATGAGCAAACATACATTGAATGAAAAATAATTTAAAACATTTTTATAAAAGATAAAAAATAAAGTGAGAAGAGTGGCATTGTTTTACATTTTTGTAAATCTCTTTAATGTTTGTCTTAATGCAGGATGACTGCGTTTTCATATCTGCTTGAACATTCAATGTGTGATGATATCACATGTGATGTAGCCTCTGGAAAACTACTTAAATTAGTGAGATAATGAGAGTGAAAAGGCAAAAAAAAATTAGTATTATTAAAAACCTAATTTTGATTTTATGGATTCCAAGAAAATGTCTCAGGATCATTACAGGTCCCCAGACCATACTTGGATAGCTGTTAATAAAGTTACGTTGCTAAGGCAAGCTACACTAATGCCGACCCTTCCGGATTTCCAATTACGAAGCCAGTCAATTCCCTCCAGATTGTAGATATGGCTTTTCTACTTCTTGTAATGAAATTATAGGTTACACAGGGACTTTTGTTTTGTGAACTACAGACATTTTGTCTCTGTCATCTGGGAAGAATTTGCAACTATTTTCAAGAGTGCCCAAGACCTTCCAACAGAGCAGGAACGGAAACTCTAATGTTCTCTGTCCACACAGGGATACCTGCTGAAGTAGATGAGAGTGGACTCAAGAAGCCGTGACCTATGCTGTATGGCAAGGAAGAGCAAATATCCGCTAAACAAAATAATCTTGAGGAAGAGGGAGTATTAAAGTCCAAACTTAAATACTTAATGATGTGGTGGGGAGGGGCCACCTCCTGTGGAGCTGTGGTTGGGACTGGAAAACTCTCAGAGCTCGATTACCGGGGCATAATGTCATGTTTTAAAAAAGGGATTACTGAGCAAGTAGATATGAAAAAAGAGAACAATAATATACGAGACTGAAGCTTGTGACAACCTGTGGTGTCCCTGGGCCAGCAAAAGTGGTGCTGTAGGTTATACATGGCACTGTGTGTGGTTTGTTTTAACCACAGTTGCCATAGTGTTGAAATAAATAGCTATATCAGATACAGCAAGTCTCTGGCAGGTATCCGTAAGCTAGTCACTTCCTTCACCTTCAACTTTACCCTTCCTTCACCACCCTCATTTTCAACTAAGTAAAACCAAAGATTCCTGGATAATTCCAACTGTGAAGCGATCATTAGCCTCAAGAAAGATATACTGGGACTCATGGTAGATAGGGCTTAAAAATGTGGTCCTCTAAGTAATCCTAGATCATGGCAGTGTAGGTCACATAATTTCAAGAAAAATTGAATCATTTAAAAAATAAATATAAAACAAATTAGTATGTGTTAAAGATGGACATTTTGGGGAGAGTTTTCAGTAATTGAAATTTAGGAATTACAATTCATGTTTATATTGTAAAATGACTGTATGTAGTCTGTTATCATTTTTATGACTGAGAAGTATTGAATTTATCTTGTCTAATGAAACCATTAAATATTTTTATGAAATATATTAATTACACAAACACTTTAATTTTTATTGTGAGACTTAGAGAAGCAAATTGGTACTGCAGATTCATATTTGATGACTTTTAATTCCAGTCACCTAACTTTGACCACCATAGTTCATTGTGATAATACTAATATGTGTATAGGCCTCCTCTCCTGTATCCCAGAAAATTACAATTGAGTGTGAATGGATAGGCCTTGACTGTAAACAATCAAAATTTCAGTGAAATCAGGCTGTGGCCCAGAAAAAAGATGGAGAGAATGATGTGTATTTATATTGGCTAAGGATATCTAAAAACATATGTGGAAGTATTTATCAGAGGTCACATAAATCTCAGTGGCCAAAAGTATATTTGTGTATGTTTTCTTGATTTGAAGAATCTAAATGTTATATTTTCAATGTATATTCCTATCCCTATGTATATATTATAATATATTCATGCCTATATATAATTTATACCTACATATATAAGACATATGTATTAATACATATAAGCATTTTATATGTAGATATAGATGTAAAACATATAACATGTTATGAACACTCACATAATTATATATAGGTTCCTGAAGCTTAATCTACATCCTCTTCTTCACTGATTTCTGAATTCAGTAATCATGTATGTGTATGATGTTCCCTTTGAAGAAAGATTAGTCTTCTTCAATCTAATTCAGTAGCATAAATGCAGTGAAGTTTGTGGAACTGTTTTAAAATGGTAAAACGTGGATGAATAAAAATTGATGTTACCAGCCTCAGAAGAATCTGAGTTGTCAATTCTGCATGGAACCAGCAGACACCAGCTCTAGTTGTCCCTGTTTGACTGCCCCTTGAGAATAGATTTAACCAACGAAAGAGTCTTTTTCTTTCTCTAGAGACCAGTTCTGTGAACAGCACCACACTCTTGTTAATGATGGATAAGCTAGTGTATGGGACTTGAATACATACATAGTAAAGAACATCTGCTACGTTTAAGGTACTGTAAAAAAGAAGCAAAATGGCAAATTGCCAATGTATAATTTCTCCAGACTAGTATGGTCGCTGAGAATGAAGATCTAGATTTAATCCTCTGAGTCATTGTCTTTGAACTTTGTTTTAAAATTAAACATATAATGCATGATTCAAATTTTTGTAAAAAAAATAAACCTTTATAGAGTCAGAATTCTCCATTAACAATACTCACCCAATGCTACTCTTACATGCAGACATAACACTACTAAGAATATAATGTTTCTATTTATTTGAATGCATTAGTTGTACATAAAGAAATGGGGTTTGACTACGTATTGTTGCACCACAGCCATTTTTTATGTGTTGGCTTAATATGTTTCCTTAGCATTGTGTTTTGAGCTCATTCCTTAGCATTGTGTTTTGAGCTATCTAAAGCTTTGTAATGCTGTATTATGGACATACAATCAACTCATGGATATTTATGTTTTGTTTTGTTTTGTACAAAGAGTGCTTCAGTGAATATCCTTCTACATCTATCCTTTTACTTTTATATAAATATTTTACCAGAGTAAATTTCTCAAAAGTGGAAATTTTAGATCAGGAGTCCCCATGAGCTCAGATACTTCAGTACTGGAAGTCCCTGCTCTTTTCATATATTAATTTCATTATTTAAGAGAGAAAAGCAGAATAAGCATAATAGAAATGGAATATTCCTATTTGGAAAACTTATTATGTCCTTGTAATACATACTAAAAATAGTGGTACCTCATGTGGAATTTTAAAAACTAAAATTCCTTAGCCTATATTTTAGGTAACTTGTCTTAAAAATCTCCCTGTAATGTTAATTTCCAAATACTAAATAACCTTACTGACTTTCATTAAAAAAAAATAGACCTGAGTTTAATTTTTCTTCAAGTTTTTTTTTTTTCAAATTGCCTTTAAGGTTTGCAAAATATATTGAGGTTTCTAATTGTGAATTAAGAGGATAAAATGACTATCAAAGGACAAATTATGCTTTGGGGGCCAAAGAAATTTTTCTATACCAAATAAGCATATTTTAAAAAAGTGTTCCTTTACTAATTCCACAAAAACTGAGCACAGTTCTTCCGTTTGGTCAGACCATGTCCTTGGCTTTGGGGATAGATTTTTAAGTCGTTCTCTTTGAACAACTTGTGGATGTGTGGAATCAGTGACAAAAGTGTGTGAAAATTGCTACAGTATCAGTGATCCTTGGGCTCAAGAGCACAGAAAAGGATCACTTAATGGGTCTGGTTCTCCTTATGCTTTTTTGCTAGTTATCAAGTCCAGTTATACTTGTTTTAATACTAACAGGAAAAAAGAAATTATGAAACATAAAAATATACCCCACTTTCCCCCCTTCCTCTCAACCTATTACACATACCTAGAGATCTAGAGACCAACTTGAATGCTTGCATTGAGTTAAATTGACATAATACCTTTTATGTAGAGCTTAGACTCAAGACTTTCTCCCCATAGTTGCTAATCAGAAAAAGAAAAAGGGTATTGGTCACTCTGTGCAGCTAAGTATGGACACTGAGCTTATGGAGAACAGGTGGCTATCATTGGACCCACAAGCCAATATTTTAGCTGGATGTTTCCATTCTGAAATTCCAAGCCTGGAACGATGCTTCAGTTCTGTGAATTCAGTCAACGTGATATATCTTGTCTGGAAAGCTTTCTAAGATTTTGATGATTTAATATGCCTCCTTTTATTTTCATTTAATGCCTGTAGAAGTTTGTGTTCTTATCATAAGGGAAAAGGAAGAGAGATGACAATGCGATTTTCTTCCCCAACTCCCTGCTCAGACACTAGTTCCATTAACAGAATGAATGGAAGCTACTCTTGGCAACATTTGGACCAATAAACCAGTTAAATTTGCTTTTGCTATAAATTTGTCTATTTTTTTTTTGCTTCAATATTCATGCTTTATTATTTCAGTATGTTATTTTCTTTTTTCTGCATCACTTTTATTCCCCTTAGAATGTGCTATACCATATTATTTTGTTCATTTATTCATTCTTTTTTTAATTCTTCTATTCATCCATCCATACTAAATACTAACTACTGTGCCAGAAGCAAGAGATACTAAAATGAATGTGACATCATTCTAGTCCATAAGATTTCCCAGCTCAGTGAAGAAGAAAGACAAATAAGTAAAACCTTCTGTTTTCCCCCATTTCTTTTCCTTTCTAATTTTCCTCTTAATATTATTCAATCTAACTTTATATTTACCAATTTCAGATCAACACAGTGAGTCAGAAACAAAAGAGCACATTTTCTACATCCAAGGCACTTTGAATTAAGTTCAGAAGAAGTGCACAAATTCCTTGCTAATGCAATCTAAGTGTTGCTTCTGCAAAATTCCAGGTCTTAAGGCTTCTGGGGGGGTCACCCATTCATTTGATAGTCTAACTAAGTTTCTAATAAACTGAGGTCCTAGTCTTCATTCCATTGGAAGCTCTGTCTCTCTCCATATCTCCAGGACTTTCATGGGGCTAATTTTCTCCTGATTACCTTTTACTCTTATTTGTTACCATCCTATGTTTTTTAACCTCATGTGTACCTTGCCACTCCTGGTTGACTGCTTCCCTCTTTTTGTCCTCCCAGAACCCAATACCTTCCTTACTCAAAACACCATCAACACTGAGTTGTCCTGTACAACCACCTTTTGCTGAAGGCATAAAAGAGCATCGTCTTAAAATTTAATACTCTACACTGGTACCTCCAAAGTTCTGCAGCTGTACCTGTGGAGAAATTTCTCCATTGTTTGTGTTCACATTATGGGCCTTTCCTTAGCCTCCTTAGAGACCTTTCCCATTTTCTTCTCTTTGGAGTTCAGCTTCTTTCCAACTTCCCCAGTGTCAAGCCAACTTCCAATTTCCTATCATGTTACTTTGATTCTGTTACAGCTCTTTCATTCTAGAACATACCAAATGTCCTTAGTTGTTACAATATTAAAAAATGGCCATCTAGATGGGTTTTTAAAGCAAAACAATACCTACTTTTAAGATGAGTATTATCTCCAGAATGCCAAAGGTTGTTTTCTTTTTATATTCTTTAATTTTCCTATTATAATGTTATCATATTCCAGCAGATTTACAAAGTATTTAAAAGGTGAAGACATACTGAGCTATAAAAATTACAATGAAGAATAATACAAAATGGTAGTGTTGTACTTTAAATAATGCTAATAAAAATACTGATAAATGCAAGTTTCAAATGATTTATAAAAACAGATAAGTTTTGGTTTGTGAAGTTTTGTGTCTCAGAATTGTGTATATTTAGAGACTACTCAGTTGCTCTGTTTGCTCACAGGTAATTGTGTTGAAGCCAGAATTATGTCACAACACACACACACACACACACACACACACACACTCATGTGCACAAATTTCCCATTACATAGAAGATAGTAAATTATTCTTATTAAGGTTTAGGAAAATTCTTTTAGGATTCTACAAATGCTTATAATTTTAAAAAATGTTTCAATTCATTTGATAATGATTTATCATTCTTGTGTTATCAATCTATTGAAAAAACAACAACAGTGGAATGGTGTTTTTCAAACTTTAGTATGCATAGCAATTACCTAGGAAGCTTGTTAAATTCAGATTCCTTCTTCCCACACAAGAGAATGTAGGTCTGACATCTGATATGAAGATAGGGCATTTGCATTTTTGAAAACTCCCTGGGTATATTCTAATGAATTTCATCTTAAGGCCTCACACCTTTTTTAGGAATATAGGGGTAATTTAAATGCTATCCAAGTGCAAGATGGTTCATGTTAGTTATTCCAACCACCAAGTCTGTTGACCTTTTCCTAACAACATAACTCATTTAATAAACATAAACATCAGGTTCTAGTAGTTCTTATTGAGGTAATAATTATATTTTAAAGTATACTAATATATATATACATATATACATAATTTATACTATTTACATAGTGCTTTAAATTAAAACACACACACATGTATATTATATATATATGTGTAATATATAATATATATATATGATTTATATACGAGTTCAGACAATTAAGTTCATGAATTCATCCTAGAAAAAGTGCTACACACCTCATTGCTGAATATCACTACGATCACCTTCGAAGTACACCCCTTGGGAAACTATGCACTGACACCAGTGTCTAGTCCATCCTTCAAAGTAATTTTTGAACTTTTTTTTCTGGAATGGCCGTCAGAGCTGTTGTATTACCCTTGATGTCCTGAATGTCATCCAAATGTCTTCCTTTCAATATTTCCTTTATCTTCAGGTAAAGAAAGATGTCACTGAGGGCCATATCAGGTGAGTAGGCAGGGTGTTCCAATACAGTTATTTGTTTACTGGCTAAAAACTCCTTCACAGACAGTGCCATGTGAGGTGGTGCATTGTCGTGATGCAAGAGCCATGAATTGCTGGTGAAAAGTTCAGTTTGTCTAACTTTTTCACGCAGCCTTTTCAGCATTTCCAAATAGTAAACTTGGTTCACTGTTTGTCCTGTTGGTACAAATTCATAATGAATAATCCCTCCGATATCAAAAAGAAAAAAAAAAGGTTAGCAACAGCATTGCAACAAGATCATGAACTTAATTGTCAGACCTTGTGTATATCTATATCTATATCTATATCTATCAGTATATCTGTATAATTTTTCATCATTCCAAATAATGAGGCTGCTACAGTAATTTAAGACAAGTGAATCCTGTAGTGTTCCCAATAGGTCAGCAAGTCAAAAGGAGCACTACCAGCAATCAGACTGCTCTAAAATCATCTTACAGCCTCATTTTAAAACCCAGGTAATGTTTTTGGTTGATTTAAAGCTCTTCACAAAAAGTAGATTAACCTTTATAAAATCAGGGTCTCTGTGCTAGTTTGGGACTTACTCATCACAATTTGTGCAACAGAGGCAGATTTAGAAAACCTGATGTTCCCGTGATGTTACTGTCAAGGCATCTCTTGAAAAAGTGACATTGAAAACGTCCAGACTTTTTTGGTAAAGATTCCTACTGTGTGATACAAAAGTCCCCTCTTTCCATCATGTTAATCTTCACTCATACTTCAAATTTCAGTCTATTGATATTTTGTCAGAGATTTCTAGGACCCCTCAGTTTAAACGAATACCCTTTTTAGATCCTTTTTTTTATTGCATTTTTTTACAATTGTAATTATATAATTTTTGTGTGGTTAATTATTTAATATACACTGTATCCCTAGTAGGTTGTAAGTCCCTCAAAGGAAGGGATTATGTTTTTGTTGCCTACTGTTAAATTAAGACTCTAGCCTTATGGACTGGCATAGAGAGACCTCATACATACTCTGTTGAATGAATGAATGAATGAATGAAAAGTAGAAAATGTCTGATTGGAAAAGGTCCCAGTGTTTTATATTGCCAAGCATCAATGTATACCAGAAAACTTTCTTTGTTGCATGGAGGTGGGCTGGCAAACTAGGACTGATTTTGAAAGAGCAATGTTGGGAAGTCCCATTCAATGTACTACATAAATGTAGGTGGAGAGAGTTTGAGACTGTAAAGTTAGCTGGGAAAAAAAAAATGCTGATTGAGAAACACTAGCATTACAAAATAAAATTGCAGTTTACTTTAACTGCCTTATGTTCTCTAACTGCCCCATAGATAGAATTAGTGTACTAAAACTTTGACACTTAGCCTGTAAAGTTTGAGACTAGCTGGGGACGGTGGAGACTGTGGGGAGTGGCTGGTGGCGGGGGCATCGATTTGTATATATTTGGCAGGGTTCTAATGACAGAAGAAGATTTCAGGGGGAATCAGAAATAAAGATGACTTTCAAATCTATGGATAACATTTTGATTTGATTAAGAAGTGCTTATATAAATTAAAGATAATTGATTCTTCCTCCAAAAGATGTTATCTTTTAAGGTATCTGGGGAGTCTTAGTGATACTAAGTGTCATAAGAAGTAGTTGATTAAAAAAGAACTGTGTAAAAACAAACAAAAAAAAAACCACTGTGTATTTATAAGTACAAAGGGAAAGCTGAGTGAAGAAAAAAACACAAAAACATGCTAATATCTCACAATATGTCTGGGAAAGGTAATAGTTAAATCGTAATGTGAAAACCAAGGGAAGTTGGAAGATGTGCATGGGGAAATAAGACTAAGCCATGAAAAAGACATGCCTTATAATACTATGTGAATTCTATACTAACTGGCACAATGCATAGAGAAAATACCATAATTTGGGTGGTTCTTTAAGGCAGATAATCACAGTCCTAAGAATTTTTTTTTCAGTCGTTTTGTATCTCTTAAATATTTAGTGAGATTTGTATATCTCTTACATTAAGAGTCAACTAGGTAAAAAAGGAGGTGGTTTCAATCTCTTCTTGAAACTTAGATCTTCTCGGTGGCATGGTTGAAGAGTAGGTATTAGGGGACAGCTTTGGGTTTTGGATATATCCTATTGTTTTCGAATAATCCTCCACTTGACAGATGATCTCCTGCAACTGAATAATACATTTGTTTAGACAGTCAAGGAACAGTCTCTTGGTGCTCATTCAGCATGTTAAATCTGAGCGCATTCTCACATTGCAGTAGGAACTTGCCAGATTCTTTGAAAACCTTCGGTACTGACTGCAGCAGTGCCGTTCACTCAACCTTTCAATTTTTCAGATCTTTAATATTAAGTATGTGATCCCAAGATAAATAAATGCTTTGACTTATATTTATTCTACATTTGAGGGTTTGGTAGTTAATGGAACAGAGTCTTGGGGGGAAACTTGTCAGGTTAGTATCTCAGGTTTATCACTTTATGTCCTATGGCTTTGGAAAAGTGACTTAAACTCTGTGTATAATATCCAGGACTGTAAAATACGGTAGGCGTCGTGGTGTTATAAGTATTGAAATTGCTTTTAAGAGTGTCTGGTACTATTAAGAACTATATAAGTGAGAACTTTTATTATTATTCTATATTAGTAGATGTATGTATTCATATATTATTGACTGAAGAAATAAAAAAAACACTTGCAACTTTATAACATGATACTCTTAACATTTGGATTTTTTTTTTTTTTTCAGGAGAGGAAGAAAGTTATCTTTCATGTGTTCCTTAACTCTATTCTCTCTCTTCAGTCTAGTTGCCAACTCTTCTCTAGATTTGCTCTTTTGGATAAGTCACCACCCTAAGTTGATATTGGTAACATAACTCAAAGATTTTTTTTTTCATGTTCATACTGCATGCTAACCTGTACATTTAATTTACAGATGGAAACCTATAGTTAAATGTGGGTGGCTTCCAAGTTTCCCTTAGAGTGGACTGCACCTTGTGTTTATTGATGTAAACCTTGATCTGATACATGAAGATTTCTAGGATCATAAACAATATCTGGAGTCATTATCTATCTTCATTATTATTTTCATTCTGTTGCCCTTTAACATTCTTTTGGAGTGATTTTTACATTTTCTTCACAGGTGTACAAAAAAGTCAATTATTTTCCAAAAAAAAAAAAAAAAAAACGTTTTTACCTATATAAGCTGAAAACAGAACTTGAAACATATTACATGTGCAACTCTAATTAATGTTACCTGCACATCTCTTCTTTCACTTGAGTAAATTCCCAAGTGAAATCTCCAAATATGATTTCATTGTTTTCCATCTACAGATATAGGTGCACTTAGATTTGGATAAAAGCATATTATGGTTCAGATCACTCTCTCTCTCTTTTTATTTCTTTTTATTTCCCTACAGTTTATTGCTTTTGCTTCTTTATTCTTCATCCTGGTTTCGATCACAACCTTTTGCCTGGAGACACATGAAGCTTTCAATGTTGTCAAAAACAAGACAGAACCGGTCATCAATGGCACAAGTGTTCCACAATATGAAATTGAAACGGATCCTGCCTTGACGTATGTAGAAGGAGTGTGTGTGGTGTGGTTTACTTTTGAATTTTTAGTCCGCATTGTTTTTTCTCCCAATAAACTTGAATTCATCAAAAATCTTTTGAATATTATTGACTTTGTGGCCATCCTACCCTTCTATTTAGAGGTGGGGCTCAGTGGGCTCTCCTCCAAAGCTGCTAAAGACGTCCTCGGCTTCCTCAGGGTGGTAAGATTCGTGAGGATCCTGAGAATCTTCAAGCTCACGCGCCATTTTGTAGGTCTGAGGGTGCTGGGACACACTCTTCGAGCTAGTACGAATGAATTCTTGCTGCTGATAATCTTCCTGGCTCTGGGAGTTTTGATATTTGCTACTATGATCTACTATGCGGAAAGAGTAGGCGCTCAACCTAACGACCCTTCCGCTAGTGAGCACACGCAGTTCAAAAACATTCCGATTGGGTTCTGGTGGGCTGTGGTGACCATGACTACATTGGGCTATGGGGATATGTACCCCCAAACATGGTCAGGGATGCTGGTAGGAGCCCTGTGTGCTCTGGCTGGAGTGCTGACAATAGCCATGCCGGTGCCTGTCATTGTCAACAATTTTGGAATGTACTACTCCTTGGCAATGGCGAAGCAGAAACTTCCACGAAAAAGAAAGAAGCACATCCCTCCTGCCCCTCAGGCAAGCTCACCTACTTTTTGCAAGACAGAATTAAATATGGCCTGCAATAGCACAGAGGGTGACACATGTCTGGGCAAAGACAATCTACTTCTGGAGCATAACAGATCAGGTAAGGCACAATTTCAAGTGCATGCCATTAAATACTTTATAGACCAGTACGTCCCGTAGGTAGCAGGCTACCATTCTCATTTTCTGCAAATGTTCATGAGTTTTCAGTTCTTCCCCTTCACAAAACGTGTGTTTGTGTCAGGCTTGTAGATAGCTAGATTGTAGTTTTTCTAAATGAATTCCAAGTAGAACTTTGCATAGCTGGTCTATAGAGTTCTCCTGCTTTGGTGGCAATGCCCTTTGCTGATGGTGCCAATATTTTCTTTTGCCTGTTTGTTGCTTCTGTGCCAATGTTTCTTTGTTTCCCTGCATGCTGTAATGGTATAATATCGGCCATTTTCCATCCTTCATCCTCAAAATGTTGATCTCCATATCATTTGGCTTGATGTGTTTGTCTTAGTTTTATCTCTGCCACATGGGACCATGCATCTCAAACTAATTCACAAGAAGCAGTTACTTAAGAAGAATGGGTGTTTACATTTCAAAGGCTTAAACATCAAAGAGGTGATGTGGAAGATAGCACTTTTGATAACAAAGGTCTTCCCTAGTAATATTCTGGAAAATTGATTAAATTTTAATTATTCTTAAATTAGTCCGGGTATTCCGTATAATCCCTTTGGATAAGGCAAGGTGCTATGTAATATAATCAACTGACAATTATTTTGGGGATAGATGATCTGTTTTGGATAATCAATGGCAACGTTGAATTTCTCTGTGGATTTCCTTTTTTATTCACAATGAATTGGGCTCTGTTCCCTCCCAGAATTGAATATTGGATGATTTACTGCTTGATATTAGCTGAATCCCTGCTCCTCTCTATTACCATAGATAATCTGGAGCAGACTGACTAGATTGACTGTAAATTGATCTTCAGTTTGCTATAGTGATCATCAATAGTGTCATTACCAGTATCATTATGTCTGATACGGATAAAATATTTTGTAAGTTAAACAACTTAATTATCTTTTAGCCTACTATGAAAATTTAAGATATGTGCATTTCCAGTAACTTGGAGGTATAAAATATTTTTCTTGTAGAAAAATGATTTATGTTAATCCCATGTGAATAATTTTGTAAACAAACAGATAAGCAAGGCAGGTGACATTTTCATAGGTTTCCTCCTTAGTTTGCAGAAGTTTTAATGGAGTAAATGGGAAAAAAAAGTTGTGGATGGGACAGAACTACTTTTTAAAGATTTTACTCGCAATCCTTATGTTCGTTTAGTAGATTGTTCTGCGAATTCTGTCAATATATCTGAAAACTGTTGGACCAAGAATATCTTTATGAAAGATGAGTTTAGCTGGTATTGCTGGCCTCATCAGACTGTTCTCAGAGTACCTATGCAGAGCCCATATGAAGGGCATGGAAAAAGAGGACACTCTCAGCCTTTGTAAACATTATTATAACAAGCTAGTATCCAGGATGGTAGGTGTGACTGTCTTTGGCAAACATATAGAAGTGAACAGTTGTTTCAAGGGCATTTGGAGAAGTTGACCTTGTTCGATTGTTATGTTCAAAAATACTTGGTCACTTTATAATGAATAGCCTGGACACAAAGTTTGTGAGCTTTGGGATTATTTTTATTAAGACGTTTGAGGAAAATTACTCTCAGAAAATAATGAAAGCATATGTCTTAAAGACTGCAGACGATATTTACTTAGGAGTTTTTCCTTAAATAGGCTCCATTTAAAAAATAAAATAAAATAAAGATTCCTATTCACAGTAACTAGATAACATGTCAAAAATTATAAGATATTAATTGGTGTGCTACTTTATTATCACACTTATTTGAATTCATATTAGTTTTGTGAAAGTCAATTTCCTATTAGATAGAATCCAAAATGGAATTAAAATTTCCTAAAGAACATTTCTCTCCTTTTCAATACATTTCCATTTTGCTCCATGTAAATTTTTGTGGTGAGTGATGAAAAATCCCTTTCTGATCATGATGTGATTATTGTGTTTTGTATACGGAGTGACTGTACTATGGACATTCGGTGTAAACTCTTTGTACTGTCTCATTTCCTCATCCATCACTGTCTGTCAATGGGCATGGTGCTGTGACCAGTGTTATCAGGTGACGACAGTACAGGAAGTGAGCCGCCATTGTCACCCCCAGAAAGGCTCCCCATCAGATGCTCTAGTACCAGAGACAAAAACAGAAGAGGGGAAACATGTTTCCTACTGACGACAAGTGATTACACGTGTGCTTCTGATGGAGGGATCAGGAAAGGTAGGCATGCAGTTAATCAGATCCTTACAGGTAACTTAGAAATTATATGCTGCAAGTTCGCATATGGAGTGATATAAAATGCTCTTTTACTAATTTCTAGGAAAGACTACACGTAGTGCTCTTTTCCATTCCTCATCCCATCTTTCTCATTATAAACATTTGAAATTTATATTATTAACAGTCTAGTTGGTTGTCATATCTGAAAGGCATTTCACCTTTCTTTATTTATCTTTTTGGTTTCTCATGTGTCTATGGGAAGAACTGTAACGGAGTATTTAAAAATTAAGTCACTCATTTAATTATTTTAATATATAATGTATTCAGTAGTCTTTAAAAGTTATCTTTTTTCCTACAACTAGTAAAACTCACCAGTTGGCTTTCTGCATATATTTGATACGTAATTGATGATTATTATAAAATAATAAGGCTTTTTTTCAAAGAAAAACATTAAACGTAACCTAATTAAGTCTCTTATCTAGTGTTTGGGCATTTTTGGCTGTGTTTTTTCTGAGTGCCAGAAGATTGAAAAGGTCCAAGACCCTTGGCTGTACAGAATAGTATACCCAATCACTTGATAGGCTACTTATGTACTTATAAAATATGCTTATGGAATTTCTCTTCAGAGCATGAATAATATTTTAAATTTATTACTGTTTTTCAACCCACACTGAACTATGCCTGGTGCATACAAGACACTCAGTAAATATTCATTGAATGGATAAATTTTGTTGAGCAGGCACCTCGGTTAAGGAATGTAACAGAATATTGAAACTCCAGTCCATCACGCAGTTCAGTTCTCCTGGATGGTGCCACTGTAACCATTCCCTAGGTGCTGTTTTTTTGTTTTGTTTTTGTTTCGAGTAAACTTTACAGGTCTCAGGACAGTTGAGCCTGTTTTCTCCTCCTTCAGAAATAGTTTTGTGACCCTTACTCTCCACTCTTGTTGAAGTGCCAGTATGCTCTTTGATTACCTCTTACTTTGATGGTTCCAGTTGCTTTATTGCCCTGGTTCCTTTTTCAGTTTATTGACAGAATAGAAAAAGATCTACAGTAATTTCTTATGCAATGAACTGAATTTGAATGAAAAGCCATTCCAAAACTTTCATATTAGCACAACTGCTTTTTAAAAATATTGTGCTTTTTGCTATTCATGGCAGTTTCTCCCTATTGAATACGTTATCATTTTAAGCCTCAAATATTTATTTGGTGATGCCCTCTCTCTTTGAAATATCCCATTACCCATGTGGTACTTCTTTCATTTCTTCTGAACATTTTATATTGTCCTTTCTGTATCCATACCTTTGACTCTCACAAGACAAAGGACTCTTCTTTTGTTTCTTCAGTACGTAATATTTTAAATGTTTCTTCATTTCAATTATTTCTATTCTCTGCATCTGTTCCTCCCACCAAAATGTATTTCAATTATCTGAATGGGTGTATGTGATTGTTTGCTATTTTACATTTAAATAATTTGTTTCAGAACAGTTGTTAAATATTTTATGAAGATAGTTAATATCCTTTTATAGCTCTTGAGCAAAATATATGTACATACATTAAATAATGATTATAATATCTATCTAGTAATATTTTATGTAACACATAATATTTTAAGTGAATTACGTATCTTAACTGACTGTATGTATGTACATATGTATATATAAGTATATATATATTTATGTATAATATGTGGTTAAATAACACATTTTTTAGCATTATTCTATAAAGTATCACATGTAATATTTATACTAAGGTTACATGTTTAAGAACTTAGCTAGAACTTTTTTCTTTCCTATTCAACATTTTGAAATTTAAACTGTCAAAGAATATCACATATGAAAAAAGACTGCAAATTCTAAAGCACTGTGTAAATATAGAGTTTTTCTGGAAAATGGCAAAGTTGCATGAGCAAAGCAATTAATAAGATATTTTGTTTATATGGGAAAGTTATACATACAATCTTATTTCACAAATATAAATTCTCTTTGTCAATGAGAGCATCTTTGAAAATTAATCTATGAGCTTTTTATTCTTTGTCATTTCTCACCATAATCAACTTCTGTTTTTATTTTTGCTTGCTTCTTTTGCAGCTTTGTGTTTTTTTCTCCTAGATCTGGTAACATTTCTGGCTCACTTCGCTTAATTTTCTTCGTGTGTTATCTTGTCATGTTTATCAGGAATTCATTCATTTCTTCTGTTCCCTCTTATGTGGATTATAGATTTTCTTTTATGTAGATTATAGATTTCTCTTATTACTCCTGCTCAGACATTTATTTCCTAAATGATCCCCCTTTTAGCTTTCAAGTTGATCTCTCTACTGATTTGATTTTAGAGTTCTGAAAATTCTCCCCTATATAGAGGGAAGAAAATTACTGGGTTCCCACTGAATTCTTTTTTTATCAACAAATATGAATATAGTTGTTCATACATTAAGAAAAGTTATGGATTCCCTAAAATAGTAAATTCCCAATACTTAGAACTTATGATTTTATTTATGCAGTAGTTTTTAGGAAATCACATTGCATAAACAAAAACATACCCATTGATAGTACAACAATAGACAGTTTTAATATTGCCTGACATAAACACACACTCTTAAGAATTATATAAATTGCACACCATGTTGGTTCAAACTAGGTTCAATATTATTTTCATGAGTTATATTTTCAGCCACTCCATTCAATAAAAGTTTGATTAAGCAAAATTTTATCAAATTTTCTAATCAGAAATGAACTGCAGAATAAAGAAAAAAAATATATAAATAACTTACAATTTTACTAATTAAATATTGTTACTAAATTAGAAGGGAAGACTTTTTAAATGAATACTGAAATTATAGTTATTTAAAAAATAAAAGGATTTATAAACAGATTGGATAATATTTATATTAAAAACTATAATTCAGAAAAATAATTGAACATTTAGAATGGCAGCCAGGATTTACATACAATAGTGTGATTAATATACAGCTGTCAAACAGATTTTTACATTTTTGGAGGCGCTGTAAGAATCATGACAATTGTGGAGGACAAGGTGTAAACTTTTATATGGATGATTTTATAGGTATTAACAACCCCTTTGGTTCATGCATATTCACAGTTTGCTTTTAATCAAACCCAATCAATGTTTATGGTGTAGTTTACATCTTTAGGTTGCGGTCAACTAGGATAAATTACTCTTTCTACAATTCACAAAGTTATATTTCCAATCACTTTACCAAAGAGCAGTAATAACTAGCTCTCCAGGTACATGAAAGTCTCTGTGTAAGGATAAATTACCTGGAATTTATTTTTAATTATTTAAGGTATCTTTTTATTAACTATTCCATCATCCACCAGAGTACAATGCAACATATACCTCCTCCCATGTTTTATAGCTCAGGATGCTAACAGAATATGTTGGCAGATAATTCCTTTATTAGCAGAAATTGCCCTAAAGAACTTTACCATAGTTAATGGATGGCATAAAGTTCTGTCTACAAAATCTCAAAAAAGACATCTAATCTGCTGACTGTTTGTATGTGTGTATGTGAAAAAGGGGTTCCTCCCCAGTGCAACCTTACCCCTCAATAGAGCTATTATTGCAATCCATATCCATATCTGGACTTACTGATTGAAAATCAAATAATCACTAAATCATCACCACTCTTCTTCCAGTGAAAGGAGGAGAGGTAGCCATCGCTTCTTCCCCAGAGATTACACGAAAGTATTAAAGAAAGAAGTAGCTGAGAGGACCATGAGGAAACACAGAAGGCCCACTTTTTTTCTTATGCAGTCACCAAGCACACTGAGGGCTGATCACAGCCCAAGGAATGTACCATAGGCCAAAGAGAGACAAGAAGTTCACTGATGGTATTTGTTTGCTCAGCTTTGGCTGTCCAACAGGGAGTTTCACTTTCTAGCTGTAAACACTTTTTCAATGGAGCCGTCAGAACATTTCTTTCCTAAGTTGCGTTACTACCTTTTTGGTCAATAGTTGGCCTGCTTTTAAGACAGTTCACTTCTAACTTTACACTCGGTGCTTCCTACTTCATTTAACTGCCTCTAATCCTTTCTAATAAAAAATACTCCGATATTTGAATCCTTCCAAAGGTGACCTTCATGGGGTGTTGTTTGAGCAGTTAAGGCAAACCAGTTAGTTAAAGCTTGTAAGAAGGATGTTTTATTCTCTAAGTCCATGACAATCATGAACAAAAGATTAGAATACAAAATAATAGAAAGAAAAAGTAAATTACATTTAAATTGTTCTTATTTCCTGGCAGAGGGAGTCCGCTGAAAACATAATATTACCAAATTCAGACTTTAATTCACTGGCATTATGACTCAGTTTATATTTCATTCATTATACTTTTTTCTTTCCTTTTTTTAATTTAAAGGATTAGAAATGGGCATTCATTTTACATCATCTAGATAATGGCATCAAATGCCATTATTTGAGAATCATCCTTTTTACTCCATAAAGCTGGAAGACGAACTATGTTGTAAAAAGAGTTGTCAACTTAAAGTTAAACATGGTTTATTAGCTTAGTAAATACTAAACAAATGAGAAGAGAAAAAATAATAGCCCATTTATTTATTTACGTTTTTCAGGGACATAGTCTGAAATTTAAAAATATCAGCCAATTGTATATCTTACTTAAGTTGCTTTGCCTAATTCTTAAAAGAGTTCTGGTATAGTAAATGCCCAAATTACATCAACACAAACTATAATCTGGGAAAGATTAGATTTTGAAATATTGCAACTGTAACTTGTGATAGCTGGTTTACTCTTTGGGGAAGGACAGCTACAGCAGCTTCATTTTTATTTTTTTAAGAGTTGTAAATTGTTTCAATATTGAACTCTTTGTAAACAATTTCTTCTTTGAGTTCAAAAATAGCAGTTTTGATTATCCTGCATGGTATTGTTTGTCTGTGTCTATTTTCTGGTTGAATTCACCTGATGTCTGTGCCTTTTTTCATGAAAGGATATGAAAAGTCCCGAAGCTTAAACAACATAGCGGGCTTGGCAGGCAATGCCCTGAGGCTCTCTCCAGTAACATCACCCTACAACTCTCCTTGTCCTCTGAGGCGCTCTCGGTCTCCCATTCCATCTATCTTGTAAACCAAACTTCATCAGCCGGCTAAATTGTGTTAATTCAAGTACTGTTTACCCCGTAATGGAAATAATTAAAGTAGAGTTACTCCACGCTCCATTAGTACAGTACAAATCTGCATGATACGATCATTTGAAGTCAGAAATGCCATTCGGGTAGCTAATGAATCTTATCCTGGCTTTAAAGATTATCTAAAGTAGTGGTACCACTTCTCTATATTGATTGCCCTGATGTCCTTTCGCAATAAAATAATGGATAGCGTCCGATATTGGCCAGTATACTAATACATAAACATATCTTCAGGGAGATATATTTAAAACAGTGTGTTCACAAATGCCAACCACTCTCTTGGATCTTCATTTCTGTGACTCTAAACCATTCTGAAGATGTCTGGGATCCTATCTTGCTTGCATACGACATGACTTTGGTCAGCTCATTTGCGTGGACCATCTTGTTTCTATCACCACCTGAAAGCACTGTCACAGAATTCGGGGACTGTGGATGGCTCGGGATATGTGTACTTGCATCGAACCATCCTGCTGATGTGAAAAGCACTGGTCAACTGTTTTGCATGTTGAATTGTGGGGCAGGATGGGCGAGTTTCTCTTTGACAATTTTTTCCCCTTATTCTTTGAAAGAAGTATTTGTTTTCAATAGTGTAATTTCTCGATTGATTTACTTTTCTTCAAGAAATGCTGTATTGGAGTTCTGAATGTCTCTGGTTATTTGCACACAAACTACAAAGAGGTTGTCATTACTGGTTGCAAGCCGAGACGAGATCCCTTCCTTAGTGGCTTTGGGGAAGGCACAAAACATGAGAGAAAGGTAACTGCCAGATGGGCTTGAATTGTTTAAACAGGAAGTGCTGCTTGGTACTAGAGTTGTTATTATTATTATTATTGTTATTATTATTATTCCTGGGATTTGCCATCATTTTCAGAGGCAGAGTGCCAAATATCTCCCAAAGCTCTCGAGTCTTTTTCACCTCCTTCCTTTATTTTTATTTATTTATTTTTATTTATTTATTTTTAACAACATCAAAGAGCATTGTTGTTCACAGGAGGCTTTCTTGACCAGCCTTAAATATCTGACTCAAAAGAATAATCAGATTTTCCGTCAATGTTTAATCAGGTGCTTTGTCCTGAATGTTGTTCTGTCTGTCTGTCTATTTAGCTTGCTGTCTTAACTATATATACCATGTGTCTCCATAAAGCACAGAAATGCCTTGGTAAGGTTTTCATGATTTTAATACTAGGTCTTCTCCTCTGCCCCTTACCTTCTTTGTTACTTTGAACAGCTTCTCTGCTTTGTGTATAAATAAAAGACGTCCTGTAGACTGTCTTAGTTAATCGGTACTGTGAACCCTTCTGGTAAACAAGATTTAAGCAGCATCGGCATCACCATTGCTTTAGGTTGCCTGCTGCAGCGTCAGTTTCCATTACCTACCAGCCAGCATTCATCATCACCACACTCCAGTGAAATCCCTAGGGAGTCTTAGTGCAAGTGGAAGAAATGCTGTTTACACAGCCCTATGAATGCAATAGGAATAGAGTGTCTGGTGTATGGGGCATGCACGGGAAGAAAAATGCCATAATATATATTGAGGGGGAAACAATATTTCTAAAGCATTCAGCATCCTTGAGATTGTTGATTAACTTCTAATTCTCATGTTTATTTTTTGTTAGGCGGACAATTGTCACTTTTATTCTTGGCCACGTAACTTGTATCACTCTATATCCCCAAGTCCTAGAGCATGACCTGCATGTCAGAGATCTTGTACAGCAATGTATTTACCCAGACGTGCACTTCTGATACTTAGAGATTCAGTGATCCTCTTGATAACACCACACATAGGAAGCTATCATTACACACAGCTGTATAGTAAAGGAATTAATATACTGTCTGGTGCTGCTGTTGTTGACTGCAGTGTTGTACAGAATTTGTCACAGATTTTTTTTTGACTGCTGAAAAGGGGACAGTGGAATTTAGCCATACCACGGACTGTACTGGAAACAGGTTTCTGCTGCTGAATGTGCCCTGATGGGACCAGGTTGCACTTGGAAGAAGTCCCCACGTCTTCATGAGGCATTTAAAGCTCATAAAAGAACTGTAGCTGGAACTCATTTGGTGCTCCCCATATGAGTGGTCTGCTTGTGGACTGGCCAGTTTCCATGAAACAACTGTAAATACCACCATGTGTGCATGGGTCAACAGTTTGGGCCATCTCACATCAAAAGAAGCCAAATCATGATCCACATGTCTGAAGCTTCAAGTACGACCCATACCTCTGTGAATTACCCCTTGTGGGCCTGCAGTAGATTGTGCTGTGAATCCCACAAGGCAGTGATACTGGTGTAGTATAGATCTGTCTTGATTTCCTTTATTTCTTCTTTGTTGGTTGGATCCATGAGTAGTGACTGTATCATCTTCTTATCAACCACTTATGTTATCAGCTTGTCACATTATGTTGTGAAATTTTCAGTGCCTATTTATCAAAACTGACCTATTTTTAGTCACATGTTTGTTTAGTTCTGGAAAATCGCTATGAGAAAAAAAAAAACACACCTCACCAATATTATTCATATTTGTCTTTTGTCATTGTTACCTCAATTACAAATATTACAAAAAATAAAATTCTGGCAATGAGAGTATTTTTTTACTAAATGATCAAGGAGCAATGTCAGTATATAGTAGATTATTAATCAAATTATATCTTAAAATGTATATTTTGCATAAAAGAGATATTCTTCAATCAATTACTTTTTTTGTGAGTTTTGTGGCAAATGAAGCTTGTACTTGTCTTTAAAACTGTTGTAGTCAAAAATGTGTAAGTATTCTTCATCTTGCTTAATCAATATTTCTAGACTCTATAGTTCCCCTGGGATTCTGAATATAACATATAACCTAATTATGAACCCCTGTATTGTGGACCTTTTGTGATCATTTCAAGGTGCATGCACAACCTTGGTGATAACCATGGAAATGTAACGAACTGAAATGAAGAATAAAAGGCAAATAAGCTGGGGATAAACTTGAATCCTATCTGATTAAATTATTCATATTTTTTTCTTGTCTTTTCTCTTGGTTTTGGAGTTTTCAACAGGCTTTACTATTTTTATGCTTCATGGTGTCAAACCAGCCACTCATACATAATAAAGAATTTGGGATGAAAGGATTTATAAATATACATAGCTCTCACTTTCATTCAACTCTCAGGCATGTGGCCAGTGTTTCCCTCCTCTAAGTCCTTTGTCTGCCTAAATTTTCTTATAATTGAGATGGCAAAAGTACTATTATGGTGTCTGATATATACAGAGGATGCCAAAAAATGTATACACATTTTAAGAAAGGAAAATACTGTATTAAAATTGTAATAGTCAATATATACCGATAACAAAAGATGAATACAAGTCACGTGTATACGTTTTTTTGTCATACCCAGTATACATGGCATTTTATGAATTTTCACTTACACTTTCCAACTTAATCATCACAGCAGTTCTGATGGTAAACATTTCTTTTTATTTTATTGGTGGTGAAGTTAAAGACCAGAGAGGCAGAACTGTTCGCTTATATTTTTGCCAAAGGTAGTCTTTCCTGGCGTAATTTCTCAGGGTTTAAATATTTCCTGAACCTCTTGCTGTAAATGCCTTATCTTCTGTCTCATTTTTGGGTAATGGACCCAAAAGTTTCAGCAGCACACCACACATAGCTGGCAACCCATTTATATTCTGGGGTTACATAAAAATTTACCGTGTAACATTCTATGAAAGTATCAAGATCAGGGGAAATGTAAATTGAAAAAGAGAAATAAGGTTGGTCCATTCAACACTTTCCCATCTTGCATCAACAGAATCTTTTCTATGTCTAAAAATGCTCACTGTTAATTATTAACAGACTTAAGAATCTGAGCTCAGAAAAGTTAATCTGTCTAAATATAATTACTAATAATATGTTTTTATGATGGTGTCAGGATTATATAGGATTTACTGTAAAAAGAAAAAAAACGTAGAAAGGGGCAAGAATGCATTTTAATAAATGATAATTGCTATCAAATTTTGGTTAGAAAATCAAAATTACATAGTCATGAATGAAAAGTGAGGCTATTCATTTTATCTTTGAAATAAATCACAAGACAGACTAATGGAATGGTAATAGTGAACTTGTCTTGGAAGGAGACAATGAATTTGTTAAAAGGCTATGTAACAGAGCAGGAACTCTAAAGAATTTATAACGTGGTTGGAGACATTTAGAGCTAAATCGATCTATTAAAAATATTGAAATCTCTAGTAGCTTATGATGATTAAAATGTGGTTTAAATTTTTTTCTTATTGAGAAAGTTGTCTTTTTTCCTTCCAATTTCCCCCGCCAAAATTCAATTAATTGTTTAAATGCCTGAATGTTATTAAACTATAGATATATGGTAACTTTCTCTAACATGGGCTCAGTATCATTAATATTGATCCTAAATTTTGGATAATATTGAGGATATGATATTTTTCATTATCATCTAAGAATTAAATAATTTAATAGAATTAGTATTACATGATTTTGTTCTGTGTTTATCACACTGTCATGTCAAAGTGATAGACCTCTGAATATGCATTTTGAACACTAAGGTCTTCAAAGACTATGGCAATCTCTATCTAGAATCCCAGGTAACCTATTATAATACTCATTTTTTTTCTTAAATATACTTTAAGAGCAGTTTAAGTTCACAGAAAAATTGAGCAGAAAGTACAGAGTCCCCATCTGGCCCTTACCATCCACACACAAACTTCCCCCACTGTCTCCATCCCACACCAGAGTGATATATTTCTTACACTGATGAACCTACAAAAACACATCATTATTACCAGAAGTCTATTGTTTATGTTAGCGCTCACTCTTGTTGTTGTATATTTTATGGATTTTGATAAATGTATAAGAACATGTATCCAACTGCCGTATCATACACAATAGTTTCACTGTCCTAAAAAACCCCTGTGTTTCACCTGGTCATCCTTCCTTTCCCCTTAATTCTCGGCAGCCAATGATCTTTCTACCATTTTCACAGTTTTGTCTTTTAAGAATATTATATAGTTAGAATCATACAGTATGTAGTCTTTTCAAATTGATCTCTTTCACCGAGTAATATGCACTTAAGATTACTCCATGTCTTTTCATGGCCTGATAGCTCATTTCTTTTTGGTGCTGAATAATATTCCATTGTCTGGATGTACCACAATTTATCCAGTCACCTACTGAAAGACATCTTGGTTGCTTCCAAGTTTTGGCAATCATGAATAAAGTTGGTATAAAAATTCATGTGCAAATTTTATGCATATGATTAAACATATTAATGTCATGTATTTTGGCAATGATCATTTATGAATCGTCTTTAATTAAGTTCAAAATATGGAAATTAGCGTGAATTGAACCATTATAGATTTTATAAGTAGCATGCTCTTACCTCAAAGGTCAGCTAGTCATTTACTAGTATGCCGGTCAAGTATCTTTATTAGGAAATTCTTTTTTTAATTTTGGAATCAGATTTCAAATTTGGAATTAAATTTGATGTACCATTATTTGTAAAATGGTGTGAATGTATTGTAAATCCAGAGTTTATATCTTCAATTTTCAGTGTACTCGTATTTCTCATAATAAAAAGAAAAAATGAGATAAGGACATTTCATGTAACTCAAAATCAAGTAACTTATTGTGGGGGGAAACACATTTTTTTTGAATCTTTGTGAAATCTGGTAAACATTTAGAATTTTTCTTATAAGCCAGAAAGAAATGTCATTGCATCAAAATGATTAAAATACTTTGGCATTAGTGAAAATTTTACATTTCTCTTAGGAGTAGTGAATAGTGACATGAAATAGGTAAAAATATTACCATATGAAAAGGATTCTTAATGTAATTTGAATGAGGCAGTTCCTGAAACCTTTCTTTAATCAATGGCCCCAGTATTTTTATTTCCTTTTGAGATCCTTTTGAAAGAATTGGTTTTATAAATCCAATTCTTTCTTACTGGCCAAGAGAAGCTATTTTGAAGGCAAGCTTAACTTGCTGAACAGAAAGAAAAGGAAAGAAAACCAAACCAGACCAAATCAAACCTGTAACTTTATTGCACAGGATTAAGCAAGAAGTCAGTACCTAAGGGTTGACTGTATGTTACCTTCTTTTTCCTGTTTTTTTTTTTTTCCTTTGAGGACTCATTTTTTACCAGTAACTCAGTCTCTCTGGAAAACAAAAGCAGTAGCTTAAATGCTCTACATAGGGGTCTCTCCTGTTGTGGCAGCTGTTCCTTATCACACTGGATACTGGCAGTAAGCTTTAAAAACTACAAGTGCTATGGATAGGTGGATGGCAGAACGCTCCAGAATCCAAGGTAATAATGACTAAAAAACACACTCATACACACAGATGGATACACAGAGACAAAGAAAATGTGTAAGATGAAGCAGCAAAAACTGAGTATTGCCTGAAGCAAAGTAATTTAGTACGAAATAAATAAAAAGATAAGGTCAAAGCTCAAGTCTATAACGGCTTCATAAACTTGGTTAGAATAATTTCTGCACAAAAGGACCAGACATTCTTTTTACTGGAGACTTTGAAAGATTTCCATTGCATAACAGGAGGAGTGGGGGCCGGAGAAGATACCACCGATTTCCATATCCCCTAGCATTCATCACTGCCTGGCACACTATTACTCAGCTCAGAGAAGAATCTTAATCCATATTTGAAGAATGAATTGAGACAACTTGATCCTAGATGCTCTTTTTTTATTTTCTTCTTTCAGTTTTGACAAATGTCTTCTCTTTACATTTACATTAATAGTATGGTTATATGCTTTTAGAATCAACTAATGAGTGTCAACATACAAAATGTTACTGGTTTTATTTTGATTTGTATAAAATGTATTTGCATAAGTTTTTGGTCTCTTATTTATCACAAGAGCACAACTAATGAGAGAGTACTACTGAGAACACATTGCCTTTTAAATGTGAAACTCCTTAATGTCACAAATGAGATTCCTACGACAAATACCATTACAAGGTTTATTTTCCAAAATTCATTTTTTTATGATTTAGATCTATCTCTTATATTTCTGGGACTGGTAGTTTTATGCATAATAACCATAACATTTAGTCTCAGAGTCGTAAGGTAGAAGAAGAATGTATACCATCAACAGCAGCTTTTCTTGGCACTAAATGTCCATGTATTGATGTATTTTTTTGGACACATAGGAAAAAGACACACAGAATTAATACTTAAAAGGCATTCTTTGACATATGTAGTCCATCAGAGAGCTATAGGCAGAAATTTCTGCGGCCTCACACCATCAAACAATCCTTTATCTAACCATACCAGGTTAAATATGAGACTGCTTCTCATATGAAGTACAAGGTTAAATATTATTTTAAAAAAACATTGAATTAACCAATCGGTAGTTATGACCAAGATGCCTTAATATTTCCCTCAGCTTGACTAAATTTTAGACATGTTTCTTCCTGACTATAGACCCCTAACCTCACTTTTCTTAGAGCATTTGCTTTAGAAAACTTGTTATTGTAAACTTCTGTTTTTCACCCTTGGAAATATAAGTCTTCTTCCAGCTCTTGCCAGTTTTACAACCCAGGAATGTCTTTCTCAAGGGCTTGGGAGCCACTCCTTTGAAATGTAAAAATCATGAAAGATTCCACCCCTATCTACCAGTGTTTGTGGGAGGGTAGGCGCTTAACTTCAATTATGCGTCAATCAGCAAACACAGACAGCCTAATCACATTAACCAACCTCTTCCCTAATGTCTAGTGCTTTTCCACTGGGTCACCCCAGAACTTAAAAATTCTCCTGCTTTTATTTCACTGGGAGTTGAGTTTAATCTCTCTCCTCCATTGTAATAAATTTGACCCTTATTGCAATAATCTTGAATAAAATCTTCCTTGACTGTTTCTGGCAACCTGTCTTTGACAGTTCCCTGATATTTGTGGTACATCACAAACAAAACAACTTTGAGGACTTCAAATGATTGGGTAGGGGTGGGGAGGAATTCCAGCCACTGCGCTACTTTATTTTGAAATAGATCTTTAGAAGGTTTTAATATTATTATAAATATTATTTGAAAATTATTAAAAATTAGTGGCTTGCTTTCGTTTTTGAAAGAGTTCAGTTTCCTCTTTCTTAGATGACTAAACTGAGGGGGAGCTGTAAGCAAACTGATAAGTTGCTGTCATTCATCTCTTCTCATTTGACTGCCAAAGAACTTGATAAAATGACTTAGTTAGGCTTGTTCTTTTTCTGGGCACTGTCCCTTCGAGTCTTCTGGCAGGCATTCATCACTCGACCTCCACTGCCTGGCACACTACCCAGCTCAGAGAAGAATCTTAATCCATATTTGTTAAATTGAACTTAGACTGATTTTTCTGAAAGTCACATCTCACTATGTTCTCCCCTGGTTGTTCATTTATCAACATCAGAATAAAGCACAAACTTCTAAACTTGCCATTCAAAACACTTTATCATTTAGCTCCTTCTTACCTGTCTAGGGTCAACTATTCATTTTTTTTTGTTTGGTTCTTGTGCTCAGTATCTCTAGGGCTTCACAAAGTGTCTGGGATATAGTAGACACAGTGTTTATCATTGTCCCTGGGTCCCTTGTTGTTCTGCCTCACCCCTTGGAATGGACTTCTCAGACAGTAAGACCAGTCTAAATTAAACTTCAATTTTCCACAGACTCCCTGATTACTAACTACATTTAAATGTCTTATATATTTCTTTCATTTTTTCCAACAGCAAAGCCAGAGTTCACTCCCAGGACTAGAATTCATTTTACAGATCTCCTCTGGTGCCACTCCTTTGCCCCCACCCCCGCCCCACCAATTATCTCAAGTAGTTAGGTCCTAGTATTGTGCCTTGAAAATAAATCTACTTAATTTATGATAAGGAAAATGGCATTTAGAGTCAAGTAAATTTGAGCTGGAATCTTGTTCTCATCCTTAACTAGCTATATGACTTCTGGCAAGTAATTTAAACTCTAAATTTTATAGAAACTTATAAACTGTTGAGAATAATAGTATCTACATTATAATTTTGTCATGGGTTACGAATGAAAAGACACATGTAATATATGTAGCACAGTACTGTGTACAGAGATTCTGCTCAGTAAATGTAAATAAACTGCTATTATGATTATACTTATGTCATTACTGATGCTTTTGCAAAGAATTTTTATAGTGTAGCAACTTATTTTTTTCTCTAGTATTGATTTTCTTTGTGGTAGATATTATTGAACAAAAAAGATTTAAAGATGTTTATTAAAATATAGCTAACATACAATATTATATAAGCTTCAGGTGTACATCATAGTTATTCAACAGTACCCACCTGGCACTATACAGAGTTATTACTATTTTATTGATTATATTCCCTATGCTAAAGAAGTGATCACCATGATAAACCCAGGAACCATCTAACACTGTACCATGCTAACACAATATTATTGATTATATTTCTATGCTGTTTATTACATCCTGAAGACTTATTTGTTTTATACCTGGAACTTTGAACCTCTTATTCTTTTTTATCTTTCCCTCCTTTTTAAATTTTTAAATTAGAGTTGACATTCCATATTATTTTATATTAGTTTCAGGTGAACAGCATAGTGGTTAGACATTTATATAATTTACGATCACCCTGATTACTCTAGTACCCACCTGGCACTATTCATAGTTACTACCATATTATTAACTATATTCCTTATACTTTACATCCCTATGACCATTTTGTAACTACCAATTTGTAATTCTTAATCCCTTCCCCATTTTTATCCACCCCCAAACTCCCACACATCTGGCAACCATCAAAATGTTCTTTGTATTTATGAGTTTGTTTGTTTCATTTATTTTGTTCTTTACATTCTACTTATTGGTGAAATCATATGACATTTGTCTTTTATTTGCTACACTCAGCACAATATCCTCTAGGTCCAAATATGTTGTCACAGCTGGCAAGATTTCATTATTTTTTACGGATGAGTAATATTCCACTATATATGTGCACCACCTCTTCTTTATCCATTCATCCATTCAGGGATACCCAGGTTGCCATTATATCTTGGCTTATATTAAAAAAATGCTACAATGAACTTATTGATGAGCACATCCCCTTGAAGTAGCATTTTGAGTTTCTTCGGTAAAATACCCAGAAGTGGGATTACTTGGTCCTTCTTTGTCTCTTGTTATAGTCTTTGTTTTAAAGTCTATTTCATCTGATAGAAGTATTGCTACCCCCGTATTTTTAGTTTGTTTGTTTCCATTTTCATGAAATATCTTTTTTCATCTCTTTACTTTCAGTCTCTGTGTGTCTTTCAATCTGAAGTGAGTCTCTTGTAGGCAGCATATGTAAGGGTCCTGTTTTCTTATCCATTCAGCCATGCTATTTTTTGATTGGAACATTTAATCCATTTCCATTGAAAATAATTATTGATAGGTATTAATTATTGCCATTTTATTATTCATAATTTTTATTTGTATTGTTTTCATCTCAAAGAAGTCTCTTTAAGATTTCTTGTAACACTGCTGCTTTTAAAATTCTTTCTTTGTCTTTAACCTTTGGAATTTTTATCATGGTGTGTCTTGGTGTTGGCCTGTTTGGGTCCATCTTATTTAGGACTCTTTGTGCTTCTGGGGCTTGTATGTCTGTTTCCTTCACCAGGTTAGGGAAGTTTTCTGTGTTCATTATTTCTTCAAACAGGTTTTCAATTCCTTGCTCTCTGTCTATTTCTTCTGGTATCCCTACGATGATAATATTGGTGCACTTGATGTTGTCCCAGAGGCCCCTTAAACTCTCCTCATTTTTTTGGATTCTTTTTTCTTTTTGCTGTTCTGACTGGGTATTTTCTTCTACCTTATCTTCTAAATCATGTAATCTATTGTTGATTGTCTGTAATGTATTCTTCATTTCAGTTATTGTAGTCTTTATTTCTGACTGGTTCTTTTTTATGTTTTCTATCTCCATTTTTATGTTTCCTATCTTTTTGTTGAAATTTTCTCTAAGATCATTGTGCATCCTTATAACCTTTGTTTGGAACTCTGCATCCGGTAAATTGCTTATCTCCATTTTGTTTAGTTCTTTTTTTGGAGGTTTGTTCTGTTCTTTTATTTGGGACATGTTTTTCTCCCCATTTTGGCTGCTTCGCTGTGTTTTATCTATGTATTAGGTAGGGCTGCTATGTCTCCCGGTGTTAGTAGAGTGGCCTTATGTAGTAGGTGTGCTGGGGGACTCAGTGGTGCTGTCTCCCTGGTCCCCCGAGCCGCAAATTCCAGCTGTGTCCCTTATGTGCATTGTGTGTGCCCTCCTCTTATAGTGGAGACTTGGTTGCTATTTGCATGCCACTGGGAAGGATTAACCCTTTGGCTCTTTGGTTGTGAGGACTGGCTGTTACTACAGAGCAGAGTCTGCCTCAGCAGGGCTCGTGCCTGCCCAATCTTCCCCTTGGGCATGTTGTTTTTGGAGGCTACTGGGTGATGCTCCAGCTCATTTCAAAGCTGGCCACTGGGAGCACCAGCCCCAGGGCCACCTGGGAGGGGATCCACTGCAGTTCAAGTTCAGCTGCAGCTCATACTTCACCTGGGGCCACCTGGCAGGAGCCACAAAGCAATCCGCAGATGGCCCCTGCTTGTGCAGTGCTTAGAAATGCCTCAAGAGGCCAAGGCTGGCTGACACTAGTGCGGGCTTAGGGCTGCTCAGCCAGAGGTACGGGACATGCTCAAGCCAGATGCTGCTTGTCTGGGTTCTGCAAACCTTTGAGAGACCCTAGGGAAGACTGCAGCATGAGCCAATGCAGGCGGTTTGTACAAAAAAGCCACTGGGAGTGACTTGTGTATACCTGAAAGTTGGGCGGGGTCTCAGAATCACCAATGCATGGTGAATGGCATTGGCTATCTTGATGGAGACTCATATATGGTAGCTGTGTCTGCATTCTGGGAAGGGGGAGGGCTCAAGAAAGAAACAATGGCCTCTGCCAGCCTCTCCATCAGGGAGAAAGCTGCCCTTCCTGCCCCCGTGGAAGCCAGACAACTCAGTTCCCTACCATATGTCCTTCCTGCCTCTCCAGCTGCTGCCCGGAGCTCAGAGCCAGTGATTTCATTGGTGAGTAAGTCTGGCACAGTCCATTTAAGAGGAGCTCCAGGGACTCCAGCCATACTCCATCTCACTCAGCCACAATATCTGATGGTTTTCACAATCAGAAATTATGGGGACTTCTCTCCCTGGCAATGGAACCCTTGGCTAGGGAGGGGCTGGGACCCCTTGCTCCTGGATGGTGTGGGACCTCTGCAGCCAAGATATCCCTCTTGATTTTTAATGGTCACACATGGGTGTGGGACCAGCCCATTCCTTATCTCTGCCCCTCCTACCAGTCTCGAGGTGGCTTCTGCTGTCCTTAGTTGTAGGGCTTCAGTTCATCAATGTTTCAGGCAATTCTCAGTGATGGTTGTTTTGTAGTTTAGTTGTAATTTTGATGTGGTCATGAGAGAAAGTAAACACAGCATGTACCTTCTGTGCCATCTTGACTGGAACTTTGAACAAAATTTTGGCAACAGTTTCTAACCCCAATTCCAATTGCATTTAAAGATAATGAAATCTTTCTTTCAAATTCATCTTAACAGCAACATGAAAACACTTTCAAAGGCTTTTCTTATAGTTTACACACTAGATTTCCAGAAACCAACGTTTTCTGGGCAAATTAATAGGAAAAAAAGTTCCTAGTATCAACATCTGCTTTCCCTACTCCATTTCCTCCTGCATTTCACCCTTAAAAAGAGATGTCAATTTAGGGGGCCTAAAGGCACATTTGTAGGGAATCATATCACTGTTCCAGGAAACAGAATGGGGGAGTAGCCTGGCAAAAGCAATACCAGTGAGCTTTTACTTTTAACGTATTGCCCAGACTGTATCACATAGCTAACCCAACCTGCCAAAGAGCCTGGTAAATTGAGTCCTTAGTGTTTATAGTTTCTTATGTTTAAGGAAGGCAAAAGAGGATAAGTGGGAAGTGGAAGATGAGTCAGTCAGCCTATAGCTTCTGTTGCACATGGCGTGTTACCTCCCCCAAGAGAAAATGCCAACTCAAAATACAAGCATGCCTTTAGCTATCAATGAGAACAACAACAAAAAAAGAACAAAAATTCTGGGATCTTCATAGAATCTTAGGAACAAAAGAGGAGAATGCACCAATAATGACTGTCAGTGAATATCTTGCCACAGTTGCAAAGAACAGAGTAGAAAGAGATTTAATCTGACGCCAAAATATAGTCATGTGATGCTTCTTGTGCCTGATTTACATGAAGGAATTAAAACCACATCTGCTCTCCAGTTTTATGATATAGTTCTGATACTGACTCTGATAACCTGAAATCTCAATCACAAAACATAACGAATTATTGATCTTTCAATTGATAGTATAGAAATTATAAAAATACCTAAAAACCTGCGCATAGGTACTTAGATATTCATTGATTTATTAGTAGGCTTTTATTTCCAAATATTTTCAATTAAATAAGATTCAGATGATTAAAAACTCAGTCCTCCACAAGTGTCGGCTGTTAAAAGCAATAATTAAGAATTATACAAAGTGACAGAGGCCAGAAAAAATTTTAATAATGTCTTTTATTTGTATACATTATTATGCACTTTAAGGTATGTGGAATAACATTATGCCATTTTCATTGATATGGCATTCCTTCAGAATTATATGATTCCTATTAGAACATACATTATAAATTCCTATTAGAACATACATTATAAATGTATGTAGAACATACATTATAAAGAGAATTATTAAATTCTCTTTTTTAAATTTTTGCATTTTTTATTTTACAGATTAGAATTTATTTTTATTTTGTATTTCATAAACGTCTCCCCCAAACCTTTGCAGTACCTGGGATCTCTGAAGGTTTTTTTTTAATTGGATAAATTTGACATACTACATGTATAAATTTAACATATACAGTGTATCACTTTGATATAATTATATATTGTAATATGGTTGCCATTGTAATTGTATTTATCATGTTACATATTTATAGTACAATATGACTGTCTGTATTCAATATATGGTACAATAGATCTCTATGGCTGATTGAATACTCGTTACAAGCTTGTATCCTTAAATACCATCAATATTATCCCCTCACCTCCATCCCCTGGTAACCACTATTTTTCTTTTCTTTTCTTTTTTTCTTTTTTTAAGGTTTTACTCTTTTAGATTCCATATATAAGTTATATCATATAGCACTTGTCTTTCTCTGTCTGACTTATCTTGCTTACCATAAAGAACATACTTTTTCACCACTGAATAAATTTTCCATTGTTTATACATACTACATCTTTTTTACTCATTTATCTATTGATGGGCATTTGGGTTGTTTCCATAGCTTGGCTATTGTGATTAATGCTGTGATAAACATAGTTAAACTCTCTTTTGGTTTATTCACTAACAAATAATTATTGAGTCCCCAATCATTTTCTTAGGCACAATGGTTTAACAAACTGGGCAAAGTCTTGGTTGTTATGGAATTTACATGCTAGTAGGGAAAGACAAAGAATATATAAATGAATGCTATCTATTATACTCCAGACGATGGTAAGGGGTTTAAAATAAATGATATGTGGAAAAAGGGAGTGGATGTTATAGGTGCCATATGTATAGAGTAGTCAAGGAAAGCCTGGCCCTGGTAGAAATTTGGAAAAAGACCATATCTGGATGAAAGGACAGAATTACAGACATTTAATTAGTGTGATCATGGAGCAGCAAGGAGCCAAGCCGGCCAGAACAGAGTGAACAAGCGAAAGAAATGTGGTGCCTGAGCCGGGGCATACAGCACAAAATGGCATGTATACTGTGGTAAGAACTTCATTGAAAACATAAACAAAAACTCAGCATTATGACTTTAGCTCATCGAATTTGTTGACCTAATTCTTTTCAGGTGATATGAGTACATAGTATGGAACAAAACATGTTAACATGCTTTTATAATCTACCTTGGATAAAATTAAATTTCATAGTAATATGCTTTATAAATAACATGCACATAATTAAATGTACATGTTTTTCAATGATTCTAAACATGTTGACTTTTTCATCTTTTGAAGTTGAATCTTGAGCCTTGATTACACAGGGAGTAGTTGACTGCTCACTTGACTACTAGGTTGACTACTCAGAGAGTGTGCTAACCTGTTGTGTGGGTAGTGTTGGCACAGCTGCCTACACATGATGATTCAGCTCATGTCAAGCCCAATTCTTGCTACACCTACATCTCACGGTTCAAAAACGTTTCTCTTACCAGCACTGCTGCATGGCTGGAAATTAACACATTATTCATTCCCTCAAATTAAGGCACTGGAGGTTGCTAATAATTATCTAAATACCCTTTGAGAGGGAGACAAATTAATCCATTGTCTATTAAAAATTCCCCTTAAAAAGAAAATCTTACACCTTGAGATTAGAAGCTCAACTTACTAAACAGATAAATTAGAAGGTGATTTTTTTTCATCACAAAAAAAAAATTCACCCGATTTCCTTTAAATAGCTAAATCCCCTATGCATTGAAAATACAATCTGATTTAGTAGAATTAAAAAATAAATAAATAAAAACAAAAACAAAATCCAAATCCATTGGGTTGGGCAGTCACCTACTAAGACCCTGTGGTAATGGGACAGCAGGGAGGTTTCACAAGACTGTGAATGTCCAAGTTTGTGAACATGTCATTTTCATGGAAGCTGTACTGTAAAGGGATCCTTGGGCAGCTAGGAATCAGAATGAGGGCATTGGAAATAAAGAGGAAAGTGGTTAACTTGTATTACTAATTATACTCAGAGTTAACTCTGCTCTCTCTGGTACGCGGGAAAGTATTGAGACTCAGGAAGCAGGAGACAGGGTCCTTCGGTGTTACTTTACCTATTGTTAAATAATTTAAAAATTCTCAGATTGGCTCTATTAAAATAACAAAAATCAACAACTCCTCGATCCTCTCCTATACACTGAGTTTTGTTTTACAATTAGTTGACAAAACAATCAAAATAACAGCTAATATTCTAGCCTGTTCAGGCAAAGATTATAATGAAATATTTAAAGATCATAGTCTAGGCTGTTGTTCACTATAAGTAGTTTTATATTGTGGGAGCACAATTGAACAAAAGTAGGATCTCTTATATTCCATGACTTAGCAAAGAGATTTTTACTCTTGGTTTTTTTTTCCCCCCTTAAATCTGTCTCTGGTTTGGAGACTACGGAAGTGTATACTACTAGACAAAAAGGAAAATTTCCCAAATTTATAGTTGATTATGTCACCCAGAAGCGAATATGTTTTATACCTCGTGGGCAATATACTGTATTTGGCACTAGTAGTCTTTTTCTTCAAGGGTATGAGTTCTAAAAGATGAAATTAATATTCTAGGTATTGAAGTTATTTAAACTTCAAAGGATTTAGGGGTCAATTAGCTCTGTAAATGAAAATGTAAAAAGTTGCATTTATCATTAAGGTAGATACAAATAATTTTATTTCTATGACAATCCAAATTGCAGCAGAACACTTTGGATAATAATGAAACATCACTTATGTTGTGTGGCATATAGGAAGCCTCATGAAAAAAAATTAAGGAATCTTGACTACTGAAATAATATGGTATAAAGACAGATAACATGCTTGTTTTCAAAAACTCTTTATTTCAAGTGATATAGATTATTTAATGATTCACAATGGCAAAATTGTGAGCCTTAAATGAGCTCTGTTTTTCCAAACAGATTATAATGGAATTTGCTTTCTGTGGCAGTTCAGATGAGGTAATTGGGCATCAAGTATTCCCGTTGAAAAGTTTAATTAGGCACAATGAGGATATCTATATATAGGTTAAAATGTCTGACTTTTGGGCATTTTTACTTTAACCATCAAATTCTGTCATACCCCACTTCCATTCGGTTACAGAATTTACATGTGTTTCTCTCTCTCTCTCTCTCTCTTTCTTTTTTTCTCTCTCTCTCTCTCTCTCTCTCTCTCTCTCTCTCTCTCTCTCTCTCTCTCTCTCTCCCCCCCCCCCCCTTTCAAGTTTGTCCATAGTGTTAAGGCTATTAGTACAATAGCATAATATTTACTTAAAGTAATTAAAAAATCAATCATTTTATTTTTTAATATTTTCAATGTCTAAATATTGTAAGGGAATAGCTGTTTTCCACAAGTAGATCTAAAATAATTTGTTTGAACTTTCCAGAAGGAAGGGTAAGAAGAGGAGATTCCGAATATTTTTGCTAGGCTTTGTTGTTCTTTTTATTTGATCTGAGTTTATTTCATGCTGACTTGTCAACATGTTAGATTCTTTCAAAGGCTACCAGCTCAGAAGAATATATCCCTTAAAATATTGTGATATTGTGTTTATCTCGGAAGATCTCTTTTTTTAACCTTTTCTGATTAATATCCATCTATGAAATATATTCCATACTTGGTAATGGGGGTTAATTAATGAATTAGTATTATTTGGGTATTGGTTTCTCCATTCCTCATGTTTCCTGTAAACTATAGCATACATTTCTTTGTCACAGAAAACACATTCCAAAAATGTCTGTTTTTTAACTGTATCATCAATATGTTAATTCTTCCAATTAGATTTTTGTAATTATTCTCTGAGGCATACCATTGGGATAATGGCTTTCATGATAGTCCGTCAAGATAAACTGTTTATTATATCCCGGCTTTCTAGTTGAAACGTTATGCCTGAGAATTTGGCCTTGTGAGTTCAAAAATGAAAAAAATTGATAACTAGAATCATTATCATTGCTAATTTGAAAAGGATGCATCTATCAAACATTTATTCCTGTTCCCGAATGCAAGAGTTCTGCCTGTAGACACCTAGTGTAAAAACTATAGATGTGGACAAATATACACCAGGTTCGTAAATAATGACCCAATCAGCTCTTTGCTCATTAACATAGAAATTAGCATCTCTTGGCACATGGACATAGTTTTCTATTTTCTCAGAAGGACAAAAAATGAGAAAATTGAGTGACATTCTAGAGGGATCTATACCTTTTAAAGGAGGACAAGCAATTTTTTCATACTCTGAAAGCATCTCTAAGCATATAAACATGGATAAGCTACTCATAACCTTCATGTTAGCTCAAGAAAAATAGCTCAACTCTTGACAATTGTTAAGTTACAGTAGGTCAAATTAGATAAATTTAAAACTTTTTGCTTTATATCTAATAATTCCTATTTTCTTTTCTTCAGATGTGTCTTCTCCATCTTTTTATCACTTAATACTAATCAGGAAGATTTTATGACAAATCAGATTATTATTATTAGAAATTATTAGAAATTAATGAATTTGAAAATTATTTATGTGACAAATTAATGAGCAAGTCTCTTCCAATTGCATGTGGAATACCTAGGAAGAAGAGATACTTCACAAGCTGTTTTAATAAACAACAACAAGAAGGGGTAGTACAGTCCTAAGATGTACCCTAGATACAGACTTAGGGGCACAAATACAGAACATTCAAATAGGTCTGGCTCTGAACCTGGTAAGCAATGAGAGAAGAGAACCTGGGAATAGAGGAAAAATAGCCCCACAAATGAAATCGCCAGGTGAATGGCATGTATAGAGATTGAGGAAAATGATCCTTCTCTCTAGTATTACTGCAAGCCTCCATCATCTCTAATGCTAAGTTTTCCAATGTTTCCTTAATGAGAGCACTTTATTTCTTCTAACGTATGATTTTTCCACGGAGTAATGGAAAACCCTAACTACAGTGCAATAAACTAACGGGAGTGGATTGGATAACAGTGTTAATCACTGATGTGGATAGAGAATCGGTGCAAGTTCTTGGTGAAAATGAGAATTCAGAGCATAAAATTGCTGACAGACGAATAAAACATTGTGTATGAGTTTTCTATTGTGCTATAATACATTTTCAAAAATGTAGTACCTTAACACAACACAAATTTATAGTTCAGTTCTTTAGGTCAGAAATTCAGTCTGAATCAAGGTGTTGGCAGGGCTATGTTCTTTCCAGGGTGTCCAGGAGAGAATCTGTTTTTCTTTGCCTTTTTTAGCTTTTAGAAGCCACTTCCATTCCTTGACTCAAAGCCCCTTCTTCAATCCTCAAAGCAGGCAGTGTAGCATCATCAAATATCTCTGACTCTGGCCCCTCTTCTGTATCCTTCTTTCACTTCTAAGGACTTCTGAAATTATGTTGGGACAATCCAGAATACTCTCTGTATTTTAAGGTCAGCTAATAAGCAATGTACTTGTAATTCCATTTGCAGCCTTAATTCCCCTTAGCCACGTAACATAACATATTCATAGGTTCTTGGGATTATCACATAGATATATTTGGGACAGACATTATTCTGCCTGCCAAAGCTTGGAAATCAATGGTGAGAGGAGATCAATCATTGTAGTTTACTTCACATTTGCAAAATTTAAAAAGATAAACATTTGCAAAATTGAGGAGGCACTTTGTAGAATATGATGAGGTGACGACTGCATGGGCAATGACAGAGCCAGGAGACCAATAGAGACAAAGCTGAGGATGCAAACAATCTGGGATTGAATGAGGATTATGTTTTAAAGCTAGAGGCAAAGGTCAAAGTGTATACATAGTTTTACGTAAAAATGATAAAATTTGGCAAATAAATTCATTGAAATAACACTAAAGGCAAATTGAAAAAGTTACTCAATGGAACTCTTCAAATTAGTTTTGTATATGAAAATTTTGATTCTCACATATTTTGTAGTTACATTATTTAAGTTGCCACCTGGTTCATTTTGTGGTGACATAGTCTATATTAGAGATTCTTACCTAGATCATATTTTGCATCTAACCAATATTTTAATCTGGGACCTGAAAATTAAGCTTTGAAGCTTTCACAGGAAAAGTCGGGGTAACTGGTGCCTTGAAAAAAATCAATTACATTATTCTTAAGCATTTCCCTTGGCTTGCCCTCCACGATTCTTGAAAGCAGTTGACAGAGCAGCTGTAGTTCTTTCAAGTGAGTTTCAGGTGGAAGGGAAAGCCCTAGTTTCCGTTTTAGAGCTGGATCTCTGAGAACGATTAAGGTTCCAAGTGAATATCAGAACTCAAAAAACAAAAAAAAAAAATGCTGGCTGGAAAATAGGATCTGGAAATAGCAACAGCAGTAAAACTTGATATGCTCTGGAGAGTGTACATCATTAAATTATTCAACATCTTAATTGCATTTCCTTTCTTTGTCCAAGAGCCTACTAGGAAATAACTTGTGACTGTCTTCACTGCTTCCTAATGATCAAAACTGTCAAAGGAGAAATCTTTCTGAGAAAATGAAAGACATGGGTGTAATATCAGATGCTGGAATATAAAATATCCAAAAGTACTAGGTTCTGACGTACAAATATTTGGCACTGAAATCCAAAACTGAAAGACTCCAAAGGGTTTATTGTGATAACCTCTTTAAAGCTTCTGGAACAGCTTGTGTTCTTGTTTCTTTGATATTCTTAAACAAGGAAATAATATGTGGGCCTTTGTGATCTTGCTTCCATAACCCTTCACTTTTTCTCTTCATCATTGTTTTGGGAGCATGGGATATGCAACATGCAGTTCTTCAGCTTCTTGACCTCTCTCTGCGCATGGGTGTCTTTTCTACTCTCCCACCCCGTTTATTCTGATGGCATATCTTGCTACCACCTATAATTCTTTCATCTTCAATCAGAATTAAAGCACATCCCACTCTGATATGAAACTTCTCCCATTCCAGCCGCTTTTATCTATAACTTCATTGACATCTCACGTCCACTGACCATTTTTCTTATTTTCCTGCCTTCAAATATTTTCAATTTCATCAGAGTCCAATTTCAACACATTCTCAATAACACTCTCAATTCCCTGGCTTCTTTTTCTATTTGTCACATCCATCCAGGAAAACCCCAACTGTAAATAAGTCCAAACCCTTGCTCACTCTGTGAATGTATTTGACCAGCCACGTGTTGTTGAGAAAATCCTTACAATACAGCAAAATGATCACCAAATTAAAGTATATCTGAATGCCTTTCAATAATTCTATCAAACATATGAAAGTCACTTGCAAATTTATATTTACAGTCCTGAAATTTCTAGACTCCAGAAACATATTCCCAACCTGGGTTCCAAATTCCCTGTTTGGGTGTCTGAAAGACATCTACAAGTCAGCATCTGTGAACTTATTATTGTCTCCTGCCCAGTGTTTCCAGTGTTCCCAGAATCGGTATCCATTGCCCTCTCCCTTCCTCCAATATACACTTGAGCATTATGAATAGATTTTACATCTTAATATTTCTCAAATCGATCTTCTGTCCGTCTCCATAGCCATTGGCTTAGTCCATATACTATTGTTTCCTTTTGAGTACAATAGTCCCCATCTGTTCTCCCCATAGCTCATGTTGTAGCATTGAATCCCTTCTTGACACTGAAGATACCATGTTCTGTGACGTGTAAATTTAGACATGGACCACTCACTTCAAATCCTTTAATGTTTCCGTTACTTATAGGCCCAAAATATTTGGCAGGACCTACAAACAAGACCTTTAAGACCTTACCTTGCCTTTGCAACTTCATTTTTCTCCATTCTTCCCTTTGCTCTCAGTACTCCAGCCTTACTTACCTTCGCATGAGGCTATACTCTTCCTCTGCCTGAATGCTTCCTTCCTATTTAATCTTCCTTACCACTTAACTTCCTTCTTCCTCATATTTCAATTCAATTATTACTTTCTCGGGGAAATTTCCCTGACATACCCAAGTAAGCACATGCCCAATTTAAAAGCTTAATAGCATCACCAGCTTTTTGATACAGTGCTTATCACAGTTTTACTCATACAGACTTGTGTGCTTCTTAATACATGTAAGCTCACTAAAAACAAGAAATACAATGGAGTTGAATTAAATCCCACTAATACTAGTAGGTTAGCCTATTAATGCCATCTTTGGTCTCATCCTGCAATATACGTGTATGCAAGTACCCGCCTAAATTTTGAGAGTGGGGCTGATAGGAGTAAAAAGATTCTTTCGGACATTGCTACATGACCAATTATCCAATCTGCCTTATGGTTTGTCCAATAGAGATTTTGGTTATATTCTTTAACCACTGCAGTTTATTTCTTAAAAAACAAAATAAAACAAAAAACACTCCTTTTAAATTTTCTTCTTCATTGATTAACCAATTATTCTAATAATTGAACTTTTCAGTCAACTCTCAATGTTATTTTAAAATTTTTGTATTGTAATTGTGATATCTAATTGTCATGTTACAATGACTAGGTTGAAATTTTACTGTGAGGTTCTATGAATGCCAGCTGTCCATCTGTTTGCGTTACATGCTACCAATTGCATACCTCTTAGCTCTTCGCTGGTTACTTGCTCCATTTCTACTTGGAGCAACTCCCTGAATTTTGGACACGTGTGTTATCTGTCACTGCTTATTTGTCCATTTAATTCACCCAGATTTCACTGGGAGAAGGCCTAGGAAAAAGAGAATGTAAGACCCAATTCCTGCTCTCAAAAAATAATGCAGTGTTAGAAATATATGAAATATGAAAGTGTTTTCACACCCCCAAATTTATGACATACACATTAGGAAAGCTATAGGAGTTCAGAAAAGGGAGCAATCAGTTAAGACTGGAATAGTCTAGTAGTAAAAATCTCAATAATTTTGTTGAGTTTGAGAGAAGCACAGGCCTCAGAAGGATGTAAGAGAAGTGTACCCTGTACGGCAGGGCTTTATTTTGACAAAACTATAATGAAATACAGCAAATCCAATAAATATTTAGATACATGCATCGTTTACAGGAAAAAAGAAAAAGAAAAAAGCTTTTGGGGCAAATATGTAAATATGCATGGATGCTCTGAATGTTATTCCAATAGTTTGCATGGCAACAAGCATTATTGAAAATAGCCTTAAAGTCAAACTGTAACATCAGTAAGGCATATATACGGTGGATAAGGGATATATACATTTGGATGAGGGAAGGAGTACCTATATTGCATGGACTTTGGGAGACATGTACACATATCACGTATGATTAAAATGGGTTCATGTAAGAAGAAAGGGAGAGGTTGAGCATGTGGCTAACTAGAGAGTATATAAAAGGCCTTCTAATTCAAACTTTAAATAAACTATGCTAGCAAATAAAATACATTCTGGGCCACGGTGAACTGAGTCTATAGCTTGTCTGGACTATGCATATTTTGAAATTAGGGGCTGTGTTTTATGTATGTCAGTGTCCTCCACCTTGGTACAATTTTTGAAATATACCAGTGTGGGTTGAATGAACAAATGAATCTCACCTAATATTCAGCTCCTCTTCCCAGCATGACAGTAATGCAATTCATTGCTTACGAGAGACTCTTGGCTTTTACTCATATACACAGGTCATTCCCAGGTTATATAATTGCTAAGTTTTACATATTTAATTTACTTTTTCATAACCCTATGATTATGAAAAATTGGGATTAGTGGGATTATTCTGTCCACTTTATAGAAGAAAGAACATGAAGCTCAGAGGAGTTAAGTGAGATGGCCAAGGTTATTTAGTTAGCTAAGGCGAAAATCTTAAATTAAGTAGCAAAGATGAAATTCAAAATTCTGTGTATTTATGTGTATACTTGTCAACTTCTTTTTTTTTTTAAATTAAAGTTTATTGGGGTGACAATTGTTAGTAAAATTTTATAGATTTCAGGTGTACAATTCTGTAATACATCATCTATAAATCCCATTGTGTGTTCACCACCCAGAGTCAGTTCTCCTTCCATCACCATATATTTGATCCCCCTTACCCTCATCTCCCACCTCCCACCCCCCTTACCCTCTGGTAACCACTAAACTATTGTCTGTGTCTATGAGTTTTTGTTTCTCATTTGTTTGTCTTGTTCTTTTGTTGTTTTCGATTTATATACCACATATCAGTGAAATCATATGTTTCTCTGCTTTTTCTGTCTGACTCATTTCGCTTAGCATTATAATCTCAAGATCCATCCATGTTGTCACAAATGGTCCTATTTCATCTTTTCTTACCGCCGAATAGTATTCCATTGTGTATATATACCACAACTTCTTTATCCATTCATCTATCGAAGGACATTTTGGTTGTTTCTTGTCTTGGCTACCGTAAATAAAGTTGCAATGAACATTGGAGCACACGTGTCTTATGTGTAATGTTTTCAGATTTTTTGGGTTAGATACACAGGAGAGGGATTGCTGGGTCATATGGTAATTCTATTTGTAATTTTTTGAGGAACCTCCACACTGCCTTCCATAGCGGCTGCACCAGTCTGCATTCCCACTAACAGTGTATGAGGGTTCCTTTTTCTCCACAGCCTCTCCAATACTTGTTACTATTTGTCTTGTTGATGATAGCCATTCTAACTGGGGTGAGGTGATATCTCATTGTGGTTTTTATTTGCATTTCTCTGATGATTAGTGATGTTGAGCATTTTTTCATATGTCTATTTGCCATTTGTATGTCCTCTTTGGAGAAATGTCTCTTCAGGTCCTCTGCCCATTTTTCAATTGGGTTGTTTGCTTTTTTTGTTGTTGAGTTGCATGAGTTCCTTGTATATTTTGGATATTAGCCCCATATCGGAGGTGCTGTTTGCAAAAATCTCCTCCCATTCAGTTGGTGTCCTCTTTATTTTGTCGATCATTTCTTTTGCTTTTAAGTTTGATATAATCCCATTCATTTATTTCAGCTTTTACTTCCCTTGCCTTTGGAGTCAAATTCATAAAATGCTCTTTGAACCCAAGCTTCATAAGTTTACTACCTATGTTTTCTTCTATGGAGTTTATTGTTTCAGGTCTTATGTTTAAATCTTTGATCCATTTTGAATTAACTTTGGCACATGGTGACAGATAGCAGTCCAGTTTCGTTCTTTCGCACGTGGCTTTCCAATTCTGCCTGCACCATTTATTGAAGAGGCTGTCTTTTCTCCATTGTATGTTTTTTGCTCTTTGTCAAAAATTATCTGTCCATATTTATGTGGTTTTATTTCTGAGTTCTCAGTTCTATTTCATTGGTCTACGTGTCTGTTTTTTTCTGCCAGTACCATGCTGCTTTGATTATTGTTACCCTGTAGTACAAGCTAAAGTCATGGAGTGTGATACCTCCAGCATTGTTCTTTTTTCTTAAGATTGCTTTGGCTATTCGGGGTCTTTTGTGGTTCCAAACAAATCTGATTCTTTAAAAAATGCCATTGGGATTTTGATGGGGATTGAATTAAATCTGTATATTGTTTTGGGTAATACAGCCATTTTAACTATGTTGATTCTTCCAATCCATTAGCACGGAATGTCTTTCCATTTCTTTGTGTCTTCTTCGATTTCTTTTAAAAATGTCTAATAGTTTTCAGCATATAGGTCTTTCACATCCTTGGTTAAGTTTATTTATACCTAGGTATTTTATTCTTTTTGCTGCAATTGCAAAAGGAATTGGTTTTTTTTAATTTCTTTTTCTGAGATTTCATTGAAATAGGAACGCAATGGACTTTTGTACATTGATTTTGTAGCCGGCTACTTTACTGTATTTGTTGATTATTTCTAATAGCTTTTTGGTGGAATCTTTAGGGTTTTCTATATATAGCATCATGGCATCTGCAAAGAGTAGCTGGTCAACTTCTTCTGGCAATAATCAATTATAAATTTTAGTGAAACTTGAATTACGTATTTAGTGCCTTATCATACAACAACATAATGTGATATACAGCACCAGAATTTTAAGAAATTACTAGATGTTTTCTGGAATACTTTCTACCAACCCCTGGAACTGAAATAGAGCTCTGTAGAGAAAATGGAATGGCTTTTGGTTTGAGGCTGCATTGCACTATGGTACATCTTGTGATTTTTGAGATCTATGAATATTTCCTGCAACAAACTCTATTTTACAGATGAGATAACTAATATTTAGGGTGACTTGCTTGTTTAGAGTGACTTGCTTAAGGTCAATAAATTTGTAAGAGGCAAGGCTTAGTTTCAAACCTGAATCTTCCGATGCTACATGCAGTGAAAACCCAAGTGCCTTGTTCTTTAAAGACACACTGATCTAAGAGAAGAGTCATAAAGTCTGAAGAATTCAGAAGTCTGTCAAGAATGGAAGTAAGAGTGTTTTAGGGTGAAGCAACCTCTTTTGTGCCCTATTTATTTCAAGGAGCATTTTAGGGACTTATGCACTATCCATTTGCAAAAATACATTGCCTTTCTCCTTCAAATGTATGATCTATGTCCTCCAAGAATTCAGATCAGTATGATGACCAAGTGATTCATCTCCTTATGTCTGACTCACTTATAACTGTCACTTTACAAAACACATCATTCCACCTTTCTGATATATCCTGGACACCCTGGGGTATGAATACTGCTAAACATCCTTTAAAATATCTTTAAATAGAATAGTATACACCTAAAGGCCATTCTATTTGATTTTCCAAATATCAGGCTGTGTTAATCTACCGACAACAATAAAAATTTATAACAAAGGAACAAAGTGAACGCACCTCTAGAAACTGGAGGATTTTTTTTTTTTAATCACTTCACTTATGTGTTTCCTATTATGATTTTTGTAAGAAAGATCCTTTAAAAGTCACCTCATTTTTAGAATTCACCAAGTACAACTAAAGTTTTTAGGTGGTGATGGTTTGAATGTCTCAGAAGTTGGGGAGGCAGCAATAGTCAAAGCAGACCCAAATGCAGTGGAGAATGACAAAAACCTGAACTTTGTTGTATTTATTTGATTAATGGATACTAAATAAATGATAAAAAGGACAACAATGAAAGCAATTATAGAAAAACAAAATTAAGGAAAATATTTTAGTGAAGACATATTGTATATTTTGTTATAAGTAAAAATCATTTAAAAACACTACTTGAGAAGTTGATAAAGACCTTGAATAAATGACATTTATTATATTAAATTTATTTGGAGCAATTTGTATTAATTTAGCATAAGAGTATTTATATGAGAATTACTCTGAAAACATTCTTCTTTAAGTGATAATTTTCTTATAGATCATGAAAATTGTATATAAATACTGTGAAGAAAAACATTTTTCTACTTAAGAGCAGTTAAAAAAAAAGAAACTAAACAGGAAAGCAACCACAATCACAGTAAACCTTATCACCTAGCTGGGGTTATCTAACTGCTCATGGCCAACACGTCTAAGTTTTTCTTTAACATATTCATTTTTATACTCATAGTGAAATAGAATGTCTGGTATCCATATTGCACAATCATGGTTTTAATCTCCTTTTCTTTAGGATTGCTTCTTAGCTTGAGTCTATTTTTAAACATCATTATGAAAGAATCATGATATTGAGAATTATAGATGAATTTAGCAGCATCACTTGAAATGTGCCATCAGAAACCTCAAACTATTTTCCTGTTTGTAAACAGGAAAATGTTTTCAAGCCAATCAAGGATCTGTGACATTACGTACATTGATTGCAGATGGGGAAGTGCCAGATTGAACATCTGCCTCTGATATAAAATGAAAAGGGCAGTTGGTAAATGGAATGAGACCTATAAATCTCAATGATCAGATGATGATAGGAGATGTCTCTGAGGAACTCCAGGAAAAAATAGTAATGGACTCACACTGGAAGTAGAGATTTAAGGTGTTAAATAATAAAAGTAGATATCTACGATATTTATTGAATCCCTGTGCCTTTAAGAAGGTAATACTTGTAAAGGAATTTTTAACAGTAGGGAGGAAAGTTGGAGTAATGAAATTAAACAATTAGTGAAGCAGCTGGGACCCAGTGGAAAGATGAGTGTATTGTTAGTAGCCTTGGACTGGAGTCCTGATTCAATCACCCAGAGCCTGGTGGTCTTGGTAAGCCACGCTGTTTCTCTTATCTGCTCTTCCTCTCCATCACCATATTTTATCTCTGATGTTTCAGGCTTGGTAGGTACATTTCCATCAAGAGACAGAAAATATTCATGACTATACAAGCACGTTTGAAATGTCTCAAGATACAAAGAATTTAATGTTCCTGGATCCTAAATATTTATTACCAGTAATACGAAGAAACTTTTGTTGAACACTTACTTATTGGGTAACAGGCAATGTATCATTCTGGAAGAATATTAATAGGGGAAAAAGACAATCAAATAGACAATTGCCAAACACTGGACAACTGTTAGAGGCAGGTGCTTCATGTTCAGATGCACAGAAGTGGAGCACAGAAATATGCCTTGAGGCCTGTTAAAGAGATAACGCAGCAGCAGATAGGATACCTAAGTTGAATCTTAGAGGACAGGCAGGCGTTGGTTAAATGGGCAAGATAGAAAGGTTATTCCAGGAAAAGGGAACAAAATATTTACCAAGAAACAAAGAGAAAAAGTTCCCCACCTTAGAAATAGCAAACAGTTTAGTAGGGCGGGAATGGACTATTTGCTATTATGTTTAAAAAATAAATGGAGGGGTCAATCATGATAGACTCAGTGTATTTTGATTGTGGGCTGTGATTTTATGATATGAGGCAGGTAACGTAGGTATCTGAAGTGGCTTTGTGAATTGCAGCTGCTCTTCATTTCACCTCAGTCCAGTGGCACCCTGGTAAATATTTAACAATGGTCTCTGAGGTTGGCTGGAGAATCTGACTGATAACATTTGCTGGTTTCTGTTGTGCAAATATTCCTACCATTGCCAAATTCAAGCTACCATGGTGATATCACAGAGCTTGAAATTGGGAGGAGATGTGCATACTATTGCTCTTGAGCCAGTACCAGCCGGCTCCAGCACAGCACTGCCTCAATTCCACTATGACCTTTTGTATCCCTGAAAAGAGTCATGACATGACAGTCATTTGATCATTTAGGAGTGATGAAAGTTGTGGTAGATTGGCAAGTATCTCCTTTATGTAAAGGAAGTGGCTACTAAGAAGTCCCAGCTATAATCATCCAGTGTTGCCAAAACTTCCAATTCTTCAAGAAGTGTACAATTATATTTTGTTGTGAAATATCCCAAATTGAAATTGTTCATAAATCAACTTTTAAAATACTATGGGTGCTGATAGTGAATAGACCTCAGAAAACATGTTAGTCAGATATATCCAGTTTGAAGACCATGGGTTGGTATGAAAGACAAGCTTCTCCAGATTTTAAGCTGAGAAGTGAGTGATACAATTAGTTGTGATGGGTACAATTAGCTCCCAGCATCATCGGGTGTGGCCATCTTAGCTCCATGGGGCTTTTTCCCATAGCTTGACCTGGTTCCAAACAAGCAAATTCTTTGGCTCCATGTTTTCCATATGTCTTTCTGTCCACCTGTTGCTTGGGAACTCTGACTGAGTTTTATCTCTTCAGCATTGAGTATGGCAGAGAGGAATGTAAAGGCTTGACTGAATATGGCACCTGGAGAATATCCTAGGAACGTCAAGTAGTCTATACTAGTCATAAACCATATTACGAAATTGAATTAAATAATCAAGAACTAACACTTGAGCTAGAAAATAAATTATGTGCTGCAGTAGTTTAGGATCCTTTCTTGTGGTCTGTCTCTAAGACCGTTCCCTATTAGTGGTAAGCAGTTGCTAGGCAACCATCCCAAGTCTATGCCCCTACTGCTTTCTAAATACAAGCTAGAGAAATGAATTATCTTGCACTTTAAAAGATAAGATCTTATCTTCTTCATCAAGGTATTTCAGCCTGTTAGCTAAAATTCATGTAACTGCAGCTTTATTTACTTTCTTGTCTTGGGAATAGCACTCATTCATTCAAGTATGCATGCATAGATGCAACAAACATGCATTTTTTAAGATAGAACAAAAAGATTTTAAAAAATACACCGCTACCTTAAGGAAGCTCACAAGACAGTGGGGAGAAAACACACACACACACACACACACACACACACACACGCACAAAATGTGTAACAAATGAATAGAAGAGACAAGAGCAGGCACACCTAGTTATGTCTATCCTCAATTCCTATGGTCATTTTCAGGTCTTTTCTAAGTGCTCCAATGATGATAAATAATATCATTCTAGTAATTTAGATGGGTAGTTACACCATTCTCCCCACAGAAATCTAACAGATGTGTCTAAACTTAATCTATGATCTTCATATATCCTTTATCTAAAAATAATGCATATTTTCTGCTAACCTCTTCATTATCCTGCTCTCTTTGATATTTCAAAGCCAGAATCCTTTCTTTTAAGAAGCTGAAAATTGGTGTGAAAATGAAAAACTCTTAAGAAAACCTCCTCTTGCTTCCCTTGCTCCCATTAAGTTAAGGGATATTTTAATACCCAGTGATGTCAGGTTCAAGGGAATTTTATCTCCTGAGTCTGAATCTAGGGCACACACAGCAACAACAGGACTGAAAAATTTTAATTTGGCACTCAGAAAATCTAGGATTATTTATGTGGCTGCTCTAACCATGTCTCAGTACCTGGGATTCTATGCATCAAATAACTCAAATGATGGAGCAAGGAAAACGTCTGACTGATGGGAAGGTTATATTTTCTTACGCAAAGACTTAAATCACCCAGAGGATTGGAATCATCTTGGAAACTTTGGCGATAACTGCACTTCCGGTAACTGGAGATGGCGACACCTTGATTGTTAACTCTTCCCTGGCTAGATCTGAGGAAACTGTGTTGCTCTTTCCTGGGTTGCTTTCTTTAATTATTCTTCCTTTCCATTGACTTTATGAAAGCTGTGTTCTTTACACTATTCCCGTATTCATAGGGAGAAGCAGACAAAATTCCACACGTAGCCCTGACATTTCCAATTCAGGAACAGAAAACCAGAATGCCAACTGGAGTCTATCCCAGTAGTTTTATTTCACACGACCTGGAATACTGATTTAAAAAGAAAAAGGAATCTCAAGTAGTTTTTTGTGTCCTGGGTGGTATTTTTAATATTAATTCATTGATGCAATCCTGACACCTTTTATACCACTTGTAGTACTTTCACATGTAATTGAACTGTTAAAAATACTGAAGAATTTTGAAGTTTTGCACCCAAGCTTCACAGAATTTGCCACGTTAATCCCAGGCTTTACCACATTGTTTTTACACATATAAGCTAGAGCTAGCTAGTTTCAATATACCAAATCAAAAGGTTTCCTTTGTAATTTTATTCCAGTCTCGCCTCCTGATCTGTGGTCATCATTTCTCATCCTCAATAGCTTAACTTCTCATCCTCAATAATGAAATATCTTCACTCATTTATCTTAATTTGAGTTTCTTTCTTTCTTTTTCTTTCTTTCTTTCTTTTTCTTTCTTTCTTTCTTTCTTTCTTTCTTTCTTTCTTTCTTTCTTTCTTTCTTTCTTTCTTTCTTTTTTTTTTTTTTTAGGACGAGGTCCTCCTTTCTAAGACCTTTCGTATACTCTTTATAGAGAATACTTTTAATTCCATAATCATTGATAATATTCATCTCTTGCTTATTTATTATATTCAAGGAGGGGGTAGCATTGACAACTAATTTCTCATGAAATCTTGAGCATATATATTAGGGCTGGGGCTATGGACTGATAGGAACTGTTGTAGTGTAAGAACTCTGTGGGCTCTAGTGTGAGGGATTTAATGATACCAGTCAGAAAGTGTCTGTTCCAGAGGCTGCAAGAATGAATTGGAAAAGGTTTTTGCCCTTCTACCACCTTTTGCAACACAAAGCTTTTTGATGTGTTGAACACCTTTGCTTTTGAATTGCTCTGTTGATTCAGGAATTTTAATTTTGTGAAGAATTCCCAAGACAGCTATGCTATAAGTGAGAACAAAAATTAAGGTTATAGAGATAGTTAGACTAGAGCCTGAATTGCTGTTTTTATTTGTTTTCCTGGAACCTATAAAACTTTACTGTCCAGTGTGACAGTGAAACATCAAAAGGAACATTTTGACCCATGTGTTAAGCTTTCCAGTTCGCTCTGGGCCACATGTTCAATAAAATGATGCAAAAAAAAAAAAAAAAAAAAAAAAAAAAAAAAAAAAAAAAAAAAGATCTGCTATGCACCTTATTAACAATTTAGTGATCCTTTTGCCCTTCTACCTTGGAAAATGTCCTTGGAAGACATTAGGTTATATTGCGACATGATGCACAGTCTATCAATTAGCATTATGATTCATAATTCAATACGCATCTGTATCTTTTATGTAGTTACCTGATGGGATCTTTTGTGATACTTAGAAATATTTTTCTCAATTTTATTGAAAGGTGTTCAGCTTATTTATTTTAGCTAATATATTTGTTTGTTTTTTAATTGATTTGCAACTGACAATATTCATTAACCTGGTTGCTAGGAAATAAGCATTTTTCTTAGGGAAATTGTTCATTTGATTCCCACCATTATTCAGTCCCTATAATTTTGCCTTTGCTATTAGCTGTTTGAAGTTATCTTCCACAGATTATTACCACAATAATTGCTTCCGATGATTGAAGATCATCATTATTTTAAACTGTAATTATTGTCATTATGAACAACTTTTGAATGTATGTTAAGGAGAGAGGCTTAGTAAATACATTCTTTAGAAATGGTTCAATATCCTACAATTGCATATCGGGGAAATTCTGTTGCAATCTTTTAGGAATAGATTTAAATGTGTATTTTCATAAGATGTATACATCTTTTAGATATTAATTAATTCTACACACGTCAACTCTTATCACATCATTTTCACAAAGCATGGGTGGTGGTCACAGTATACATTTGTGACTTAAGGTGACTAAATGGAAGTTAGTAACGTCTGCCCATTGTACTGTTTGAATTATGTTAATAAATTATATGTCTCTTTATTTGGCCATGCTGTATTCATCAGAATAACATATATATTAACATATATTTAGGTGTAATCCGCAATATTTTTAATTGTTCTGTCACAACACACATATATTTGTAGTTAGATTTATTCTACATTTATACATATATATGTATATATGTATTCGTATGTGTATATATACATATAAACATATATATGTATGTTTATATATATATATATATACACACACACACACACACACACACAAATGATGCTTGTGAATTTTTAACAACTAATGTGACACTTGCTCCAAACCATATGTTTAAAGAATGACATAGATAGAGGTCATAGCCTTTTTATATCAAAAATCATTGTCACTGAGGAAGATTGCCCAGTATCTTTGAAGCTTCATAACACAAAAGTGTTCATTACACTTTGGGAATAACTGAGGCATTAATTAATGTGTTTCCTGACTTTGATATGAAAAATAAAAGCTGTCTTATCATCATTTTAATTCCTAGGATATAGACTTTTTAAATTATATACATACAAAATACATGTTGAAGAAATTTGATTTACTTGAAAAAATATATTTCATTGTTCAGGCATTCATAACATTACTTTTGGATTTGCCGACAGTAATTCCAGGCATGGTTTATTTGGGTTAACTCTAAGAAATTCAAATCAATAGCAATTTTATCCCTTTAAGATAATCATTTTTGGTAGTAGCTGTGCTTTTTCCCCTAAATGATAGCTTCCTGTATTGAGCTGAAAGTCACTTTGATTTATGCTTTTGTACTCCCTTGGGTGTTCTATTTGAAATGTTCTAAACCAAAATGCTTGGAATTTCTGCTTCAAATACTTGTTAGAATCTTCCTCCACTTCTACCATTTTTCTTCCTCCCTCTCTCCCTTCCTTTCTCCCTCTTTCTCTCCCTTTCTCTCTCTCTCTCTCTCTCTCTCTCTCTCTCTCTCTCTCTCTCTCTCTCTCTCTCAATACTTTCAAGTATAAACTGTTCAGTTTATATTTATTTTTACCAATTAATTTTATACAATATTTAGTGAAACAAGTGTATGCTTTCTTGTCATAGAATAATGGGCTACTCTTCTAGCTTTGTCCTTAGCATGTACATGATCTTGAACAAGTTACACAGGTTTTATTTCATCATGTGTAAAACAGGAATATTAGTGCCTGTTTCTTGGGTTGTGGTGAAGATCAGCATTTTTGAAATGATTAGTTCCGTAAAGATACATAATAGGTACTCAGTAAATGTTAATTCCCTTCCTTTTATCTTGCATGAGATAGGTGATACCATAGTAAGTAAGGTACAGTCTTTGCTTCAGCTAACCAATGAAGATGAGCTAAGCACATAAGTAATATAAACATAGATCATGTGTCATAGAATTTCTTACAATGTATCATGGGATTCAAAGAAAGCAGCTGTTATTTTTGTCAAAGAGAATTAGGAAAGGCTCCATGGAGGAAGTCACTTTTGAGACAGACCTCAAATAATGGGTAGGTTTGGGCTGAGCCAAGATAATTAAAAGATGTTGATTTGGTGAAGATTTTATTCTAGGTAGTGATAGCATCAAGAAGTTCAAGAGAATGTATAATCAATACAAAACAATACAGAAGGCAGTCCAGCTTTGTTGAATTTTCTATAACATTGGGAAATAGTGAGAAATAACTCTAGAAAGTTAGTTTGAGGTAATTTTGTGGAACATTTTGAATTTTGGTTTTCAAAACTTGCAAATTTATTTTTGTGTTTTAATTTTCCTTTTACTTTTTTCCAATTAAAATATCCCTGAATATAATCAATAACATTGTAAAGATTTTATGGGGTATCCGATGGACACTTTTCTTATTAGGGAGATGATTTCATGGACAGTGTAGGTGCCTGACCACTTGTAATGTACACCTGAAGCTGAAGCTGAATAATAATGAATGTCAACTGTAATTTAATATATATATATATATATATATATGGTCACAAGATGTGGAGTACAGCATAAGGAATAGCGTCAGTGGAACTGTAACAGCTATATACGATGTGGTATATATACGAGTGGTAGTAGATTGGGGTAGGGGAGTTATCACTTTGTGAGGGGTATAAATGTCTAACCATTACATTGTTTTGTACACCTGAAACTAATAAAAAAAGAAAATGTCTGATGCAGTCCATGAAGTCAGATTTGCTTGATGCTTCTGGTTACTGAAGCTTGTATATTACAACCTAAACACTCTTTCAAATTTCCATGTAATTAGAAACTTTTGTGGTGGATAGGCAAAATGTAAAGTGTTTCACTATCTTTTAAATGAATTATGAAGCAAGAAACAAAAGTCTTAATTTTCTTACCTACCTACATATTTACCATTTTTGGCACTCTTAATTCTTTTATATAGATCTGATTTTCTATGTGGAATTATTTTCCTTCAGCTAGAAGACCTTCTTTAGCATATTTTGTAGTGTAAATGTGCTAGCAATGAATTCTCTCTTTTGTTTATCTGAAAATTTCTTTATATCACTTTCATTTCTAGGTATATTTTTGCTGGATATTAAATTTTAATTTAACAGGCTGTTTTCTTTCAGCAGTATAAATATATTTCATTTCTCCTGCTTTGCATTGTTTCGGAAAATAAGTCAATAACATTCTAATCTTTGTTTCTCTGAATATAAAATTTTCATTATTGCTTCAAGTATTTTCACATTACCCCCTTTCTGTTATTCCAACCATCTGTATTTTAAACTGCTTAAGATTGTTCTGTATGTCACTTAGGCTCTGTCAAAATTTTAAGCATTTTTCTCTATGGTTCAGTTTGGATAGTCTTTTGTTTTTTCTACAATGTCTAATCTGATATTAAACTCATCCAGCAAATTTTATTCCAGATATTACAGTTTTTATCTTTAGATGTTCCATTCGGTTCTTCTTAATATATTCTGCCTCTCATTATATTCACATTTTTCTTTAAGTCCTTAAGAATATTTATAATCGGTTTTTTTATTTTTTATTTTTTTGGTACTCTTCTGTTATTTCTTTGTCACTTCTGAGTTTGTTTTTATTGATTGGTTGTTCTCCTGGTGATTGATCACAGTTTCCTGCTTAAGGGCATGTCTAGTAAGGTTCTATTAGATGCTGGATACTGTAAATATTAAGTTGTCTAATGTCTGGATTTGATTGTTTTTCTTTAAAGATTTTGGGCATTTCATTTTCTTTTGTTTTACAATAATTTAAGTTACTTGAAGATTTTAACCTCTGTTAGTACACATATAGAATAACTGACACTCCGACCACTACTTTAGGTCTTTCATTAAATCATGGCCTTTTGGGTTCTGTAATGAACACTTGGCTACTCAGTAAAGCTCCTCTACTTTGGCTGGTTGGAATTTGAGTATCTCTTATCTTTGGGAGCTTTGGGAATTGTTCAGTTTACAACTCCATGGTCCTTCTTTGCTGCGCTTTGGTGAGTTCAGCCTTGGGAATGCACAGGTTAGTATACAGCCAAAGACGTAAGACAACTCTTGTTCAAATTTCTGAAGCTCTTTCTCTGTGTATTTCCCTTTCGTCCATTACTTTTTCAGCATAATAGTTGCCTCAGCCTCCCCAAACTCGATTCTCTAGCTCTTAAATTTAGTGATGCTGTGTTTGGGTGCCTTCTGCCTTCATTGTGGTCTGGAGTGTGGGTCTAGGAAGAAAGACAGGGTCACCATCATGGTCATCTCACTTGATTTTCTTATCTCAGGGATAAGTCTGCATTTTGTCCAATGTCTGAAAAGTTCTTCATATATTTTGTCCAGGTTCTTTTTTTTATCAAAGGTGAGGGCAGTTTTCCCATCATGGCCAGAATTGCAAGATCCTTGCTTTATGTATTTTATTTATTTTTTTTTCCATATTAGTGTCTTTATCTATGTGGTTAGATAAAAAAGGTGAAGCTTTATAGAAGTATTTATCTTTGGACAGTTCTTAATTTTAAAGCAGATCAGAACTAAGTTCATGCTATTGTTTTGGTATAAATATTGCGGAATCAAGATGTAATTTGCTTTCTTCAACACTGTTAGTGAGAAAACTGCTGTACCCCTTGAAATTGTTCCCCTGACTAAGGATAGGATTTATGTAAGGAACTTATTCCCCTCACAAAGGATACTACTTATATCAAAGTCATTATCTTGACGCTAAGAGTTGAAGAATGGAAAAAGCTAGGATAACAGTACTAAAAATATTAGAACTATTTCCATTATTTCATTCATTGCAATGACGCACTAAATACCTATACTTTAAGTACCATTTTTAAAGATGGTTTATTTTGACTGAAACATGCTTCTTTACTAAAACATTTTGGAATTGGATGATTACAAAATCTTCAAGTTTGCCCATAAAATTCCACCACACTAGATGAGGAAAAGAGAAATTCATCTTTTGTTGTAGTCTGAGGGGAAACTGGCATCTATTTCCTAAGAAGGGTATAAAAATTGTGAAAGTCAATTAGAATGTATAATAAGTCTATGATAATTAATTATACAAAAGTGAAGAAAATGTTGGTAAATTTCAAAATTATCTAATAAAAATTCTTTGGGAAATTTCTGTTTTTTGTGGATTTTTTTTTTTACACTTTGCACAAAGTATAAAGAGCTTTTAAATGATGCCATAATAAGTTAATGTAAACTTTTATCTAATGGTGGAAGTTTAATCTAGAAGTTAAACACACAGGTTCTTGTGTCAGAGTAAGATGAAACCTGAATACCTTCATTGATTTATTAAAGATTTTTTTTCTAGTTTGAAATATTGAATTTATAATGGGATTTTTATTGCTACTATAATCAAACATCAAAGAAGTATCTCTTGTTTGGTCTAAACATTTAATAAAGAACAATGATTCTAAATTAGTGAGTAAAGAGATACAGGTTGTTCTTCCAAGTAATGATAGCTTTTTTCTTCCCACTCTCTTTCAAAATAGAATATACATAATATAGAACATTTCCATTTAGAATCTAAAATTACTAAATCAAAACTCAATGTGCAACAAAAAGTGACATTATTGTCACATCTGTTTGGGGTGGGATTTTGTTAAATAAAATTATACAAGAACTTTAGAATTAAGCCTGGTTAAACTTGAAAGAAAAGCATTACATCATATAACATGGTTTTCTATTAGTAGTGACAGTTTTAGGTTTGTTGGGAAAGAAAATAAAACTGATTCATAAAAAAATCTAAGACTATTACTACTGGTGGACAATTAGTTTTTGGAGGAATTGCTTTTTGCATCCCTGCGTTAGGAAATGGTATCGTTTTTATTTTTGCGAGAATATTTGGAAGGTGGGCCTGAGTTAAGAGCCATTACTGTACGCTTCAGCACAGCTATAATTTATAAGGCACTTGCTAAGCATTGTGTCTATGGCCTGGATCTGTCATAAAATGAGTGCCTGACAAAATCTGACTACTTCTGACACGTCCAACATACATTTTAAGCAACCAACCTTTCGCAGTTTGCTCTGAATAGAGACCAAACCATGCTTAAATAATATAATGGGATATTGCATTGTAAGAGTCAGAGATGAGCAAGAAGGACCTGGACCCTGATCTAGGTATATTTAAGATTTTTTGTAGAATTCCCTTTATACAAAGGTCCCTTACTTATGACCTTTTATTAATACATACTTCATTGGCCTCTCTATGCTTTAGCCAGCGTGGAATTCAGCCTAGAATTCTGCACTACTTATCAAAAATTATTTTAGTATGGAGTTCTTAAAACATTATTAAAAATGAGAAATTTGATCTTAAAGCAAACAATAGTGATTAATATTTTATGACTTTAAATATAATTATACTTACTCTACATACACCTTTAAAAAGTACATTCTGCCTCTTTGTACTAGACAGTAAGCCTCTTGAGGAAAAAGATCATTTCTTACTTGTTTTATAATTCTAGTACCCAGCAGTGTCTGTCAAATGCTTCAAGACTATTTTTTTTTAATAAATAAATAATACATGAAGAAAAGCTGAATCCTTTTAGTACGAAGAATCCTGTGGCTGTTTTCACTATGACATGAGAGTCCTGGGATCATTATAAGATAGTATTTGTTTGTATGCTTTGTCTGACGGTTCCATAATAACTTCTGTTTGGAACTTTATCAAGGATGATTGTATTCCATTCTCATCAACTCATTCTTTTACATCTCTTGAACCTCCTCCTCTACTCTCATTCATTCCAAGCCCTCTTAAAGTGCCCTGGACACTTCTATTCCTAGTGAAATGTGTTCTCTTCATTCTTCAGTCTCATCATAGAACATACCACTGCTTCTTGCTATAAATAAACTGTGCTGGTTCCTAGAGTACATAAGGCCTAGCCATATGAAGTCGAGCTTGCTTGCTCTACTAACACCCACTCAATAAAGAAATGGCAAGTAAGGTGGTATTCTCCTCACTAACATTTTATATTTCCAATTGATCGCTTACCCATCTTCACCATCATCATTTCATGAACCCTTATTATAATTATCTATGACACACTTTATCACCCCCTTTCCATTGTTACCACATCAGTCACACATACCTCCATCCTTTCTCCTCTACTAAGCCTAATAAAATATCTTACTTCAATGTCATTTTGTATGTCCCATCAAAGTTCCTTGACTGCCTTAAAAACAGTGAATCCCACCTTGACTTTACTAAGCAGCCATACCATGGACACACTGTAAATATATGACCTGTCAAAGTATTTAAAGTAATCCTGTATCTTAAATTTTATGTATTTATTCTGTTCACCAGATCTGCTACTCCATCAAGCCACAATCACTTTACTCCATTTTCTAACAATTTATCAGCCCCTTGTGTTATCACTTCCCTTCTCAAAATTGTCCAGTAGCTTCCTATTATGTTTAGAAGAAAAGTCTAATTTCTTACATTGGCCCAGAAGATCTTGCATGATATAGTCACTTCCCAACTTTCTGATTTCATTCCCCTCTGTCTACCATCTTGTTCTTCATATTCTAGTCTCATTGGTTGTGTTTCTAACCTTTTAGGACAGAAAATTAACTCCTATCTCAAAACCTTTTGTAATTGTTTTTCCATCAAGCTAGAAGAGACTCCAGCAAGATTTTAACATGACTACTTTCCTTTCTCACCTAAGTCTCAACTTAAATGCTGCCTTGTCGGTCGCCTCTAAATGAAGCAGCCTTCCCCCTCCAAACCTCACTGTCCTTGATTGTCCTCTACCACATTACTGTATTTCCTCATAGAATTAATTATTTAAAAAAAAACATTAACTCTCTGTGTTTAATATCATTCTCTTCTCAGGGCTAAGACCTTTCCTGTGATGTTCCTTACTATATACTCAGTGCTTTGAAGACCTTCAGGGAAGATTTACCAAGCAATTGACAGACCCACAAACCACAAGTTAAGCTCCTAGAGGACAGCAATTTTGTGTTTCTCTGGACCTGCTGATGTCTCTGGCACAAGTGGACAATGATAAATATTGGTTGGAAGAATAAATCTTCAAACAAAGGAATGGAAATGGCAAATAAACATATAAAATCTAAACTCTTAATCAAATAAATATAAATTTAAAAACATTGAATTATTCTTATTGCATATCAAAATGGCAAAATTAAAAATATCCCATACTGATCCAAAGTTGTATAGAAATACCTCAAAATATTAGTCCAATATATTCTACTTCTAATAATTATCCCTAGCATTCAAAGATTTGTGTTCAAATAGCCATCATAACATTATTTATGTTATAAATAATAACATAACATAGTAAGTAGTTGGAAACAACCTTTGTGTGTATAACAAGAAATCGATTAATAGGTTTCTAAGATGGAAGGATAAGTCATTTCAAATGAGAGATGTATATACATCAAGGTATTTTCTCTTGTGCCGACCAAGAGGAAGATTCTTCTTTATTCTGTTAAATATATTTTATTCAACAAAATCTTATTTTTAGTTCAAATAAAAATCCCACCTCTTCACACTGAGAAAGCTTTCACTAAGCTCCTGGTAGCCTGTGGTTCTGTGTTAAGAGGAATAGAAAGAGATATTATAGATTCTTATAACAAGGCTTAAAGATTTTTTTGACATCATGGAACATTCAAATTTTAAAAAGCAAATCAACTTCAAAAAATATAACGCACTTATCATGGGATTTTGATAAAGCAGCAATGATATAGTTGACATACGCCATCCCAGGATAAGGCTGAGTGTGTGGTGTAAAGATAGGAGAAGGAAGCAGAACTAAATTAAGATCTATTGTCTGCACAGAAAATAACCAGCAATTCCACTGATTACTGGTCCACAGTCTCCTATGCAGCTGTTTTACTTCCTCCATGTTTTCTAATTGTGAGACTCAAGTTTCTAAAGTGGTTTCTGTAGACTTAGTCAAGTGTTAATTCTAAAAAGGGAGTCATAGCTTATGGCTGAGATACCCTGGAAGCCTTGGTAGGCAAGTATCTGAAGGGAATATCTTTCCTCCCAAGTCAAACTTCAGGGTCTTTGCAGATGATACTTTTTAAACCGTGGGTCTGAAAAATCTATTATTTTGTGTAAGAAATATGTTAGCTGCTCACCTAGAACTGGTGAAGCAAGGTGAATGAATTCCTGTGGGCCAAATCCATCTTGTTCACCACTTGCTTTTGTAAATCAGATTTCATTGTAACATGGCTACCTTCATTCTTGTATGTATTCCCTACAGTTAGCTATGGCAGAATTCAGTAGTTGCAGCAAAGGCCATATGGGCCACAGAGCCTAAAATATTTACCATCTGGCCCTGCAAAGAAAAGAGTTCATAGACCTCTAGCCTAGAGCATTCTTTTCACATATATTTCAAATTAACAGAAGTATTGCTTGAGATATTGTGATGAATTAATTGGCATCATAATAAAACATAATACAATTTTATTAGCAAAATTCCCTTCTTTTGTAAGTAGAAAACAGTGAATAAAGTTTTCATATCTCCTAACTGCAGTTTCTTCTCTTTGTATTAATATTCTAATACTCTGTTGACTATTGTAATCCACATTAGATGATTCTCAATGACTCCTTTACTGACATGGAATTATGTTTTACCTGGAAGCTGGTTGTAACTATTTTATATAAGTGTTATATATGACTAGAACCACATAGGCTATGTTCATTAAAATAAATATAAATATTTTCCCATAAGAACACATGTGAAATATAGTCATTAATTCAATCTGTGAGTACATCATTTAGTTATTGTACTTTGTTGAGAAGTGTTCATTACATTTGGACATTTTTAATCACATCATGATTTTTTTCTTATACCATTGGTCTTCAAATGGAACCTAGAAGAACATTTTAAACATTATAAATATAAACCTGGATAAAAGTTGGAGGGAAAAATTTAGCCAGTGCTTATGAACAACTGAACTATTTCCTTCTCAAAAGAGAGGCTTAACCCCATTCAGACAATCAGTATTCTTTAATAATCACCTCCCACTGGACACAAACACAAAGACATACACACACACACACCCACACACACGACAGTTCATCAAAGTAAATGCTACATGTTTCTGAGGCAATTTGTAATAATAACTGACTCTGGGTGGTGAACACACAATGCAATATATAGATGATGTATTATAGAAATGTACACTTGAAACCTACATAATTTTATTAACCAATGTCACCGCAGTAAATTTAATAAATGAAATAAATGGAATCATTGTTTTGTCAATACAGTCTAGAGCTTAAGGATTGTTCTTATACTTAAGAAACCTCAGGCTGATCTATAATAGAGCTATACCAACTTGAAGAATTCAAGATGTAAGGCAGAGCTAGCGGGAATTAATTAATCAATCAAACCTCTACACAGTACTGCTTCACACACCTATCTAGTAAGTAACCAAATAACTTCTGTCATTTCTAGTAACAGAAAACTCAGTTATCTAACAGAAAACATATTCATGTTTTAGGTTATTATATGTGACAACTAGTTGACATCAGTTGCTCATATTAAGTTGGTTCTTAACTGATGAACTCTTTTTAAGCCAGTCGTTTTCTTATATTCTTAGACTTAAATATCTCAGGCAGAATATTAATACTTTGCAAATATTATCATCTTAAATGTTCACAATAATTTTGAAATCGTTCCTTTTTTATTGATAAGGAAACCAAGATATTGTAGGTATGAAAGAATTAATTACCTTCTTTTTTTTCCCCCCTGTAAACTTTTTCCATCCAGAAGGTGTATAAAAATATTTCTTACTCTCTTTGCCTTTCCAAATCCTAGTCATCCTTTAAGGCTCAGAGTTCAAGCCTTTGCAATGTTGAAAAATCATGTCATCATACCTTAATTCTTCCTTTCTTTGAACTCCTGGAAAGTTATATTAATAGTTTGTACTAAACAGTTCAGCAATAGATTAAAAGCTATCCTATGTTTCATTTATAGTAGTCTAGTTTCTCTAAGAACACAACAAACATTTTAACTTACTAATACCTTACTTCATTTTATTACCGTCTTCAAAATATTTTGCAATTTACTGGAGCAGTTGGCTGAATTTTTAGAACATAGATTTCAGATGGTTTTCACTAGTTATTAGAGAGCTGCCCGTGATTCAATCTATCTTTGTTACAATATTTATATTTATACATCTTTGTTTTTCATTTTTGTTTTCAATTAGATATTTGGTCTTCTTTTTGCTTTTCATGGATAAGTTACAGGGACACACCACTTTTCTTCTTAGTGGCAAGGAGAGAGTTTAAGGGTTGAGTATTGTTTCATAGGGCCAAGGGAAACTGAGTGTACTAGCACTTTCCTGTACTAGTGAATGGCGTTGGCATTTAATAATTAATCATAGTATTATATTTGTGACATTTCATAGCCACAGAAGATATTTCATGTGTTTTTCTTGCAGTTATAATTTGTTGTTGCTTAACATCACTAACATTCCGAGAAAAGCAAATCAAAACCACAATGAGATATCACCTCACACCTATTAATGAAAAACAAAAGATAACAAGCGTTAGTGAGGATGTAAAAAAATTGGAACACATGCACATTGCTGGTACCGGTTGGAATGTAAAATGGAACAGCCACTATGGAATACAATATAGAGGATCCTCAAGATGATTAAAATTAGAACTACCTGGGCATTTATCCAAAATAATTGGTATTAGGATCTCAAAGAGATACCTCTACACTCTTCATTGCAATGATATTCACAATAGTTAAGATATCGAAACAAAGTAAGTGTCCATTGACAGATGAATGGATAAGGAAATGTGGTACTACATACCAAGGAATATTAATCAGCTTTTAAAAAGAAGGAAATTCAACCATTTGTGACATGAATGAACCTGTAAAGCGTGCTAAGCAAAAGGTCAGTCATAGAAAGACAACAGTGCATGATTTTACTTACGTGAGGTATATCAAATAATCAAATTGATACAAATAGAGAGTAGAATGGGGGTTGCCAAGGGTTGGGTGGAGGGGAAAATAGGGAGCTGTTGTTCAGTGGGTATGAAGTTACAGCTACACAAAATGAATGTGTTCTAGAGAACTGATACAAAACTGTCTATAGCTAATAATACAATGTGCACTTACAACTTCAGAGGGTAAGCGTCTTACACTAAGCGTTCTTAATCCTTTCGAGATGATGGATATATTTATTACCTTGATCTTGGTGATGGTATAACAGGTATATGCATATGTCCAAACTCATCAAAATGTATACATTAAATATATGCAATTTTTGTGTATTTGGTATACCTCAGTAAAGTGGAAAAAAGGTGTAGATGAACTCATTGTTTAGGATTACAGACAGTTCTGTTCTTAAATTCTCAGTCTAAGAAGCACGGCAGTACTTGAATAGTTTATTTAAAGGTGAGCAAACATTAGGAATGAGGGACTGTTATAGGCACATTTTTACTGATGAAACTAACGATGACAAACTCCACTAAAATAAGTCCGTTTGGACTCAACAGAGAATCTACTAGGTACAGTTGACCTGGTTTCTAAAAAATTGGATTTAAATAGAAAACACTTTGATTATGTGCAATTCTTTTTATAGTTTAGACCCGTAATCATATTTCTGCAATTGTAACACAGCCATTTCAGGGATTGTAGCAATTTCTTCTATGTTATACCTACTAGGTCTTAGTTAAATAAAAGGATGATTTTTCATATGAGTTATTTTAGATATTCACTAAACAGGAGCTATATTGAACTTTCCTAGGGTCCAGCACTTAGTGTACTGTGAGTATTTCATAGAATTGGAGGACACATCTGCCTAGTAATGGAAGGGATTCCCTTGTAATATACCTAACATGTCATCGTCTGACCTCTATTTGACAATGCCCATGTTTAATCTCTATTTGCCTATTAAAGAAAGTTTATTACATAAGTTAAGCTTTTAAAATATAAATTAAAAGGGTTAGATTGATGTCACTAGTTATTAATAGGAGCAAACATTCTGACAGATACTACAAATGGAAAAAAAATCTCTGCATTATTAGTCCATTTTTATTGCTTAATTTTTCATGTATTGAATAGCAGACTACTCTATTTCAATATTTCAACGACAGCTGTTTTTTCCATAGACTCCATACAGTCTTAGACGAATTAAAAAACCCAAAATACTTTGCAGAATGATAGTGACTCAGACCCTAGTCATATGTAAGAATATTTGATGATATGAGTATTTGATAATATAAATTTTCTTTTCATATTCTTTTTAGTTTACCTAAAATTTTCTATTTTCTGTTGCATACTGTTTTTTCTTTTTTTTTCTGGTTATGGAAGGCTACATACACTAAAAATATTCCTGAAATACAAAAATTAGATGATATGAATGACTCTTTCATGGTTTAGAAATAAATGATATGCATTATTCCTAACGTTTACATCTTATAATTAATTTTTTTCGTAACAAGTAAGAAATTGTTATGTGAATTCTGTTCTTATACAAAATATATATATATTATGTTTATAAGATAATTGCATTCCATGGCAAAGTTACATTCCTTTTAGGCAAATCTCTTTAGTTACAAATTATTTAAACCATTAGGAATCCACACTATTGAAATTAAAAAGCAAGGAAGCAGTTCAGACTTGTTTACACATGATCAAATTGTTTGATAAATACGTGCTGGAGGAAGAATATTGTAATTTTTCAATATCGACCTAGTGAAATTGTAGAGCTTTAACCTATTAAACTATGTAGTTTGTCATCAAGAAATGTATTAGTTTCTACAGCCATACAGTGTCTAGATTAATGTTATTCATGTCTTATTGACATTTACCAAAAAGTAAAAAGCTTTAGGAGTTTGACCAATTAATTATTGAATACTTACTATGTGCAAAGTGCCATAATATGTATTGTAGAATATAAAATAAAATGAATTTATAGGATCTCTATTCTTTAACTGTAGCTACTAAAGTGCAAAAAATATCTACTCGTTTATACCCCTAAGTCACTCTAATATAAGAAGACTGCAATAAGAGAGAAAAGAATTGTGCATATGACAACACAGTGTATCATGACAAAATAAATAGTAGCATGTGTTTTTACAAGTTCCTTCTCTCTTGCCCCTACTATGTGATGATAGACTTGCTAGGTTTGCAATTTCCCCTCAATAAACCCATCCGTTACTACTTTACATTCCCTAGAAATGGAGTGTGAAAGATTATATTTCTGCTATGATACTGGCATTGACAGAGTAAAATTTTACTTTTCCTCTTTCTTCACCCCCAAAAATTATATATATGATACCCAAACCACACATATTAACCAAAATTATCTCTGATTTAGGAAAAGGAGAGTTGACTATTTGTAGTCTAGAAGTTTCAGGTACTGTTAGGCACTTTATCTGCTTTGTCTTGTTTAATTGTCAAAACATTCCAGTAAGGTACATTTATTGAAGATGACAAAATTGGATCAGGAAAGAAGAAGTAAATGTTCAGTTAGCAGATTTGTGATACAGATAGTATGTAAGTAGTGAGTAGAACCATCATTATGTATATTATTTTATTTCTTTATCATATTAGCCCAGTGAGTGGTACACAGTAAATTATTCATTTTTAAAAGAAGTTTGAAGTGTTCATTAAATCAGGAATCCACCCTGATAGTGAAACTGGCAGAATGGAGGGGAAGGTTGCGGGAGATAAGGTATGGCAGGTTGAAGATAGATGCACGTCTCTTTGAGAGGTATAGTCTACATCACCTCCCCTGGAATCTGAGTGAGTAAGTTCTGTGACTTCTTTGACTAACAAAATAGAGAAGCAAGTTAAGCCTCACCAGCTTCTAGACTCAGGCTTAAGAATCTGCTCTGTTTTACTTCTTGTCCCTTAAAATGCTCTCTGTAGGGGAAACTCGACACATCAGAAGTCTGGCTACCCCGACACCTCCATTTTGATGAGCAATTCCAAAATAGTCAGGTGAAGAGGATATACAAAAGGAAAGCAATACTGCTTAACTTCCAGTTGTTCTGTCACCCAAGTCCAGGTACCAGTTATGAATGTGAAGAAGCCACCCTAAGCATTGCAGACCTAACAGATGCTGCATGGAAAAGAGCTGAAGTCTAATAAGACAGACAGGTGGCTATCTCAGCCATATCCTGCTATTTGAGCTATCCCAGATGATGTCCAGGCATCATGGCCCAGAGAGAAGCCATCCTTCCTGTACCCTGCCCAAATGTTTGAGCCATAGCATTGTGAGTCAGAATGTAATTTTAAAGAATAGGCTTGGGCAAGATTGTGTCAGCCCATCCCCACCAGCATAGGGACATTGTCAGTGTAAAATGAGAAAAGTGGAAGAGAAAGACTATCCTGTTCCCTTTCTCCTCTACTTAGGGAAAGGAGAGAAGGGCTGAATGTTAAGAGAGTAAGATATGCATTCTTTGAGATGGACCGTTATCCAAAAGTGTTTATGTTATGTTAGATTATGAGTCTTAACATCTTAGAGGAGAATTTCTGTAGAAATAAATTGCCTCAGAAATGTCTATCTAGAACAGCTAACCATTCTCTTGTCTGTCCTCAAACAATTCCTTCTTCATCGAATGTTGTACCGATCTGACCCACAGTAACAACCGCAGTTCCTGGGACCCTTTGTCTCTAGTGTGTCAGGGTATAAAAGTCAGTTGTGGGGACTAAACAAAGCATACAAATGGGAAATCTCTCCATGGGATGGGGAGGCAGCATGGCACAGGTGATTTGAAGCTAGACAGACTTGAGTTCAAATCCCAATGTCTGATTTTTGGGTAAATGTCTGATGTCAGTCTCCTCATCAACAGAGAAAGAAGAACCTAAATCACTGACATACTGTCAGAATTAATGCAATGGCCAATGGAAACGATGCAGCATATAACACCCTAGTTGCTCGATGTTAATCCGTTTGCCTTCTCTTATCCTTTTAGGCTAAATAAACAAGGATCCAGTGTGGGCCTGGCTCTATCTGGTTAAGTGAGGAGCTCAGTGAGGACTCTAAAATGCCTGGCGGAAAACTGTGCCCTAGGAGTCACTCACCATGTTCCGTATTGTTATGCCTATTAGCCAGAGGGTCTGCAGAGCCATTTTTCTGAGGTGAAGCTTAGCAATTTTGACCAGTGAGCAGGAACTCAGTGTAGACACAGGCTTATCTATATCCATTTAAAAGTCCCTGTGTGCAGCAGGTGTAGCAAAAGATACCTTTCCCCGTCTTCCATTTTATAAATAAGATTGAATACATATAATCTCACTTAGTCTAAATTAGGTGATCTTGTCCCACATCTTTATTGTCTTAAAATCTATTTTTCCTTTCCTTTAAAAGTATTCTCACTAAGGTAATTTAAAAGATTTTAGGCTCTTAAACTATGTTTCTGTATATTATAATGGAGACTGATAATTTCTGTTCCAGTTAGACCCATTTGTCTGGGAGGGACAGGCACTCACATTATCTTAAATAATGGAAAGTTATTTCAATGATCAAGAAAGGAGGAAAGGAATTTAGGAAATGTGAGGGAGACTCACAGTGAGAGGGTCATATAGAGATGAAACTAGTCCCAAAGCTGAGACCCTCTGAACCAAGACTTTTTTTTTTTCTTCTGCCTTTGACTTAGCAGTTTTTCCAAAGCAGCTTCTCTTATCCTCCTGCTATGGACGCCTCTCCCTCAACTAAGATCTACAGACTGCCATGGTCTGTTTCCCTGTAACCTCCTCAGATTGCTTATCTCTTCTATTGTGCCTCTTAGTCTTTCTCTAGGCAGCCTTTCAATTAAGCTGAAATGGCCTACTATTCTCTTAACTTTTTTGAAACAGCACTGATAAGATTGACTTCCCTCATCCTACTGTAGGGATCAACCTGTAGGGCCAGAGCAGAGGCCACAGTGGAGTCCAGGAAATGGCTGCACTTTCCCCATGAGCTGTAGCTTGGAGAGGTGGGTTGGGGCAGTCTCTCTTAAATGGTGGCATATTTAACACAGTTTGAGATTTTTAGGGATACTCTTATCTAGTTATTGACCAGAATTATAATTAGCTTTTCATTCCTTATGATTCTTCTAGCCACCACATATACCAAGAAAACTTTCCTTATCCTTTCAGTCCAAGACTAGGTTTTTACTAGGTGCTGTCATAGCACATACCAGGTAGCCTTGCAATTGCCGGGGTGTCTCCTCCTTTGGACTGTAAGTTAATTGAGGACAGAGATTATGTTACATTTATCCTCATTATGTGTCTGCCACATGGAAAGTTTTATATATGTGTGTGTGTATATATATGTATATATATATGCATATGTAATATGTATGTGCATATATATATATATATATATATATATATATATATATATATATATGATTTAACCTTGAATGAGTGTAGAGGGTAAAACATATTTGATTTGCACATGTCCATGAAATAACTATTTAGGATATATGATCAATTTGTAATGTAATCTCCATTACACTGTAATTGCAATGTTTTAAAACCTCTACTCATTGTGTGCCACAAAGGGTGAGAAACAAAACTAAACATTATCACTAGGGTACATGTTCTTTATAATCTGTAATGAGTGACTCTAATATAAATGGCCATTTAAAATGATTATTTAAAGGTAATTGATTTTATGCAACCCTTCCCTGTACACTTTGATATATTCAGAATATATATTCTATTATTTAAAATTGTGGAACTTTTTATTATTGGCTGGTTCTATCATTTCTCCTAACCAAATATTTGACAGAAAAAACGTTGGCATATTTTTCCCAGTTCAAAAATGTTCCATTGACATTTTAAGCTAATTTTATTTTTACCAGTCCAAAAATTGTCTTTTTCACTGAGCAAGTTTTATTGCTGGAAAATTAACTGGGGGTGTCAAGAGTAAGAAAACATGTCAGACATTTTGCACTTTCTGTCAGGGTCATTTATTTATTCAATCATTCACAAGGTTAGTTCATTCTTTTAAAAACAGTCAAGTCCTAATTCATATTTTTTACATATTTAAATGAACTAATTACTGAGAGAACAGCCAGAGATTATAAAACTCAGCCCAGTGTAATACCGTGTTTCTCCAAAAATAAGACCTAGCTGAACAATCAGCTCTAATGAGTCTTTTGGAGCAAAAATTAATATAAGATCCAGTCTTATTTTACTGTAAGACTGGGTCTATAATATAATATAATATAATATAATATAATATAATATAATATAATATAATATACACCGGGTATTATATTAATTTTGCTCCAAAAGATGCATTAGAACTGTTTGTCTGGCTAGGTCTTATTTTCGAGGAAACACTGTAGCAAATGTAGAGGCAAAACATGACAGTTTTTCCTTCTTTAAAACCATCTAGGGTTCTTGATATGAATGCCCAAGATGTACTGGAACAATTTGTGAAAAACAGAACTTTCTCTTGCTGCCAAAGGCAGATATTTGTTGCTTTAGTCTACTAGGGTATTGCCATTTGTGGGAACTCTGCTAGGTCTGAAATCTCCAACCTGATTAGAATATTCATGACAGGAAAGTCTGCTATGCAAAGTGCAGAAAATAAAGAAATAAGATCTGCCAGAAAATATAAATAACATTGTTATTTCTGTCTAAATTCTTAAGAATAATATATTTCCCTGTTGGAGCTGTTGGGAAATAACATCTTATTGACATTACACTAAGTGTTCTTGTCATGCTGATAATCATGTCATCAATACACAGAGCCTGTTTTCCCCACAGGGGAGGGCCTAAACTCTAATTCCTCAACAGAGGCGTAACCAGGCTCTGACGTCACTGAGCTGGTCTAGCTTCGGAGCAGAAAGACACAGCTAGCACATAGAAGAAGCCCCAGACTTTGACTACCTTCTTTTAGTGCATCGTTTTCTCACTTCCACATTCCTTCTTCTATTTTTACATCTTAGTTTCTACATCAAAATATACTTGAAAAATATTGAAAAGGCACCTGTTCAAAGAACGTCCTCTTTGTCATACTTCTATTGAATTCTCAGGCTCTATGCCAGGGACTTTTATGAAAATTCAATTATCTTACAACTTGTTTCTTAAGCATTGTAAAAGCATCCCTAAAATGGGCACATTGTCTCTTTTTAACTGATGTAATCCCAATCTTTGCTCTGAGGCCAGTTCTACCTTGAGTCATAGTTCCAGCGGATGTGGAATTCCAGGAAGATATTACGTGGGAAAATCAAGTTTTCTAAAAATGACAGTAGATTAATTCATAAAAAGGATAATGATGATAACATAATATGACACCTTTTTTGTGCTTACTATGTGCTGGCAGATACCATTCTAAGTGCTTTATAAGCAATAACTCATTTTTAGATGAAGAAAATAAGGCACAGAGGAGTTAAGTAACTTGCGTAAGAAAGGATGAGAAAAGAGTGAGTTCAAGTGAGGCACTTGACTTCAGTTCAAAATTCAAGCATGTCAAGAAACTCAATAATTAAGGTTAATCATATTTAATGCAATGGGTTAAAATCAAAAGCAAGTAAATTCATAATAAGCAAAATATCACAGTTTTAAATAAAGATAGGCTGCTGTTTATTTGTTTTATGATCCAGTGTTATTGTGCAACTGGAGAAGTTGTTTCTAATCACCTCACTGTTCCCGAGTGTGAGTGGTAGTCATGACACCTTGCCAGGAGTGTTTGCGGGTTCACAGTGGTGTACAAACATATTTGAGAATTCAGGGATATATCTATGTCTGTCTATCTATCTATCTATCTATCTATCTATCTATCTATCTATCTATCATCTATCTATCTACACACATACACACATATATATTTACACAAGCTCATATATAGTGTGTATACATATATACATATATATACATATATATTAAGTTGGTGCAAAAGTAATTGCGGTTTAAAAGGTTAAAAATAATTGCAAAACTACAATTACTTTTGCATCAACCACATATATATATATATATGTATATATACATATATATATATATCTCACAGGCATGTGTATTTACAGAGGGTGCCAAAAAATGTGTACACATTTTAAGAAAGGAAAAAACTGTATTAATTGTAATACTCAATATATACTGATGCAAGTCACGTTTGACTTCTGCAGTTACAAGAGGTGCTCAAAGTGGGTACCATCAGCGCCCAGACACTTCTGATTGTGGCATACTATTGCTTGAGCATAGATAACATCTCTTAAAATGTGTATAAGTTTTTTTAACACCCCGGTATAAAAGCTTCTATTAACTTTCTCCACTTGGATCAAATAGAAGAGAATATTTGGAGTGCCTTTAGTTGTACTGTCATGGCTGACTCGATGTCCTGAATCGATTCAAAACGTTTACCTTTCATAGTCATTTTGACTTTGGGGAAGAGCCTGAACTCACACGGTGCCAGATCCAGAGAATAAGATGGATGAGGACACACCGTAATGTTTTTATTTGACAGACATTGCCATAATAGAAGCGATGTGTGACACGGAACATCGTCATGATCTAGGATGAAGTAAAGATACTCATGAAAGAGGACTTCCAGAACTACTTCAGAATGTGGCAAGAATGATGGAATAAGTGTGTTCAAAGCAAGGGAGAGTATTTTGAGGGGGATTAATGGCAACGTGTCTTATACTGTAACATTTTTAAAAATTTAAACCTTCACCGTATTATTTGATCACACCTTGTATAGAGACACATTTTCCCTTTTGCCTCAGACTGAGCTACAATATACGTTGGCAGGGCACTGTGACTAAGGCTACACAACCAGTAACTGGCAGAGCCAGGATTTAAACCCAGGTCATCTGGCATCAAAGTGTTCATTTTAACCTACAGACAGTCTCTCTATTGATGAACAATGTGCACAGTTTGCATAAAAACACAGATTTTATTCCAATGTCTTAATCTTTAAGTTAAGAAGATTAAGGGATTGGCTGATGTTTACAGAACTACTGATTATTCAGAACTTTGCAGATGTTTGTTACTTGGATATCCTTTGCTGAAATGTGGCAGCTTGTGTAGTTTTCCTTCTCTCCTTAGAGTAGTGTGTCTGCCCCAAATCAATTTCATTAAAAAAAAAAATCTGTTTAAAAACCAATAATATTGCAATAACTATGTATGGTTTCAGAAAGATATGAGACTTATTGGGGTGATCACTTTGTGAGTTATATAAATGTCTAGTCACTGTTATACACCTGCAATTAATATAATTAAAAAAACTATAATTTAAAACTATAATTTAATATAAAATTATATAAAATATAAAAAAAATATAGTTTAAAACTATAATTTAAAAAATTGTTTAAAGAAAAGGAAATGCATACTTTTTAAACCTTAAAAGTACAATTGTTATCCAGACGTTTTTAATGTTTCACTCACAAAATTAATAATATTCAACCTCAAATAGTGTAGTAATTATACTACTGTATCCATAGCAATTCCTCAAAGAAACATTCCTCCATGTAATAATAAATGAAATGTACTGGCTGATGTTCATTTTAACGAATTTCTTAAACAAAAGAAAATTAGATAAAACTACATATTAGCAATGTGTGGGTGTCAAATGACATCAATTTACACTGATGTGACTGACCATTTATAGCATTGCCTCTACGACATAGAGTAGTTGGAAAATTTGTTGCTTCTAAAATTATACAATTTAAAGTTATTTCTATTCATGGCACTGTTCTCTTTTTCTCTCTTATCTTTAATTATTGAAGGTTTAGTGTATTAATGTTTTTAGTAGTTCATAGATATGTTTCATTATTAACATAACTTGAAAATTAAATACTGCTTCAGCTGAACAAGTTCATTCAAGTGAGGTGTTTTCTTTGTTTTCTAATTTTCATTGTATTCTTAAGTATATACTTACCAGGAACTTTACATTTGTACAAAATTGAACACATATTTACATATGGGAAATATTTAATTTTTATTTTCCATTAATTGAACATTTGGTAGTAGTACTCCCAAATTTTTATCCTGAATTGCAGGGTTTCTGAAACCTTTTTTTTTTGGTGTCATATTGATTGGGGTGATCACCTTGTAAGTTATATAAATGTCCAATCACTTTGTTGTATACCTAAAACTAATATGATATTATATTAGTTGAAAAAATAAATTATTTTTTATATTAGTTGAATTATATTATTATATTAGTTGAAAAAATGATTATTAAAAAATAAAATAAAAATATGAATTTAATGAAAAAAATTTTCTATAGTCAATTATTTGTGGATTTAACCTAATTTCAGCAGTAAAATGGCTACTATTCAATCTATTTTTTTAAATTAGAGCGTTTTTATTTATTTTATTTATTTTTTAATTAAAGTTTATTGAGGTGACAATTGTTAGTAAAGTTACATAGGTTTCAGGTTGATGTATTACAGAATTTTTTTTTTCTTTTGGCACCTTATTTTAAGCTGAGAGCACTTTCACATTAATTGAAATGGTGACGGTGTGGGGATGGACTTCTCTAACTTATAGGCACTCCCCTTTACTGATAGTGGAAAGTAATAGGTTTGAGAGCTTAGAGTCAGGCATTATTATTATGACTACAGCACTCGTATGTGAATTTGGGCCTGGGCTTTAAATTAGTGTCATTCTGATCTGTGAAATACCTATTGTCCAGTCCAATAGAAGCTTCAATGTTTTGTACCTCCTTCCATTTAATTAGTTGAGAGCTCCACTTTCATTTTTGTTAATAACAACTTTATACACTAACCAAAAAAAGAGAGCAGGAATATTACACCCTCTTTTTGGGTGGTAAGAAATTTTCCCCTATCTCTTTAACTACATTGTTTTTTGGCTCATTTAAATAATCTGTGAGAAGAACCAGTGTTTCAGATTGACAAACCTTATTTACGCAAGGGGCACCCAAGCCACTTTTTTATTACTGTCATTTGAAAATGATTTTTCCTGATAAATCCTCTTTCTGTAGGTCTGATTGTACTAGATGGTTGAGTATGTGCAGAATTGATGCCGTTACTCTAGAATATCCACTCTTTCCTTTTCTTCTCTATTTTCCACATTTACATGCATTGCTTCATTCTCTGGCAAAGTTCCAGGCTATTTTCAGACATTTCAGTCTCCTTTGTTGTATCCCATCTTTCCCTCGCTTTGTACAGAATGAAAACTTTCTAAAATAGGCTTATGAACCAAGGTTTGTCCAAATACTGTGTAATCAACTGACCTATTTCAGGTACAGTCTTCCTTTTCTCTCCACAATATTTCCTGCACTAATGTTTATATATTTTCATACAAAGATATTTATATGCAACGCCCAGTTATTTTTATCACCTGATTTACAGAAGGCACATATGTTTGGATGTTATTTAGTTACTTCATTTTCAACTTTTTTGTTGTTGTTGTTTATAAACCATGGTCTCAATTAACTTTTTTTTAAAAAAAACTTTTATTTATTTAAAGTGTGTTTTTCCAGGACCCATCAGCTCCAAGTCAAGTAGTTATTTCAGTCTAGTTGTGGAGGACGCAGCTCACAGTGGCCCGTGGGGGATCGAACCTTGTTAAGAGCACCGCACTCTAACCAACTGAGCTAACCCGTCGTCCTCAACTTTTCTTGTGCTGTTTTCTGTAAGTTGGGTGGCTTGTTACTTTTCTGAACGTGGTCTGTGTTCTTTCACACTTCTGTGAATTTTTTTTACACCAGTTCCTTCTCCAAAAACATGAGATTCTTCTGGCATGCCTACCACAATGTCCGTTAATCATTTCCCTATCCATTCTTCATCACTAGGTTTATGTGACTTTAAGGTGTTTACCATTAGACTCATCTTTTTTCTTCTCTGGACTCTCTGGTACTCTGCTGGCATTCTCTGTATCCCCTAGAGCATAAATATTCTCTCTCTACGTGATCTCTGTCTTTACAGTGTATCACCTGTAAGGAGAGATATCATGCCATCTTTGTATCACTTATAGTATGTAACACAGTTTTTATTTCATGATATAACTTGTCCATATCCAGAGGAAAAGATGAAGACTATACCAACTTTTAATCTAATGTCTAAGAAGACTGCATCTTCAGGTATTGTAATTCAGAGGGTCAGTGAGGACAATTTCTTCCTAAACCCGAGGCTTGAAACCTGGCTGCCTTAGTGTAGCACGCATCTGATTGGAGGTTCTGAAAACTGAAAGTGAACTCTTCCATTTGCTAGCCATGTTTCAAATAGCTCTTTCTAAGAAGCACATGTTTTCTGTAAAGTATAGAATATGTGGGACATTGCGTTAGCCAAATTTATACAAATTCTATCATTTAAAATATCATTGAATAAACAAAGATTTCTAAGGTTAAAGAACACAATACACATCTTACCGGTTCTTACTTTATATATGAATTCAGTTTATATTTGAAACATATTCATTTTATATGTAAGTCTCCTTTTGCAAATAGAACACTAATATTGTGGACAAGCCTCATCTTGAATGCTTAACAGTGAGAAAAAAATGTCTCTGATTCACCTATTTGCATTCTATTGAGTAGTAAAATTTCACCAAAATTGCTTGAAAAGAAGATTTTGAGCAAAGCACTCAAAGAAAATTTTTTTAGGTCGTCATAGTAGGTGAGTCTTGAGAGTTGAATTGCCCTGCTTCAAAAGAATCTGTTAAAACTATATAAAACTTTATAAAAATATGATTAATTCATAAAATCAGTAGCTCCTATGGAATGGGCAACGAATAAAACTGAGTAGGCACAACCTAAGGGAAAACTTGAATAAAAATTACAATTAAAAAGTGTGAGCACATGTTGATGAAAAGCTAAGCATATGAAATATCTTTAAGCTGAGTTCAGCCATACAGAAAATACATATATTGAATTTGCCTTGGAGTACAAGAAGCACTATTCGATTTTTAACTCAAATGGACTGTGATGAGTTCATTTTATTCAGCTAAGTAGCAGGCACTGTTCTAGGCACAGGGAATGTAGCTGTGAATATTCATTTCTTTAACTTCATGGACCTCTAACGATTTTTGCACATGAGGTCTATTGATGCTATTGAAAGTCACACATTCCAGTACGAAGAGGAATAAATGCACAGCCCTGCCAAAATCTGAGATATGTCTGAGAAGAATAAAAGGACCTTAATTAAAAAACAAATAATATGGCATTCCAGAAACTTTCTATGAACAATAAAATATTTTTGGACCAGTAAAATTGGGTTATGATTAAGTTTTCATTTGTACTTTTCTTTATTCCCTAAGTCATGAAGTCTCTTTATGTGTAAATACCCAAGTAGGATCATTTAACTGTACCCATGTTTATTCCTATTCATTACATCTCTATTTTAAGATTGATGGAGCATCAAATGGCACATTACAAAAAGGTAAAAATCAATGCAGGTGAAGGATTTTAGGACACTGTGAAAAGCTACTTTGTATCATGAGGCTTCTGCTAAACATTTAAAGACAGATGGGTAGGAGGACAATTCACCATTTCCCCCTAAAGAAATCTAACATTTATCACCTTTACATCACGTTAAGAATTCTATCTTAATCAGAAAGAGCTGTTTATAAGGTGGAAAGAATATTTACTTAGGTTATTGAATTGATTTAAGTTTGTATAAACATCAAGAAACATGGCAACCCAGCTCTCAATCTTTGTCAATTGGTGGGACTGTAATAAAATCCTGCCGAAAAGTGCATCTAGTGAACATGACTTGCAAACCATATAAACAGCATCTTAAGGCTTTCAGTATCTTTAATACTTCCATTTAGCACAGCTCCCCTCTGCACGAGGGATTTAGATTTAGACCCAGACCAGTAAGTGCAGAACCTAAATTAGACCTAACACAGTAGGGGCTGTATATACTATATAAACTCTGCAGAAAGGTGAATAATAAGATAGAGGGGGAGCTCTGAAGTTTCATGAAGCACTGAGTCAATGTCAATAGGATACACGGAAAAAGGAAATTTTCTGGAATTTTTTTCCTTAACTAGATGGGGAAATCTGACAGTTTAGATCTGTGACTTGTTAATGGCAGTAACCTCATATTCTATTCCTTTTTATTCTTACACATAGTAAAGTACTTTAGCTCCCATGGATGCAAATACATGTTGCTGACCAATTAATAACTAGGGAAAGAAAAAGCATAAAATCAGATAGCATGAAATTTTCGCTATCGATCTAGAAGCTCAAAGAGACATGATATTGAGACCTTATGGATATAACCAGTAAAATCAACCTGAATTTAAAACATTTTGGCCATTCAATGTTCTAAGGACTAGATGTTCAAAATACTTTTCCTAAACACAAACCAGTGCTTTGTTGCATAATATTTCCATGTTCACTTGGAATTGAACACATAAACTTATGAATGGCACAGCTATTCCAATTGCTACCAGTATTGCCATGCAACATGGTTGTGGAAGAATGTGATAGGTATCTTTTAAGACAACATCCAAAGAGATTTGAGAATATACTTCTTCAAATTTCCATACATTTTTTCTTGCTAACTTGATATTGTATAAAAACGTCTAAATTGATTTGACTTATTTTTGTTTTAAAACCATATAGCTCTAGGAGACATTTATTCATTCACATATCCAATATAAAAAGTTATATAAATGCTAGAAAAATACATTTTGGAAATATGTTTAAGGTTTAAAAGAATAAAAAACAAAGAGATACATTTATACCTTATTATAGGATACATATTTTGCTCCATTAAGGATTTAACTAAAGATATTTTATACAAAGTTTTCTGTATTTTAACATAGCCTTTAATTTTCAAATATACAAACCAGCCAGGAATAAACTTAAAGTCTCAATCTAAAAAAGCTGAATCTAGTTTAAAACCCTCAAGATAGTAATTATTTCCAAATCATGTTAGGTATTTTTATCAGTTGAGCTTTCAAAGTATCTTTGCATAAATAATCTCATTTCATATTCCCAGAAACCATGAGATATTTTATTTCCATTCTGCAAATGAGAAATCTAAGTTTCCTGAGGGTTGAATACCTTTTTGCATAATCAGTAAGACCTAGAACAACAATTTGAATTAAAGTCACCTGCTTGACTGTCTGGTGCCCTTTAGATGACCCCATATTGTTTTGACATTGGCCATACAAATATTCAGAAACTAGTAATTTTTGTAATTTGATTAGCTGAATAATTTTCAGTATTTTTATATAAAACTAAGAATTGTAGACATTTTAAAATAGAGACGCAATATGAAGTTATAGTGAAATTCTCCAGTTGTATTACACCACCCAGCAATAACATGTTAATATTTAAGTGAGTTTTCTCACCGACTCAGTAACACAGCTATGTATGTATCATAAAACAGGATCACAATTCACATATTACTTTGTAATCCGCTTATTCCCTACTTTGTAATATATCATGACCTCCTTTCCATATTATCACATATCCTTCAGAATCATTCATAGAATCTTTCTCCTATTTATTTTTCTCATTGTGTTTAATAATGTCAAGTAAACAGAAAGACCTGCTTCCTGTGGTGAAAAGTAATCTATATGAAAAAAAACCTCTCTCCATTGCCTATGTCATAGTTAGCACTACAGAAGACCTTGGATTTCCACTTCTTGCTGAGTTTTCCAGGAGCCTTAAGAATGAACATATTGTTTAGTTGTTTGTCACAGGAAGTGGGAGGAGGTGAACAAGATGGAAAGTTTTAGAAGGCAAAGTCAGTAGGGTTTAATGAAGCTCATTTCTCAATGAGATGTGATAAATGGCAGATACATTTGTCTGAATGCCAGCTATTCCGCTTATAACTTGTATAGATATTTTCAGGGCAGTGTACATGCATAGAGATTTTGTGAAGAAAATTTAAATTTCCTAGGTTACCAGGTGCAGGATTCACTAGATATTTTATGTACTTATATAATTAAATGTTGTAATACAGCAACTTACCAAAGGAGAGCTCTAAAAACTAAACGATCTGACTTGAAGACTGATAGAACAGGTATAATTGATGAGTGGTGCTTTACTCATCAATATTAGCATTGATATTTATAGAAATGTTGAATGTGATTTTTCATAGTGGGAACCATATTTTCTTAAAATACATATCCTACTTCAAGGATGACTAAATCCCAGTTTAGCATAGGAATGAGGATTTCTTTTTTTTTTTTAAGACACGGGACTATCAGGACTAAATTCGGGAATGTCTGGAACAAACCAGAGAGTCGGTCACCTGACCTACTTTGGTCTAAGTCCTGTCAATGGGGAAATAAAGGTGATGTGATTGAAAGTGTGAATATGAGTCTGTAAACAAATACAAAAATAAAACTAAACAGAAACTATCAAGATAATAAGACGTACAAGAAAGGACAAGCTGCTGGTCAGTCTAGGAAATATTTTCAGGGATTCATCGAGACAAATTAGAACATAAGAAATAAAGGTGTCTCTATTCATAAACTTCCCAAAGAATCTACAAAAGAAGCTCGAGAATTAGCAAGCGAGGAGCTGAGTCCAGCCCAGCTCAGCTCACGCTGCATGTGCCCCTGTGCCTCTGAGCTGAGACTGGCCTCAACTCCTGGGAGGCGGTGAACTGCAAGATCCAGGCTCTGCCCCAGCCGGCCGATGAGGCAGTGACCCGCACAGGGTCTGCTGCTGGAGCTGGACAGTGAGCTCCAGTGGCATGAGAAAGCCCAAGAGGGGGTGGCAGCTTTCAGTCTCTCAATCCAGCTCCTTGAGAGTTGGGCAGGGCTCAAGAACAGCTGGCCATGGTCCTGAGGAAGCTGGAGGAAGCAGAAAAGGCTGCAGGGGAGAGAGAGGAATGAAAGTGATAGAAAACCCGGCCAAGAAAGATGAGGAGATGGAGATCCAGGAGTTGCACCCTAAAGAGGCCGAGCACACTGCAGAGGAGGCTGACCACAAAGACGTGGAGGTAGCTGGTAAGTTGTCATCCAGAAGGGCCAGCAGGAAAGGGCAGAGGAGTGTGCCTAGGTATCTGAACTAAAATGTGGTGACCTGGAAGAAGAACTCAAGAATGTCATTAACAACCTCAAGTCACTGAAGGCTGTCTCTGAAAGTATCCTGAAAAGGAGAATAAATATGAAGACGAAATTAAACTTTTGTCTGATAAACTGAAAGAGGCTGAGACCCATGCTGAATTTGCAGAGAACAGTTGCAAAACTGGAAAAGACAATTGATGACTTGGAAGAAAAACTTACCCAGGTGAAAGAACAGAATGTGGGCTTATATCAGACACTAGATCACACACTAAATGAACTTAACTGTATACAACCAAAACAGAAGCTCCAGAAGCTCCAGACCTCTGTGTCTTTCTCTTCTCATGTAAGAAGTTTCTTTTGTTACTGCATCTGTGCTTTCCTGGAAATGTCAAGCAAATTATGAATATGTGACCAAATATTTTGTTTCAGAGAAGCTTTGAGCACCAGCTAATTCTAATTCTTTCCTTCCTCCTCTTTCTTCTTTCTCTTTTTCAAATTTCACCAGCTTTTTCAGCTCTATTTTTATCCTTAAATTGCATTTATTTCTAAGGTTGGCAGGGTGTTTCCTATTGAACAAATTCTTAAGACTGAGGGCATATGGTTCCTGGGACATTAGACAACCTACACTTTCAAAATACAGACTCCAATATCTGGTCACTGACCAATTTAAAGGTTTGAAGAATAGAACCTCTGGGCCACTGGTGGATACACAACAGGAGGCCAGGGACCATCACATTAAAATGAGTGGGGATTTTCCATCCAGAGGAAGAAAGGAGGGTGTTATTGTGGGAAGTCATAAAGCACAGCTAGATTAACCTAATCACCCTGGCCCATTTCCACATGCTGCCACGCAGAACAAACATCCTCTGAACAGTCAGCATGAGAATGCTTGGGAGATAGTCATAAAATTTTCTCTAATATGAAACCACCCACTCAGCAGGAGTGAATATGGTAGAATTTAGTTCTGTTCAGGGGAGCCATATCAAAAAGCCTGCTGCCATCAAAAATTGAGCAAGAGCATCTTTCTATTAATAAATATTGGGCAGAAGGGGCCTCTCTGGCAGCAAAGATAAAGTAACTGGACTAACTTCATCTCCTCTGTACTTTAGGGAATGATAAATTGAAGATTTACATATCTAGGACTTTAATTCCTTTTCAAGACTAAGTTAATAAAAGACCAGGAGTCTCCTGATTTAACTGGATATGGAATATTTTCTAGACAGGGTTGCACACTTTGGCTTTGTTATGTTATTGCTTTCTCAGTTAACATCTCAGAGCTGAAACATTCCATATTCCCCAGCAGTGTAGGGTGCCAACTCAAATTTACAATTCTGACTAAAAATCACCCTGCTTCTAGCTTATCCAACTCCTCTGCCCCCTCACTCCTATTTATAATTCATCACACTACCCAGGAGATAGACTACCAAATTGTGAAATTGAATAAAAACACATTTTTCATTTAGATTCTTGCAACTGTATCATATGTCATAGTATCACTGTTTCTACATTTTGGTCAAATACATTTTTATATAAACTACAAAAAAAGAATTAATAAGTGAGTGTAACAAGGTCACATGTTACAAGGTCAATATATAAACATCAATTGCCTGTCTATATACTAGAAATGAACAATTAGAATCAGAACTTTAAATATTATAATACCATTTACTACACCAAAAAATAAAATACCTAGTACAGTAGTACCTCGGTTTTTTGAACAGCTCCGTTGACAAACCTTTCGGGTTATGAACGCTATAAACCCAGAAGTAAATGCTTTGGTTTTCGAACACACCTCGGAAGTCCATCATGTCACGTGGCTTCCGCAGAGTGCAAGATCCTGAGGCCTAGCTCTCAGCTGTTTTCGAACGTTTCAGAGCTCGAATGGTCTGCTGGAATCGATTATGTTCGAAAACCGAGGTACCACTGTACTATGGTCTGAATTTTGTGCCCACCAAAATTCATATGTTGAGATCCTAAACCCAAAGTTGCTGGTATTAGGAGGTAGGGACTGTGGGAGGTGATTAAGTGCTCTTATTAAAAAGAATAAAAAAGGCCCCAGAGAACTTGTTTGCCCCTTCGACCATGTGAGGACACAGCAAGAGGGTACTGTCTGGGAACTGGGAAGGGGGCCCTCACCAGAATACGACCACCTGATGCCTTGCTTGTGGACTTCCCAGCCTTCAGAACTGTGAAAAATAAATGTGTGTTGTTTATTAGCCTCCCAGCTTGTGGTGTTTGGTTACAGCAGCCTAATAGTCTAAGAAATCTAGACATAAATCTAACAAACTCTAAGAAGAATCTATATGGTGAAAAGTGTAAAACAATGATGAAAGAAATCAAAGACGATCCAAATAAATGGATAGGTGTACTGTGTTCATGGATTGAGGGACTGAATGTTATTAAGATGTCACATCTGCCCAAACCAATCTATAAATTCAATGCAAACCTAATCAAAATCCCTGCAGTATATTTTGTAAATACTGACAAACTGATTTTTTGATTTTTTAAATATAGAAGTGGTTCTGATGCAAGTAACAATGCATACCCTTGCCAGGAGCATTTGTATTTGTTTTATCTTAGCTTTTAATTGAATATAAGATTCAAACACACAATTTAACAAAGTCAATTTGACAAATATAGTTTAAAAAATAAAGTCAATACTATTGTAATTAAACCCTGATTAATAAATTGTGGATTACAAGCACAACAAAAGTTGTCTCTATTATAAGTCATGCCCATATAGGCTTGATTTTATTTCATTACTTCTTTTTGATCCTTTGGACTATTTATCTGTCTTATTATCATAGGAGACTAATCATTAGAGTTTAATATTAAGTCTTGATATCTGGTAAAAGTCCTTTCACATTGTTGTACTGTATCTATTTTATATGTGACCTTGGATTCTGTCCGTCTTACCCGTCTCCAGGACCCTGAGATGATTGCTCCAACTTGACTCCAACGCAGTTGACTGACGTATGGGACACATACTTTCACTACTGAGGTCAACGCCTGGAGTCCCTGGCTTCTTCCAGTATTCTAGATTCTGATGCAAGTATCATGTGGCAGGACATGGGATAAGGCTTCCCCATTAGCAGCCAAAAGGACCAGGCTATCTTCCCATGACACCAAGTTCGACCAATGGGAGATAAGAGATGGGAGGGAGTTGACAAATTCCTTCTCCACTCCTTTCCTGCATGGACCTCTGAGGCCTGGTATTTTCGGACAGCCTGTTTAAGCTATCCTGTCTATGTCTCCTTGTGAAGCTGTGGCCAGTTTGAGAATGAATCATATTTGCTCCTCATTGTTTTTTCCTGCTTCAAATCACTTTTTCCTTATTTTCTTCTCTGATATTCAAACTCGCAATAAGGAATTACAGTAGTATTTAAGATTTTTTTCCAAACTATTTTCTAGGGAAACTTGACTAAGTCCCCTATTGAGGTAATTTTTGCTGTTTGCATTTCTTACAAATTTAAAAATTCACACACACACACACACACACACACACACACACACACAGAGTTTGTCAAGTTTTACTACAAATTATGTTGTAAATTCTGTTGTTATAAAGTAAATTTGGAAAAAAATTGACATCACTTAATATCGAGTACTTCTGTTCATTGATAGTGTATAGCTCTCCCTTTATTGTAAACTTGTTTAATGTCAATGAAGTTTATACATTTTAATGTAAATATTTCATAATATTTTGATAGATTTATTCCTAGGTGTATACTTTTATACTATTTTAAATGTTGATTTTCCTTTTATTTCTAATTCATTGAGCTTGTATGCAGACATATGTGGCTAACAATTAAGTTCGCGAACTTGCCACTATGCACTCACATGGGCAGCACTGTACAAATAGCTCAGTAAAGTTTCATAACCTTGGTATATCAGTGTCTCACAGCTGTGCCCATGTAGACCTGTGGCGGTGTCTTGCTGAGTGACATTCATTATTGTTGCATGTTTTTGTGTGCCATCCTGAGAATGAGCATTAAATTTCTTGTTGAACCTGGTATGAGTGGAACTAAAATCAAGGACATGTTAGTCCAAGTTTATGGACATAACCCTGTGAGGATAAGGGCAGTGTACAAATGGATTAAACATTTTTTTGAGGGGGAGAACATGTCACTGATGAATAGAGGTTAGGGCGGCCAGTAACAAGCAGAACTAACGAAAACATTGCAAAAATTCATCGAACTGTACGTCAAAATAGTCAGCTTACTGTGAGAAGCATAGCAGACTAAGTAAACATTGATAGAGAAGCAGTTAGGAAAATCTTAACTGAAAATCTTGGCATGAGAAAAGTGTGTGTAAAAATGGTCCCGAAGGAGCTCACCAATGAACAAAGGCAAAGGAGACTCAAAGTTTGCCAAGACCTTTTGAAGAGGCAAGATAATGTTTTGGGCCGTGTTATCACTGGTGATGAAACATGGGTGTGCCAATATGACCCTGAAACAAAGCGTCAAAGTGCACAATGGAAGTCAGCCAATTCTCCACAACCAAAAAAGTTCCGTCAGTCCAAAACAAGTCAAAATGATGTTGCTAACTTTTTTTCACATGAAAGGGATTTTTCATTATGAATTTGTACCAACAGGACACACAGTTACCAAGTTTACTATTTGGAAGTGCTGAAAAGGCCACGTGAAATACATGAAAATGACCTGAACTTTTCACCAACAATTCATGGCTCTTGCACCACAACAATGCACCAACTCACACAGCACTGTCTGTGAGGGACTTTTTAGCCAGTAAACAAATAACTGTATTGGAACACCCTCCCTACTCATCTGATCTAGCCCCCAATGACTTCTTTCTTTACGTGAATATAAAGGAACTATCGAAAGGAAGACATTCGGATGATATTCAGGACATCGAGGATAATACAATGGCAGCTCTGATGGCCATTCCAGAAAAAGCGTTCCAAAATTACTTTGAAGGGTGGACTAGGCACTGGCATCAGTGCATATCTTCCTAAGGGGCATATTTCGAAGCTGACCATAGTGATATTGAGCAATGATGTCCGTAACACTTTTCCCAGGGTGAGTTCATGAACCTAATTGTCAGACATTGTACAGTTTATTTTTAGATCTTGATTGTAAATCCTGTATACTTGACAATACTGATAATGTTACGTGTGTATACATACACACACATTTTTTTTCTTGGCTACTAGACTATTTAGATTCTCTATTAACATTAAATAGAAATGGTGTAAGTAGGAATCCTTGACTTTTTCCCAATCTCTAAGAAAAAAAAACTCAATATTTAAATATTACCTTTTTTCTAAGTTTCTCTCATATAACTTTTATCATGTTGAGGAAGTTGCATGGCATTCTAATTTATAGAGAAATTTTATCATGAATGGATTACAAATTTCATCGTATGCCTTTTCTATATAATTTTCCATTGAATTTAAAACATTAAAGTGACCTTGAATTCCTGTGATAAACACAACTCAACATGATATAATAGTACTTGCCTTTGCTACTTCATTTGCTTTGTTTATATTTTGTTTAGTGTTTATGGAAAAATACCGGCTTGCAATTTTCTTGTGTTATTCCTATAGTTTGAGTCAAGATTAGACTGGGTTCATATAATGAATTACAAAATGTTCATACTTTATCTCTGATGTATTTTTACATATTATAGATAATATGCCTTCCTTAAATGATTGGTGGAACCATCAAATTAGGAGGTACATTTTTGAAAAGTTTTTTTATTTGTTTGATTACACATACAAAATTTATTTAATAGTCCTAGAATTATTCCAGTTTTATATTTTTATTTGTGTTAGTTTTGGTAAATTATATTTTTATTTTATTTACATTTTCTAATTTTTGACTTAAAATTGTTCATAATCCCCTTAGGTTGTTGGTTTGTTTAACATTTGCAACATCTCTAGCAATATTTCCTTTGTCTCTTCTGATCTTGGTTACTTGAACTTTCTCTCACATTTGTATAGCTCACTCATGCTAAAATGATCTCATTTTACATGTCATCCTTGCGCAGGGGCCATGATAATCTTCTCTGTATCGTTCCAATTTTAGTATATGTGCTGCCGAAGCGAGCACTAAAATGATCTCATTTTAATTAGACATTCAAAAAAGAAATTTTGTGAAACTTTCCATTGCATATTTTCCATTTTATTAATAAGTATTATCTATGATTTTTCTCCCTTGGACATTTACTTTGCTATTTTTCTAAATTCTGGGCTGGTATCTAAGCTCATTAATATTTATATATTTTTTTATTTTTCTCATCATATTTAATATTTTTAATTCACCCCACAATTTTATTATATATTATTTTCACTCACCTTTAATTGAAATGACTTAATTTTTTAATCCTTTTTGTTTTGCTTTTCAGATTGATTGCGTGCCACTTTTCTGTACAATGATGTAGAATTTGTATAGTGTTTATTATTTAAAGGTACCACAGTTACTACAACATGCATAACTCTTCCAATACATTCCTGCACATTGTTATTGTATTATTAATCCAGTTACATACTCTTAATTATGCCTCAATACTTACCAGTAAATCTAGACCTGTTTGCTTGATTTTAAACTTCCAGTCTGGCTCTAACTTTTTCAGTTTTATCTACCACAATTTTTTTTAATGCTCCATTATTCTAAACTCCTCACTACTACTCCCTCTTTGCATTGTTTCTCACTCTTCATTCCACCTGGACTATTCTTCTTTAATATCTATTTGTAGTAACCTGATAGTCTGCAGTCTCCGGTTCACATAATGTCAATTTCTCACAAGTTTTCCAGGCCTTTCCAATCAAAATCTTGGTTTTCCTGCCTTTCAACTTCTAGGCATTGCATGTGTCACTCAATTTCAATCTTAAATAAACTTCATTTGACTACATGTCATTTCTGTTCTCCTGGAGAATATCCATGCACTTAAATGACAATATTCTTTTATCATCTTTTGGTTTTTCATCATGTTTGACAAGTTGCCTTGTATGTAACAAATACAGTAGAAATGCAGAAAATTGGTTGAATAAATGAACAAATGAGTAAATGAACTGGATGGCATAGGCTGATGCTACATTGTCCTTGGCTGGTTGGAAATTGGCATCCATTCAGTAAGACACTCTTGTTTCCACAACAAAGTAGCATCCTTCTTATAGTAGATAGTCAGTGATTGATCCTATTAGATTGTAAAAGCACCTGTTTCTCTTTTAATATATTTTCAGTGCATATCAAGCATGCTTGATAATGCAGGGTTTAATTTTTCTAAATTGGTTGGAGTCTACTGAAATAATAAATGAGGCAATTTTGTCTTCAAAGACAATGGACTTTAATGAGAATATTTTTGTATCTGGCAATTTGCAGCCATAATTTATTTATAGCAAGGCTTATGATTCATCATTACAATTTCTTTCAAATTCAGTGAGAAAAATTATCTCTGTGAGTACAAGTGTGTTATTCTGGCAGCTGTTCTTCACTAGCTGGTATTTTCTGCAAGCTCTAAACTTAACATTAGCAGCTTTCAGCTTCATTTTTCTTTGTTTACATTTGGAATATGTTCACCATATAAAAACAATCTCATCACAATGCAAGGAAGATATAAATGTAGTTGTAATAGGGCCTGTTAGCATATTCTAGTCTTCTTTGATCCAAGGTGAGCATGTTGGTGGCAGAAATCATTTTTACCCCATGGTGGGAATCTATAAACACAAATGAGATCAAATCATTTTCCCAAAAGGCTCATTGTACTCAAATGGTTTCTCTAGAAACATTTGCTTTGCAAAGATTTAGCCACTTCTCAAAGGTTCTAAAGAATGACATTTTTTATTTTATTTTATTTTATTTTATTTTTTAAGAAAGTGTAATCTCTAGGTGCTGGGGAAGGGATAGGTTTACATAATTGCAACGCTATTGTAGCATTTTTAACCAATTTCAATATCTGTTTTTTACTTTCATTCTCTGTGTTCATTTTGTTACAGATCCATCATGTATCTGTAAGACAATTAAGGAATGGAAGAACACCTAGATATTGGCTGACTACTTGAAACTTCATAGCTGCATACAGTCGCCTGGGGGACATGGAAAGACCCTGGCATAAAATAGGAGATTAAAGATTTGGGTGGCTATTCAACTTGCTCCCTCTTCTTGCAAAAATATTTGGCTAAAATGAATTCCAGTATGTTCAGGTCATATTAATTCCCATATCAGTTTGTCGTACATTAATTATTACCACACACACACACATAGTCACACTCCTTTGTCTCATTTGTATGGAAATCAATTCTTCCAAATGCTAAACAGAAAAGTCAGGACTTGCCTGAGGAGATGAGTCTGGTATCAGACACCCTGTGCAATATGGAGAAGAGGTAGAATAGATGCTGAGAAGAGACATGCCAAAACAAAGATTTAGGGTTGGAATTTCAGCATCAGATGAAAAACAATCAAACAAACACAGACAAATGCAAACATGAGACAGAAAGTCACCATAGTTTGTGGAATGCATGTCTGTCTGACGATAAACAAAAAATAGATGTACATTGTCCCTTGAGATAATGTCCATCATAGATAGACAACCTGGAGTAGAAGGAATAAAATGTGCTTTGGAGTTGGGCAAAATTTCCCATTGTAGAAATACTATTTCTTAGTGTTGACAAATCACTTCATCTCTCTGAACCTCAGTGTCTTCTTTTGTTAAATGGAGTTAATAAAAACCTATATCATAAACTAATGAGATAATTAATGGAAATGACAGGTAGAAAGTGATTGGCATATTGAAGGCATTCAATAGTATTAGTTCCATCTCCTATTTGTTACTGTTCAGTTTCCCATTAGGAACTATAGAACTCAATTGCATTGAAAAATCCTTGGATATACTGTGTTTCCCCAAAAATGAGACCTAGCCGTACAATCATCTCTAATGCATCTTTTGGAGCAAAAATTAATATAAGACCCAGTATTATATTATATTATACTGTGTTGTATTATATTATATTATTATATTATATTATATTATATTATATTATATTATATTATATTATACTATACTATACTATACTATATTATATTATATTATATTATATTATATTATATTACATTATACTGGGTCTTATAGTAAAATAAGACAGGGTCTTATACTAATTTTTGCTCCAAAAGACGCATTAGAGCTGATTGTCTGGTCAGGTCTTATTTTCGGGGAAGCACAGTAGGATGGCTTCAGTACGCAATGTGGAAGGTGTTATTAGGTTGGTGCAAGAGTAATTGCGGTGTTTGCAATTATTTTTAACCTTTTAAACCTCAATTACTTTGCACCAACCTAATGAACTGATAAGTTTTAAGACCTTCCCACCATTGTACTATAGGCCTTTCACACAAGAAACATTTTGAGCTGTGTTGTGTCCGTCCTTAGTTTTAATGATCCACTGCCTCCTTAAAACCTGGTTCCATTATTTACCTTCACTATCCTAGCTCTGTCTTTAAAGTTCGATTTTACGTCGGTTTCTAAGTTTCAATCTGATATTAGTGCTTTTACTTTCTCATTGTCTCCTGATTGAGATACACTTGTTTCTCCTTTCCTCACTGCCAGCCCTTAAGAATCCCTGGATGTCTTGATTTCTCCAAGTTAAGGTATATTTCTGTAATCAAATATGGCAAATTTGAATATCCTTGGTGGTAGACAGTAACCTCAGATTCAACTTGGAAATTATAGTTCTCCCATATTAAATTTATTATTAAGTTAAACATTATTGAGTGTCAAAAAAGTGATGGATATTGTGGAAGATATGGAAATGTAAAAGACAGGTGATGCTTTCATGAAATTAATATTCTAGTTGGTCAGGTAGGACGTTCAAAGACTTTTGAAAACAAGTGAATATGTCTGAATAGTATTAATGTAATTTGTGGCCAGAGTCATTGAGAGAGGTAGAGCCTGAGTGGGTCCTAGATGAAAGGCAAGCATCAACATTCATGAATGAGAAGTACCCAGGAAGATGGAGTAATTGTGAGCAGATGATCATAAGCATTAAAGTAGGAATTACTATTGCATGTCTAGGGTGAAGACACATCACCTCTGGGTGCATTTTTTCCTGAGAGTAGTTCACATAGGGCCATGATTCTTGAAGACAGTCTCTTTGAAATCTACGTTTTGCTAGACTATTTGGCAATAGATTAACACTCAAAAATTATTAGATTTTCATCTAAAAATTACCAAATAAAAGTTCAAAAGAGACATTGGCATACATACCACTCTTTCTGGGATGGAAATTAAGATGGTATAAAGGTGATTTAAGAGGTAAATGTCATTGATGTCTATGCAAATTAGAGTAACTTTATTTTTTGAAACGACCAATGATGCAGGATAGAACTGGCCATATTGAAATAATTATGTGTGGATATCCAGTTTTCCAAAGCCATTTGTAAACAGTCTCTCATTTCCCCATTGTGCATTCTTGATATTCTTTGAAAGATCGGTTGACAGTATATCCATGGATTTATTTATGGGCTCTATTCTGTTTCATTGGTCTAGTTGTCTGTTTTATGCTAGTACCATACTGTTATAATTACTATAGCTTTGTAATATATTTTAAAATCAGGAAATGTGATACCTTCATCTTGGTTCTTTATCAAGATTACTTAGGCTACTCGGGTCTTTTGTGGTGCCACATGGATTTTAGGATTCTTTTTTACAGTTTTGTAAAAAATGTTATTGAGTTTTTGATAGGGATTATACTGATTCTATAGGTAGCTTTGGGTATTATGGCATTGTAACAATACTAAGTCTTCCCACCTATGCACACAAGATGACTTTCCACTTATTTCTGCATTCTTTCATTTCCTTCATCAGTGTTTTGTACTTTTCAGTGTACAAGTGTTTCACCTCATTGGTTAAGTTTATTCCTTAGTATTTTACTATTTTGACACTATTAATTCTCTTTTTGGATAGTTCATTGTTGGTATGTAGACATGGAACTAATTTTTGCATGTTGACTTTGTATCTTGCAACTTTACTGAATTTGTTTATTAGTTCTAAAAGGTTTTGGGGAAGTCTTTAGGGTTTTCTACATATATGATCATGTCTTCTGCAAACAGAGATAATTTACTTCTTCCATTCCAATATGGATTCCTTTTATTTCTTTTCCTTGCCTAATATCTCTGGCTAGGACTTCCAGTACTATGTTGAAGAAAAGTGGTGAGAGTGGGCATCCGTGCTTTGCTTCTGATCAGAGGAAAGCTTTCAGCTTTTTGCTGTTGATTATGATGTTAACTGTAGGCTTTTTATATATGGCATTTACCATGCTGAGGTAAATTCCTTCTATTCCTAATTTGTTTCCAGTCTTTATCATCAAAAGGTGTTGTATTTTGTCAAAGTATTTTTCTGCATCTATTGAGATGACCATATAATTTTTATCTTTCATTCTGTTAATGTGATGTATCACATTAATTGATTTTTTTTTATGTTGAGTCATCCTTGCTTCCCAAGGATCACTCCCACATGTTTGTGGCATATGATCCTCTCTTCAGCAAATGGTGTTGGGAAAACTGGATAGCCACATGGAAAAGGATGAAATTGTACCTTTATCTTATGCCATACAAAAAATAAATAAATAAATAAATAAAATCAATTCAAAATTGATTAAATATTTAAATATTAGGACTGAAACTGTAAGATTCCTAGAAGGAAACATAGAAAAAAAGCTTCATGACATTAGTTTTAGCAATGATTTATTCGATATGTCACAAAAAGCACAAGTGACAAAAGCAAAAATAGACAAGTGGGAACTAAAAAGCTTCTGCACAGCAAAGAAAATTAATGGAGTGAAAAAGCAACCTACAGAATAAGAGAAAACAGTTGTAAACCATATATCTGTTTAAGGATTTAATATCCGAAAAATATAAGAAACTCCTACAATTCAATATTTAAAAAACAAACAAACACATAACTGGATTAAAACTGGGCAAAGAACTTGAATAAAAACTTCTTTAAAGAAGACATATAAGTTATTAACAGGTATATGAAAAGATGCTCAACATCATTAATAATCAGGGAAATGCAAATCAAAAACATGAGGTATCACCTCACACCAATTAGAATGGCTATTGTTTTTAAAAAATCTAACAAATAACAAGGGTCCTTGGGATCCTTGTATACCATTGATGGAAATATAAATTGGTATAGCCCTATTATGAACAACAGTATATAGGTTCCAAAAAAATTAAAAAATAGAACTACTACATTATTCATTATTCCCACTTTGGGGTATTTATCCAAAAGAATTGATGTTATTCAATATGTAAATATCTCTTTGAGTTCCTGCCAGCAAAATCAGAACATTTCAGATTTTGATCAATTTATCTTTGATAACACTATTCTCAGAGGCAGGTAATTCATTAGTCTGATGGTATTCATTTTTCCCTTTTATTGCCAAGCTTACTGTGTTTGAGCGAGAGGATGGGATATGGGGATCATATATAACACATAATTTGAATCATGGTTCATCTAAAGCATCTATGATGTCCAGTGACCACTGTTATTTCTACAAATGTACATGGGACACAGATGAACAGACATGAATGAACAAAAATCGTAAGATCATCTTGCCATAATAATCAAAGTCAATCTCTCAATATTTCAGTAAATTATTAGTTTTAGCCTTCTTCTTGTCTTATCTTTCATTCCCACCCTTTTCTCAATAGCAGTTCTAACAAGATGAATGGCAAAGTATGGGAGAAAAGAAGAAACCTCAGTCATTTTCTCAAATAAGATTTTGGTTAAAATGATTGTTGAAGATGAAGATCTGTAGTTTACACGTCAATGTAATGTATTTATCAGCTCCTCTCTAACATTGTCACTGATAGCTGAGAGTTGTTCAATAAAAAGATTGGAATTCAGAGGTATAAAGTAGTAGGAAATGAGTACATGACTTATCAGAAAGGCAGAGAGCAGTGGAAATACATGGGCTGCAACGAAAGAAAGATGGCACTGGGGACTGAACATTACTGAGGTAGACATGAAAAATGATATGGCAATGATTAATAAAATAAAGTAATCTCTCCTGACACCCAGGGAAACAAGGATTTCTTGGGAAAATTTGAGCCTTAGATGAGAACAAGATAAACATGTATTGATTCATTTGTTATATATTTAGTGATTTCCTGCTATGTACTAGACAGTGTGCTATGCACTAAAGATACAAGGAATAACAATATAAGCATGGACCTTCATGGAGCTTGTAAATTTAGAAACATAATGATTACTGTATGTCCACACTAGTTGTCTGAAACACATTCTCTCATTTACTTTGTGTCAGGAATATTTACATCATACTTCATGACATAATAGGAGTAACAGAAAGGAATAATAATCTCTATAATTAACAACAAGGGAAGTTCTTTGGAGGGAAAAATCTTATCTAGGTGTTACATCTGTAGTAATTTGAAAGAGCTTTAAATCTGCCTCTAATCATTTATTCATTTTATTAAAAAGACATAAAAATTTTAAAGGGTTTAAGAAAAATATTTATAAAGTATTACTTTTTATTTACATATAAGTTATCGAATTGGGACCATATGAATTTATATCTAGTCAAATGGATTCCTTAAGCCTCTTTCGGCAGAACAGTAATGATAAATATTGGTCGTGGAGTTAATGTAGATAATTGCCCACTTCAGCTACTACTGCTAACAGATAAATCCCTAGTAAAGAAATTATTGCAGTCAAGAGCATAATCACCATGCCCCAGGGACCTTAAAAGTCTTAATCAAAATAGTTTTTATGTAATTTTTAACAATTTTCTTTACTATCTGAAAAGTAGTGATCATGATCTATTGAAGACATATTTTATTTTTAATCTTTCAAACATGTAACTCTGTGTGCTAGCTGCTCTTTATTCATTTTTCAAATATTAGCTCCTTTGATTCATGTAAAATTCCCTGTGACGGGTGCTCTTTTTCCTCCACTTTGCAGAAAAAGATACTGAGAAACCAGTGTGGTTAAGTAATTTCTCCAAAATAGTGCAGCCAAGTTGCAGATCTGGATTTGCACTAAGGCATTCTGACTCTTAATCAGTATTCCTAAATGTTACCTGTCCCATATCCAAGTTAAATTACTCTGTCTGTTTGTATATATTTTTGCTATTGTGTTTTAAGAAAATCATTAAGTGGGGGCATTTTAATGACACAATGTTTGGAGGGGCCTTGCAATTGGTTTGCTTTCATAATAGATGAAATCACCAACAATTTTCAAGCTGGTTAACAATAAAGTGTGTTTCTTTATATTGTAGTCTACCTTCTAATTCTGGGGCTATAATAACTTGCAGGATACTCATAGGAAATGTGTTTCCCCTTAAAAATAGAAGGTACAGGTTAACAGCTCAAGATTTTGTGATAATAAAGATCCCTGTTTCCTGCCAGTTCTTTGAGTTTCTGCTCTTGCTCACAGCCGCAGCCGCCCTGTAGCTATTAAGTCATAGAGAGATGGGGAAATCATAGATACCATGGAATTCTAGAACCATGCACAAGTTGGAGCGATCAGATATAGAACTCAAAACATTCCGGAGCAAGCAGATCTGCAGAAAGGAAATGGTTACATTTATGAGGACAACCCTGACATCTCTGAGGAAGTGGAAGACTTTCTCTCTCTGCTGGAATGAGTCAAGTAGATCCAGATTTATTTGCTAAATTCTAAGATTAGATATATGTGTGGTATATGGCTTCATTCCAAGGCACTAGCATCTATTGATTTATAAATGATCTGGAAATATATAGACATAAATGAGCATCTGGAAATGAAGGATATAAATCAGTGAAGGTTTGTGTCATAGGAGCCAAGGGAAGAGAATGTTTCAAGGAGGGACAGTCAAGAGCATAAAATAGTCCTCAGAGATAAAGAATTAAAATTGTCCATTTGATTTTATACAAGTTTGTTTTGATTTTTTTTGAATTCTAATATTTTTCTTTCATCAGAAATCTGCTTATGCAACATTAACAGTTTTAATAACTGGAGCAAATGTAAAATTCCTATTTATAGGAAAATTATCTAACATTGTTATACAGTAAGTTGAGTATCTGCTTCAGAGAACAAGCAGGGGCATTAGGACAGCTACGTCATGGCCCTCAATCTCTACCAACACTTTGGGGCTTGTGTGGGATTCTGTGTGATGGTTGATTGATTATTGCCAGTTTCCCTGGGAGCTTGTATTTGGATATCATCAGTTTTGAATAGCAGATTCTACAGAGTAACCCTCTAGGAATGTCTCCTAAGGAGCAGGTGAGCTCACCATGAGACACGAGACAGTTAGCAGAAGAGAACTGATACCTAATGTCATTTTACTGTAAAGTGCTTTGCATATACATTGGGAGGGATGTGTTAAGTGCAACATCTAGAGTTCGGCATGGACAGTATTATCAATATGTACATAATGTACCGTGCTGTGTCATACCTTAGTACATGTGCATAGCTATTTTCCTCTGCTTGATATGCAGCCTCTTGTCTACCTTTTATGTGTCAAAAATTAACTGTATTTCCACTACTGAGAAGCATCTCCTGGTCTCAAAGACAGGATTAGGAATCTGATTATTTTCTCATAGTAGAATCAGACCCATTGGTTTCCAAAATAGATTATGAACTCTTTTAAGGCAAACATTGTATTATTCATCGTTTTGTCCTAATCTACTGCTTGATACACATTATACATCTTAGTAACTATTGTTTAACTGAACTAACCTCCTGAGATGTGATAGCTGCCTATCACATTTGGAGGCAGCTTCAGAAATGGTTCTCAGTGACTCTCACCTTCTCAGAGTCATACCCTTGTGTGGGCTGGACCAAGTAACTTGACTCTACAAAATAAAATACAGCAAAATAAATGGGATGCTTCTCATATTAGCTTTCAAGGACCTGGGATTCTATATTGCTCATACTTCCTCTCTTGCCCTCTTGTTTGCAAAACTCTGATGCTGTGGAAAAGGCCACAGGGAAAGGTACTAAATAAGGGTGGTCTCGGGTCACCAGCCAATGAGGAACTGAAACCCTCAGTCTACTGGCTCATGAGGATGTAAATTCTGTCACCAACTTGTAAATAATGGAAGACTATCAACCCCCATTAAAGCCTTAAGATGACCGCAGCACAGAATGACACTTAATTACAGCTTTGTGAAAAAAGTGCGTAGCCAGAGGACCTAAAGATAATAAATGCTGTTGTTTTAAGCCACTAAGCTTTGGAGTATTTGTTATATAGCAACAGCTCAATTATCCAATCAAGCCAAAAGCCTAAGGTAGACCCCAAAATTATTCATTTGATTAGACAGGAGATATCAGTCAACTGATGTGTTCTGTGCAAGACCTGGAAAGTGAAACTTTCCAAAGAGGAGACTTCAGAGGCATCCAGATACAATAGTAAACTATAGCAAAAGAGGGTCCATGTCTCTGTAGAAACAAAATGTATTCTCGCATTTGAATTTTTATGTTCTTGAGAATTGATTAGAGAATGTGCCATAGGAGTAGAGATCAATAATTTTTTCTCACCAGATATCAATATTTAGAACTGTTTTTTTAAAACAATAATGTGTTAAGTGAGGCACAGAGAGTCTGAGCAATTCTTCTGAGGTTAGATGACAAGAGTTATATAATCAAGAAATATAACACACCTCTGTATGATTCTCAAATTTAGGCCCTTTCTACTACTGTACTAGGCTGTCAGAACCTACATCAATTCCATTCCTCCAAGAAAGAAAAGGTAATATGTGCTTATAGCCTAAATTGATCTATAAATGATTCAACTAGAATCCTGTGCCGCTAACATTAATATCTGAGATTCTACTTATTCTAGAATTATACAAGGAAAAAGACTGAATAATAAGACTTGATTTTAGAGATAGAGACAAAATTACATGCAGAAGAAATTGCTCTGTAGGTTATGATATAGCTGAAGTGCAGCTTTGAGTTTCAGCTTGATGGCCTTTTGTATCATGTTTCCTTGGTACAATGTAGAGAGATGAGAGGAACAAAACTCAAAATAGATCCAAATAGACCTCTTAAAGATAAGGAACAAAAAAATCGACATGGGAAGTGATGGTGACATGTCATTGAACACATTCCATGAAAAACATACTGGAAAAACAGCAGATATTCAATGGTCTAAATGACATTTGCTGAAGCAGAACATACACTCATAAATATAAATGATGATACAAAGTTAATATTGTGACAAAAAATAACATTGGCATCGAACTTATTATATTTATGTATCTGTACAAGATTTTCCCATATTCACAAGAACCCTCTGACATATGACTTATATTTTCCGTTTTACAGATGAGCAAGCTAAAGCTTGGAGAGGTCTCATAAATTACAAAAGTATCTATGCAAAACCCAATTACATGATATAATAAAAGAGGTACAGGATTTTAGGGCTGGAATGACAGATAAAAATTTATCAGAGGAGTTAGGGCATGGGTCAGAATTTGAAATGCAGAATTTAAAGGTACAAGGTTTTGGGCCTAGAGAGAAAGCACAGCAGTGATTTCTCAGCAGCAAGAATGTGTCTGGATTATTTAGGGAGCAATGGAGAGCCTGTGTGAAATGAGAATAATATGCCTGGGATGGCAGAATGTAAACATTAACTTTGTCCACTTTGTTTTGAATTAATAGAACAGATGAAAATTAAAGAACGAAAGATTTCCACAAAATATTGGTTTCCTCATCAAATGCATCCCTTCTTACTTATTATTACTTAAAATAGTTCATACTCTGTTTTGCTCTTATGATCTTTTCAAAATTCTTGTCTGGATTTTTTTTATCTCTTATTTTATCAGTGAACTTTACATCATTCAATCCTTCTTTCCCCCAAATATTTTATTACCATTCCCTTCAAATTCCACTTTTTTTATAAGTCCATAAAACCTAATTAAATCTTTACATGTTTTTATTGCAGAGAATCTGGTTAAAATAAATGTAATAAGGGGGAAAAAGATAAAGAAAAGTAAATGCTCAGCTTTTAAAAATTATTATTCTTTTTTTTCCAAGTTCCCTAACTGCATTTATTTCATCAATTTCTCCCTCATGAATTATAGTTGGCAATGGATTCATGGTAAGATTAACTAAGCAAAGCCAAGACCATTAATTTATGAGTAACTTCTATTCATTCTTTATTTATACTGCTGCATAAAAGGTCATGTTTTTATGCCAAACTAAATGCAACTGTAAAAAGCAGGAAGACATTTATTAGCAAAACACTCATAAAACTCTCTGACCTGTGTGGTCAGAGACAGTACAATACTAAGAGCAAAGCCACAAAATAAACTAAAGCCTAAACTGATTTCACAGTTTAGCATGATGAAGAAACTGGGAAAGAGTCAAAGTAATTCCTTATGTTTCTTTAATTGATATTTTAAACTTGTTACACCCAAGCCTGATGTAAATAATATATTTGCATTTTATGCTTAGCTTATTTTCTGTTGCTACCTTTGAATATATATTAAAGGAAAAGGAAAACAAAAACTTTATTTTTTTTAATCTAAGTATAGTTGGTATAAAATCTTTTATTGGTTATATTAGTTTCAGGTGTACAATATAGTGATTCGACATTTTTATATCTTACAATGTGGTCACCCACTAATTATAGTAATCATCTGTCATCATGTGAACTTATCACAATATTATTGACAATATTCCCCTTCACCTTTGACCCATTCCCTACCCCCTCCCTTCTGGTAACCATCCCTTTGGTCTCTGTTTCTATGAGTCTGTTTTTGTTTGTTTGTTTTGTTTTGTTTTTTTAGATTCCACATATAAGTGAAACCATATAGTATACATAACCACAATTTTAATTTCTATTTATTTTTCATAAATGTCAACTTAAGAATATTCTTTTGTAATGAATATGGTTTTAACTTTTGATAATAAAATAAATTGTTATTTGTTTCTTGAAATAATATGCCTGATTCCAAATATTTAGCTTAAGTGACTTCTTATTGGAAGGGGACCAAGTATTAAAAATGTGAAAAGATATAGATGGCTATTAATTTTAATAATCTAATAAAATATAAAACTTTTAAAGCTTAATTTAAGTACATCTGGTCTAAATGGTCCTCCTCCCTGCAGAATTGTGTCAGTTTAATTTTGGGGTACTTCTGATACAAGTAAGAAAAAATGTTATAAAATGCCATTTGATATTTTGGACACATTTCTGTAGACTATATAATGAAAAATTTTAATTGTTTCATTTCATGAAACTATTTGCCATGTGACTGATTATTGTTAAGTTACAAACCACCTTATAGAAGTGCCTTAAAACTTTATCATTCATATCGCTCACAAATCTGTGGGTTAACTAGGCTGCAGGCACTTCTCATTTAGGGTCTTTCTCATGTAGTTGCAGTCAGATGGTGGTTGGAGCTGGAGTCATTTCAAAGGTTTCCTCACTCATACATATGACACTTAGACTGGAAAGACACAAAATGTTAAGGCTCCTCAGGCCATTTTCTCTCTCTCTCTCTGTCTCTCTGTCTCTGTCTCTGTCTCTCTCTCTCTCTCTCTCTCTCTCTCTCTCTCTCTCTCTCTCTCTCTCTCTCTCTCTCTCTGTCTCTCTCTCCCATTCCCTCTCCCTCTCTCTTTCTTCCCAGGTAACCATACTTCTTACATGCAGGCTTAAGGTTCCTGGAGTGAATGTTCCAAGAGAATTGGCTGACTCTGCATGGCTTTTCAACCCATCTTTGGAAGTCACACAGTAGCTTTTTTACCACTTTCTATTCCTTGAGATAGTCACAAAGACCAGCCCAAGGAGATTGACACCACGTTGTAACGGAGGAAGAATCAATGAATGTAAAAACATGTTTGAAAACTACCACTTTATGTATACAAACTGTTGTCTAATTTTATTTTGTTACAGAAAATCCTATTTTATTGAAAAATGACTTTAATTTATGAAGTACCAAAAACCAGTAACTCACAATATTTCAACAATTATGGTGCCCACAGATGATTGAAGGCACTTTTCACTCTATTGGCCAGTATTTCCACTAAATAATAGGAAAAAGGTCAAACTCAATTAAATATGATACTCAGTTAACCAATGTAATCAGTAAATAGGACAACTGATTTCCAATGTTTGTTCAACAAATATTTATTCAGCACATAATATATGCTCACTGATCATATGGATTAACTATCAAAGAAAGGCAAGAAAAGTAAAGTACATCTAAACCAACAGTGCGTTTTATCCCCCAGGAAAACAACTAAAACTACATGAATTGTTAACTTAAGGTTAAATTTTAAAGGCCAATTATAACTAAACTAAAAAAAAGGAAGTATAGAAATAAATTAAGGAAACATTAATTTATGAAATAAATTAATAAGGAAAAGATATCTACACTTTTCAAAAAAAAATGTGTGAAGGACATGAAAAAGTCTTTTACAAGTGGAAATACAAATAAACAGATTTGCTGAATATTTAACCTTATTAATAATCAATGAATTGCAAAGGAAACAAAATGAAGTACCATTTCCCTATAAAATTGGCAAGGATAAACCATGGTTTCCAGCCACTGTTGGCAAAAGTATGTTAAATGTTAAATGAAAATGATCACTGGTTGGTGGAAGTATGAGTGGACACAGACTTCTTAGAGGGAAACTTAGTAAAATATATAACAATGCTTACACATATGGATATCCAGAAATTTTACTTTTGAGAAATATTTGAGGATAATATCCACGAGAGATATGATAGAATTTTTATACAAAGAATAAGCATATTAGGGACAATAAATATTAAAATGGTTAATAAAATATGAGCTCAGATAAAAGAAGTGGGAGAACTAATCAAGATTGATTTAAAATAAAAACTTGGAGTTGATTTTACAATGAAGCGTGAGTAAAATGAGGACAGGCTTCGGAGATAAGAAAAATCAAAATCCGGGTAGTAAATCTAATCCAATCTCCATCATTGCCCTTAGTTGACTCTTAAAATTCCATTTCACATCAATCTTTCTCTTTTCTGAATTGCTACTGCATTTGCTACATGCTAATCCTAGAGTATGTGAGTGTTTTGTCATTACTTCTTGTTTCTTTGTTGCCTCGATTAGTTGGTAAGCTCACTAAGGACAAAAACAATGTTTTCTTTGGTATCCCAGGACAGTGATGGGTGAATGGGAACTAGTAAGTATAGATCACTTAGGAATTTGTTGATGGAGCAAACACCAAGTAAGATACAATAGATGAATTAGTCAATTCTGAATATAGATCAGGCATCTGCACAAAGTATTTTTATTTCATTGACTACAAAATTTTACTTTTGGCTTTTAGTTTTTATTTGGCTTTTAATGTAATGATTAATGTATTAAATTAGAATTCATAGAAAGCAGTTAATATAATAAACATTATTACAATTTTATAGCTTAAAACTCTATTTTCCAATTTTCAGTATGGAACTGGGTAGACAGTCTTAATATTCTAATATTATGTATCTGTAAAATACTTTAGAAATCAAAACTATTAAAACAATGTTATTTTGTCTGAATAATATTTATTTCCTTAGTTGGACTTACATATAAGATATAGGGAGAAGTACTACTATTTGCACATTCATTTCCATGTGTATATTTAAAATAACACTGCATGATTCATTGTACTATTGATGGTTAGAAATTATTTATTTATATTTCCAGATGTGAGAAAATGCAGAAAAACTATTTTTCACTTTATAAATTGTCTAGAATAATTAATGAACAAAGGAATCTCAATTATAACAACCAGTTGATCGCAGTAGATGAATCATTTATCCATGCTACTTATTTTCTACCCTGTTTCCCTGAAAATAAGACCTAGCTAGACAATCAGTTCTAATGCATCTTTTGGAGCAAAAATTAATATAAGACCTGGTATTATATTATATTATATTATATTATATTATATTATATTATATTATATTATATTATTATATTATATTATATTATATTATATTAAAGACCGGGTCATATTTAAGACCCGGTCTTATATTATAGTAAAATAAGACCAGGTCTTATATTAATTTTTGCTCCAAAAGCTGTATTAGAGCTGTTTGTCCGGCTAGGTCTAATTTTTGAGGAAACACAGTATCACATGGGTGGGAGTAGTTGCCTTTTACTTTTATAGTATAGATAAGTTCATGATACAAAAGAAGGTGCTCTCTGCCAGAAAGCAATAACACTTGCTTTATAATGGAAAACACTTTGTGGAGAACAGTTCAGGAAAAAAGTCATGCATATCCATGATATCCAAGGAAGCACAAAAACGGAACATGATTTAATGCATCATCCAAAGCCCTACATATTTTGCTTATTTAATCATTTACATCTCATATCACATTAGGAAATGGAGTGCCCTTTGTGGATTCAACTCTAATCTCAGGAAGGAATTTTTCCTATCACTTTCTGTAGGGAAAAATGAAAGACGATGAGTTCAACTGAAAGTTGGTAATAAAATGAAATTGTATTTCTGAATGGAAAATAGGCATTTGGCATACATTTTCATCCTGTTCTTTTTTCTTTTTTCTTTTTTCTTTTGTAATGAAATATGAAAGCACTAAATGAGATGTAAGATAAACTAGAAACTGGCTTTCAGGGACAAATCCTGTCACAATTTCACTGTGCTGCACAACAAGTAAACATATCCAGTAGTTTGTCAGTAACACGTAAAGTAAATTAATCCAAAACATTAAATTCCATCTCATGCAAAAATCTTCCTTCAACTTGAAGGATTCATCAGTATTTCTTCTTGTGTATACACTAACAGATAAATAGTTTTCACTACTGAACTCCATCTGTGACTAAATGAGCTCAGAGCAAGTAAGAAAGCCTGAATGTTTGGATCATAGAAATCAACAACTGCTAACGCTATCTATTCTAATAGGTATAAGGTAATATCTCGTTTAGGTTGTGATTTGCATTTCCCTAATGATTAGTGATGAGCATCTTTTCATATATCAGTTGGCCATTTGTATGCCTTCTTTGGAGAAATGTCTATTTAAGTCATCCATTTTTAAATTGGGATTATTATTATAATTGTAATTATAATTACTATTATTATTGAATTGTAGGAGTTTCTTATACATTTTGGGTATTAACCTCTTGTCAGATATAGGGTTTGCAAGCATTTTCTCCCACTTTGTAAACTACCTTTTCACTCTGTTGATTATTACATCATTTTTATATATTCCACACACAACCCTTCTCTCTCTCAGGGAGTGACTTTGCCTCCCACAACATCAAGACAAAAGCATTGTCAGGAAAGAATTCCTTCAATCAATTTCTTTTCCAACTCTAGATTCCTTTGAATATTAATAATAACAATAATAATAATAATAATCATTTACTGAGAATTTGTCCTATGCCATGGACTCCAATTTTAAATTTCTTTACCCATGCTTCATCTCTAATATGGGGATACAATAGAATCTTGCTTATGGGGTTTTTATTAATTAAATGATTTAAAAACATAAATATTAGTACCAGGTACATAGTAAATATTGAAAAAGTTTTAGCAGTTTTGTTACCAATATAATTATTATCACTATTCTCCATGCATCTCCTCTAATCGTAAAATTGGACATCATACTTAATATCTCCCTTCTTCTCTCTACATGCATTCAATTTATCATTGTTTCCTCTTGATTCTAGCTACTAAATTTATCTTGTTATCCCCATTGTGACTTTCAATCATCTCTTAGACACTTGTGTAATTTAGAATATTATAATTACATCTTAATATGTCTCCCTAGCTACAGATCTTTCACTTTCTAATCCAATCTTTATAAGGCATGAGAAAAGATGCCTTTTAAAGACATAAATTTGTGAAGACATAAATTTGACCTGGTTACTTTCCTATTTAAACATCTTAGTGAGTCCTCATGGGAATAGATATAAGCCTGAAACCCCTAAACATGATGCAAATACTTGCTGCTCAAAGTATGGCAGATAGACCAGCAGTATTAGCATTACTTGTAAGCTTGTTAGACATTAAGGCCCCAACCCAGACCTACTAAATCAAAATCTAGGTTTTATAAGACACCAGGTGATTGCTCTGTCATACCAAGGTAGCTTTTCCAAAATCAGATTCTTTTTTTAAGTGTCGTTTCCTCTTACAAGTCTTTCGGGAGCTCTGTCTTGACCCGTATCACCTATGCTCCTTCCTTTTGCTTCCATAACACCTGTACTTCTTTCATCATAGCTCTACACATAATCATATTATAATTATTTTGTCCCAAATTCAGGGAGATCATAAAATAGATTAATGTAAATATCCATACTATTTTCCTCCAAAGATTCTTCAATGCCTAGTAGAATCACAATATATGACGGATGATTAATAAATGCTTGTTGAACAAATGACAAATGACAAGAATACTGAGGCTTAAAGTGTTTGAATAATTTATCCTATTACATAGTTCACAGGGGATATTAAAGTCTAACCACATTCTCAACACCTAATTTCCCTCCCTCTTGACTCAGAGTAGATGCTTTTCCTCTTAAAATAGTAAACCTTTTATCTTTTTCCTGATTCCAAACCCATCAATTCCTCTGGACATGTATTTAACCAAATATTTGATCTCTCTTATATCTTTAATATTTCCCAATCCAGTTAATCCTTCTCCTCATTCTATAAATATACACATATTTCTCTAATTTAGAAACAAAAATGAAATAGCAGTGTCTTTTTCTTAGATCAAGGATTCTCAAAGATGTTCAGTGTAACACTTGTGGCCAAATGATGTCAAAATTTGGCCTAGTGGACGAAAAAGGAATCTCCATCATCATAGACATTATACAACATTACAAAATATATGGCTCTTATGGGGGTTCACAGTTCTTATTTTTTCAATACCCAGTACATGATCTGGGGCCAAGGTTGGAAGCTGAGTGACCAGTGAGAAGACCTTGATTAGAATCGTGGGTAAAGATAACTGTGACATTGTTTAGAGTCATAGCAATGGAGCTAGAAAAGTGGTTACACTGTAGACATTTTTTAAGGTATTGCTGAGAGGGCTTTCTGATCAGACATAAATATGAACTGAGTCTTGGACGTCATATGACTAATGTGAACTGAGACAAAAATGAGGTCAATTCTGTTAATTTCCTACAAATGTTGTTGTAATATTAAAAATATTAAGGTAGGGAGTACTGGGAAAGAAGTGTGGAATTTATCAGGATCATAAAATGTTTGTTTAAAAAGATGAATGCTTGATTGCTACAGGAAGCTTTCAAAAAGGTATATTTAGTAATATAAGATTTTATTAGTGTTCACATTATAATGGAGAGATATATTAAAAGTTACAGATATGCAAACAGCTATTCAATGATCAAAAAAAATTTATACATGAACATAAGTAAATGGCATTTATAAGGAAGAATCAATGAATCAGGAATTATAACACAAATGATACAATCTTAGAAAAATCTTTTAATGCCTGATATAGTAATTTGCTCCTAGATCATTGCTTGAAAAATATGGCTCATACATTTAATGATTTGCAGGCATTTGGGGAACTGTAGGTGGAAATAACAGATTCTCCATCTTTCTGAGTGATAGGGAAGAAAAAGAATATAAACAAAAGCAAAACAGAGGAAGTATGTTTGAAACATACTCCTACAAAAATCTCTTAGGTATATTTACCAAATTTCCTCACTTGATATTCATATATATACATATACATATATATATATATATGTATATGTATATATATGGTAGACTAAACCAACTAAATTATTCATTTATTTATTCATTCATTCAATGAACTTGTATTTAGTAGTTACTATGTGTCAGCAAATATGGGAGACACTGATGTTGCAGAGATTGAGGTAGAAAGAGAGAGCACCATTTAAATTACATTTAAATTATGGAAATACAACACTGAGTATTCTAATAGTGTTAATGAACATGGCAGTGAAAACACAGAAGAGACTGTGCTTGATCTTGCCTGCGGATGCTGGAAGAGGCTTCATTTAAGGGAGAGCTCTAAGGTGTTTCTTGAGGGAGGAGATTTGCAGCTCTTGGCAGAGGAAAGAACATGTGCAAAATAGAGATGAGTCCAAGGCCATTGCTGCTTTGGGTATTAGAAAGTTAAGGGGAAAAAAATGGCAAGAGGACCAAGAGTCTTTAGGACAGGAAAGGCAAACCTAAAAGTGCTCTATAAGTGATAAGATAGAAATTTGTGTTTTAATCTATTGGTAATTAGGAGTCAAGAAAGTTATTTAAATAAATCATATTTGTGATTTTGAAAGAATTCGGCCAGCTTTGCGTTCTGGAATGAGTGGGTTAACTGGTGGTCATAGGGGTTTATAAAGAGTTATAGAGAGTTTGTTGTTTCATGTGGGGTTTGGGCAGTTAAAAAGATAGCATTTATAGTGAGAGGGAGAGATGAGTCTTTCACCAGAAAACTGAAGAGTCCTTGCCAAGGTAAGGGTCCCAGCTCATTCCTCCAGCTACCAGGAGTATGAATGATGATGGCTCATAGCTTTCCTTTAAAAAGAAGTACTTCAGGCCGTCCTGGTGGCTCAGGCGGTTGGAGCTGCATGCTCCTAACTCTGAAAGCTGCCGGTTCGATTCCCACATGGGCCAGTGAGCTCTCAACCACAAGGCTGCCGGTTTGATTCCTTGAATCCCATAAGGGATGGTGGGCAGTGCCCCCTGCAACTAAAAGATTGAACATGGCACCTTGAGCTGAGCTGCCACTGAGCTCCCAGATGGCTCAGTTGGTTGGAGTGCGTCCTCTCAACTACAAGGTTGCCAGTTCGACTCCTGCAAGGGATGGTGGGCTGTGCCCCCTGCAACTAGCAATGGCAACTGAACCTGGAGCTGAGCTGCGTCCTCCACAACTAGGATTGAAAGGACAACAACTTGACTTTGAAAAAAAAAGTCCTGGAAGTACACACTGTTCCCCAATAAAGTCCTGTTCCCCTTCCCCAATAAAATCTTTAAAAAAAAAAAATTACTTCACTGAAGTTACACACCTTCAGTGGGGGCAGACGACAGCCCACATCCAATAACTGGTATATTCAGCGTTACAGAAAATCAGTCTTCTTACCTCAATTCAGGACAATTTAGAGGTTTCATCTTAATTCTAGATCTCCCTTGGAATCGGCCTGTTACAACTATATTGCAATTCAACTTCTGCCTCTGACCTATTCTACTTTCCTCCTTTAACAAGTGCTGATCTTAAGAGCATTTCTCAATAAACCACCTGCAGAAAAATAATTGGCTCCTGAAGAACGAAATGTAAGACGCTATGGTAAATGACGCAAATACAGGAATATAGGGCAAAGATTTTATATATTATATATAAAATATATATATAAAAATATATATTTATATAAAATATTTATATATAATATATATATAATAACTCATAGGGACATTATTAAAATTGAGGTTGGCTATTGACAAAGTCTTATGCTTGTCCCTTCCCTAAAATATGAAAGATTCCCTTGGTCTGTACTCTTTTTGTATGCATTTTTGGTTCACTCTTGTATTCTTTCAGCAAATATTTATTATTTTTTTCGTACATAAGAAACTTTGCTTAACACTGGGGATGTATGTATTGAATAGAATATGGCCTTCCCCCATCAGAGATTGTGAGTAATTTATAATGACTAAGGATCAGGGAAATAATGAGGCTGAATGATATATAATACTCAGTTCATGAGTGAGCTGCATGTGATCCAAAATATGATGGGAGCCATTGAAGGATTCTGGGTACTGTATAGCATGGTCAGATTTGTAGTTGCAAAAAAAAATCACCTTGAGAAAACTATAAGAAATACATTGGAGGAGAATGAGACTCTAGGTCAAGAGCCCAAGTAAAAGGCAAATTTAATATTACAGGCGATCTATGTGGGGCAGAAGCAAGGTGGTGACTGTAGGGATTCAGATAGGAGGATACATTTAAATTATAATTAGGAACAAAGATGTTACAGAGCTTTGAACAATTTATGAAAGAAGTAATGGATAAAACTGGATTGACTATGAATCTCAGTATTCTATCTTTGCCTGTAAGTTTCCTCTTGTGCTCACTGAACAAATAAAGATGAAACTAGAGAATATAATTTGCTGAAGGAGAATAACAATAATTGGTTCAAGTTTGGACCATAGAAGTCAGAGTGTATGACATCCCCCAAAAGGAGATTACATAGTGAAAGAAATATGGCTGATGAGAGAGTAGGGCAGAGTAGGGAGAAAAAGACTTGTGAATGAGATTGCAAAGAAGTTAGGGAGAGAATCAGGTGAGGATTGGAAGATGATACTGTGAATTGCAAGGCATGAGACAGATTTAAAAAATTATAATAACCATTATTGAAAGCTACAGTCAAGTAGAAGAGGATTAAAAATGACTTTGGAGTTAGCAATCAGAACATTATCTGAAGGCAAAATTAGTGTGATTTTAAAGGAATGATAAAGCAATAGTAAGAACTCAAGCATTGTGGACTGACAAATGAGAGGTGGTGATGAGTTTAGATTATCTTTGGGGTCATCTTAGAAGTGAAAGGAAGAAGAAATAATAAGTAGAGAGAATTCAAAGATAAAGTTTTAAAATGTATTTTACCATATTTCAATTTTTAAGGTGAAAAACACTTGAGCAGAGGGGAAGAAACTAGCAGTGAAGAAAAAACTGTCAATATACAACAAAAAGATTTATGGCTGGAGAAAATTTCCAAGGTCAATCAAGTAGTAGTGATTGCAGTATCCAGAGTAGAGATGTTATATTTTAAATGTAGATAGGTTCATTTCTTCTGAGACAAGAGGAAAAGAATTATTGGTATACGAGTGTTTGTAGGTTGGATAAGGGGAAACAGCTGGTGACAGACACCAGACCTGATGACATTTCTTACATAAAATAGAAAAGAAGTTTTTTATGTTAAAAGGGAAGTGTTAGGAAGCTAGAGGGGGATATAAAAGATTTTGCACACTTGCACTGATTTAGGTGAAAGAACGTGAATGACTATATATAGATGAATTACTAAGAATCACTGAGAAGTCATATGTATTAATGAATCATAATTTTGTAGAGTTGCAAAACTACACAGTTGAAAGATTTTGGCCAGTAACTTTGTGTAAAAAATAGATGATGTATTCAAGTAATGAACATGATTATTTGGACATCTGAAATGGAAAAGTCTGTGTTCGTCTTTTAGGCCAGTGCATTGGCCAAACATTTGTTTTCACATACTCTTTGACCATTACTTTGGGAGATACAAGGGAAAATGCAATCTGTGTGTGTACGTCTGTGTATGTGTGTGTAGAGTAGGGCTCTCAAAATTTGTATCAGATTTTTTTTCATAGATGAATTGTCAAGTCCTCACCTTTTTAAAAGAGCTAACCAATTGTTTTATATAAAATATAACTGAATACCCAATTACTCAGAATTAAGCTTTTATTTTTTTTTCCACTTTGTATCTCAAAAATGTAAAATTGTCATTGAATTTTCAAATGCAGGAAAGAAACCATAGGCTATATAACCAATAAAACTTATAAATTTTGCATCAAAGATACGCTAGCCTTACTGCACACATATAGGTTAAGATCACACACAAAAAATCTAACTATGCTTGAGGAGCTAAATTGTGGTTGCTGTGGAAACAGAGCTCAACTTTAAGGTTTTACACTGTGGTACATTGAAAATTTCAAGCCGACGCTGCAGTAATGTCAGCTTTTTCAGTGAATATACAACATTAGTTATAGGAAATGACATGAATGGAAGATAATGAGTTTCTAAGACTGACAACATTAAACACGTACACATATATGTACACACACACACACACACACACACACACCCTTTTTAGGAGCATAATTAGATATTATGTTTTTTTAAATATTCCATTTTTCCTTGTTCCAGTCCATTTGAGCTGCCATAACAGAATATCATAAACCGATGGCTTATAAACAGCACACATTTCTTTCTCACAGTTTTAGAGGCTGGGAAGTCCAAGATCAAGGTTCCGGAAGATTTGGTATCTGGAGAGAATCTGCTTCATAGAACCTGGTTGATAGACTCATCTTTTTCCTGTGTCCTCACATGGCAGAGGGGTGATGAAGCTCTCTGAGGTCTCTTTTATAAAGGCACTAATCCTATGCATGAGGTCTCCCCCCTCATGACCTAATCACTTCCCAGAGGCCCCATCTCCAAATAACCTCATGCTGGAGGTTAGGATTTCAACTTGGGAATTCTGGGAGGGCACAAGTACTCCATTGTATTCCTGAACTTTGTTTTTCTAAATCATTTCCAATGGCAAACTCTCACTCTCATGACATTTATAATAGTATTCCAAAGGTTTCTTATTTTATTTGGACAATATTGGTTACAGATAATCTCTAATATCTCTCATCAATCATTCCACAGATGCGCTGTAAATAAATTATGAAGAATTTATTAATCCATGAGAGTTTTAAGATTAGTTTATCCCATGGGCAATACTGAACATGTATAAATTTGAATACACATAGATATATAGACATAAATGCAGCAATAGAGAAAGTAATGTCTCTTATAGACCAAATATGTAAACAAGTACAGATACATTTTCATATCCTCAGATAAAAGAGTGCTGCTGTATAGACAGAATATACTTCATTTAATCATTTACCTCATATGTCTGACATCTCTCTATATTGTCATACACATTTCCCAATGTAACTCAACTAAAAGTATTCTAAAAGCAGCTTCGGGCTCAGATGTTCCCCATTCTCTACACCCAGCACTTTCTTATCGGAGTCACACTACTAGTCCGACTCCATATCCCTCCTTTCTCTCATTGGAGTCTCAAAGTTAAACATTGTCACCACAGCCAGAGATGTCCTCCTCTCATTTCACTGATGCTGGCCTTCTGGCCTCACCTTCCCTGAGGCCCTGGTGCTGTCTCTGCAGGTGATGTTGGCTCACCTTTATGCTAATTTTGAGGGTGGCTATTGCTTTCTGGTCACTCTGTTGACATAGGACTAACACAATAGACTTTTTTTTTTAACCTTGCTGTTGCTCCTATTAACTTCTTAATCTCTCCTCCATTTCTTGAATCACTGAACTGAGGTCAGATAAAGAATTCATCCATATAGTGAACAATTATTTAATTAAACACTCAAACAGGGATCATGATTTTTTTCCTATTTGCAATCTACATTTTTTGGTGCTGTAATGCTTTGATTTATTATTTCAATTTAATACTTAATCATCCCTTTTTATCTCTTTTTGAAACTTTGCACAAATCCCACCAGAACATGAACTGAAAGATAACATAAATAGCAATTCATAGTGTAATATTTAAAATTATTCTGCCTTACCATGGACAATGGACCAATGTCCATTTTCCACTCAAAGAAATGATAGTAGGAACAGTTTTTATAGCTGCTCTAGTGTTTTACCTACATTAATGTTTGATCTTCACAAAAATAGCAATCCCTATTTTACAGATGAGGAAACAGAGTCACAAAGAGTTTAATAACTTGTCCAAATTCTCTCAGCTAATAAGGGGCAGAGCTGTGATTTTTATAGAAAGCAAGCTGGCTCCTGATTCTGTGATCTTTTAGTATTCTGCCTCTTCATGCTGAGATAAGGACAATTGAATTTCCTATCAGGTACAGCTTCCTGAAAGTTCAGGACAAGCCCTTGCATATTACAATATATAATTCTAAGGTCTCAATTAGGCCGTCAGCTCCAATAGGTCCTTTCAAATTATCTGTAAGAGCTTAATGTGAATAAAGTTCCTCGATGCCTATGTTGAGAAGTATATAATTATAAACGGGGTATGCAAATGAAGTATCTTTCTCTGGAGACTTCTCTACTATGGAATTTGATTTAAGTATTTTTACAGTTCTGATTAAAATGTAGCTATTAAATGCAGTGATAGATAGAATCTTTTGTAGTATGATTTTTTTCTTCTACCCCAAACATCAGCAAATGTTAAATAATGTTGAGGCCATGATTGCCTTTATTTGGCAATTCAAAAGAGTTCCCCCTCATGTTCAGTTTTCAACTAGTGTTCTTGAAATTCATACAAAATAAATAATATTAATATAACCATAATTAACTGGGAGGTTATCATGGAAAATCATAAACTAAAATAATTATAGATTTTTAGGAGGTATTTTTCTTTAAGAATTATAAGCAGAATTTAAATAATACTAATGTAACCACAATTAATTGGGAGATTATCATGAAAAATCATATACTAAAAGAATTATAGATTTTTAGGATGTATTTTTCCTTAAGAATTATAAGCAAAGTTTGTCAAAACAAATACATAAATATTGTGTGTGTTTCTTAAGTAACATAGTAACTGAAATAAAAAAAAGCTATGAAAAAGAATATTCCTTTTTTCCTTAATCAATCATCAAGAGTAAACTTTTGAAATCTTCACATTATCTTTGAAAATTCTCTTTCCTTATTCTCCAAATTCATCTATTTATTCATTTTAATTTTTCTATTTATGGGAATTTCAATTTTTACCTTTACAAAATATATCACATATATAATCAAAATAAGACATACTCACAGTTTAAACAGTCATGATTTAGCATTAGAAAAACATCATTTGTTAGTCCCTTCCTTTCTTGATCCTCGCTCCTTAGAAGTAACCACTTTCAAAGCTTCTGTATTCAAGTCTTTGAGTTTTATTCGCATACTAACCGCCATATTTATAAACAACCTAATGAGGCTGCCTTTATTATTCAATTTCGGGCATCATTCTGTATTACAATGAAAGATGAACTTTCTTACCTTGCTCTCACCCCTATTTGCTGTGTTCAGTAGTCAATGTTTTCATTGTTATGACTATGGAAGATCGCTCCCAGCAATGCCATGTGCTATATAACGATCGCTTTCCTTTCTTTAAACATGTTTTGGGTTTTTTTCTTTTCCTATATGTATTAACTATACAATTTTTTCTTTTGTTTGATTTTCCATGAGTTGTTTATTAATTTAGCTGAAAGCTTTCAGACATAATTGTAACATTCTCCAGGTCCTCAGATACACTACATAGTTTATCAATTTACTTCGTAACTTTATAATTCCCACTTATAATTCTGGAAGTTTTGTTCATTCTTTGCTTCTTATCAAAAACCACTTCTCCTCTAGTCCATTTGGATCTTTGGGACTGAAATCACAATGTGTCTCTGCTGGGCGATAGAGGTAACCACGCCAGGCAGCCTTGTAATGTAGAGTCCTATACACCCCTGGCCCTGGCGACTAACTCAGGAATGATGGGCCAGCAGCACTAACAGCTCAATTCAGCTATACAGACCTCGGGAGAGAAATTTATCTTCCCGCCTCTGAGATCACGAGCTGTAAGGACTATATATTAGGCTGGAGCTGCCAGCAGCGCCCTCCCCTAGCCACATACAGGATGTGATGCAAATTACATTATGTTGCATAGTGATGCTTACACAGAGAGGAAAGCAAATTTAGGGTAGGGGTGGGGGAGAGAAAGAGGCCCCCCCAAACAATGTTTTCACCTCTAGAACCAGCCACACGGAAGCGAATATTTTTTATTTTATAGAGTTATTTTGAGCTGTACTTGTTACTTATAAACAAAAGGATAGTGAAAAAAACCTACTTTTTTTGTAAGTGAAATTAAAACTGAAAAATACCAATTGCCTGTCTCTGATTACACACGGTGAATGCAGAGGCAGGTTTTCAGTCCGTGCCTCTTCTCCAATGCACTATAGCTTCTTGCATGTCACATATAAGAGCACAAACCCTGCACTTACCTTCATCACAAAAACTGTGATGAAGGTAAGTGCTGGAGGCTTGTTGGCATTCATTATTTGTAATCTTATTAAACAAACAACTGAAAGCCAAAAAGCACAGTTAGCACCTCTTATGTATCCATCTCTGTGTCTGGCATTTTTTCTCTGGTAAGTTGTTAGGTTCAAACATAAAACAGTGGTGAGGGGGCATATATATATTATATGCAGACCCATACATATGTGTATTCATATACAGATACACATACATATACAAAATGACCTCATAACATGTGATACTATGCATACATCTCATTAGTCCTGATAAGAATACTGTCCAGAGAGCATGTGACAAACTTTAGTTTCCTGGCTTCCTACATATTTCCACTTGGCCATCACTGAGCAAGCTGTTCTGTAAAGTTATCACATGCTGTTAGCTTTTCCATGACATCTTTCTTTAGTTTAAATTGAGAAAAGTAATTTAAAAGTTCCTAATTTTATATGTGTATTATATATCTATAAATAAATAATAGCATTTTGCCAATTGAACTAGACATATTTCCCTAAACTAAAATCCCAGTGGTTTCATTTTACAGGGTCGTATTGAAATTTCTTTAATGAAAATGACAATTAAAAATGTAAAATACTAAATACCAATATTTACTACTTGCCCACATATTTTTATAGTCCCTCTAGACATTTTCTACTTTATGATGTGAAAAGAGATAAAACAGGACTGAACAGAGAGGGAAATCTGCTAAAACTTTGCAAAGGGGATTATTTGCTGTCAATGGTGTAAAAGAATGTTTACTCTTATTTTCTTGGATGGGTGTTTCTTCATCATCGTCATCAGAGTCATCATCATGATTTCAACCTACAGTTACTCTAAGGCTATGTAAAAAAATACCTTCAGTCAGTTGGAGAAAAACAAATACCATATGATCTCCCTTATATGTGGAATCTAAAGAAGTGAATAAATGAGTGAACTAATCAGAAACAGTCTCAGAGACATAGAGGAAAAACTGAGGGTTGCTAGATGGGGGAGGAATAAGGGAGAAGGGGATTCGAAAGCACAAATCGGTAACTACGATATTGCCATGGGGATATGAAAGACAGTTGGGGGAATATAATCAATAATGTCATAAAGATTTTGTAGGGTGTCAGATGGGCACATGTCTCATTAGGGAGACCACTTCATGGATAGTGTAGATTCCTGACCACTGCACTGTACACCTGAAGCTGAATAATATTGTACGTCAACTATAATTTAACATACATATATAGTCATGGGATATGGAGTACAGCATAGGGAATAGAGTCAATGGAATTGTAATAGATACATCTGATGTCAGAGGGACAATAGATTGGGGGAGGGATTTACCATTTTGTGAGAGGTGAAATTTCTAACTATAACATTATTTTGTACACCTGAAACTAATTAAAAAAAATACCTTCGTTTGAATTATCCAATGTATGACCATAGTTTTCAATTTTCAAATTGGAGATATTCTCGTTAAATATGTAACAGTTTTTCTTATGAAATATTTTTAAGTTCTGAAACTGAAAGTCCCTTAAGTATCTTTTGTCTTATGGCTTAATATAGTGAATACTTACAGTATCTGCGAGAACTGGCCTAAATTTTCGGCAGTGCTAATTTGTCCATTTTAGACATATTGATTTACAAATGGGACACTTATAGGCTATAACGGATGTATATGTTACTAGACCCCAAATACTCTTTCTTTACAATCTGCTTCTCAGTTTCAAAAATAATTACCTCTACAATTCTGTGAAGATACAGAGATGAATGGGATTCCTTTTTTTTTTTTTTCCTCCATGTCTCTGGGTTATTTGTAATGTGGTTCATTTACACTCCTGCCATCAATGCTCTGGAATGATAGAGAATCAGCAGTGCATGCCACCCATATAATGAAACAGAGTTTGAGGAAGGTGGAAACTCATCCTGCTACATCTGCGTTCCCCTGGTCTAGGTTACACTAAAATATTAGAACTGGTGTGTTTGTTATGAACTGAATATTTATGTCCTCCCAAAATTCATATGTTGAATCCCCACCCTCCAACGTGATGGTATTTGGGAGGAAATTAGGGTTAAATGAGGTCATGGGAGTAGAGGTCATGATGGGATTAGTGTCTTACAAGAAATCAGAGACCTTTTGTTGCTTTCTCTTTATCTCTCTGTCGTGTGGGGGACCCTGCTCGCTGAGCCATTTGTCATGCAGGCGGCCTGCGGGGTCTCTGCTCCCACACCCCACATAATAATGCAAGATATGGCTAGGCCAAAAAGGAACACCCACGGAGCCATAGGTAGGGGAGTCATACCTCTATATTCTCGCTGGCGGCTGGGTTGGAGACACAGGAGCCACACAATTCCCAACCCTCACTGCGCCGCTTGCAGGCTCAGCCACCATATTCTTGCTAGCCCCCATTTGCAGCTAGCGTAGCCACAGCAGTTATATTAGTGCCCAATGGCTCACTGGTTACAGCTGACAGCCAACTAGCCACAGCTGCTGGCCATTTGATCACAGTCGATAGCCATTTACTACCTGAGCCAGCACTTTTCTATGTGAGGCCGAGAGCCTGGAAACTGCTTTTTGGGGCTCTGTCCCCACACTCTCTTTCTCTTCCCCACCCCCTACCTCCTCTCTGTCCTCCAAGTGGGAACACAGGAAGAGAACCGCCGTCTGGCCATCGGTAAGATAGGAAGAGGGTCCTCAACAGACACTGAATATGCTGGCACCTTGATTTTAGACCTCCCCTGCCTCCAGAATTATGAGAAATAAATGTTCCTTGTTTCAGGCACACTGTCGTATTATTCTGTTATAGCAGCCTGAACCAAGGCGGTAATTGATACGGACCTTGGAAGACCTCCCAATCAGTAACATTAGCTATATGACCTTGGAGAAGTTATGACTCATTTTCCTTCTCTATAAAATAAGTATTATGATAATGTAATTGTAAGAATTAAATGACTTGATATTTGTAAAGTGCTTTAAACAGTGCTTGGCATATAGTAATTGTCAGCCATGTAATTGTTGTAGTTGTAGGAGCAGTTTTCTTTTTAAATACTGAGTTTTAGCACTGTCTTTGGATAACACTGCTGTTTTAAAAATAGGAATCCTAGTTTTAAGTTCAGAAAATAGGGGCCTTGTTGTAATCAAGACACTTTTGGCTCCAAGTGATGGTAATCAACTCAATAGGCTGATCAAATAACTACTTTATGATCTCGTATGATTGAGCACAACTGAGTTCAGGGTCTAAAGATTCACGGGTTTGACGATATCATCAATTTTCATCAGTTCTCCTTCTCTCTGTCTCTCATCTCTCTCTTTCTCTTTCGCTCTCTTTCTAGTTGTCAATTCCTCTTTCTTTTGTTGACTTTATCCAAGCACGTGTGCTCTGCTAGCCCCTTCAAGACTTCACTAGCTTTTTGTAGCCACTACTGTTCATGCTTTCTTTTCACTTTCCATCCCTTTAACACAGCTTGGCAGTTACCCTCAAAATCTGGGGTAAGAGTCAGGGCCTGTCCAATTGTGTGGTTTTGCTGACCTTGTGGTTATCTGATGTCATCTCTGCTTTACCTCTTGAAATATTCAGAATCCTGCTGCTACTTCCTCAGGAGTCATTGCAGCTCACCACTTGCAGCAGGAGTTCTGGATTCAGGTATTGAAACTTCTGTAGCATTTACTGTGTCCCCTGGTCAAATAACTTAACTGCCATTTCTACATCTCGAAAAAGGGGATAATTATATGACTATTGCAAAAATCAGTGATGCTGAAATAAGATAATCTATATAAAATCACCTTAGTTTCTAATGTTGATAAAATTATCACTCCTTCCTGGGCCACCTAGAGACAGGTAATTGCAGCACATGAGAATCCTTATGAGAAAGAAAAGGTTGAGAGAGTAGAATTTGGAGGGGGTTAGTTAGAGCAATTAATTATGTTCAGGGGAGCAAGAATAACTACACTCCTTAAGTTTCATCTTAGGACCTAGTGTGATCATTGCCTCTGCTTTCCTTCTTTTTTTATTTTTTGCTATTCCTGGCAAATTCTACTATTTGATGTATTCAGAACATGTAATTCTTGTTTGATTCCAGAGACTGTCAAATGAATAAATAATATGTTCGTACTTCAGGCTTCATCTGGTTTTATTCCGTGTTGCTATTTTTGCTCACTTGCTGTGCTTCTTTGTGTCCTACTTCCTCCTCTACCTTCTTACAGATAAAATCTTAGATGATTTCCTTTCATTTTAACAAGCATTTCAGAATGATCAATATATACCTGTGCAGCTCAGAGGCCAGGTATGCTTATTAGTTCTCAATAGTGACAAAAATGCTTTCCACAAAGGCTTTTATTGCATTAAAATCCATTTAGCAGCCATGTTCTTTCTTTGGCAAACCTGTGAAGAGGTCATTCACTTCCTTCAAATTCTATGGCTCTGCTCTGTGAATTTGCGATGTGTGATGACTAGAAAGGCTATGAAGCCAATAGCCCTTTCCTTTCTCTAGCTCAACTCTGTCTTGGCATAGAGGTATTTTATTAAAACCTTTCATGGACTTTATTATTCACCCCTTACCTGTATCAATGGTTTTCATTAAATTTTCATTCTGTGATGAGGTAAATACTTTTTTTTTTTAAAAAAATAGCCATTTAAATAATCCATAACCAAATATTATTAACCTCTTTGAAAATAGTTCCCTCTCATTTTTATTACTATTCCTTTTTTTGTTTTGTTTTTTGAAATTGTACTTTTAGAGTAGGAGGGAAGGGTATTCATAGCCCCTGGTCATTTATTATCTATCTGCAATAGCTGAGGGGCAAGATCACTTAATTCTTTGAGAGGCAACTGTAGGAGAAATTATCAGACCAATCTCTCTATTTCAGATGGGCACTTTGAATAGCCATTTTTATCACATGACATTGAGGTTCACCTTAGAAGCTGATGATAGTTGACCAAGGAAATATGGGACCACCATACATATAAGTTATGGGCTTTTCAAGCTCAAAACACTGGCCTTCAAAAGGAAAGCTGGGCTCTTTGAGAGTCTATAAAGTTTTCTACATTCCACATTTTTGCAAGCTGAAAAGGAAGAAGAGAGCTCTGTCTCAAGCTACAGGAGATTGACGGCCATTTCCAGAATGACTTAGGTAATTCTCCAATTGAAGAGACTGAGAATTTTGGAGGGCGATTCCTACCCCCATTATCTAAGATGACAATATTAACCTCAAGTCCCTGTCTATAGCATTGAGAAGATGAAACATAGATTAAGCATTTTGAAGAGACTGAAGAAATAACACCTATGCACTTTCATGTTCTATGCTATCTCAACATTTATATATGCTATATATATATATTTATATATCTCAACTTAATATATGCTAGCTGTATGTATCAGGCCAAATGCTTTCTGTGCCTTACTTTATAGCTTTAAAATTGGAAGATTCCAGAGAAGTTTCTAATATATTTTCATGCAAATGATCATGTTACCATTATCTTTAGGGAAAATAACTGAGGAGTTAGAAAAATCACTAGCTTATGGATTTTAATGGTGACTAAATTTGTCATGTATTCTCATTTATACTCTAATATTCTAGTATAGTGGTTCTCAAAATGTGATCCCTGGACCGTCAGTACCAGTACCACTGGGAACTTGTTAGAAATGAAAACTTTTCAAACTTACCTTAAACCTATTGAATCAGAAACTCTGATGGTGGAGCCCGACAATGAGTTTATTAACAAGCTCTCCCGATGGATCCTAAAGTTGGAGAATTCCTGTTTTCTACTTGACCAGTAGTAGTTCTTTGGCTTTAGTGTCCTTTAGTGTGCAGACTGTTAAAATTGAAGATTCTAGCAACCCTCAAAATATAATAATCCTGATTCAGGCCACACAATATCATCAGATAATTGGGTCCCAGATAATTGCACAAGAGGGAGCAGCCCATTACGCTTGATGCAGGCACTCCTTGTAATTTTCTGTGTTAGACAGAATTGCTTAATATTAAAGTTGTTCAACTTTCTATCTACGCAAAACGAAGGCTTATTGTTTATATTGTCCTGAATCTTTATTTTAGGTTTCTGCAAACCAGTTTATCCAGTCCCCAAAAATATAGTTTCCAAATTATCACATGAACATTTGTTGTGTGACTACTAACAATCTACAATGAACATTCAATGTTCCGTATGTTTCTTAGGATGTGCTTGCACTTGGAATGTTATTTTAACATGTATAATCAAGTTCACACATACATTGTATTACACTAAATAAATGTAATACAGTCTAAATCAGTGTAAAACTAGACTAAATCAGTCTAGTTTTCTCACATTTGTTAAAGATTCCTCTTCTTTTGTGATTTGAAATCATGTTTTTTAACCAACGACAAAAAAACTTTTGATAATTCTGTTTTAGGTAGCTTTCACCATTGGAGGTTAGTTTATGTAACTATTTTAACATTCTCCTTCTACAGGCTGAGACTGAAAGAATGTGAAGAATTTGTTCGTTTATTACACAGGACTGCTGCACTGATGGTGTCACAAGTGCTTTTTTAGTTTGGTAGCTGCCAGCAGAAATACCAATTTTAATGAAGCTTTGCACAGGCTCTTATCTCTTGCTGGGACTGACTCTCTTATAAATAGCTTGGTCATTGACTCATCATTAGACTCATATCAGGAACCAGCCTGCACTCCTCTAGCTTACTCAGAGACATGCCCTGCTTTATGGCTCACAATTTTATATTCATATAGAGTGGGTAATTCTCACTTAATGGTCTTATTTTTCTCCACTATTTTATATTACCACATGGAAGTGTGATCATTTTGTAATTTCTAGGTGGCTGAATTTTTGAGATATGCTCTTGCTGTGTGAGCAACTTGTCAAATGTAAATGGTATTATTCTACTCCTTTATCATCAGGAATACGTCAGCATCTTTCTCTCTCTCTCTCTCCCCCCCCCTTTGTTTGTGTGTGTGTGTATGTATGTGTGTGTGTGTGTGTGTGTGTATGTGTGTTTAGGACAAGAGAGGAGAGAATAAATGAGCAAATAAGCAAGATTTGGGTAAGACATAAATATGGGTGTATGAGTCACATATTAGACAGAGTAACTTTACTATTTACCATAACAAACCTCCCTCAAATCAAAGTGTGTGTGTATGTATGTATGTGTGTGTATATATGTGTATATATATATATATATATATATATATATATATATATTATATTTTTCCTCATGTCATTTCCACATGTCATTGTCTATCATGAGTAGCATAGATACCCTGGGATCTGTTTTTGAAGGGGTGACTTAAGGATCTGGGATCCTTTTATAGTGCGGATCCACTCTCCTGAAGTCATTTGCTTGTGGCTATAGAAATAGGGTTGAAAGGGAGAAGGAGGGAAGGAGGTAGGGAGGAAGGGAAGGAAGCAGGGGGCAAAGAGAGAAAAAAAATCTGGACTTTTAGGATTTATCCTTGGATGTGAGAGTACTTCATTTCTTCCTGTATTTTATTGGCCAAAACTAATCACAAATTCACAACCTCACTACAAAGAAGTTGCCAAATGTCCTAATGTGTGCTCCAAAATGTTCAATGGAAGTGGTAAATATCCAGACAGTTCCTCCTGGTCACCAGAATCCTTTTCATTATTCCTTCCATATAGAACACATTTAGCCTTTCCCAAAGCTGTCAACCCCCAAATTCCATCAGTCATGACAACCATCTCAAAATCTAGGCTGTATAAGTGATATTGACTCTTCTCGATTGGATCCAAAAATTACTTCTTTGGGTCTAGAGACCTATTGCCAAAAAGATATGCTATTTGCACACTTTCCTCCCAAGAACTACTCAGTTATTTGATGGTGAAACAAGAAGAGCACAAACACACAATATTCTTATTCTGGGAGTAAAAGAAAAACACAAAAGTTACTGGTCTGCAGTAATGCATGATGCTGCCAGGCAGACTATATGAAAGCCCTTTCCCAGGCTAGGGAAGTTTCTTGACTGGACACCAAGTCAGCTATCTGGAGGGGCTTCCTTGTTAATTTTTCTCCAAATCCTGCTTGATCAGCTCTCTGAGATACTTCTCCATGTCCATTATTGTTCTCTGCCATATCAGAAGTATGTTTTTGGAGCCTTATTTCTTCTCATAGAAGGTTAAGGGCCCAAGAATTATTTTAAGTATTTGTCAGAGAAACTCTCCACCCCGCCACAAAACACACCTTTTTTAAAGCCAATTTTTTAATGCTACATTTTCTTCAAAAACTTAATAGGTCACTGATTCATTCTTTTTGACTAAGTTCCATGTGTCAGAAACCATGTCCAACATTCTCCTCTGATATTGTTCTCCAATCTATTCTGTTTCTTTTCTTTGTGGTCTCCATATCTTTCAGGACCTATTTGTGGTCAAGCTCTGGCACAGGAAATGATAAAAAATAAATCCAGAATGCATGGACAATATCACTAAAAATTAAAAAGAACATTTTTTTCAGCTATTAATAATTGACCAAAACACCTGCTTTCATGTGGTATTCTCTTCTCACTAAAAAACAAAACAAAACAAAAAGCGCACGAGGGCATTACTCATTAATTTTAACTCAATATTTTACCCAAGAATTCTGAGTGAGAACTTGAGTCCAATTTTTATTCCTAATGACACTTAGTTTTGCCACCATTGTTTCTTATAGTCACTGCCACTTACTGTCTCTTGGACATATTACTCAATCCCTCTAAATATCATCTCTAAAATGAGGACAATGATGATATCTTCTCTGCAATGTCACTTTGAAGATTAAATTAAATAATATTACATTCTTAGTACAGTGTCTAAGCCCTCAGTGTATGATAATAATTATGGTTGTTTTTACAGAATTGTCATCTATACTTTGGGTTTTACATAAACATGGTATCTCTTGTACATTTCATATAACCAACGTTTATTGACCTGAATATAAAACAATGATGAAGGCATGAATTCAAAAACTCTGAGTTTTGTGACCACTTTATGAATAATCCATAGCAATTTGAGAATATTCAATTCTTATGTTCAGCATTACTTTCCTTCACCTGATCAGTTTATGGATGTCCACAGATTGAATCAATACTTATTTATACATTGAATAAACAGCATTTAGAATAACAGATGGCTTTGAACTGTATGCATATTATTTCTTTGGATCTTAGTGATATATCGAGCAATCGTTTGCTATGCAATGGTTGCTTCAGGAAATAGACCAATTCATTCCAAAAGTACAGGGAAGACACATGGTACATGGGCTCAATGGCATAAACAGACATATGCAGCTGGCAATGACATAAAGACAAGCAGTTAAGTACTGGCAACAGGTTCTAAGCACGAGTCTGCCTCTGCGCTACAAGCACTACCCATGTTACCATTTTTGATTTGTTTTAAGGAAACATCAACTAACTTTTATTTTTAACTTCTTGTTTTCCAATTAGTATGCTGAATCAAGGTACTGAACAATACATTATGGTTAGCCTAGTTCTTAAAGTTCTATTCTATATGATGCTTGATTCTTCAATTCAAGTAAGAAAAATACCTTCTCATTTACTTGTTACTACTATGCATACAAAACACATTTCTGTCCTAGATAAGATTTTGGACATCAGATACCAATAACAAAATCTATTTAAAATGTATTTTCTGGTATATATTTCTGGCTTTAGTGCCGCTATAGTACTTGCAATTGCCAAGTTTGCTGAGATTTTTTGAGTAGGTGTTTTGTCATTGTCAAGATTCTACAAATGTGATGTAATGGGCACTAGGGTTTACCACTCTTTCTGGCACCCCAAAGTCATTTTCTAACAGCTTGCTGTTGTTTGCTAAGTAAGGCAGGTTCCTTTCTCTGACTTTCAAGGGATCCAGGATTGTACAGTTAAGCCACAAATCCTGACTAGGTAAGAAAAATGTCTTTTCTTTCTTCTATCACTGCTTTTCTCTCTTTTGCTTTCTTCGATTTAGTAAGTCAAGACACAATATGTTTGTGCTCTAGAAAAGAAACAAAAGCAACTTTAACTTGAAAAGCATATCTTGAATAATCTACGGGACCAGGGTTGGAAATCACACTCACATTCATTTTGTGCTGCCATTCTTATTTAATATTTAATCATTACAACTTGTCATAACCTAAAAAGAAGAATTGAATGAGACCCACAGTAGTTTTTTAAGTGCTCACAATTTTTGCACATTAAATCTTTTTATTTAGACGCCAGTATGTGTTTGGTAGGGAGAAGGTATACCTACAGACTTCTTTAAGGTTGAGATGAGCTTGTAAACTTGATTAGTATCCTGATATTGTCCTAGGTTTGTAATTTGACTTCAAAGAACTATTAGTATAATATTATTACTTCAGCACTATTATTTTATCAGCATAAAAAGTACAAAAATTTTAAATTTGCTATGAAAAAATTCCCCTGACCCACTCATTTTTACCTTGCAAACTACACTGACATTAGGGTAAGACATTCTGGGAAAGTCCCATCCTTGACTTCTCTACTTTCTGCTCTCTTCTTATTACTCTCCTTCTGGCTTTTAGTACTCCACACCACCAAAGACTGCTTTTAGCGGGGGGGTGGGGGGGTTCTCTGCATACCTACCTCTATTCTGAAATGCCAGCAGACATCTCCCTATTTTCCTCTTTTCTAGCTCTTAGAAACATATGACATAAATAACCTCTTTCTTTCTCTGAAAGAATTCTCTGCTTTGAATTTCTGAAAAGAAATATTCTCTTGTTTCTACCTAATTTTCCCTTCAGTTTTTTGTCTATCCTTGATATTCCTCTACTATTCATCTTCTAACATATATGCAAACTCATTTATGATCTCGTTTCTCTTTATCTACCATCATGGTTAAAAATGTAGGTTCTGAAATCAGACTGCCTGAGTTGGAATCCCACCTTTACCAATGATTATCTAATGTCTTTTAGCACATTTTTTAGGCTCTTGGTGGTTCAATTTTTTTAATTATAAAATGAGACAGAAACAGTCTGCTTTAAATCAAAGTTTTTGGGATTAGATGAACCAATCTAAATAAAATGTAAAATAGTATCTGACCCACTAATATATGTATGTACATGTATGTATATATATACATATATATATATGTGTACATATATGTATGTGTCTATATATGATTTTTATTATTGTTGTTATTATTATAAGCGGCACATATAAAGTTTGGATGTTTGTTTCTACAATTCTATCCCTGGGTTTACCACTGATATTAAAAGTTGGTAACTACCTGACACTTGGACAGCTTCCATTTGAATGTCTAATAGCAGTATGAAACTTAATATGAGTTTATCAAAATTCTTGATTTCTAACCACCCATAACTTTCTTCCTCCTTCAGTCTTCAGTCTCCTTAAATGATACCCGTTTTCATCCTTTGGCTCAAGTGAAACATTTAGGAATCATCCATGAGTCCTCTTTCTTCCTTATCATCCAACCATGTATTCATTTTTTATTCATCCATTTATTAAACAGCTATTGAGTAGTAACTCTGCCACAGTACAGCAGTAAACACAACAGTTAAGTTCTCTGCTAGGCTGGAACTTACATTTACCTAGAGAAAGACAAACAATAAACAAATGGAGACAATATTTGATAGTCGTAGGCACTACAAGCAGCCTGAGAACAGGGTTATACAAAAGAGCAATACTCCCTGAAAATGAGTGCTTTGCACATAACAAATGCATGGAAAATATCATTTGAATGAATCATTAAATATGCAAAATAAATTTTACATAATTTTATGTTTTTGTGAAATAAAATACTCAATTTTTTAACATAAACTGTAATTTGGGAGTTTTCCATTTTATCAAAATTAGTACATGTAGATGAATTTAATGAACTTCAATCCAATAAATATGTCTTATATGTTATATGTCTTCTTTATAAAAATGCTATGACAAAACAAGTAAGCATAGTGTGTGCTGTCAAGGAACCCAAACTCTAGTTAGGAATATTATAGTCCAGAAGAAGAAAGGATCACTTTCTCAACACAAAGGCAAAAATGGGCTTTATAGTTTCCTTCCTTCCTTCTTTCTGTCATTTTCTCTACATTAGAACAAGCATAGAAGCTAAATAAAAAAATGGAAATAATTTTAAGCAGTCAAAGAACATGCGAAGGACACAGATAATTTACAGGCATCAGGTGACTTTAGTTCTGTTGTCATCTGAGACTATATATCACTAAACTTGTTTATAAATTACTCTAAGCTTGATTACAGAATGTCTCTGTATTAATCAGCTTCGGTTGCCCTAACAAGATATCACAGATTGGGTCATTGAAACAACAGAAACTTATTTTCCCATTGTTCTAGAGGTTGGAAGTTCAAGATCAAGTGCCAGCAGGGTTGGTGTCTGGTGAAACCCTCTACTTGGCTTACAAATAGCTACCTTCCCAGGTATGTGTCCTCAGGTAGCTTTTTCTCTGTGTGCATGGAGAGAGAAAGAGACAGAGACAAAGAGACAGAGAGAGAGAGAGAGAGACAGAAGCAGAGACAGAGACAGAGACAGAGACTGATTATCAGATCAGAGTTCCATCCTGATGATCTCACCCTTAATTAATTCTCAAAGGTCCTATCTCCAAAAATAGTCACATTAGGGCTTATATACTCACAATTGTATATAATTATCCATTAATTATTTATTAAATTACCCCTAAATCTAGCAGTTTAAACAATAGTATCACCTAGTGTCATAGTATTCTGAAGGCTAGACTGGGCCTGGAGGATGCACTTAAAGGATGGCACATTCACCGTAGTTAGAACTTAAAACCATCACAGCCACGTCAAATAATTCCTAGCTTTATAAATCTTTATGTGGTTAAAGAATTTTGATTTCTTTATAGATACGTGGCAGTGTACCTATCCACTAGTGTTTCTAAAATTAAAAGAGTTAGAATCTTTAAGAAATGAATGAATTGGACTATTTACTCTGAAATTCAGAAAGGAGTTCTTTAGATGACTCAGCCACTAATAGAAAAGATAGAAAAAGAAGGGGCTAGCATAGTATAAGCTGGAGGAGTCTGATTTTTACTAGTTTATAACAGTTTGTATGTTAACAAAGGGAAAGAAGTTTATAATTGATTGTACTCTAATGTCATATATTAAATAATTTTTTTACTGAACTGTTTCTTGAGGTATGATTGCAAAAGACATTGGCCCTCACTGAAGATAGCCAGATATGATTACATTTTTTTTCTTTTGCAATGTCTGTTCATTGGCCCATACAGTGTAATTTTCTGAGGCTGCGAATATGTGCTTTGATTGTGGTCTTGCACAGTAAGATACAGCACATTGGTGTCCTTTCATTTTAGAATAGTCGATAGATTTTTTTTTTTTTTTTTGCTTTTGTCCTGCTAAGCTATTTCAAGGACAGAGCAAAGCAACAACCAAAGATGTATTTTTGATGTTATCACTGGAAATGTTTCTTCAGATGTCAACAGATATCCAGAGGCCAGGAAGACCTTAACCTTGTAATATTGAAGCTTGGGTTATAATTGCTTTTAAAATGGTAGTGTGGTTGGCACTGAACTTTCACAAAGTGTAGCATTGCAATTTATGGCGTTGTTTCAGAACTGCAAAGAATCTCTGATCTTGTAACAAAATTCCAGTGGAAAGTATCCACGGAAAAAAGACCTGGGTTCTGGAGACTTGAGCAGACCACTTAGTCCTTTGACCTCTGTTTTCTTCACTACAAAATGAGAAGTTAGGGCTCATTGCTTTCTGTGGCCTCCCAAAGGTCTACAGTTCCGTGATTATTATTTTGAGACCGAAAATACAGTGTATCATTAACTTGGTTGCTATGAAAATATCAATGACAAAAATGAGCTGTGAAAAATGAAAATTCATTTCCTTCATGACCATGACAATTTAACATTTAACATTGGTAAGACTATTTTTTTTGATAAAATGAAGCTATCCAGGATATAAATGTATATCCATATTAAAATCCCATGACAACAGCAAGGATGACATCTAAACTAAGGACAGCTTCATAGACATTGTGATGACCAAAGAAGTTACCTATCGGGTATCTGCTAAAAAAATCCAGGAATTCTATAACACACTTATTAGCATATTAGATAAGAGCAGAGGTGTGATATTTTAATAAATGTAATCATGCAATAATATCTGGCAAAGTGATGACAGATAATACTTTTCAAAGCATATTTATCATTAAAGAGATTAGTACAGGGAGGGAACTCAAATTTTTTGAGTAAGCTATGTTTAAGCCACAGTGCTCAGATATTTACTTATATATCTCATTTAATAAAATTGATTCATAAAAATACTTAAGCTAAGATTAAATGTCATCAGCTTGGGTATACCTTTGCTGTAGACAGAGAGTCAGGAGAGTTGACAGTCAATACTTGGCTGTGACCTTAAGCTGGTTACCTAATTGGGCTGACCATCATGCTCTCATCTTTGAAAGTAAGGGTATGAAGTGATGGATCTCCTTGTGCAGTGGAAAGTTATAGATTTAAAGTTAAACCTGTATTTGACTGTCTGCTCTTTTACTTACTGATTCTATAACTCCATGTTTCCCCGAAAATAAGACCTAGCCGGACCATCAGCTCTAATGCATCTTTTGGAGCAAAAAATTAATATAAGACCCAGTCTTGTTTTAATATAAAATAAAACCTGATCTTATTTTAATATAAAATAAGACCCGGTCTTTATAGTATAATATAATAATAGAATAGAATAGAATAGAATAGAATAGAATAGAATAGAATAGAATAGAATAGAATAGAATAGAATAGAATGTAATACTGGATCTTATATTAATTTTTGCTCCAAAAGATGCATTAGAGCTGATGGTCTGGCTAGGTCTTATGTTTGGGGAAATATGGCATTAAGAAAATTAAGTAAATACATTCAGTTTTAATTTCTTTAGCTGCAAACTGGAGGTAATATGATGCATCTTTCAGGGTTGTTTTAAGGATTAAGTAAGACACTGTACATCAACTATCTCACACAGGTCTAACTCATAGTAGGGACCACATCTATGAGACCACATCCTTATGTTCTCTTTGGTCTAAATGTCCTCTTTTGTAATCTAAGTTTTCCATTAATAAGAATAGCAATATTGGAATAACCATATATTTTAAGGTTGCTTTACTCAAATTAGCATAGATGGAAGCAAATGATGTCTCTATCAGTGTACATTGTTAATAGTGATAAAGACATTTTATATTTGAATTTTTATAGTAGTGTTAAAAGTTCACAACATACATTTATAAGTAGAACTGTTATATCATGTGACCCTACCACCTTGAAATCTCAGTACTTGGAGTACTTTGAAATCACAGTCATAGAGTGACATTTAAGGTACAGAATCGATATTTTGGTTAGGTAAAGGCCAAATAATTTTCACTAAAAATTGAAAAAGCCAACTGTATTAAGAGAATCTATCTGTTTTGCCAGTGGTAACTCCCCTCCCCCCACTACCTTCCAGTTGGGAATCTTACGCTTGCTTTTTGGTGACGGATGCGATGGAACCGGGGACACTGAGGCAAATTCTAGAAAGTCCATTAAGAGGAAAATTTATACCTGAACATATGCTATATAAGCTTTTGCCAGAGAGATCAAATATCAAATATACAAGGTGAAATGTTATACATATTGTATAACATAGTCTGTTCCTCTACTCTGAAATCTCTCTGGCAATGGCAGGCCTAGTACATTTCACACTAAAAGACATTTGATAAGTGATAAAATGCAAAAGCAGGTGTATTAATAGAAAATACAAAATGACACGAAAGTTAAGGTAAATTAAATATAATCCTGGTAGTTCACTTAAGCGGCAAGATGTTCCAATTTTTAAAGGACGTTGAAGTTCTTTCAAGGACTTGCAATAGAGGCCCTTGCCAGTTTATTTTATGGGTTCTAATTGTCAAGATGCTCATATGGCTCCATGGCTCTCCTTCTGCTGACAAAGCTGCTTGGCTGGCCATCCTATCATCTGGAGCCCAGGTGCTTATATTCTGGATCAGTGAAGTGTTCACGGGACCACCTGCTATGATCACAATAGTGAATACAGCATTTTAAAGTTAATATTCAAAACAAAACATGTGAAGTCTATCAAAGGGTTTTACTCTATCTTTCTTATATCTGTGCTATGAAGGCATATCTAATTACTGCATGGCAGCCCTGACATGTCAGTTTAAGTTGTGGGGAAAATGAAAATGACTTATAGGGCTTGCCTTTAAATTTTCCATCTGAAACGTTGAGTTTTCAAGTAACTATATGTCCCATTTGGTCATGGTCACCTTCAGTGTAAGGTGGCTGTCACAGCAAAATTACTGAAACTTCTCTCGTTAATCGTACAGATTTCCTGATTTGGACAATAAATTATAAGTCGTCCCCATGATCTCCTTAACAACGACATTAAGCAACCAACACTCTTCTTTCTTAAGATTCTATTATTTTCTAGTTTTAAGCACTAACTTCAGATTTGGATAAATAAACATCTCGGCAATGGCTAAGGAAATAAGCAAATGATCCTAGAGCAATCTTCCACAATAAATTGGTAGATGCTGGTACAGGCAGGGGCAGAAAGAAATTAGTTGACCCTTATGGCCAATGTGGTAAGTGTTAAAGCAAACAGACGTAAGGGAATAAAATGACAATGTTAGGAGCTCCTATTATCAATAAGTAGGCCAGTTGCCAAAAGATCCTACTGAGAAACATAAGGAAGAGGGATGAAATGAAAACTTAAGAGGCCAGGAGAATGTGGATCCCAACGAATGATGCTGAATGGGTGGCAAACCAACAGGAGAATCTGTCAAGTCTAATACTTTATGAGTTTTGTGAGGAAAATGATATTAACAATTCTTGTCAGCAACACAAGTGGTGAATATGAGCTTAGGAAGAGACTTTCAGTAGCACCAGCAGCTCCTTGTCACAGGTATCTTGGACTCCTATATAAAAGTTACATCTCTGTTATAGAGATCAATATGTCATGTTTGAGCCATCAACAAATTTTCCTTTTCCTGATTTGAATGTCCGTATGCAACTTTACATGTTTCCCTTTGAGGAGAAGCACATCATTTATATTCTTCAGCACAAACTGGTAAATTAGCTTTCTGACACACACACACACACACATATGGCATATATATATATATATATATATATATATATATATATATATATATATATATATATATGCCAATTCAGTTTCTTATAAATTTAATCAATGTGAGGACATCCATAATTTCAAGCCACAGTAAGGCATGACCACTCCTCAGTAAGCAAAGTCATCACTGTCCTTTTTATGATTAAACATTGGGGAACACTTCATTTCATGATATTGTTTGTCCCTTAAAAACAAATTTTCTTATCCACTATTGTGAAGTCAATAGCTGTTAACTACAGTAAACATATTTCCAAATTTAAGAATTAAAATACTGTTACTTGAAAAATACTACATTAGGTTTTTCAAATCCATAGAGTGTCAGTAATAAGGGAGAGAGGGAGTAGAACATAGGTTTAGGTTTTCCAAATTATTGTGCGTTGCTCAGTTTATTAGCACATACATTTTAAAGCTGTGGATTAAATCATAGGGGAAAATGCATGCTTATATCTTTTCAGAAGACACATAAAAGTACTTAAGCATACTTGTCATGATTTCATTTAAAGAAATACTTACCTTGACTCTGTCCTGGTATTTACAAGGCAGCCAGAGCCATTAACCTGAGATGACATTATTTTTAGTTGACATTAAACATGGTAGGCCTATTTTAGATAACATTTAAATCCCAGACTTAGTTTAAAAATTGGCTACATCTTTCCATCAATGAATGCTTTTTCCCATCTTTGAGCACTCTTAAGTGTGACTTTTTTTTTTTTTTTTTTTTTTTTTTTGCAAAGGCAATACATTCATACAATAAAAAATTCAAAAGGAATGAAAGAAAATAGGATTAAAACTAAGTCTTCTCTCCTTAGGCTCCACAGAGCCCAGTTTCTTTCCCCAGAAGCATCCACTTTTACCAGTTTCTTGTATATTTCTTTCTCTAACTTGTTTGAAGTACACACATGTACACATATACAATTTCATTGTTTTTACACAGAAAGGTACTATATTATACGACACTATATTATACTATACTATACTATACTATTACTCTATGTCTGGCTTTCAAAAAATATTCTCATAAAGCATACCATTCCCTTTTATATTGGTTTAAGTAAAAATATAAGTAATATTCTTTTCAATTATTCATGGTATTTCATTGAATGTATGAGCATAATTGATTTAAACCACCCCCAGTTAACAAACGTATGTGTTATTTCCAATGCTGCCTTGAATTCCATTGCACATCTGTTATTTTGTTCAGATGTGAGGAAGCTAAATAAAGAAGAGTAGAGTATCTGGGTAAAAGGATATGGGAATTTAAACATTTCGTAGATCTTGTCAAACTGCAAAAGACGGTATTTCAGTGTATTCCCTCCAAGTGTATGGAGGGGCGTAGGGGAACACCTCTTTGCCCTACCCTTGCCCAAAATGTGTGGAGTCAAACCTTTATGTCCTTTGCCCATATCCTAGGTGAAGAACAGTATCTTTTTGTAGTTAAAACTTATAATTTGTTTATTATAAGTTAATTTTGGCATATTATTGTGTTTAAGACTCGATTTCTATAAACCGTTTGTATTTCTTTCCCTAGAGGAAGACAATGTTAGTGGCTTCAGTATCATACTCCCCTTTGTCATTTATTAAGGGACCATTTTTTCAACCTTACTTATAGGTAGATGTCTAAATTCTAACTGAAGGGATGTGAACACAAATATGTGTATTGTATTATTTCTGGGTTGTATTGCCTCACTGCCTTTTCTCCTTAGAAACAACTGACATTTGTACAAGATGAGGAGGTAGATCAGCCATTTGAGATCACAGATAGAAGTTACATTTTTAGGGGGAGGCCAGGCAACATGTAATACCTGGACTACTTATACATACACTATTATACAAGACAGAAAAAAAATGCTAACTAACTTTATAGCTATTTTGTTTTAGCTATTGTTGTTTTGGCATTTTATTACAGAAGCTTCATCTGTATTTGAACTAATATGGATAAATTATGTTGGGTCATTGGTATTTTTCTTATTGACTTGTACAATCCTGTTACAATCCTATTACATACAAACAATAAAAAACTCTGAATAATGCATACAAACTTTCCCTCTCCAACTTAGTATTTGTTTCTTGACTTTGTGACTTTTTTTATTAAAGTGTTTTGTGTTTGTGCAAATTCACCATAAAAATTTCCTTTTGTGAAATACATACTTTGAGTCATTTTTTAGAAAGATTTATCTCATGGAATGCTTATTTTTTTATTTGTTTTGTAAACATATATTTTTAAAAATGTCATCTTGACACTTCACACTATACACAAAGACCAATGCAAGATTTATTACAGACATAAAAGTGATAGATAAAACATAAAGTTTAAAAAGAAAACAACAAAAGAAAACAACTTGACAATAAAGTGTGCAATTTTCTAATAAAACATTAAAAATGCTAACCTAAAGTTAAAAAAATGGATAATTTACATATTATTAAGAAGTAAGAACTTCTGTTCATCAGCTAAAGGGAGTGAAAAAGGCAGGTACGAACCAGGAGAAGATATTTACATATTTTCAGAAAGGTATTTGCATACCTAGAATACCTAAAGTCCTAAAAGTTAATAAGATAAAGACAGACAACCCAAACAGATAAATGGACAGGAGACATTAAGTCACTTCACAAAAGAGGAAAATCAAATGTGCAAAAAATGTATGAAAAAAGGCTCATCATCATTATTCATCAAGAAAACACAAATTAAAGCCACAATGAGATACTACCCTACATCTACCAAAATAAATAATGTTTTAACATACTGACAATGTAGAAGTGTTTGTAAAGAGGTAGAGCAACTGAAATCCTCATAAATTCTTATGTGAACGTACATTAGAAAACTATTTGGCAGAATCTAATACAGCTGAACATATGAATATCTAAAAATACTATTTCCAATAGAATTGGGTACATATGCTACAGAAAAAGGTACAAGAATATACAAATATCCAAAAATTTTAAATGATTACATTTTCATTATTAGTAGAATGGATAAATTAAAGCAGTGTGTTCTCAAAATACTATAAAATGATATTACATTCAATAACTATGTTAAATGACATGGATAAATCTCACAAATATATTCAGCTATGCACTCTTAATAGGGGTGATATTGCCCCCAAATGTGGTAGAAATTGGTTCTTGAAACTGAAAACAATCTTATTTGTAATGTACATAAAAAACACAGACATAACAAGATTGGATAATGCTTCTTGACTACAGTCTGAAATCTACTTGCTACTAAATCCCCTTTTATCAAGTTGCCTTACCTCCTTGGTCACAGAGGGAATTTTGGTTCAGAAAGCCTGGTTCTCCTGAGTTTTCAAAACAGTAGTTGCCTCCCTCATTTCCATAGCTGATATGTTCCAAGACCCACAGTGCATGCCTGAAACTGCAGATAGCATTGGGAGTTTTTTCCTACACGGACATAGCTACCATGTTTTCCCGAAAATAAGACCTAGCCACACCATCAGCTCTAATGCATCTTTTGGAGCAAAAATTAATATAAAACCCAGTCTTATTTTAATATAAAACCGGGTATAATATAATATAATACAATATCCAGTCTTATTATTTTTTGCTCCAAAAGATGCATTAGAGCCGATGGTCTGGCTAGGTCTTATTTTCGGGGAAACACGGTATGAGAAAGTTTAATTTATAATTTAGACACAGTAAAAGTTTAACAACAAACATTAATAATAAAAGAGAACAATTATAACAATAAAATCAGGGTTACTTAAACCCAAGCACTGGCATACCCCAGCAGTCAATCTGATAAGTGACTAATAGGCAGGTAGTGTACACAGTGTAGAGATGCTGGACAAAAGGATGATTCATAACCCTGGTAGGATACAGTGGAACAGCTACTCAGAATGGCAACACAATTTAAAATATGAATGATTTCTGGAATTTTCCATTTAATATTTTTGGACTGCAGTTGACCTTGGGTAACTAAAAACCACAGAAAGCAAAACCGCAGATAAGGGGGGGAAGTTATTGTACTGCACCATGCAAAGAGAAAAATAGACACTTCAAATAGAGCCCATCTGTATAAGTCCAGGGTGACTTTCTGATGGTTCTCTACATCCCTCTACTTATTGCTGAGGATGTCTGGCCCTCAGCTAAACCTAACTGAATTGTATCAACTGTTGATCAATGCAGTTACATGCTAGGATCCAACATATAGGAGGTAGTCTGTATAATCTTGTCAGCATTGTTTATGAAAAACATGACTAATGGTCTGCACCTGTTTTTTGTTATATTATCTAGGTTTCCTTTCCAGCCTGATTTGACTAAGTAACCAGATCGGATACAAAAGATTTCTCCTTGGATGAGACTGAGGCTTCTTGGAAAGCAAGATACAGCACATATTTTGGTGATTTGTGATCTATAATGAAGCATGTTTTGTGTGACCAAAAACAGACTTTGGAAGCCGAGGCTGGATGTCTCAGATTTGACAACCATCACCACATTTTCTTAGGCAGATTTAAATATTCCTTCCAAATATTTTCTCAGAGCATCATTTTGTTGAAAATGCCCCACTTTCTCCCATATAGATTTTGAGCTTCATAACTGCTAGTAAGTATCGTTTACTAGTATCTTCTCAGTACCTGGGCTGCTTCATAAGTATTTGCATAAAAATGAAAAAACATGTGGTCCTTAGACAGATAGTTTAGACTTCTATTTTATTTTCTTATAGAGACAATTTAACAACATATGGAGAGCTATTTTTAACAGCCTTCACTAAACATAGGACAGCATTGCTAGAAAAATAAGTGCATTAGGTAAATTGATAGACACTGATTAGGATCAAATGGTATATTTAGCCTAATTAGAATGAAGATGTCTTAATATTTTAAGGATAAAACCAAATATACATGTTTATTAGTCATTTGAGACCCAGAAAAATCCTTTCAGAGACAAAGGGAGAAATGTTATTCCACTAATTTATGAAAAGTGTCAGACTTCAGTGCAATTGTAAAGAAAATATAGCTGCCAAAAAAAAAAAAGCTTGTGTTAGTTAATGTGTTTTTTATTCTATGTTCATTAAGTTTACATATATAGTTTCAAGATTATTCTAAATATTAGAATTTTAACAAAATTATTAGAAATAATATATGGCTTATTTAAAATCAATTAAAAATTCCCTTCAGTATTCCAAAACGGTGGCAAGAAAACTTATTTATTCAGATTTACTCTGCAATAAGACCTGAGGCCCTTTTGTGTAGGAGACATTTGCTGTAGTTGTTTTAGCTACTCAGTATGGCTCTCACTTCTAGTAGCAGCCTCCCAAAAGAATTTCTTCTTCCTCTTTGTTTGCATCCTTGAAGAGACTACCATTAAAATTCATTGTCTATTCCTAGACAAGAAGATATGAGCTTGCAAACCCTGCTAAGCTTATTAGACTCTTTCAGGACTTTGAATTGTGAACTGGGTAACACAGAAATGGGGAGGGAGTGAAGCTGATTGACCAAAGTAGCAGTAGTAGACTGTCAATTTGTTCTTGCTCCTTCAATATACTTTTGGGGCTATCTTAGGTCTTGCTTTGTCCCAGTCAAGGTTTCCAGTTCTTTCTTCAATGAATTCCATTTTTCTCAAGTCAGCCATGGTAAGGCTCTGTAAATTGCAACTAAAGCACCATGAAAAGACTTATAACAATGATTTGACTTTACCATTTTATTTAAACACCTCCCAATCATTTTCTTAGTCCACTTTGAATACCATGACTAACATCTGTCAAACTCTTTTCAAACATGAAACAAGCAATCAAGCAGGGCAACCGGATCTCCGGTGCATAAATTTCAGATTTACCACGCATGGCAGATAAAATCATGATAAGAATGCTCAGTATAAACTAGAAGTTTATGATTTTTAAAGATTTTTCACATTATTACCTTATGTAATCCTCATAAGAACTCTGTGAAGTGGAATATTACTCCCATCTTCAAGAGGAAATTAAGTTTGTAAAAGGGACACCAGGGAGCCATTGAGTTAAAGGAAAGTGTCATATACATATCGTTTTTCATACCGAGTCTAAAAGTACATTGCAAAACCACATCTAGGGAAGGTCTTTATTTTAATGTAATTATCTCATGTATAAAAAGCCATCCTGCTCTGTCTTTTTTTTTTTTTTTAAAAAAAAGCTAGTTTTTCAGTTTAATATTTGATTCCTCAATCCTCCGCTCCTCAATAAGTGCTACTCCTATTAGTCTAGCTAGTAACCTTTATTGTATAAGACCTGATAGTAACTTTCTATCTTAATAATGCATAGGGATGTGTGGAATTATTCTGACTCAAGGATGAAGTTGATGATGGTCTTTTTACCCTCACTGGAGTTATGAAGTTCCACTCTAAAGAGATTGAACATAGGAAAAAGGAACGCTTATTTTCTGCAGTCCTTGATACCTACTCAACCAGCAAAAAATATAGAATAAAAGTCAGGGGTTAACAAGTAACCATCCAAGTCTATCTAGTTCTAAAAACACTTTTGAAAATCACTATATACTCACACACACAGATATGTATTTTCATGTGTATAAGCATATATACTTATATCTCAGAAATACATTTGGTCTTTATTACTAAAAAGTCTGGAAAATAACAATGCATAACTATTGTTAAAATATTGCCTTTTATGGCTTACAACAAATTAGCTCTATTTCTTTTTGTTCTTTTCTTGTTGGAAAAAGAAAACAACTAACTATCACCATTTCTAAAACAGACTTCATATTGCTTAAGGCCATTCTTAAATTATTCTTCAATTTCCTTTTCCTTAGGCTAAATTATCCTTTTTATTTTAACATTTTTCTAGGCCTTGTTTTTCAATCTTTAATCATCTTCTTTGATCAACTCCTGTCACTCATTACACATATTAAATTGTCATTAATGTATTCATCTGGGTGCCTAGTGGGTACACAGAACTCTATAAAGTGTCTTTCATCCATATTCTTGTGATTTCAGCCAAGTACAGACATTTCAATATAAATTTAAATAGCATTCCATATATAAAGAAGATGTGGTACATACTTGTACGAGGTCTGATGATTAAGTTCATGAACACAACTGCCAGCATGTGCTTACATTGGCAGCACTGTACAAACAGCTCAGTAAGGTTTCATAACCTTGGTGTATCAGTGTCTCACAGCTGTGTTCGTGTCCATGTGTGGTGGTGTATTGCTCAGTGGTGTCCATTATTATTGTTGCATGTTTTTGTGTGCTGCCGCGAGAATGTCTGAGATTGAATTAGAGCAATGAACAAACATTAAATTTCTTTTTCTTTGTAAACTTTTATTTATTTAAGTGTATTTTTCCAAGACCCATCAGCTCCAAGTCAAGTAGCTGTTTCAATCTAGTTGTGGAGGGTGCAGCTCACAGTGGCCCTTGTGGGGATCAAACCAGCAACCTTGTTAAGAGCACCACGCTCTAACAAACTGAGCTAACTGGAAGCCCCATAAATTTCTTGTGAAACTTGGCAAAGTGCAAGTGAAATGAAGGACATGTTAGTCCAAGTTTATGGGGATAATGCCATGAAGAAAGCGGCAGTGTACAAATGGATTAAACTTTTTTTCTGAGAGCAGAGAACACGTCACTGAGGAAGAGAGGTCAAGGCGGTCAGTAATGAGCAGCACTGATGAAAACTTTGCAAAAATTTGTCCAATTTAGCATCAAAATCTTTGGCTGACTGTGAGAAGCATAGCAGACCAAGTAAGCATCCATAGAGAAACAGATAGGAAAATCTTAACTGAAAATCTTGGCATGAGAAAGGTGTGTGCAAAAATGGTCCCAAAGGAGCTCACCAAAGAATAGAAGCAAAGGAGAGTTGAAGTTTGCCAAGACCTTTTGGAGAGGCAAGATGATGTTTGGGGCCATGTTATCACTGGTGATGAAACATGGGTGTACCAATGTGACCCTGAAACAAAGAGTCAAAGCGAACAATGGAAGTCAGCCTATTCTTCACGACCACAAAATTTCTGTCAGTCCAAATCAAGAGTCATGACGATGTTGTTAAACTTTTTTGATATCAAAGAGATTATCATTATGAATTTGTACCAACTGGACAAACAGTTAACCAAGAGTACTATTTGGAAGTGCTGAGAAAGCAGCATGAAAAAGTTAGACAAAAACGACCTAAACTTTTCACCAACAATTCATGGCCCTTGCATCACGACAATGCACCAGCTCACATGGCACTGTCTGTGAGGGAGTTTTTAAGCCAATAAACAAATAAACAGTAAACAGTATTGGAACACCCTCCCTGCTCACCTGATCACCCCAATGACTTCTTTCTTTACCTGATGATAAAGGAAATATTGAAAGGAAGACATTTTGATGACATTCAGGACATCAAGGGTAATACCACAACAGCTCTGATGGACAATCCAGAAAAAGAGTTTCAAAATTGCTTTGAAGGGTGGAATAAGCACTGGCGTCAGTGCACAGCTTCCCAAGGAGAGTACTTTGAAAGTGACTGTAGTGATATTCAGCAATGAGGTATGTAGCACTTTTTCTAGGATGAGTTTGTGAACATAATTGCCAGACCTCATACCTATGTACAATGACATACTACTCAGCCATAAGAAAAGATGAAATACTGCCATTTGGGACAACATGGATGGATCTTGATATTATCATGCTAAGCAAAATAAATCAGAGAGGAAAAATTGAGAACCATATGACTTCACTCATATGTGGGATATAAAATGAAAGCAACAAATAAATAGGACAAATAAAAAAACAAAAACTCATAGAAACAGACAACAATTTAGTGGTTACCAGAGGGTAATGGGGAGAGGAATAGTAGAGGAGGGTAAAGGGGGTCAAATATATGGTGATGGAAGGAGAACTGACTCAGGGTGGTGAACACACAATGTGAGATATAGATGATGTATACAAAATTGTACACTTGAAACCTGTGTAACTTTTCTAACCATTGCCACCCCAATAAATTTTAATTTAAAAAAAAAGCAACCGAAAGAAAAATAAATACAGTAGATCCAGGAGCTATTCAAATAAATAAATACATACATACATAAATAGCATTCCATATACTTATCAGAGGTTAAAAGATGAGGCCGGTGAAAGGTTGACTTTATTAGATAAAACTTGCACCCATTATGGCTTTTTAGGTTAATGTAGGTATAGGAATTTTTACACATTGCCTAGCATACAGTAAGTACTTCCCAAATGAAGGCTATTAAAATACATAATATTTATCAATGTTATCAACTTGTAAAGTGGAGATACACAAGCATAGTTGGGCAAGGCTAGTTACTATGAATGACAATCCTCAAAAACTTAGTGGATTAAATAATTAAAGATTTTCACATTTTTAAAAACATTTAAATGTATCAAAATATTAAACTAAATGAATTCTTTATTTCTTTGAAAGTAACACCATAGTAGAAAATACATATATACCAAAGGGCACCTTCTGGTGAAAACATAAAATCTTATTCTAGTATTAGATGTGAAGTTTATTGTTGTGTGTTTTAAAGAAACTGCTAGGTATAAAATACAATTCATAAAATATAAAAGGAGTATAAAATATAATTCAAAATCCAAAATCTAATAATAAACTTACTTATTTTATAGTTGACCCAACACTCTTATGATTAAGTTCTTAATATGTTAAAATATTAAACTGCATCTTCAGAGTTTGAGGAAACACATCTAAAGCTAATGGAAAACACCATAATTTGTTTCAGATGTTAGAAAATTACTTCACGCTTTCTCTAATTGTAATCTCCTCCCTTGTAACAACAACTTAAAAATCATTTTTAGATTGTTCTTATTCTATAAAAATTCCCACATAAAAGATGAAAATAATTACGTCCTGAAATATCTTTCTACTAGTGTAATCTCCTATTTAAAATAGTTAATTATAGACATATTTTCAACTGTTTATTAAGGATTCAGACAAGTGGTTTTGCCTAGTTCTTTGAAAAGTCAACATTTTGCTGTTTTAAAGCAATCATGTATTTTTATTTTTTAAAATTATGACATGAAATGTGCAAAAATCAAAGCTATATGTTTGCAATTTCGAGATTTGTTCATATATTGGTAAGTCAACTAAAATTTAATGATTAAGTGAGAACAATTTGGGTATAGATGTCATGGAACTTATGAAATACAAGATTCTATAACATTCTTATGAACAATACACTCTTACTTCTAAGAAAAACCTCTGTACTTTAGATCTGGTCTTGACCTCTTGCTGTAGTGGAGAGCATGCTTGATGGAACAACAGGAAGCCTGGGTCCTACCCTAGGTGTTCCTAGACAGCTTTTAGGACCTCAGAAAAGTGTTGAGTCTGAGCTTCAGTTTTCTCACTAAGAAAGCTGTAGTATCTAAATGGGGAAAATATAATGTGTGTCATTTTCATGACTGTAAAATGAGAAAATATATATGAAACTCCAAACACAAAATTAGGCCCAGGGCAGACATTCAACAAGTATAAATTTCCCATTCCGTATTCTGATTCCCTTCCTTCTCTCTCTTTACTTCCCTACCCCATCCCTTTTCTAAATTCTAGCAAATCACAGCTCTACCCAGTCTACATAGACCTCAAGAGAGCATAACTTCGAACATGTTTCTGGTTTCCATTTAAACTGAATCTGTGGAAGGTCAACAATACATGCAGTTGTCTCCTTTGTTCTGGACACTTTTGTACATTGTCTTGTTTTATGCTTCAGTAACTGCAAAAAGTGAGTTCAGTAGGACGAAGTGGATGTACAAATTGTGCAACAAGTAAAAGAGTTCTAATTCAAGAACAGGTGCTAATGCGACACTAGGGCCTTGAGGCCTTGACGTAGATAGAAGGATCAGTTTGAGGAATCTCTAGACATTTTAGAAATATAAAATTCTTTTCAAAGAAGAATAATTACGATTCTGTTGACTCCTTGAATTATTAAAAGACAGTTAAAATGCAAATCACTTCAAATATTAATTTTTATAAAATATAGGTTTTAAAATATCATAAAGTATTTACAGTTTTATGGAATGTTTGCATATTTTGCACTTGCACGCAATGTCTAATGAACAGTTAGTGTTGCCTGAGCCTGAACATTTTACTAGTGCAATAAAACTTTAAATTCCCAAATTAAAAGCAGATTTGTTTTTAATATTTAGTATTGCTTTTCAAACTCAAAATCTACAATGGTCTAATTGTAATAAATATAACATTAATGAAACAATGGATAATAACTCTAAGACATGACTATATTCACTTGAATATTAAAAACATCACATTTAAATTTTGATTTATATATATTTGTCAGATGGTTTGTCATTTATGAAGAAATTTTAAGTGTGTATACAATCCTTCTTTACATGTGCCACTCTGCTGTATGACCATTTAGTTTTTTTATATCTTGTAATTTTTTTATAAAATACATCCACTTGGTATAATTTCATAAAACCACAACTGGTAATTTACTTTGGCTTACTAAACATTATGCATGTAATTTCTACTGCTGTTTCTTGTATTCATTAATTCTTAATTTGTTCATATATATTGATTGTTTACCACATGCTTGACATGGGCTAGTTGCTAGGAAGTCAATATGATTGATGATAGTTAACTTCAAACCTTAGGACCTCTTTTTTCTATTGGGGAAATAACAATACACTGTATTCTATATAAGAAATGATGTTTTAAAATGTAAACTTAGAGTAAGAAAATAGTGTGGTGATGTCACAAAACTGGACCAAGTGAAAAGAAAAAAGGGAGCCAACACATCAACACAAGGTGTATATAAGCACTTAGGAAGCATTACAGTATGCATTGCTTAGTAAGTGGTGTTACAAAAACTGGATCATACTAGGAAGAGAAATGCAATTATATCTCTACCCAATTACAGGAAGACTTGAACTTCAGGTACACTAAAAACCTAAATATGAAAGAAAAAAACTGTAAGGTAATTATATTAATATATGAGAGAACATTTTATTGATATAGGGGAAGAAGAAGGAGTATAATTTTTTTTTGAGTGTAAATCGTAAGAAAAATTTTGATGAATTTGTTAATGTAAAAATAAAGGAATTTGATTTCGCAAACCTCACCATTATCAAAATTAATATGACAGACGTGTTTTCCAGAACTAAACCTGATAGAGGCATCTATCTAGATGAATATAGATAATATATTATCAACTCTTTCAAATCAACAACAAAAAGATAGCAACCCAGGATCACTACATATTCCAGAAGTATGGCATAACCCCACACACAAATCCAGGTGCATTGTTTATTTTTTTAAACCTTTATCGAGATATAATTCACATATCATGAAACTCATCTACTTAAAGTGTATAGTCAGTAATTTTTAGTAAATTCACAGGGTTGTGCAACTGTCACCACAACCTAGTTTTAGAACATTTTCATCACCCCAAGAAGAAACCCATAACCATTAGCAGTCACTCCACGTGCCTCCCTCCAGCCCTAGGCAACCACTAATCTATTTTCTGTCTCCACAGATTTGTCTGTTCTGAACATTTTGTAAAAATGGAATTATTCAATACGTAGTATTTTGTAACTGGCTTCTTTCAATTAGCATAATGCTTTCAAGGTTCATCCATGCGGTAGCATGTATCATTCACTGCATTATTCCTTTTATTTGCCAAATACTAGTCCGTTGTATGGATGTATCACATTTTGTTTATCTATTTATCAGTTGGTGGATATTTAGATTGTGTAGTGAGTTGAACAGTATTCCCCCCAAATTCATATCCACTCAGAAACTCAGAATTTGGCCTTATTTGGAAATAGACTCTGCAGATATAAGATCATACTAGATGACGGTGAGCCTTAGCTCCAACGACTTATAAGAAGAGAGGCCCTTATAGGAAGAGAGGCCACACAGACATACACGGAGGAAAAAAAGCATGTGAATATAGAGGCAGAGATTGGAGTGACGCAGTTTTAAGGCAATGAATACTAAGAATTGCTGGAAACTACCAAAAGCTGGAAGATGAAACTAAGGATCGTTTCCTCGAGTTTTCAGAGGAAGCATAGCCCTGAAGACACCTTGATTTCAGACTCCTAGGTATCAAGAACGGCAAGAGAATAAATTTTTGTTGTTCTAGGCCACCCAGTTTGTAGTATTTTGTTACAGCAGCCCTAGGAATACAATTTGTTTCCACTTTATAGCTGTTAGGAATAAAAAACAAATATGTGCAAAGAATAAGAACAGACAATTTACAGACGAAGTAAACTAAAATGCTAACAAGTATATAACAGATGTTAAATTCCTTAGTAATCAAAGAAAGAAGGCATTACTCCACAGTTAATAGATCTAAAAGTTGAAAAATGCTAAGTGTTGATGTGTACATAAATGACAGAAACAAGTAACAACTTGGAAAATTTCATCACTCTGGGCTAAGTCTTCCATTAGCAAGAGAAAACGACACAAATTCAAATAATGCAAATACCAAGTGGGCTATAAAATTGAGTTCAGTCATTTGCAGGATATCATCTTGAAGAATACAGCCATGGCCTTGCATATCCCTGTTTATTATTTTTATGTAACTAGTTATGGAATCTTGTCAAAAGAAAAATAGTTCTTGTTTTGTTTTTACCAAGTATTGGGGAAATTGTCAAAATTTCTCTTTCTATTTGGGTTTTTTGAGATTGCAACTACATAAATAATCTAAACTTACCCTGATTTGATTTTTTAGTGATTCTCAAAGGACTAATTAGTTTTTCTTCCTTTTGAACTAAATAATATTAGCTTTTTATCTTTCTTCTTATTTTGGAGCTATCTTACATTAATGATAACAGTCACTCTGGTAATAAGCACTCATTTCAGATTTCAGATTAGTAAAATCTGTTTTTCCTTTATTATTTAAATTCACCTGCCTCGATATATTCATAAATTTCATATATATGTATATATATATATATATATATATATATATATATATATATTCAGTTACACCTGACTGTTTATTAATCTTAGCAATACAGTCAGTTTTACAAATTCTAAATTTTGACTCTGCTAAGGTTTCTAGTCTCCTGAAAAGAAGACATGTGGTCTCCACTCTTATTTGCTATTGATCTTACCTTTATTCCTACATATTGTGTGCTGATCATTTAAAATGAATAGCCAAGGATTATAATTCTTATTTGGAATACTTATTTTCATTTTGTTTGTAGTATCCTTAATTTGATGTTACTAAATTAGAGGAGGGAGGGGCTATGTTTTTTTCAACTTGCTTTCAAAAAATGTTATACCACCTTGTAGCATTTTTATAGCCTCCTCATTAGTCTTATCTTTTTAACCTTTTTCATGCTGAACACTACACTTTTTATTCATGTCTAACTTTGTCATATCTGTCCATTTCAGGTTAGTGGGGCTATTAAAGTACACATTTTAAAACAGCAGTTAATGCTGTCTCCTCTTTCATGTAATATTACCTGTCTTTCCAAAACTTTATTCTTCAAAACTCAACATCCCATCTACGTCACCCTGAAAGCTTCTCCTATCTGCCCATGTGAATTAAATATACATTCTCTGCCCTCACACAGAGACTACTTATGTTTTTATAATTGTACTTATTTCATTCTGCCCTATATTATAATTAGGGTTTACGTAAGCGTGCTCTGTTACTCTCCTCACACCTCTCTCAAACAGTCCATTCTATTAAAAGTGGGCAGGAAATAGAGTTACAGTCCTTACTGACAATGCGGTGAAGCATTGAAAAAAGTAATCTCTGCTATTTTTAATGTATATCTCTTTCATAGAACCTAGCATACAATTTCTGTGCATTCAAGAGTTACTCTAATAAGAAAAACAAATTCTTATAAAATAAATGCAATAATGAAAGATAAAAATGAGTTAGAATATCAGAGTGTTTTGAAAAGAACAATGACAAAAGCATTCAAATGAAATACCTTGACAATGTTTATTATCACATACTTTTTTTTAAGATTTGATTGGGGAAGGGGAACAGGACTTTATTGGGGAACAGTGTGTACTTCCGGGACTTTTTTCCAAGTCAAGTTGTTGTCCTTTCAATCTTAGTTGTGGAGGGTGCCATTCAGCTTCAAGTTGTTGTCCTTTCTGTCTTAGTTGTGGAGGATGCAGCTCAGCTCCAGGTCCAGTTGCTGTTGCTAGTTTCAGGAGGCGCTGCCCACCATCCCTTGCAGGAGTCGAGGAATCAAACTGGCAACCTTGTGGTTGAGAGCCCACTGGCCCATGTGGGAATCGAACCGGCAGCCTTCAGAGTTAGGAGCATGGAGCTCTAACTGCCTGAACCACTGGGCCAGCCCCTATTATCACATACTTTTGATTGCATAGTTTCAACTGTGATATCTGAATGTGTGTAAGCCATATAAGAAGTTTAAGACAAAATGAGAAGCTAAAACCCAAAGTAATCTCGAGTATTATTTGAATTAAAACATACCTAGCATTTAAAAACCAGACTTTACTTTCTTTGACAAGACTTTCTCTGACAACCTATTTATGGAAGAATGACATCAATGTACTACTATGTACACATTTACTACAGCACCTACTTACATACATACAGCATTTGCAACATGGGGCAGAGAAACCTTGGCAGAACCCAGGTGACTCACTGAGAACAGATTTTTCTTCACAGCCCTCAGAAAGAACCAATTCTGCTGATAGCTTGTTTGCCGACTTCCAGCTTACTGAACCGTAAGACAAGAAGTGTCTGTTGTTTAAGCCACCCAGTTTGTAGTATCTGGCTATGCAGTCCTACCATGTTTCCCCGAAAATAAGACCTAGTGGGACAATCAGCTCGAATGCGTCTTTTGGAGCAAAAATTAATATAAGACCCGGTCTTATTTTACTATAATATAAGAGTGGGTCTATAATATAATATAATATAATATAATATAATATAATATAATATAGTATAATATAATACTAGGTCTTATATTAATTTTTGCTCCAAAAGACACATTCGAGCTGATTGTCCCACTAGGTCTTATTTTCGGGGAAACAGGGTAGCAAACTAGTACACCTCATCTGCTGCTCAGTGAATTCTTTGGATTTTCTTATGGGAACAGAGATGGGGAGTCAGAGAAACTGAAACAGACAAACTTCAAGGCTGAGTGTTTATGAAAAGGGATCCATGCAGAGAAATAGCCTCCCCAATCTACATAGTGCTAGTAATCTGGCTGCATACCAATCTGTACAGGTATAGCATGAGACTCCACAAGGTTGGTTTAAAAGAAAATAGATAAACAAAAAACTGCAGAGAAACTTTTAAGTTAAACAATTCCAAAAGTTCACATAGGCCTTGGCAAATGCTTGAGTTGGAATGCAGAGTGGAAATGTCTTCAAGACTAGCTGGCATTCCATTAGAAAACCCAGAAAGGTAACATTTCAGTAGAAGTTCCAAATCAATTTTAAAGATTCCTGTCAACCACCACAATGAGGCTTAAAAACACACTATTCTTTCATTGTAAAGGATGAAATAGTTTATCCAAAATAAATTTCAAAGCTACATCAAAAAATATGATACGTAGTATGTAGTACAAACTTCCAAAGAACTTAAGAAGAAATAAATAACCTAACTAGTTCTGTATCTATTAAATTAATTGAATTCCTAATAACCTTACAAAGACCAGTACAAATACAACTGGCATCATTGGAAAAAACCTCTCAAGCATGTAAAGAAGAAATAAGAGCAATTTCAAACAAACTCTACCAAAACTGAAAGAATAAAGAATACTTCCCAACATATCTTATCATATTAACATTAACTTGCTATCAGACCAGACAAAAATATTACAAGAAAAAAAAAGTAAGGATAGATATCCTTCATGAGCATACATACTCATACAGTAATCCATAATGAAACAATGTATCAAATTAGCAATCTATTAAAAGATAATATATCATGACCAAATAAGTTTATCCAAGGAATGTAAAGTTGGTTAAAAATTTAAAAATTAAACAATGTAATTCACTATATCAACAAGCTAAAGAAGAAAAAAAATTATGTCCATCTCAACAGATAAAGAAAACTATTAGATAAATTTCCATATCTCTTCATGATAAGAACTCTGTGTGTATATAAATACTGAAGGATTTTTCCGTAACATTGGGAACAAATAAGGCTCTTCATTCCTATTGTCACTCCTATTCAACATGATACTGGAGGTCCCAGTCAATCTAGTAAGACAAGAAAAATAAATAAAATGCATGGGTATTGGAGAGAAGAAAATATAATTTTCTCTATTTGTTCATGACATGATTATCTACATAGAAAATATTAAAGAATCTAAAAAGGAGCTACAAAAACTAGTAAGTATGTTGCCAACATCACAATATACAAAGACAAGTAGAAGAGGGTAAACGGGGTCAAATATGTGGTGACGGAAGGAGAAATGACTCTGGGTGGTGAACACATACTGTGATATGTAGATGATGTATTACAGAATTGTACACCTGAAACCTATGTAATTTTACTAACCATTGTCACCCCAATAAATTTTAATTAAAAAAATTAAAAATCATGTTTATTTTTAAATACTAGCAAACAATTGGAAATTAAAAATTTTAAAGTATCATTTATTATAGCAACAAATAACATGAAATATCTGCGTGGGTATATGGCTAAAAACCTGTGTAAGATTTACATGCTGAAAATTATTAAATGGATGACAGAAATAAAAGAATTGATCCTTCACTGAAAGTTAGTGACTTTCCATCACCATGTACTATGATTTACCATCTGAATAAAAACAAAAATGCAAGAAGACAAAATTAAAAATATATATATATATATATATAATAAAAAAAAAGAAGACAAAATAAGGTAACAGAATAAAGCAACACATGAGTTATTCTGTCAGTGGAACAAATTGACATTTTATACCCTGTACCCTACAAGAGGTGTTAAACTTCCCTGCTGAGCTGTAGAACATCAATTCAGTGCACCCTACCAATGGTTTCAGTTCAAAGGCTATCATTAAAAAGCAGAAGGAAAAGACATGCAGACTTTTAAAGAAAATATAAAAAGAGAAGGAAATGTCAATGGTTTTCTGCAATATTCAACATTAATCTTTTCTACTTCATTAAATAAATACGTTAATGTGGCAATCATATCAATAATACACTCAGTTTGTGAGTAACACTTTATATGTTGTCTAGCAGTGACTTTGTAAATCCTTACTTTTCCGTACATGCAACTATTTCCATAAAGAACTGAATTAGACTGACTTGTATAGATGTAACTGCATGGATTTACTGGCTTCAGGCTATCTCCAGCAAAGCAAGAAACCAATCAGCAAGCAAACCTTACCAGCATCAAAGCAGAGTCACCACATGGCAGATAACATGTGGTGAGAGTGTATGTACCAGACACATTTCTAAGCATCTAACAGGTATTAGCTGAAATAATCCTTACAAACCTCTTGTGAGAAAGGTGCTTTTCTCATCTCCACTATTTAGATGAGGAATGTTAAGTTCAGAGAGGTTAAGTGGCTTGTCCCAGTAACACAGCTGCCAAGTTAAATTGTAGCCCAAGAAATTTGGCTGTAGTTCCTAGGCTTCTAACCAGCTCATTAATTTTTACCACGATTTCTGAGATAATGTGTGAAAAGTGTTTTAACAGTGTTTGTCACATAATGACTCAAAAGTTTTAGCCAAAGTATTTTTTTTAAAAAAAGAACTAAAGTATACAGCGTTCATTTCAAGTGCAAATTGTAATAGTAGTGCAGAAGGAGAGTTTAGCCAGAGCAAATAAAGATTTAGTAAGTCCCCCACATCTGTGATTTCTGTTGCTACTTCACAAGAAAGCTGAAATACGAATTTTCAAATGAAGATTCAAAGCCAAACCTGATGGAGGCTACTCTCAACAAATCTTAGCCCTTGGCTCTCAACCTACTCATATAAAGAATGTAGGTCAGCTGGAAAACCAGATTTTTCCTTTAGTTTACAGACATTCAAAGTGCTGGCCCTTTTTTTTTTTTTTTTTTTTAAGTAAAAGTAAAAGCCTTTCCCCTTAGGCAAACTTAAGTAATCTAAGTTGATTCCAGAACTTTGAGGTTTAAAGATTCCACTCAAAGGTGAAGCGTGACTTAAATACCCAAGAGATACCAACGATAAAAGACTACAGATTTCTAAGCTCCTTTGTGAAAGAAATAGTTCCACCAGTTTTTTCTCTTTCCTCAAGAAACTATGTTCATCTTCTGATTGTATTGTTGTTTTTCCCTCCTAGATTTGAAGCCCACTTACATAATGACAAGCAGTGATAGCACAATTCGGATCAGTGAAATCTCTACCCCTAATAGTTCCTACAATCTAGGAAAAGAAATAACATGGATTAATCAGATCTGCCTCTAGAATTTGCTAGGCCTATAGCAGGAGTACAAATAGAGCTCACATTTCGTATGTCTAAATATATTTCTATCAAAATCATTTTATTTAGGTGAAATTCTGAAAATGCATATTTATTTTTGAAAATTTGATTAAATCTTACGTGCACTTCAGCAAAAGTAAAGTGATTCATAATTTTGGTGTTTAATACCCATCTATTTGCCCATGTAAATAATCAGTATTATGCATTGTGCATGTAATGTCTACACTTACATATGTATAAACGTAAGAGAAATGTTTCTCAGTCATCAAGCAACTGTTGGGAATACCTTACTAATACGTGAGTAGTTCTAGAACCACAAACTGCAATACAAAGAAAAGGCAGAAATTGGATATTGGGTAATACTGGGAAACACTACTCTGTTACGCAAGAATGGATTTCATTCATGCCATCTGAAAGGAAAAATTGACAAATCTATTTATTTGTCTTTTACTTATATAAGAACTTTCACTGCTCAAATTCTGACTGCCATTCAAAACGGTGTCTGTTCTGACTATAAACCTCTGTATTTGGATGCAGTGACTCTTGCTTTCACAGCACAGGTGAAGGATGTGCATAAACAATTCCCTTGGGTATGAATGGTATTAATCATGAAAGCAAAAGTTTACGATTATAGGACATCCTTAGTACCTTTGACATTCTTATATTTGAACTAAAAAAAAAATAGTAATCCATGTTAAAATATAAATGGCCAACTGGAAAAAAAATTCATCATATAAGCCAGAAAGATTCATGTCCTTATCACCAAAAACAACAACAACAAAAAAACACACTTTTAAATCAATAAGGAAATAATAATCGTTCCCCTACTTACTACTCTTTACTTGTTCTGGTAACAAAATACACAGGTAAAAGCATAAAAATAAATCTGAAACCAAAATGGCATGACGTTGAACAGTTATTAAAACAATAAAAATATTACAATTTTATATAAAACCACAAAGAATTTGAGTATCTGTTGCTATGTCTGTTACTCTGTCTCCAGCTCTCTTTCTTCTTTGTCTCTCTGTCTCCCTCTCTCCCCCCATGTTTTAATGAGAGATTGCACAATAAAATTTTCATGTGTTTATAAATATATTCACACATACATATATACACATATACAAGTATATAGCTATATATTGCGTGTGTTCAAACACACATATATGTATATACATATTTGTGAAAAAATTTATAGATATTTATAAAAAATTCTTGCGACTGTATATAGATTAAATGCCATGTGAAGAAGTTGGCGTTGAGTGAGTGAAATGGTTGTTTCTGCAATAGTTGTGCATTCTTTGTGGAGCTCCCAGAGCCTGCTAGGAGGAGTGTATAGTCAGGGTCCCGCAGAGAAACAGAACCAAGATATCATATACACAATATGGGATATTGGCTCTCGCAATTATGGAGGCTGAGAAGTTACAATCTACATTTGGCAAGCTGGAGACTAAGGAGAGTTGATGGTGTATAGTTATAGTTCAAGTCCAAAGGCCTGAGAGCCAGAAGAGCCAAAGGTATAAGGGCCAGTCTCAGTCTGAGTCCTGTAGTGCTGCAGCTGTCCACTTTTGAGGGTGCCTGCATATCCTATAAAATCATCTGTAAACCAGGCTTGAATCTTTTCTTCCTCTGTCCATTGACCAGAGGGAGCTTGCCATGAGGCCATAGGTACAGGATTGGAGAGAGAAGATAGGATAGCAGGGTGAGGATCATGGGCATTTGGACCACTTCTACTTGATAATGGAGTGGTACTGTGCATGCCCAACTTTATGGCTTGGTCGCTCAGATAACACCCAGTTCATTATGAGAGGCTCAGGTCACATGGTAAATGGTTAGGCCATAGTTAAGCATTCAGTCCCTACAACTGTAAAGCCCAGTAGAAAGCCAACAGCCACTTCTCAAAAAGAGAATAGTTACCTGCAGAGAATGGCAAGGACTTGCTCCAAAATCCTAAGGGTGTGCACTGCAATTCACATATAGAGGTCTCCCAAAGGCTCCAAACAGCATCCCTATTCTGCCATTGACACTCCAAGCACCACTGGATTGCTAGATCATATGGCCCAAGTGCTAGGGAAGCAACCTGGAGAGTCTTTTCTTGTTCTCGGTCAAAGCTAGAATGCAGATCACTTTGTTGCATTGGCTGCAGTAACATACCCATATGAGGAATACGTTACCTCCAAAATCCAAAAGGGCTCATTAGGCATGGTGACTCTCACTTGGTTGAAAAAGGAGCCCGATGCAACAACACATACTTAACGTTAGAAGGGATTTCTTGATGTACTCTATACCACCAGACCCCTAGAAATTTCACTGAGGTAGAAGGCCCCTGATTTTTTTAGATTTGTTTCCTACTCTCTGACATGCAAATGTCTTACAATAAGTCTAGAGTAGTGGCTACTTTTTCTTCACTAGATCCAATTGCCATAATATCATCAGCGTTGATAAGCCAGTGTGATATTTTCTCCCAAGGAAAGGTAATAAAGATACCTAAGGACCAAATTATGACATAGGACTAGTGGGTCAATATACCGTTGAGGTAGGGCAGTGAAGATGTATTGCTGTCCTTGCCAAGTGAAAGACAACAGCTTCTAGTGGGTCTTATTAACAGAGATGGAGGGAAAAAAAGAGAGACATTTGTGAAATCAATAGCTTCATACCAGTTATCAGGGGATATGTTAATTTGCTCAAACGATGAAACTACATCTGGTACAGCAGGGGAGATTGGAGTCACCACCTGCTGAAGCTTATGGTAATCCATTGTCATTCTCCAAGAACCATCTGTATTCTGTACAGGCCAGATAGGTGAGTTGAATGGAGACGGGGTGGGAATCCCCTTCCCTGTACCCTTCAAGTTCTTGATAGTGGCATTAGTCTATGATAGCTCTCTGGAATGTGGTAGTGCTTTTGGTTTACCATTTTCCTAGGTAGAGACAGTTCTAGTAGCATCCACTTGGCTTTTCCCATCATAATATATATGGGAACTGATTATATCTATTTCAATTATGTATTCTGGAACTGGGGAAATACCCACAGGGTGGGTTCAGGGACCCATCTGGCCTGCTGTGAGATGGGTTTGAACTAAAACTCAATTGATCACCTGACCTCCATGAGCACCTGCTCTGACGGGTTATACCACAGTGACTTTGGGTCTCCTGGAATTAGTGTCACTTCAGAGCCAGTGTCCAGTAGTCCCCTAAAGATTCGATTATCTTTTTTTGCACATATACTGGTAAAAAGCCATAGATCCACTTGGGTAAGGCTGGGAGAAAGATTAACAGCATAAATTTTTGGTAGTGTACAGAGTCCTTCATCAAGGGATGCAGTTTCCTCTTCATTCAAGGGGTTCTAGGTCTATAAACTTGTTCAAGTTGTAACTGACTGAATGGTCATGACCTGTGTGGAGTACAGCATCAGGAATAGAGTCAATTATGATTCAGGTTAGACTTTGGTTCATTTGACCTAGAACTTCTCTGCTTACACAGATCAAGTAAGAATGTAACCACACAAGAACTTCATTTCTTTAGCGTGCATTTTACTTTAATACAAGCTAGCTTTGTTTTCCCTGACAGAACTCTGACTCACCGGCATTCTTTCCCCAGACCCTCCTACCTGTGCATACACTGTATGTCCACTCCTTTTAATCATTAAGCTCTTAGAACATTAGGTTCTGGTCAGTGTCAAACTCACTTAAGAATAAAGCTTCAGGAGTCAACAATGACCAAGATACAATAACTAAACCTCAAGCGAGAATTAGGTTTTAGTCAAACAAAGATAATACCTTGGCTTCAGTTATGTTTCAGTTCCAGATCATAAAAGCAGAACGGCCCTATGAACACATCCCCTGGGAACCGGACAGAATAACGCCATGACTGACACCCGGACCCGAACCATGATCACTTGCTCCCTGCCTTAGCCCTGACCAATCAGAAGAGACCATGACCCCAACTCCCATAGAAACCATGACTAATGATTTTCCCCTTATATGACCTAGCTAATAGAGGCCACCAGGGAGCCAGCTTTTTGAGAGCATTAGCTCACCTGGGTCTCCAGAATTGGCACCAATTCCTTAGGTAAACCTTTACTTTCTTTGCTGCAATCTCCTGTTCATGTTTTTGTTTTGTTTTGTTTCTGTTTTGGTTTGGATGTGCACAGGCAAGCAGAACCTTTGAGTCTGTGGTAACAAGAATTGTAGACTTCCGATCTGATTTAATTTTAGGAAAACCATAATCAATGAGCCAACACCATAGGTTTACACAAGTCAGATTATTTTGATTGCTGCTTTGACTTGCTTCCTGTCCGTTATGGTAATCACGCCCATCTCACCTTCTTTGGCATCTGAGTGCTGCCAGGTAGCCCCCCTCACAGCGAAATCCAATTAATCCGAATGCATTTAGGTTTTCCAATTGCACCAAATGCAGTCTCTGAGATCACAGAGCTCCTCAAGGATTCCAGGGCTCCCTCACAAATTTACTTCTCATAGTAGTGATGAAAGGTATGTCTTCTGGACCCTCTCAATGCTGGTGAGTAGGTCTTTAATGACAAGTCCAGTCTAATATTCTAATCTCCCTAAGCTTCTGAATCCTTTCCTCTATATTAAACCAAGGGAGACCACTTCATGGACTGTGTAGATGTCTCACTATTGCACTATACAGCTAAAGCTGAAGTGGAATAATATTGAATGTCAACTATAATTAAATTTAAATATATATGTAAATATTTATATATTATATTTACATATATATATTCACGGGATGTGGAGTACAGCATAAGGAATAGAGTCAATGGAATTATTACAGCTACATATGATGTCAGAGGGGTAGTTGATTGGGGGAAGGGGGTTATCAATTTGTGAAGGGTCTACAAAACATTGTTTTGTACACCTGAAACTAATTTAAAAAACAACAACAAAAAAACAAGGACCAAGCATTCCCAATTCACTCACAGTTGACTATCTTTTGGTCCATATTTCAGCCAACCAACCAACCAATTTGTTAGAACCCTTTCTAATTCCCTAAGCTGCAACATTAAATGCAGAATCTCTGCTTAGTGAGCCCATATCAATACATTTGGCAAGATCCAATTTTCTATTCCTCCCACCATTATTCTACATCCTTAGTATCCATTCCCACACATGTTCACCAGAATTTTGTCTGTGTAAATTAGAAATCTATCCCAAGCAAGTTTGGATAAATTTCTGTATGTCTGGGGTCCATTGTTTTAAACATCTTCCTAACTCTTTAAAAAAAAAAATCACTAAATATGGCAAATTAAAATAAAAATGCATCTTGTTTATTAGAATGTACTGTTTAAATTACATTTTGTACTGAATTTCAATTTCCAAAATTCCTTATGTTCTCAGTTGAAAATAAGTTCAATTTCTTTTTCCTAGGAAATAAACCAGAAATCAAATTTTTAGTTTAAATGAGGGGACAGAAGTATCCTTTCATTTAAACATCTTTGTGGGAAAAGACCAATTTTTTGCAGTTTGGTGCTATAAACCAAGGTGTATTTATGGAAAATAAGGGACATGTCCTCACTATATTCCTATTGTCTAGTATGAATGAATCAATAAATAATGAAATAAGAATTTTCAGATTTCTCTGACTTTAAATATTAATCTCTTCTATTTTTCAAACTGCTGCCAGAATTCTGCTTTTAACTCTTTTTCAAAAAAATTATGCTTCCCAAAGACCTATAAAATAAGTAAAAATAAAATTGTGAGGTGTATACATGTAAGAAACTACAGATAAGAAAACTGGCTCTTAAATTAGACTGCCTACATTCAATCCTGATCCTGACACTTAAATATTTATTTTTAGGTGAATCACTAAACTCTTCTACACTCAGTATTATTTTTGTTTTCTTTCTAGATAAAAATAATACATCATTTCTTTAGGTCCTTGTGAGAGCATGACATGTAGTTATTACCCAAGTAATGTTAGATATTATGACTTTTGTTCTCTTCTACCTTAGAATCCAAATACCAATTTGAGCTGACATCAAACATTTTTCCCAGCTTCAGCTCCCAGTAGATTCTCACCATTCTTTAACAACACTTAGTTACTGACCATTTTTAAATATTATTGTGCATATTTTACATATCTAGGCCAATTTATACTAGTTTAAACTCTTTTTCAAGTACAATTTAAGCATCTTCTGGGACAGATAACTGAATTCCAAGTATTGGATCCAAGCCTGTAATGCAGGGTCTCAGCTCCCGCTCCCTGCACAAGAATGCAGGATATGGTGAGGCCAAAAAGGAACAACCACGGAGCCTTAGATAGGGGAGCTCATACCACAGTAGTCTTGAAGGCAGCTGGTCGAGACACAAGAAGCAAACATCCACCAGTACCACAATGCGGGGTCTTCCTGCACCACAATCTGGCTGGCGGCCGGTCAAGATACAGGAAGTAGGATCTACACAATCTGCACCATCCACAATCTGTGCTTGCTAGCCTAGCCACGGCAGTTATATTAGTGGCTGATGGCTAACTAGTTACAGCTGATGGCCATCTACTACCCGAGACAGCACCTTTCCACGTGAGGTCGAGAGCCTGGAAACTGCTCTTTGGGACTCTGTCCCTACAAAGCCCATGGGGTATCTGTTTCATGAACAGCAAATTGAATTCTGTAACAAAAATGAAAGAATAAACATGCCTATGCAGACACTTTTTAAAGCCTCTTTGAAATGTAGCTGTGACGGAAGACAGGTGTTCTTCGTCTCTTGCTTCATTTCCCTTTGCTCTTCTTTAGAGCAAAATCCAAAGGTGCCAAGGGTGGGTGGGGAATAATGAATAAGGCAGAGCACAGGGGAATTTTAGGACAGTTAAAATACTCTATATGATATTGATGGGTATATGTCATTATACTTTTCCCCAAATCTTTAGACGATATAAGTTTTCCCAAACCCATACAAGTAAATCCTAAGGTAAATGATGAACTTTGGGTGATTATGACATGACATTGTAGGTTCACTGATTGTAACAAACGTACCACTCTGGTGAGTGATGTTGGTAGCAGGGGAAGGACATGTATGTGTGGGGGCAATCTCTGTACCTTCCTCTTAATTTTTTTGTAAACTTAAAACTGCTCTAAATAAAATAATTTTTGATTTTTAAAAAATGATGCCCTCACATAGAATTAACTACTAGTATTGAGCTCTTCAATTCTGATGATAAACTAATGAGAAATTTTTCAAATGATGGTACTAAGTTTTTATTCTGGGTAATGAAAATAAGCACCCCCACATACGTCGCATCAGTGCAGAAACAACGCTGAACAAGTGCACATAGTAATCAGATTGCAGGACTATTTTTAAAAAGCAAGAGAGAAAAGGTAGGACTTATTTATAAACAGAATGATGAAGTTACTTATTTTACATTCTCTTATAAACGCTATGTATATATCATTCGAAACCTTAAAGGCTCTGGAGTACGTATTCTTATTAATATTTTATGACAGTAAAGATCTTGGGCAAGTACATCATCAAAGGAAAATGCTGAAATTGTCTTCACAGGGGTGCAGGGCCTGACTTGTATGTGTCCCACAAGATAAGTTCAGTCTCTTGATATGCTTCATTACTATTCCCTGTAAATACAACTCTCCACTGTGCAAATACGAAGTCAGTTTTCTTCTGTCAATCCTGTGCTTCACCTTGAAGAGAGAACTGCAGCTTTGCCTAAATATCTAAGTTCAACAAAGTATGATTTTAAGACTAAAATAAGTATCTCCGTATAATAAGCTGTCTCCCACCTACAGAAACTTACACCCTTGTTATAATTACTTCAGTCCTAACAACTCCTCCTCTTAACACTCAAAAGCGTGTGGCTTCTGAGAAGGCAGCACACAAACCTGGTACTTTTAAAAGGAAATCTAATAATAACAAAATATTTTTCTTCTTCCAGATGCCCACCTACTTACTTTTATTTTTTCCTTATTTTATTGACTTTTTCCCTCTGAACATTTTGTATGTCCATGTCACTTATTTTGAATAACTCTGTGTGTATGGAATGCATTCTTCTGCTTTTGCTATTTATTCAATTTCTAAGAAAAAAAAATTGTAGTACATATAAAGCCCAGATGACTTCACGTAGATTTTTAAATTTATTGTAAATTTGATTCTTATTATATGAACAAGAATTTTTCTCAAGTTTTATGAATTTTTGCATTCTATGAAATACAAGGATTTTCGCAGTGATTATTATTTATCAAGTGCTTATTTTTCAGTGTCCGATACAGTTCTAAGAGCATAACATATGTAAGTCATTTGGTAATTATAATCCTATGAGAGTGGTGTGATATTTACCCCATTTCACAGATGAAAATTGTGGTATAAAGTGCTTTAATGACTTTTTGAAAAAAATTTAAATAAATCTTGACATATTCTTAATTTCCTTAAAAGCTTAAGAACTCCAGTTATATTTGCCTACTGCTCCATTTAGGCAAAATAAAAGGTCCTGGAAAAATAATAAAAGTCTCCAATGCAGAAAAGTCAAAAGCAAAACAAAATATTTTTAGAAAAGATTTGAATGCTGGAATCCATTTTTGGACTTCTATTATCTGCAAACCTCTTCTTATTTTAGGCAAACTATTGTGTTTTCCAATGTCACACAGCTGGTAAGCTGTTGAGAAAGGATTTGAATCTAGGCCGTCTGAATATACTTGTGACATTATGCAGTATTCATTGGAATTATATTTTCTTCTTTGATAGCATTGCGATAGTGAAAATCACAAATTACTTGGACGTAATTCTGATTAGTGAATGATCAACCTTAGGAACAATTCCATGGATTCTGTCATTTTGCTGATTTAAAAGAAAATGTTATATTTGAATCCTGGCATTGACAATAGAGAAATAAATTCCCTTTGAGATATTGAAAATTTCAGCCCTTTCATTTTGCTCACACATGATCTTCAAGATTATGCAAAATTTTCAATGACAATTTACAAAAATACATACAGGCAGCACAATTGCAAAAATGGTTGTAAAGGCTAGCTTTCATCATTTGCTTTCATCTTCTTTTGGAACTTACCATTAATTCAAATGCATAAGATTAAAGAGATTATACGTGGATCAAGCTTTAAAGAAAACAGAAAGTTAGCAAGTAACAAATATAATAATGGGGACATTTTCCTAAAGCAGCACTTCTGTATTTTACTAAGCTTCCATTCACATTGCTTTGTGAAGAAAGCAAATTTAAGGGAAATACGTAGGCCAAACATAGACAGTCATGCAAGTTTTGTCCTGCACAGAGACCCTCAACCGAGGGAACCTGTTGGGGCTAAAAACCCTCTCAACATGCTCCTTGATGCAAGATTATGTTAGCCCTGAGGAAAACTATGACTTTTTCTAATTCATCTTCCCGGAGGAGTACCTTTTTCTAATTCAGCAAATGAGCCAAATGTAACAGCAGCAGCCTTGACCATGTGGACTAGCCCAAACATTTTGCAGATAATTTTTAAAATCAAATTTAGTATTGCAAAAGAATTTTGCGGGAAGAAGAAAATATTGTTGGACTCAGAAACTAAAGGCATGTAACTAAGTCCAAGCATTGGCCATAACTCTATGAGTCTGGCAAAGTGCCTAGTTTACATTTTCTTGGGGAGATGTTTGTTCAAAATTACTTCTATGTTATCATTTTGTTCTTTAAATTGTGAGAGTCATGAATTTATTGTCAGAGTTGGCATTTAAATTATCTTGGATGTATAGAATCTATGTTTCCCCCATTCCTGATTCATTTTGACACTGACAGAGCAGTTAACTTTCATTATTGAATTATCTCACACAGAGGACTTACCAACCTTTATATTTATGAAAGAGATACTGAAGAAATGACTAAACAATGAGCACTATAACTATCAAAACTTATAGTAAAGATAAATGCACTTTAAATAAAATGCATTAAATAATTCAGGAGTCAAGAAGAATAATATTTCTGGTTTGAAGTAGGCATCTTTGAACAGTCAGTGGCACCACTGAAGGTAAAGCAATTCAGCATTATGATTTTCCATTTATTATAATCTTGCTGGGGATGTAATATTGAGTACATGTAAAAAGTGAATAGAAAATGCTAACACTGGTTATCAAAATAGTGACATAGTTCTTTCCCAACTTCAGTTCCCCTCACAAGAAAACCAACTAGCAACTATCCATAGACAAGATACCACTAATTATTGTACACACTAATGAAGTACCTGAAAAGGAAATAAAGAAAACATTATGAATAGCATCAAAAAGAATTAAAATACTTAGGAATAAACATAACCAATGAGGCATGAGATCTGTACACTGAAAACTATTAAGCATTGATGAAAGCTATTGAGGAAGACATAAATAAATGGAAAGATATTCTGTGTTCATGGATGGGAAGAATTAATAATGTTAAAATGTCCATACTGCCCTTAGCCATCTATAGATTCAACGCAATCTCTATCAAGATTCCAACGGCTTTTTTTTTTTTTTTACAGAAATAGAAAACAATTCCTAAAATTCATATGGACCCACAAAAGAACCCAAATAGCCAAAGCAATTGTGAGAAAGAAGACTAAACTGGATACATCAGACTTCCTGATTTCAAACTATATTACAAAGCAATAGTAACCAAAACAGTACCGTGGTGCTATGAAAACAGATACATAGACCAATGGAACAGATTTACAACTCCAGAAATAAATCTATGCATGTACAGTCAACTAATATTTGAGAATAGAGTCTAGCATACTCAACAGAGGAAAAGACAGTCTCTTCAGTAAATTGTGTTGGGAAAACTGGATATTTACATGCAAAAGAATGAAACTGGATCCCTATTTTACACCACTCTCAAAAATTAACTCAAAATGGATTTAAGGCTTAAATGTAAGACCATAGCATAAAACTTCTAGAAGAAAACATATGGAAGAAAGCTCCTTGACATTTGTTTTGGCAATGATTTTTTTGGATATGACACCAAAAGCACTAGCAACCAAAGGAAAAAATCAACATATGGGACTACAGGAAACTAAAAAGCTTCTGCACAGCAAAAGAAATGGTCAACAAAATGAAAGTGAAACCTATGGAATGGAAGAAAATATTTGCAACCTGTCTATTTGATAAGGGGTTAATATACAAAATATATAAGAAATTTATACAACTCAATAGCAAAGAAACAAATAATATGATAAAAAGATGGGCCAAGGACCTAGACAGATTTCTTTTCTAAAGCAGATATACAAATGGCCAACAGGTACATGAAATGGTTCTCAACATAACTCACTGATTATCAAGGAAATGCAAATCAAAAACACAATAAGATATCGCCTCTCTCCTATTAAAGTAGATATATTTAACAGATATAAGGCTATTCAAACTAATTTTTCTTGCATGAGATTTGGCTTATTGTATTTGTCAAGGAATTTATCCATTTCATCTAGGTTATTAAATTTGTGGGCATAGAATTGCTCAAAGTATACCTTTATTTTCCTTTTAATGCCTATGGAATCTCTAGTGATGTTCTCTCTTTCATTTCTGATATTACTAATTGTAATACCTTCTCATTTTTGGTTCTTAGCCAAGTTACAGGCTTACTGATTTTTTTAAAAGAATTTTCTTTTGTGTATATTAATTTTCTCCATTGATTTCCTGTTTTTAATTTCATTGATTTCTACTCTAATATTATTTACTTTCTTCCACTTTGGATTTAATTTGCTCTTCTTTTTCTGGTTTCCTAAGGTGGAAACTTAGATTGCTGATTTTAGGTCTTTCTTCTTTTCTAATATATGCATTCAGTGCTATAGATTTCCCTCTAAACACTGCTTTCACTGAATCCTACAAATTTTGAAAGTTGTTTGTTCATTTTAATTTGGTTCAAAATATTTTTTATTTCTCTTGATATTTCTTCTTTGATTCACATGTTATTTAGGAGAGTGTTACTTTGGCTCCAAGTATTTTGTGATTTTAGTTATTTTAACTAGAGAGGCAAATAGATATCTCGTTGTTTTTCTCCATAGGTTTCCTTTTTATTTCGTTGATCATTTCTCTTGCTGTGCAGAAGCTTTTCAGTTACATGTAGTCCCATGTGTTGATTTTTGTTTTTGTTGCTTTGGAAACAAGAATGTATTATTAATAAGTGTTAAGTATTTTTCTTCTCAACTCCACATTTTAACATGTTTTTGGTCACTTAATCTGAGAATCTTTGGGGTTATCAGTTATTAAGGGGCAAAGTTTTGTTTACTTAAAATGACATAAATCCCATCATTTGGAGAGGGAAAATAAATAATTACTAAATCATCACAAAAGATTCCTTCTTCCGGGCTGGCCAGATGGCTCAGTTGGTTGGGGCATGAGCTCTGAACAACAGGGCGGCTGGTTCGGTTCCCACATGGGCCAGCGAGCTGCACCCTCCACAACTAGATTGAAGGACAACTACGTGGAGCTGATGGGCCCTGGAGAAACACACTGTCCCCCAATATTCCCCAATAAAAAAAAAAAAAAAATATATATATATATATATATATATATATATATATATATATATATATATATATATATATAAAGATTCCGTCTTCCAATATGAGGCACACCATAGCACATATGTGTCTAAATAGGAAGCATGTACTGCTCTTTGAAAGAGATAATCTTTGAGACAGATGCAATGCGATGAAGACTGGAAGTGTTGATAAAATGGAAGATGTCACAGGATACTGTCCTATGAGTGTGTATCTATGGCCATGATCTCTTGTTTCTTTTCCATTGGCAGAAAGTTCTATGCTGAGAGTTTCTTAATTTCTGTGAAATTTACTTTAAAATTAGGCCATAATCCAAAATTTGTCAAAAGATGAATTGGGAAATTTTATGTTAGGGAAAATGCTTATGATCATTCTACTCATGTTTTGTACTCTCTCTCCTCTCCCAAAGAGAGCCCAAGTTGGAAGACTACTCCTAGGCTTCCCAATGGGATGAGGAGTGATTAGTAGTGCTGAGAGCCTGGCAGTCATTGATTTGATGTTAATGTGGTATGCCCTCCTTTTCCTGGGACCTGCCTCTGTCTTCTGACAAGTAACATATGTTCTTTCCAGTGATACTTTCATATCACAAATATAGGGCTTCCCCAATCCTGATCCACCTGAGAAATGTTCTGAAGGTTCCTGGTTACACTGTCTGCACCTGAGTGGAAAAATTTCATCTGGTGAAAATGTAATTTAGTGAAAAGGCCGAAAAAATGCATTTTGACCTTGAGTAGATGCCACACTTGCTCATCAACTTTACCAATAATAAAATAGCTACTGTTAAAAAATTCCCACCAGTACCCTCTGTCTATTCTCTATTGGTTCAGAATCTAGAAAGAAAGACAGATGGGTGTTAAGGTACTGCTCCCAACACCTTTAAAAATCTTAACAAGTCAGCAAATAAAGCTTATTGTGAGAAATCTACATGAAACTTTTAGATATGTCATACTATTTTTATATCACCAAATAAAAAGCAACAAAAAAGACAATGGCAAGAGCTTAATGGAGTTCTGCAAGTTTTGCTCATTATTACCCAACACTGAGAACCATACTGGGAGCAATAAATTTGTTATCTGAGAGGAGAATTATATCAGCAACAAAATGGAATGCATCCTCATACTATGAAAATAGGCTCTCAATAAATATGTAGATAAATAAATATAAAACAAGGCAAATCCAAGAAAAACACATTTATACTACTTGAGAATCTAGTACTGTGGCTTAATAAGTTTCATAATGCAAACATTAGTAAACATTAATAAACAATGCATACTCATACATAAGAAAGAAAAGAACACATGGCCAAAAGAAGCAGAGGAAGATGACATTGCCAGAAGGTATTTTCCTAGGAAATAGGAGAATAGTTTTGAAAAATTATTGACATTTAAATTTAAGAAAACACAGATTTTATAAAATGACCTACAAGATGAGATGATTAAAAAAGAAACAGATTTAGATGAATTAGGAATTCATTGATAGGTATTCAAAATACAACCATCAATGAGATGAATGAGGTAAGAGAAGAGCTTACTAGAATTAAGATTACAATGAATCAATGAAAAATGCATTAGAACCAGTGTAACTACTCTGAATAGGAACCTAGAGTCTCCAACCTTTTTTTCTTTTTCTTTTTTCTTTTAATGTTTTCCTACCTTTCTCTTTATTCCCTATGCTAAAAGAATTGTTGTGGCAAAATTGAGAATACTAATTGGACCCTCTTTCTAGTGATGAGTCACTAAATATTTGAATCTTCTCTTTTATCTTTTCATTTGATGGCATCAGACTAGTAATAAAAAGGGATGGCTCCCACAAAAGGTGAGGCCTGGTCATCTGTCTCTCCCTTTTTATTCTCCCCTGTGGCATCTGCTACTGCACTTAACTGAGCTAGCTCTGCTCTAGGTTTCAAAGAAAAAACCCAACTGTCTATAGTCTTTATGATTATGATGGTTATGTGAGACAATAATTTTATCACAAACTATAAAAAGATCTTAAATTTTCTTTTGAGTAGTGATGGGTAGAGAAAATGAAACAGTGCAGTTCTCAGAGCCTATTTTCACCTTACATTTGTTTGAAAAAATGTTATATTTTTCTATATGTAGATACATGATAGATGATAGACAGAGATGGATAAATAGATGTTGGATGGATGGATGGATGGATGGATGGATGGATGGATGGATGGATAGATAGACAATAAGTAAATACATAATCTTGGAAACCACTTAAATAAGATAGCGTGGTCTTACAAGAATTAGGTAATCCTTAGTTTTCTAGCCAAAGAGGTACTCCATTTTCATTTCTATCAAGTAAGAGCGAAAAGAAGGATGGCTAAGGAAAAGGCTATGCTTTCTATAAGAACTTTGGGAAACTCTCCAAATGTACAGAGGAATTAGACAAAGACAAAAAGAATATGGAGAGAGATAACAGCTATGAGAGATAGAGGATAGCATATGGAGAAACTGCAGATATACCAGAAAAAGATCAAAGAACAAATACAATTTAAAAATCAATAGTACAATGGAAAAGTGTTCTAGAGTTGAAGACTTAAATTTAAATGTGAAATAATGCTCACAGTGTACCATGGAAAAATAATTCAAACCTAGAGATCCAAACATTTAGAATTGCAAGATTATTTTTAAGCTTTATAAATATCTTGGCAGGGAAAAAAATGTTAACCACAAATTATTTAAAGAAAAATTGGGGTGTCCTTAGATTTTTCTTCCATAATAAGTTCAGAGGACAATAGATTGATATCTCACAGAGAGGTTGTAAGTGGGGCCTTGGCTGTATCCAGGATACAGACAGGGTTGCTTTGGCTCACACAAATCTTCATATTGTATATTTCATTTTCAAATTTCCTAGTTTTCCTTTATTCTAAGTAATAATAATATTTAGCAGCTCTAATCCCACATTTACTCATGTCAACCATGAACTGTAACAAAGTAGTGCCTCTATCAGAATCCTGCTCCTTTCAACTTTTTTCCCAAATTTGAGGCAAATTATCAGTTGACAGTTGCCATAGGGTTTGCACTGTTGCTCTTAAGTAAAGAGATATTTCTGTGAATTTATGGTTCTATCAACAGTGAAAAATAAATAAATAAATAAATAAATAAATGGAGACACAACATGTTTTAAGAAAAATGAGAAAGTATTTCGATGTGGAGTCCCTTGTTTTAAAAATGAAAATATGTATTCCTTTTATCCAGGATAAAATTGTGCCCCTAAACTTATTACATGGATTTACCTAAACTCCTTGTCCTTTCTAGGCATTTGAGTTTTTAAACTTGTTTGGGGATTTAAAGCTAAAGTTTGGTGCTTAGTTGCTCTGCATTTATGATAGTGAATCTCAATGGAGAGATTTTTCTCAGATATGTCACGGTTCACAGGTTATAAAAATTAAAAGGGAGAAGGTGAAGGGATTAGAAAGCACAATTGGTAACGACAAGATTGCCACGGAGATATGAAAGACAGTTTGGGGAATATAACCAATAATGTTGTAAAGATTTTGTAGGGTATTTGATGGACACTTGTCTTATTAGGGAGACCACTTCATGGACAGTGTAGGTGCCTGATCATTGTGCTGTACACCTGAAGCTGAAGCTGAATAATAATGAATGTCAACTATAATTTTATACATATATAGTCACAGGATGTGGAGTACAGCATAGGGAATAGAGTCAGTGGAACTGTAACAGCTATATATGATGTAAGAGGGGTACTAGATTGGGGGAGGAGGGTTATCACTTTGTGAAGGGTGTAAATGTCTAACTATTACATTGCTTTGTACACCTGAAACTAATAATAATAATAATAATAATAATAATAATAATAATAATAATAGACAAACTTAAGTACCATTTTGTGGGGAAACAAATAAGCAAGCACACAACAAACTAGTGAGACCAATAAATAAATCCAAATAAAATTTTATTTTTTTTACTTGGATTTGCCCCAAAAATAATTTTAGGAAATGAAATATATCTTATAGAAAAATAGAAAACAAGGTTGCATACATACACAAACACACACACACACACAAACACACACACACACACAAACACACACACGAGGTCTGACAATAAAGTACGGGAGCTTGTCACAACGTTGCTAACCTTTTTTGATGTCAGAGGGATTATTCATTATGAATTTATACCAACTGGACAAACAGTTAACCACGTTTACTATTTGGAAGTTCTGAAAAGGCTGCGTGAAAAAGTTAGACGTGAACTTTTTGCCAAGGATTCGTGGCTCTTGCATCATGACAATGCACCAGCTCACAGGGCACTGTCTGTGACGGAGTTTTTAGCCAGTAAACAAATAACTGTATTGAAACACTTTCCCTACTCATCTGATCTGGCCCCCAATGACTTCTTTCTTTACCCAAAGATAAAGAAAATATTGAAAGGAAGTCATTTTGATGACATTCAGGACATCAAGGGTAATACCACAACAGCTCTGATGGCCATTCCAGAAAAAAAGAGTTCCAAAATTGCTTTGAAGGGTGGACTAGGCACTGGCATCGGTGCACAGCTTCCCAAGGGGAGTACTTCAAATGTGACCATAGTGATATTCAGCAATAAGGTATGTAGCACTTTTTCTAGGGTGACTTTGTGAACCTAATTGTTCAACCTCATAATTAAGGCCTTCCCAAAATGTTTCCAGATTAGACTTGATTTCCAAATCACAGGGATTGAGCCTTCTGTGTGAGGAATATCCATTTATTTGGCATCGGTAAAAACTCAGTCAGCAAATATGTATTGCCTATTATATACTTATTATTGCATGCTCTAAGGATACATTAAGGAGCAAAAATAAGCCCCTAGTTTGTACAAAGTCCTTCTGTCATGATGGACCAAACATAAACAAACAAACAACAAATATACAGAAAGAAAAAGGGAATAAGCAGCAATGAGATTGAATAAACATACTGAATAAATAAACAGAAGAGTGGACAGATCCTCCATGAGCAGTTTTGCCAAAGAGAGTGAAGCTTGTAAAATACTGTTTGGCACATGTGTGAGGTCCATGTGATAGGAGGTCCATGAAGTATGAGTCCCATGGAACAAAATGGGATAAATAGATCTCAGACGACATAGGTTAGATAATAGAAACTGGAGCAAGTGGGGGAGAATAGCATTACATGAACCAGTTTAGATGGTTCTAGCTTTAAACTTTTGGGTGAGGGGATGAATTTAGGAATATGATTTATGGGATGCCAGCTGCATGGTGTATGGGAGGACTTGATGGGACCAGAAAACTCCAACTAGATTTTCCAATATAATATTTCAATATAAACCTTCAATCTCTGAACTTGCTGCCAAAAAGTATTAAATATTAATGTACCTAACTTACAGCTTTGCTATTACGATCCCCGATGTTTCTCCTCAGATGCCCTTGACATCTATCTTTTGATTCCCAGCCTCGATTTTTCTTCAGAGAAGATCATCTGCTCTTATTCTGTTCAACCAGTAAACTTCCCTTACATGTCTCTCATCATGTATCTGTGTTATAATTTTTGTTTTAATTTATCCAACTCATAGAAGGTAGGTATCTTGTCTTAGTTTCTGAATCCCCTAGTCCCAAACAAAGTGACTTGCACATATTATCAGTCCTCTTTTTTTTCTTTTGAATTGCCATAAAAAAAATAAATCAAAGGATAGAGGGACTATAAAATATGCTGTTAATGGGTGAAATAAATTTTACTTAGGGCTCCATTTACATAAGACAGAGTTTACATTGGTTAGTTTCTGGTTGGAGGTATCTTCTTCCCTAGTTTTTCTTAATTCAATTACTTTGTTTTCATATAAATGGCAAATTATACGTAAACAATAGTTCTGCAAATTTATGAAATAATTCTTTGAAATGTAAATGTCACAGAAAACATACTGTTTAAGAAAGGTGCACCTATAAAGATTCCCTTTTATAATACACAAACTGAAAGAGTGCTTTTCTGTTGAAATAATGCATTCTAATGGAGTGTTGGCAAGCAGCCAGGAAAAGGAGGCAGGTGGAAAAGGAAGAAATACAGAGTGGTAATAAAAGTATGTATAATTTTTGAATTGTGCTACCCCTTGATATGAAATTACCTAGAGTGTTGAAACTCTAAATATAAGAGAGGACTTTTGAAAGCAAATAATTGAAAAGTATTGCACACTTATTCCAAAGAACAGTGATTGCAGATTTTTTAAACAAAATTAAATTTCAAAGCGCAGAACAGAAAAAAAATTAACCTGTTTCCCAACTTAACTTCTTACTCCATATTTTTCTTGCCTTATGGTCCTTCTGTTTTGATACAACATTTTTCTGTGATTTACAATGTTATGGAACCATCTAATTCTGTAGTGGCTGTTGTACAGTGTATTTAATTGCTAGTTCTACTCTGTATATCATCTTTTCTGTTTACTCTCTGATACTTTGTCTTTCAATATAGGTACAAGTTATATTTTGTACCAAAGTTATATTAATTTTAGAAGAAAAATGCAGGCACTGTTTAATTTGATCTAGCTTGTGTCAAATTTCTACTGCTGTGTAATTGCTTTGTATTGTGTGCACTTGAACTGTGTGATGTGTGTGGAAATTACTAAGTAGCTCTGAAGATTTAACTAATTAACCCTGACCAGTGAATAAGCAATGCAATTTTGTTAAAGTTTGCATGTACACAATAACAATTGACCTTTTGAAGGCTGTGTCCTTACCATACTAACTGCTGTACTAATGTGTGCTTCCAAATAAATTTAAAGCATCTCTCATGTAATTAAAGGAGAGAATTGGCAGTTTAAATAAGACAACTTTTATTAGAGTTTGTATTCTGCTACATTCTCTTGCGTTCAATATTAAACGATGAATTTTTTGAAAATGCAATCTTATTTTTGACAAGATGAACTTCTGAAAATCCTTTAAAATCTGTAATGTGACTATCTGGATTAAAAAACAAACAAACAAACGAAAAAACAATCGTTTTCTCCCAGATATATCAGTGTAGGATTTCGGTTTTGTTGTCCACGGTGGTCTTGTTCATGGTTGGTTTGTTAAATGATGTGCTTTAGTTTTATTTTCTTTGATTTCTTAGATTTTTCCCCCCACAGTAACAGTGACCTTCCCTCTAAAAGTTGAACATTGCCTCTTAACAGATTCATGTGGCTAAAAACAAGTTCAAAGTCAGTGTGACTACAAAAAGAAGAATGAGCAAAGAAAAAGGAAATATAAGAGAATTATTTTGTAATTTTAAAATATTTGAGTACCTAATATTTTAATAAAAGAAGTGCTGCTGAGCTGAATGATACATGCATTATTTCTGAGGCCACTGCTTCAATCACTCATGTATTATTTTAATAAAGCAATACGTATTTATTCAGTACTTAGAGTGTTCTAGATACTTAACTGAGGCCAAGAATGGAAAGGGTTCAATCCTTGTCCTTTAAAAGTAGAATTGTAAGAGGAAGTCAAATATACAAACAAATATTTACCACTGAATGCTATAATTTTTCTGGGGAATAAATGTAGATATTTCAGTGGGGACAGAGGATTCCAGTTCTGCCTTGTAAGTGGAGTAAAGGTTACAGAAGTCATTTGCCTAATTGTAGGTACTTAGTGTTTGTTATTTGTGGGTTAGGGTAAGCTAAAAATCCTTAACAAATAGCACACCCCTTCATTTCAGTGATTATAGAGCAAGAAGTTTATTTCTTTCATTTATATGCATCCAGGGCAGGTTTTCATACAGCAGAGCAGTCTGCACACATTTAGACCAGACTGATGGTTACTTGGCATTTCTATTACATGCTTTCCAAGATTTCCCTGAGCACCATCCCTCCAATTAGTGAAAGAGAAGAACATGGAGGGGTGATTGTGGAAGGTTTTATAGGCCAGAGTAGAAGCAGTGCACATTTATTCACCTCTCAGAAGTTGGAGAACACTTTGCTGTATACCACACCTAACAGCAATGAAAGTTGAAAGACCTGGGAAAAGGGACAATAGATTTTGATGGACAGCTGACAGACTTTGCCCTGAGGAAATATTTAAATAAAGGAAACAAGGGCAGATTCAAAGTCTCCTGAGTGTGAGTATAAGTGGTGTATTTCAGAAAAAAACAAGTTGCAGTTTGATAGAAAGCATGCAAGTGTCTTTTGATCTTATTCTTTAGACAGTGGAGGAAAGCAATTAGTGAACAGATTTAATCCTATTTTTTATAGCATATAAAGCTGATAAAAATAGTGCTTTAACCCTAGTGTATATATGTTCTTTAAGCCAACCTAACAGTTAAGATTTATGATTTTTTTCAGTTATAGTAGGCAAACAGATATCTACTAATCCAAAATACCAGCAGACTCATCTGATTTCCATAACACACTAGCATTATTATTTTAAGGAAATTGGAAGAAAGATCTGACTTAATTATCTTTATCGTAACATCTTTCAAGTGAAAAAGTAATACTGAATTTCTCTATTGAAAGTTATTACAAAGTTTCTGCTCAAAGTACACCCTACTGATCAAAGTACATTATACTATAAATCAGGGTCCATTTATTGAATACCTACTATGATTTATGAGACATACGTACATACAAATATATATAAAATTGATAATTCTCACCAAGACTATTTTTGAAGTTCAAGCTGTGGTGTATTAGATAAAAAGAATGATTATTACAGCAATACTGAAAATAGACAGCAGCACATACAGCATAAAAATGATCAAAATTAATGTTCATTAATGTTTATCATCTATATATTGAGTCAACCAACATTTTTTTTATTGCCTGTTATGTGCAAAAATTGTTCTACATGCCTGAGCTACATTAGGGATTTTAAAAAGTCTTTGCCCTTTGGTACTTACATTTTAGAAAGAATACTAAATATAATGAATATGACAATTAGTTACTATATTAAAAGGTAATATGAACTATGTAAAAAGCGGTGGAGTAGAGTAAGAAAGACCAAGTGGGCAGAGGGATATAGACTGCAATTGTAGATGGGTTGCTCAGGGTCTACCTCATTGAGAGATGATATTTTAGTGATGAGCAAAGGAGTAACTAACTCCACTAGTTAGTTGTGTCGATTTTGGGGAGAAAGGCTTTCCAGACAAAGGAAGTATCAGTGCGAAGTCTCTAAATTATAAACACACCTGTCTGAAAAGTGAAACCACTGGAGTAGCAGCCATGTAGCTAGTGAGGGAGAGTAGATGGTCATGTGATCAGAGGTGACTGGAAGGAGGCAAGAAATCATACAAGGTCCAATAGGCTATTAGAAAGACATTAGCTTTTATGCTCAGTGAAATGAAGAGCAGTTGCAAGTTTCTTTTTTCTTTTTTTAAGTTTATTGGGGTAACAATTGTTAGTAAAGTTACATAAGTTTCAGGTGTACAATTCTGTAATACATCATCTATATATCACATTGTGTGTTCACCACCCTGAGCAAGGTTTTAAAGAAAGGAATGACATGACATACCTTTTCTTTAAAAAAAAATATTATGCTGCTGTGTTGAGAATAGAATAGGGAAGTGGTTTACAAAGGAAAAAAGCTAGAATACAATTTAGGAGACCCTTGCAGTAATCCAAATGAAAGATGAGATGGGTGGTAGCATAGGGGTGTTGAGACGTGGTTGGATTCTGAAAACATTTTGAACGAATAACAACAGAATTATGTGAAGGGTTAGGCCTCAGATTTATGAGAAAGAGATAAGTCAAGATGACTCTAAGCCTTCTGGGCTGCAAAGCTATAAAGATGATGTTGCCCTCAACAGAGAAGGGGAAGACTGTGGAGATTTAGGTGTGCAGAGGGAAGGTTGGGTGAGTTGTCTATTAGGCATTTAAAGAGACATACTGAATAGATACCAAAGTCTGCATAGAATTCAGGAAAAATACTGGGTGATATATAGATAATACTTGAAAGCAGTTCAAGTTTAAAGTCCAAAACTGAATTTAATATATGCATATGTAGTAAAGTTGTCAGGTTTATTTTTCTCTATGTTTTATTGCTATAAGACATAATCTATAAATTATATATTCTATTCCATAATTACGCAAATTCCATTGAAAAAATAAACCTTTTAGTTTTACAACTCCTCCATTGAGCAACAAAAGTAAAAATTTGTAACTTAGCAAATCTCAAAAGAATACACTGTGAGCTCCCTCTGCTGTTACTGGAGACACAGATATTAAGAAAATTTGCAAGTACTCATGAGAGCTAAACTAAATAACTGCTGGATAGTTAATAAAAAATAACAATACAAACGAAAGATGCACTTAGATTTTAAACAATATTAAATGGCTTAACAATTTCTCCTATTTAGAGCTGATAAAGTATTAAGAATGTTAGCAAAACACTGAGCTTGAAATACTTAATTCTTTCAAAATCTAGAAACACTATATAGCTTTCAGTCTTTAAACAAAACCATTTATATAATCACCGATTAAAACCCTGGAGAAATGATTCAGATCAAAAGAGAATACCTCTATTTTCTTTAAGAAGAATTGTGAGCACATTGCATTTTTAATAGGAGAGAAATGTTTCGTTTGAAATTTAATTATTTAATGCATATCATTTTTCAATATTCGTATCGAGCAACCAAAGTGTAGAATGGCTGGTTGGTAGTTGCCAGTGGGCAAAGTGATCAAGAACTTAAACTTAATTAGCGTCACCAAAAAATATAGATACTAAAGATTTCCATGTACGTGGCAAGGCACAGGTGTTTTGAGAAAGTTTAGAGTACACGGCTAAATATGGTAGAACTCAAGAATGACAGTTTAAAGAATGATACGTATGTGGCTGCAAACATAAAAGACAGTATGGAAGACACTGTAATAGTAATGGATTGCATTGGAGGCCATTCACGGTGACTCCCCGACCTCTCTCTCTCTTGAGGTGCCATTTTATGACATTTCTCATTTTAGAGTCTCAATCAAATAGTTGTAGTTCTCCAACGGCATCATGTACAGTTGTACTTCTCTTAAATGAGTATTTATAGGGCATATTTCAAAAACCAGCTGAATGACCTCCTTGGTTACGTAAGAGGTCTCTCGTTGATACATGTGAAACACACAGGCTCTGAATCAAATAGAACTGGCATTTCATCCGAGTTCTGCTACCTCATGTGTGTGAGTCTTTGGGAAAAGAACTTTTAACTTTCCTTTGCCTTTCCTCTAGACATTGGGAATAACAGGTAATGCATAGTGAATGATTGCTAGGTAGACAGGTGGGTCCCTGGTGGAATAAATAGAAAAGCAGCCATATCCTGAAACTCCAGGCTCTGGAATGTCTCCTTCACTCCATGACAGAGACATGGGAATACGCCTTAAGGTTAATAGATAATCTCAACTCCCTTTTGGCCGGACAAAGGAGCAGATCTGATACATAAGAATGGGTTGGTTTGTTAATTCCTTCAGGATGAGCAAACAGGAAAAAACCTGATAGAGGAATTCAATTAGAAGACTGCTTCCCCAAACAGGCAGGGGAAAATATGAAAGTAAAAGCCTTTTGTCTCAGTCACTGGGCACCCTCATTCGGGACCCCCCTCCCACTCGGGAGCTGCAACCTCTTCTCCAGCGTCTAATAAACTATCCTGTTTTTAAAACTTTTTGCCTCTCCCTGGTCCACGTGTCCATTCTTCGGCTTCAGGATGCACGATCCCGGCCCACACCCAGAAACTGCTAGCAGATCCAACACCACCTACATCAATAGGATTGTTAAATAATGAATGAAATAATAAATGTAAAGCACCTAGTGTATTTTGGGACACATAGGAGATAGATACTCTATATACTGTAGTATTGATATTGCATAATTAAGGTATTTTAGAAAACGTCCCAATTATTGTAACTGTTAATTTTTGTGTTTCTCTGTTATAAGAGTTCAGTTTCTTTAAGAAGTTAAAGAACTTTCTTTAAGAGTAAAGGACTTCATATGTTTCATTTGTGATCTTTAGAACCTAGCTGAATACATGATATAATGGAAGCAAAGCAATAAATATTGTTGAATTAGTGAATCCAGGAGGATTAATGATACGCTCAAGTGCTTATTTTAAATTGGATAATTAATTTTAAAGCAAAACATGTTGGAGAGTAATAACATGCGATTAATTTCTAAACTGAGAATTAATATTTTTAATGGAGCTAATCAATCAGACATAATAATAGTGAAACTTCAAAAGTAAGTCATTTACATTGGATAATATTATACTATACACTCTTTGTTGCTTCTTTCCTCATTGCCCTCAAGTTATTAAATGTAACAATAGACAGGAGGAACAGCTAATCATGTAAAATGATGTTTGTTACTAAAGCAACCATGGCATTTCTCTCTGTTTTTCTTTATGTTCATTTTCCTTCATTCAATAAAATCTCTCAAATGAAATGGAATATTGTGTTTATGCTAATCTTCCTTCCTGCCTGATTTTTTTCCTGGTATGTTTCTGCTGTGTACATGGTAATTATTCTCATTTTTAAACAAAAAGGTACTGTTTTAAAGGAAACATTTAAGGCGTTGCTTTATTAGAGTTTCTTAAAATTTAACAAATGAAAGTGAATGGAAGTCATTCTTAACAGTCAAATTCCTAATATTTTAATAACACTGACATCCAGTTTGTGATCTTTTGATATTTTGAAGTTAGTTTGCCAGATTTGAAAACATTTATTAATAGACAACTGCACATGGAAATAGGAATTCCTCATAAAAATCCAGTTTAAAAGAGCAACCACATAATGTAAAAACTGTAAGTTTCTATATAATTAATGAAAAACAATGTACTACTGGATGTTAATGGCTTATTCTTGTTTAATAAAAAAAGGAAGTTTAACTCATTAAACTTCCCTGAGTTACTTAAAATTCTACCATTAACTCTATTGTCATATAAAGTAGTTTTATCTTTCTTGAACTTTTAAAAGAAGTGGTATTTAAGTTCAAAAGCCTTGAAATATGACTGGTCATTATCTGGCTGTATGTAGTGGGATGAGATGGGAAAGTAAAGGCATTGTAGGCGGTGTAAAATACGTATAAAATTCCAGATGTATGAAAACCCATAACGCATTAGAAAACCTTCAGATGGGACTAGAGAATATCTGGAGAGGTGGAGGAAGGGACAAATGTCTCTTGGTTTTACAGGAAGAGAATTAGGCAAATAATAAGGAGCAGTTATAAGTTTGGACTTTATTAGTAGCTAATGGAGGAGGGTTTAACTTCTGTGCTTTCTTAGGACTGTATTTCCTGCACTTAGCACAGTTCCTGGAATACAATGGGCATGGGATATATTCTATGGACATATTTTATTGGATGTATATTGTTTTTTGAATATCAGAATGTTAGTCTTGGTGCATGATAAAGAATCGATTGGAAAAATACAAGACTAGTATAGAAAGACAGGTTAGAAAAATATTGCAATAACCCAGAAGAAGAGGCTGAAATCCTCATCTAACAACATTGCCATGAGGTTGAAGAAGGATGAGAAAGATGCAAGAGACATTTAGAGAATACACACTGCAGGAGTGGTTGTGGTGGCTGAGACAAAGTTGCAAGGTTTCTGGTATGGGAAACTCATGGATAATATTCACTAAAAATTACAAAACAAGGAGAAGACAGAAAAGGGATGCTGATAGGTAAAAGGGGATAAGAGGATTTAACTTTTAACCACTGGACATTTCCAAGTGAAAAGTGACAAGTAATTTGTGGGACCTAAAACTGAGTAGAACATCTGTACAATTTCCAAACAGATTAGGAAGATGGAAAAAAAAGAGAAAAAGAAAGAAAAAGAAAAATTGATCAACAAGGGAATAATGCAGTACTTTTACCTAGATCAATTTCTGTTTTTCAGAGAATTACAAAACATGACAATTTATAATGAGGCAATAATTAGGTGTTTTATAGAATAGGTACAAAGGGAGTTGTAATCATAAAAACCAATTTGAGTGGTCTCACTTTGAAGGCTTCACAGGGACGATAATGACTTCAGTTTTGATTCTTATTTCAACTACTTTTTATTTAACTAGTTTCTTTGTATCTTGGGGCAATTCTCTCTCTCTCTCTGTCTCTCTTGAAATTAATGATGGTTTTGTTTTATATAGGCCCACATCATTTTCAAAGAAGGATCAGAATCAGGTAGGCCTAGATCTGATTCTACACATTAGCAGTACTGTGAGGTGGACAAGTTACTTAATTTCTATGTGCCTGTTTTCTTATTCTTAAACTGTTGACAACTGAGTTTTTCCAGGTTAAATAGGAGTCAACTGGAATAAAATATATTTGATAGTGAATATCTAGAACATACCCATAGTCACAGAAAGTTCTATCAGACAGTGCTGCTCTAAAACATTATAGAAACAATAGAAATAGAGATAATATAAATACATAGCAGTATTTACTAGAATAAGGGCTATTGCCCTGATGTTAACCTTCTTTCAGGATCCCCAAATTATTTTCTGCCCAATTTAAACAAAATTATTAAACAGAGCACAAACATCATTAACACTAAAATAAAATTTGACAAATTATACTTCACTAAATTAAAAAAGAACAACTTGAGTTTATCAAAAGACACCATTAAAAAGTGAAAAGCAGGTTACAGAGTAGAAGAACAATATTTGAAATACACACATCTGATAAAAACTTGTATTCAGGATATATAAAAACATAAATTAATAAGGGAAAAGCAAACCAATAAAAATAGACAAAAAACTTGAACAGGCATTCAAAAAAGTTGATATACATATAAATAATAAACATTTGAAAAGGTGGTTAATGTCACTAGTCACCTAAGAAATGCAAAATAAACATAATAAGATACCACTTCTCTCATACCTTTTTTCTCTCATAATTTTTTTTTAATTGATTGGGGTGACAATTGTTAGTAAAATTACATAGATTTCAGGTGTCTCTCATAGTTTTAAAGATAAAGCTGAAAATAACACCTGTAAATGTTGGTCAGCATATAAAGCAACCTCTTTATATACTCTTATATCCTATCATTTGAGGTGTATATTTATATAAACACTTTTGAAACCTCCTGGTAAGTAGCTACTAAAGTTGAATGTGTGCAAACTGTACGGCCCAGCAACATATACCCACCCAACATAAATGAGTTCTTTGTCCATCAAAAGACAATAAAAATGTTCATAGCAGTATTACATATCCAGAACCCGACAGATTCACTGATGAATTCTACAAAATACATAAATAAGAATTCATAACAAAACTTCTCAAATTATTCGAAAATATAGAAGAGGAGGGAACACATCGTATCTCATTCTATGAAGGCAGCCTTACCCTGATACCAAAGTTAGATAAATACATCACACAAAAAAGGACATTACAAATTTTCCTTAGGAATACAGGTGTAAAAATGTTCAACAAAATACTAAAAAACTGATATTAAGGATGATACACCGATACCAAGTAGGATTTATCCCAGGAATACGAGATTGGTTCAATATAAGAAAATCAATCAATGTAATACACTACATTCATAGAATGAAGAAAAATATCAAATGATTATTTCATTTGACACACAAAAGACCTTTGACATAATAATGCTGTATTATATACTTGAAAGTTGCTAAGAGAGTAGATCTTAAATGTTCTCATCAAAAAAGAAATGATAATTATGGACATGATGGAGGAGTTAGCTAACATAATTTTGCAATATATGAGTGTATCAAGGCCGGGTGGTGGTGGTGATGACTGTGGTGGTGGTGGTGGTGGTGGTGGAGATAGAAGAGAAGTTATCACTTAATGGTTACAGAGTTTCTGTTTCAGTTGAGGAAAACGTTTTGGAAATAGAAATAGATATAGGTGATGGTTACACAACATTGTGAATAAAATAATGCTACTGATTTGTACACTTTAAAATAGTTAAATTACAACATTTTTATCATATAGTTTCCCTCGTCCTCAAAGAAAACAAAAGGTATATTGTACAGTGGGAGAGCAGGCGTGATGAAAATGTCTCCTTTGCCTTTGTTATTACTTGACTGTAGTCAGAGTACATTCCCCCTAAAGAAGGAGTCCACGAGAGCAAAACAAAGAGGATGCTGGTGAGAAATATTGGACAAAACAATCTTATTTCATTCAAGCCATGAACACACAGGTTCCAAAACTACTTAATTATAGATTTACCTTAGAATTGAAATTTAGAAATTCTATGATTGCCATTGCAACAGGTATTATTATTTGAATTAAAACTGAAGACAGACTATATTTGTCAGCAAATGTATGATTTGGCTGATGGATATAGGCAATGAGAGCTCACTTTACCTTTAGTTTACATGGAGAAAATTTTCCAGAACTTACATGAGCTGAGCTAAATAGGAGCTAAGAACAAGATTTTGATTAAAAAAAAAAAAGACATTAGATGCATGACAAGATACAAGCATATAATCAAAATAGTGTTTTTTCAAAGATGAATTGGTATCAGTAATAGCCAATTTCCCCAATCATTCGTGAGTATATTATATTTGATTAAATATGGTACAACATAAGAAAGTGGAATATGTATAATGAGAAGTTATTTTATAATGCTTGGCAAAGTCTTCTTGACATAATCCCCACAAAATTCACAAAAGCCTCTATTAACTAGGTAATAACTTTGTTTTCATGTCAGGTAGTTTCTAATTTTTTTGTATTCCACAGAAATAAGGAAGACTAATAAAATTATTACCTAATAGATCACTTAAAGTAGTTTTATTGTAGACCACTATTATTTTTTGCAAATAACATAAATGTAGGTTTAAGACTGGAATTATTTTGCTACAACAAATAGTTTCCATTTCCATCCACTTATGAGATACAAGGTTTTTCTGCTCTTACATTAATAAAAATGAAGAATTAGAAAAGAATAGATTCCAAACAAACACATTCTCGTAAAAATAATTACTATTCATGCTAGATACATGAACTAATTAATTGGAAATATCCAGCTGTGTTCATCTCATTAATAAATGCATCTAAAGAAATTGACTTTTTATGTTTAATATTTATTTATCAAAGCATTCAATATATTTTTGTTATTTGGGTCTCTGTATTCTAGTAACAACAGGAATGATAACTCAATCCTGATTTGTTAACATTTAGAACCTTATAGTTATAAGACATTCTTTAAATTTTTTTTAATTGACATATTTTGTTGCAGAAAAGTATGATACAGTTTTAAGGGAAAATTGTTATAGAAAGAGATTAATGTAAGCTCTATGACTGTTAGAGAAAGACTTATTTCTATAATTTTAAATAAATGATTTTGTGTATCAAATTGTTATGTGATTATGTTCTCTTAGAATTATTTAATCACATTATATAAAATTTTTCCTTAAAATATGTGTTTCACATAATTTTCAGCTATTTAAACAAAGCTTTTAGATGTAAACTTAAAAGTGTAAAAAGGTCTACATTGTTTTTCTAAATTATTTTAGGTTACATACGCATAAGAGCAAAATAGTTTCAGTTTTTTATGATCTTTGCTAAATTCCAGGAATGAAAGGATGAATAATCACATGCCTGCCCAAAAAGTGTCTTCAGGGATCTTTAGGGCTACGAGAAAGGTCTGGCATAGATTAATAATCCTGACTGAAAATGGCAGTAGGGAATAAGCTCCTGTCTCAATGACAAGAGGAATACATTTTATATATGGGAAAAGAGGTTAAGAAAGCTACGCAGGAGAATTAAACCATAGAGGCCAAGTCTCAATTACCACAACATGTCTTCCTCTTCCTATAACAGATTGACAACTAACATAGTAGATAATTACGGGAATAGATATTTCTACATTTATGAGATTTAGGTAAATACAGGGTAGACTTTCAAATCAATGGAGAAATCACATTATTTTCAATAAATATAACTGGATATTTTATCAAAAATATATGAAAAGCCAAACACAAAAATAACTATAAAAATATTAGGAGAAAGGAAGAGCTTTTGAAAAAATTTCATGACAATAGAATTGTTAGTCAAAACATAAATCTATTAAGTATTTTATATATTAAAAATGGACTGAGTTTTTAACACAAATTTAAAAACCTGTTTAATAAGGTAATTCTTAAAGTTTAAAAGACAAGCAATAGAGGAAATATGAAAAACAAACAAAAAAAACAAAAGAAATTTATATCAGTTATACTGATGCTTTTGATGTTATTTGAGTAGATTACTTTTCTCTTTTAAACATTTTTTGCATTAGTTTCAGGTGCACAAAACAATATAATAGTTAGACATTTATCATTTATATCCTTCACACAGTGACAAGCCCCGTCCCCCTATCCGCTACCCCTCTGACATCGCGCACAGCCATTACATTTCCACTGTCTCTATTCCTAATGCTGTACTCCACTTCTTGTAACTATATATGTATATAAAATTGTAGTTGACATTCATTATTGTTCAGCTTCAGCTTCATGTTTATTGCAGCACTATACACAATAGCCAAGACATGGAAACAACCAAAATGCCCATTGATAGATGACTGGATTAAGAAACTGTGGTACATTTATACAATGGAGTATTACGCAGCCATAAAGAAGAAAGAAATCTTACCATTTGCAACAACATGGATGGACCTAGAGAACATTATGTGAAGTGAAATAAGTCAGACAGAGAAAGACAAATACCATATGATCTCACACGTGGAACTTAAAGAAAAGAATAAATGAATGAACTAATCAGAAACAGTTTCAGAGATATAGAGGAAAAACTGAGGTTGCTAGATGGCAAAGGGTGGGGATAAGGGGGAAGATTACTTTGATTTGGGTCAAAATAATCTGGCAAAATTGTATCAGATAAATTTGAGAAGGCAAAGAAAAGAAGAGGTCATGTCTTTTTCATTCCAATATCCTCAGTTGTGGTGTTATAAATATGAAACGGACAGAGCTATATTGGTCTTACTTTAAGTTCTCTGATGCTCTTGGAGAGAGAGCAACATTCTGTCAAGGAGGTCATGGCCAAGAGTTCCAAACTGTGGAGGACAACCAAGGATGCAATGGTTCCCAATGGAGTCACACACATTCTGTGAGGCCCTTGCCTTGTAGAGAACTTGGATGAGACATAAAATTTGTCCTCACACACATTCTCAATACATACTTGTGTAGAGCATATAAAATACACTATAAACAAGGTTGTTGTTGGTTTGAGGTTTGCAAAACAAGTTGTTTACTACCGTGTTTCCCCAAAAATAAGACCTAGACAGACAGTCAGCTCTAATGCATCTTTTGGAGCAAAAATTAATATAAGACCCAGTCTTATTTTACTATAAGACCCGGTCTTATCTAACGTAACATAAGACCGGGTCTTATATTAATTTTTGCTCCAAAAGACGCATTAAAGCTGATTGTCCAGCTAGGTCTTATTTTCGGGGAAACACGGTAGTCGGGACCCGAGCTAGGACTATGGCCGCACATGTGTGAGACTGATAAGAGTGAAGTGAAAAACATGTTTTTGTGTGAAACTGAGCATAACAAAGTTGAGTGATAAACACATTCACGAAACAACCTGGTCATCACCTAAGAGGTAAATAACTCCTGGCAAACAACTTCTGGTTCTCACCTAAGCAGCAAACAAGCCCAAGGAAAAGAGGATAAAGGCAGAACTCCAGAGCAATGCCATGAGTACTCTGGTTCAGATCCTCTGCGAGGTGCAAGTCATGATACTCTGGGGCTCTCCAAAGTTCTTCCTTGAAAGACCAGCTTGCCTCAGACCCATCGAGGGCCCTGTCGTCTCTACCAGACCAGAGACCATCTCCATCTTAATTGACTCTGGGACTTGGTTCATTATTAAATGCTATTCTATCTTGTATAACTTACTGTGTTTACCAGAGCACTGGCCTCTGGAGGGACATTGATTCCCAAATAAAGCTGTGTTACTCACTCAATCTGAACCTGTGTGTCAGGACTTTGTTCCCCACTCGCATCACAAGTACCACGCAGAGATGTAGGGTCCTGCCGAGGTGTTAATGTCCCCTTGACTTTCAGGAGGAGACGGAAATGTGGCAACTGCCTTTTCAGGCACTCACGAGAATAATAGAGGAAACCAAACCTTGAAGAATGAGTCTGAGGTCATTGATACTTAGGTTTTAAATAAATGGTCGGTATATCGTAGGTTTTTAATAACTATGTGGATGGATGGATGGGAAAATGGCTACTATTCTTAAATAAAGAATATGTAGAATACATTATAAAAAACAGTGACATTTTGACTCAAGAAAAAATATAGGAAAGGAAGGGTGTACCAGTATTTTAAACATGTATTTATGAAGTTCTTATGAAGTGCCAGGCTCTATAAAAGACAATAGAAATACATTTAAAAATAAGAAGATACATTTGCCCTTTGTGATGGTTAATTTTTATATGTCATCTTGACTAAACTAAGAGATACCCAGAAAGCCTGTAAAAGGTTACTTCTGGGTGTGTCTGTGAGGGTGTGTCTGGTAGAGGTTAGCATTGGAATTGGTAGATTGAGTAAGGAAGATTGCCCTCACCAATGAAATAAATAAACACCATCCAATCCTGAGGGCGTGAATAAAACAAAAAGTTGAAGGTTGGGTGGACAAATTTGCTATTTTGCTTGAGCTGGGACACCCATCTTCTGCCTTAGAGGTCAACACTCTTGATTCTCAGGCCTTTGGACTCAGAATAGGGTGTACACATCAGCCCCTCTGGTTCTCAAGCCTTTGAAGTCATCCAGAATTACATGCACCACCAGCGTTCCTGGTTCTCCAGCTTGGAGACAGCAGACTGTGGGACTGCTTAGCCTCCATAATGGCATGAGCTAAATTCTATAACAAATATCCTTTATCTATCTATCTATCTATCTATCTATCTATCTATCTATCTATCATCAATCATCTAATTTATCTATCTTACTGGTTCTGTGTCTCTGCAGAACCCTGACTAATACATATTTTCGTATTGAGAGCAGTACTAGAGAATTATATGAATGAGTTTTCTTAATTGGCTCCAGGGTTTCTGGATTGGCTCTCTAATCTAATTAGATTTAAAGATGCAAGTGGCTCCATGCACTGCTAGTCCATGGGTGAACTGTTTATAGAGATACACAAAAATACCTACATTGGATACCCCTGACCAATCACTTATAAGAAGCAAGGATCTAAGTGACTCTGTGTATGATACTTTTGAACATTTTTGGAAAACTAGGGAGTATAATGATGTTGGTTGGTTGCTCCTAATATCACTGAACAAAGTGGTGAAAGGAAAAGATGAGCTCAGGCATTCAAATTCCCAGCTCTAGGACCACATATATGACCTAAGATCTTCAATGTGTACCCTAAGCGGAACCTTACCTCTGGTAGCCACAGGGCTGAAATTGCTAAAAATCAAACACAAGACCACATCCTGCTACTGGCTGAAATAGGTTGAACTCTTGGCATCACAGGGTATCTATTGTTAAAGTAAGAGTGCTGGTTGGGAAAGAGTGGGGTCCTATAAGTTGAGATGGGGACATGTGGGAAGACCCTAATGAAGCTCTAGACATAGAGTCCCTAAACTGTGATAAGTCTTCTTTGCCAGTGGAAAAGTTTTCCCCTGTGCAGTGGACGTGGTCTAGTAATCATGGATTTTCAGTTCTGTTTTACACTCCTGGAGTAAGAAACTATTATCTGCACAACTCTTTTACTTAACAATTAACTAGAATGCTGAGCATTTAGTAAATATTTAGTTAGTACGTAGTTGTTTATCCTTTGACTAAAGGTAGAAAAAGAAAACTTTCAGTATTTGATCTGATTAACATCTAACAATTCTGAATAGGTGAATGACTAAATAACACCTAATAATACAGAATTATATACGTTATTCTGCTGGAAAATATGAATAAATTTGTATTTAATCAAGAAATCACAAATAATTAGGACATTTGACTATCATAATATTTAATAGCCTTTTATGACCATAGAGAAAATTATGACTGAATAAATATTTAGTTCTTATTTTAGAATTTCATTTCTTTACATTAGGATTTATGCCACTCTTTAGTTAAGACTCAACTAGAGAAAATAAAAAGAACAGAAAGATTTCTAGTTAATTCTTATGTTGGTAAATCAACTGGGCAGAAGAAAAAGAGAGCCTGTTATATAATTTGTTCTTTTGTGGTTGGGTAAGACAGATAAAACGAATGCATTGATGAGTTGTATTTACAGCTGAAATTTAAGTATAAAAACCCCTCTATTAGTTTTTCATTCATGATAAATTAAATACATTTTTATTTCAACAGCTTCTTTTGTAAGATTGCCTTCTTTTTCTTTGTCTATAGCTAAATTGTCTGTCAAGTATAACCTTTCTAATAATGAGATACCAATTAATAAAGAAGCTGGTTAGAAAGTTTCCTTATAAGCTTATAGAATCCATATGACAGTCTACCAATGGTTAGACTACCAATTCCTTCATCCAAAATTAGCTAAGAAAAAAATGCAATGGGCCATAATATTTAGGTATGATGCTAAAAGCTCTCTTTCCTATTGGTAGGCTGCTAGGTCAAATTTTTCCAGACAGCAGTCATTGTTCATTCCCCTCATTAGTGAAGGACAACCTGTGTGGGTGACTATCTTCATTGGCCATGAGTTTATGCCTATTTGTTCACTAGCAGGTACAGTAGGATTGAACAGAAAAAAACTTGTGAGGGAATGAAGCTTATTTTCAGAACTCAGGCTCTGTCTTTTCTTAAATCTTTCAGAGGCCCAGAGCCTTTCTGGCCTGTCTCATTTGCCTTTCTTCTCAGCCACAATTCAGATGTCAAGAAGCTATTCTTGTGCATGCAGTTTATTCCAGGAATAGTTTCATTTAAAGTTTATATCTAAAGAAAGTGATCAGTCAAGTAGTTTGTTACACATAGCCAAGACCTCTCTAAGGTTGGCACTCATTATAGCATTATTTTATCACTGGAGTCTCAAAAATGTTTGTAAAATTTTCGGACTAAATATAAGCTCTCTTTGAGTTTCCTTAAATTCTCTCATTTTTATTAACATTACTGTAAGTTGCTGTCAGTATTAAGCTATTATTGTAAGTAGTGGAGACACCGTACACAGCCACACATCTGTCTAATCCATAGTGATGCTTGATAGGAAGAAACTGCTGATTCGTGTTGTTTAATTGTGACGAGTTTAAATAAACTGTGGAGATTTCTATTGAGTTTTCCCAATAATATATATAAAGTCAGTGTTTTGTTTCTTTGAAATGAGAAAAGAATCAATCTCATTTTGTGACCACTGTGATAAAATTTATCTTGATTATCACTGTTGTCTATTTTCATCATTCTAAAAAAACAAAACAAAACACCTTAGGCTCTGTTAAAGCAGAATCCTACTGCAGAAACCTCTAATGAGAAATCTAAGTGATTTTCAGAGTTACATCTTTAGAATTGTATTTATATCTAGAATGAAGTGTCACTTCTCAGTTACGAACCACAGAAACATCTTTAGAAGCCTGGAGACAAAATAAAAAAAAATAATGGTAAAAGGCTATTTTTCTGAAATGAAAACAAAATCAACATGTAGGACAAAAGTACAAGCGTCATGAAATTAGGAAAACTTCCAGACTTGTTTATTCACTTATGCTCAGCTGCTATCTTATATCTGGCACATAGTGAATCCTTGATGAATCCTTGTGAATAAATAACTTTAGTCATCTGCAGCAGTAGGATATTCAGACTATTAATGAACAGAAAACTGTTACATTTTCAATCAAGAAAACTATTGCATAGTATTAGTAACAGAGGACTTAACTATAATTAATGCAAAGGAAAACTCTGTCATACTTGTGTAGTGACTTGCCTGATATTTGTGGTGACATAAAACATCAAAGTTGAATTAAGAACCTGTAAATCTTTAAAAATAAATAGATAAATAAATAAAAAGTTTTTAAATCTGTGGCCAATAAAAAGAGTGCTCTTATTCTTTCAAAAGAGGTATCTCTAGAAAGGGAAAGACTAACCATCCGACTGTAATAGCTTGAAAAACATACCTCTTGGGGAAATTCAATACTCTGAAGCATAGGACATTTTTTGAACTGTGGAGCTAAAATGAGTTCTCTTTCTCATTATAAATCCCATGGCTATCCTAAGAATCAATCAACACACGAGGAATAAATTCTGAGCCAAAATCCTGGCTCTATTTTTATTTTCTCAAAAAATTAAGGCCACTTATTCACTAAATCTTTTTGTTCGTACAGTGGATTGAGTACAGATCCTTCACTTCTGAGCTACTCAGGGAAGCTTCCTGGATACCCAATTGAAAGTGAGTTTCCCAGTCATTCTTCGTTGGAGTAAATCTTTCATCACATGTGTCACCCTAAAATTATCTTGTTTACTTTTTTCCCCCTTGCCCATCCCCAGAGCTAACTAAATGAAAGATCTCTGAGAGCAGAAATATAGTCTGCTTTTGTTCACCATTGTACCTCTGGTATCTAAAACATCTCTGGCATATAATAAGAGCTTTATAAGTATTTACTGACTTCACATTTTTTGATTGAATGAAAGAATCAATTAATTAATGCTCTACAAGTCCGCTCACCTTTTATTTGATCTCCTAAACTGACTTCCTTACTAAGAGCTCTGTGCAGAACCTAGTTCTTCAGCCAAACAAATCTCCCATTGATGACTAAACATTAATATTCATGAATTCATATTTTTTTGAATGAGGTGGCAGAAGTAGTAGGCACATGTAGATCATGGAAGATAGAATTATTATAGGTTAACTTGTGAATTTAAATTTCTGAATCTAAAGATCCAACAACCAGACACTGTGCAGCTATGACTTTATCAAGCTCAGTCAAATAACAACCCCTTTCTTTGATTTCTGGCATCTTATAAAGAAAAATTCTTTAGGCCAATTGATTACCTGTAATCAGCTCTGATAGAAATTATTTGACCAAACTATTTTTATATTTAAAAATAGAATTGTTTTGCTGTTGTTAGTGGTGGTGGTGGTTGTTGGTAGGAGAAGTTAGTGATGTGCCTTGCTAGGAGGAGAAAGGAGAGAAAGCAAATGGGAATTATGATATGGACCTGATATTTCTGTACCACAGCATCTCTGTACCTCATACAAAAATGCCCTTTCTTGGGAAATCATTTTAGTTAAACACATATGTGACAGGCACTTGCTTTATGTTCAGTTTTACAGAATACAATGATGAATAATTTGCAGCTCTTTCCCTAAGTAGCTAACAAAAAATATAGGAAGTTCATGAAAGAATGCAGCCCTGGGATGGGTGGAAAGAAACTGTGAATTAGGTGAGAATATAGATTTATGTAATTATGACACTGGAATTATTATTGAAGTGCAATTTTTCTTAGCCCTAAAAGTGCCTAAACAGCCCCGGGTGTTTTGGTAGTCGCAGGCTTCTGTGCAGACATGGCCAAATCCAAGAACCACACCACGCACAAGCAGTCCCCAAAATGTCACAGAAACAGCATCAAGAAACGCCCATCACAAAGATACCACAAGTTCTGAGGAACATGCGCTTTGCCAAGAAGCTCAAGAAGGGCCTGAAGAAGATGCAAGCTAACAATGTCAAGGCCATGCATGAACGAACTGAGGCAATCAAGGCAATCAAGGCCCTCGTAAAGCCCATGGACTTCAAGCCCAAGATCCCAAAGAGCAGCAGCTGCCAGATCAGTAGACTTGCCTATACCCTGAGCTTGGGAAACGGGCTGGAGCCCGCATCGCCAAGGACCTCAGGCTCTGCCAGCCAAAGTCCAAGGCCAACGCTCCACCCTGGCTGCAGCTGCAGTGGCAGCTCAGGTTCGGGCTCCCAAAGGTGCTGAGATCCCCAGGAAGGCTCCAGAGTAGAGGTCTGTCTCCATATGTGAGGGCAGACAGACTGGTGTGACCCCTGGGCTGCTGTCTGCTTGGAGCTGGTGTCCTCCTGTGCTATTTGTACAATTAAATCCGAGACAGGATCTGTCAAAACAAACATAAAAGTACCTAAAGAACTTTATATTTTCTACACTTTGTCAAAAGAAGAGAAGAGTGAAGAGCCCACAACGTGAGTAGAAAAATAAAGGCTTTTTTTTTTTGTTTGTTTGTTTGTTTGTTGTTTGCTTTTTTACTTGCACCCAAATAAGTTCAGGTCATTCTAAGTACAGGTTATAGTGAGATAATGCAAAAGAGAGAAACAGGAGCAAGTGACCATTTGATTCCAGAAAGATATAGACTCTAGGATGGTAGAAGGAAGTCCTTTTATTTTATAATAAAGATGAGTAATTGAAATTTTGGTTAAAGCAAGGAATCATTAAAAAGGAATACTTATTCCAAAAATTCTAATTTTTCTTAACGTAAATGCACATTTATTCCCCATATCTTTGCATGAAGTGCCAAAACCTTTTCTATAAGTATAGATCTGCTGATTGGAGTTTATTGTGATTTTTTTTTGCATAAACTAAATATATAATGTATCATTTGTAATTTCTAGTTTCAATTTTTTTTTAATGGAGCAAAATCTTGAATACCCTTGTGAGGCATACTAAGTATAGAATTTTCCTTTCTAAAAAACAATTTTTCTTTTTAAAAAATAATCCTCTACAGTTTCACAGTCTAATTTAACTATGTGATTGAAATGCATCTTTATCAAGCATTTCTAAAGCATTGCAATTAAGTTTCATAAAAATATCATTTCTTACTGTATGCTATTTTACTTCAGTTTACATAATAATTAAGTACAGTGAGCATAAAATGTTATAGAAACAATACAAACCACTTTAAACATACTGATGAAGCAAAATGGGCAGAATTGTTGGGGCACTGTAGGCGGGAGGTTATTAAACAGAGCGTTTCAAATGTCGTGAAAATGAATCAGTATGTGTTAAAGAGAGAATGGGAATTATCAGCTAATGCAATTAGTTTGTAAATTGGAAACCAATTAAGAAAGCTTTTACTCGAGTTCCTGCTGGCTGTAGGTGTCCCCTGACATCAGTTGTACTTTCTGCATTGCAGTTCCAGTAAATCACTCTAACTCCTTAAAATACACTCTCTTCCTTGCTTGTGGTGACAGGTAGTATCTGTCAAATGTACGCTTCAAAAAAAAAACAAAAAAAAAACAACCTCATAGACAGACAACAGTGTAGTGGTTACCAGAGGGTTAGCGGGGAGGGGAGTGGTAGAAGAGGAAAAAGGGAGTCAAATCTGTGGTGATGAAACCGGATTTGACTTTGGGTGGTGAACACACAATGCAATAGATGCATGGATTGTAGAATTATACACTTGAAACCTATATAATTTTACTAACCAATGTCACCCCTATAAATTTAACAACAGTTTTTAAAAGAAACCATGAGACACAGACAATAGTTCAGTGGTTACCAGAGGGTAAGGGGGGAGGAGGGTGGTAGATAAGGGTAAAAGGGATCAAATATATGGTGATGGAAGGAGACTCTGGGTGGTGAACACACAATGTGAGATATATATATATATATATGATGTATTACAGAATTGTACACCTGAAACCTATGTAACTTTACTAACTATTGTCACCCCAATAAACTTTAATTAAACAAACAAACAAGAAAAACACTGACAAGTCCTAGCATGAGTAAAAAGTTAGTTTAGTGTAGAAGTTCTCAAAGCTTTGGTCAAATTCTAATATCATTTTTCTATTAAAAATATTTTTAGATCTGTATTGTCTTTTTATTTGTAGCTGAATATTCATTCTAATATATAAAGGATACTTTACATTTTACATAATAATCACTGATGATAGAATATCTGATTTTTAAAAGCAGCTTTTCATTTCAGGCCAAACCTCAGAACAATTTCTTAAATTATTAAAATAATTTAAACAAGTATTTAAGCAATTATTTAAATAATTTTGACAGCCAACCTAATAAATGCTTTAAGAAAAAATTTCCACAGTTGAAATTGAGCAAGTGCTGTTTCTTCCAACAGGCTCTCAATTTCAAAATTGGTATTTTTGGTTTTCATAAATTGATTTAGTGTGTCCTTTCAGCAAACAACTTCAATTTTCTTCTTTTGCTGTTAGCCTTTGTTCTTTGTTCCTTTGGAGGTTTTCATTCTGTGCCTGAACTCAAGAGATAAATCGGAATGAGTAGATAGCCTTTGTTTCCCATCAAGAATTATTTCTTTTGCACAATTTTTATTTAAAACAATTAAAAGTGAATCCCATTCAAATGATCACCTCATGACACTGAAGTTAATCACCTTTATTTTTATGATTCAGTAAAAAATACTTGCTTCTGTTATTATCCAAAAGAGCAGAACACACTTCATTATTAGAAGGTGCTGGCTCTCATCCAACAATCTAGAAAATGCATTGCCTTTCTTCTAAGCAGTTCACTTTTTATGGAGTTAAATTTGAGAGTCTACCAAGGCCTCTGTGCTTATCTTATAGTCACTTCAGGAATGAGTTCTTTTCATTTATGAAATAAACAAATGTCACATTAAAGAAAATATCCACAAATAAAGAGATTTTTTTAAATTGACTAAGATTGAAATTGTTTGAACTAACATTTTTGAATGAATAACTAGATCAATACTTATATCTGTTTGTTAATTTAATGGTGCCTATCTATAAGAAAAGAATATGGATAGAGTTGGCATTATCCAATAGTGTCTCTGGATTTTCTGTAGTGTCTTCCCACAATAATTTCCTAAATTTTCTGGTTGAAAAACTTGGCTGAAAATACAGATATATCAGGAATATATGGGATATTGCTCCCCAGCATAGATCATCAATTTGTTTCAAACAATTTAATAAAAATTCAAAAATAAGTAAATAAATAAAAATGTAAATATATACTTTCAAAACAATTAAAAATTGCAAAACCACTAAACATTTTCTAATGACAACATGAATTCTTTATTATATTTATTGTGACCAATTATAGCTCTTTCCTCACTTGTTTCATAAACTTTCTCACTGATTTGTAGGCCCTTAGACTGCAGTGATCTTAAAGAAGCTTAATCTAAACCTTTCCCTCAATTCAAGAATCCTTTTTCAATCAAGCGGTCCCCTTTGGTGGAAACTCCTAGAAGGTAAAATATTAGTTATTGTGAAGCCATTCTAAACCAGACTGTTTATCTTTATACAGGATTTTTTATTGTTGAGACAAAGCTGCATCTCTTGGTGACTATATTCCATTGTTATAACACAGAAAAATAAATCTGTTTATCCTTTCCACTAGGACAAGTTCAGATTTATGGCATGTTCTTGTGAGTATTTTCTTTTCCATAAATGTTTTCATTGTTGCTTCAGCCATTTTTTATTTGACATGGTTTACAGATTCACCACTGTTCTGAAACTTCTGCAACTCCATCCTTGTGTTATTATTATCTTTGTTAAAATAAAATGAACAGAATTTAATAAAACATTGTAATTAGAATAATCTTAGCATAATGCCATAACTACTCTACGTATCAGGATGGTGCCTGAATGAAATGCGAATTGCAAATTTCAATTAATTTTTATAATGTCTTCTATAATATGGCAATCCTTCCAAAGATTTCTGTTATTTATTCTGAATGAAAGACAATACCAGAAGAGATAATTCTTCATAGTTTAACGTGTTGTGCATAGTTTTACAATCTTATAGCAGTTTTTCAGATTTGATAACATTTCATTCAGAATAGCTCTCAAAGTCAGTAATCTCCCTGATATTGCTAAAAAAAAAAAAGTTACTTTGCTTATGAGTATTTACAGAGAAGTGCTGAAAGTATAATGTTCTCATATCAGTAATTTTAATTGGGTGGCCTATAAAGTTTGTTCTAACATTTTAGAAACTACATATGAATTCCCATGCCTTTCCTTTTCTCTTTTTCATATAAACTCTTGTCCATTCAGTTTCAGATGCAATGTGTGAATCTAATTACTTCTTCTGTTAATAAAATTAATTACTATATGACATTAGAATATCTGTAATAAATTAAAAACTGATGCTGTCCTGTTCAGGCATATCATGAGAAAGCATGGTTCTGTGGAAAAAACAACAATGCTGGGAAAAATAGAAAGCAACAGAAAAGAGGAAAAGAGAAAGACCACATGTGAAATGGACTCACTCCATAAAAGAAGCTATAGGCATGAGTCTACAGGAGCTGAGCAGGGCTGCTGAGGACAGGGCAGTGTGGACATCACTCGTTCATGGGGTAGCCAGGACTTGGAGCCAACTCAATGGCATGTAACACAATAAAAGGGAACTATATTCATACCAGAAGGTATTTTATTATTACTTTCTGGTGTCATTTACCACATAACTCTCATGAGAAGCTATCATAATCATGTATTTCGTATGTTCATTTATTGAACACATTTGTTGATCATTTACTATGTGCCTGACCCTTGTTAGGCTTCAGGGATACAACAGAGACTTATGAGTAGACCATGCCTTCATGAAATTTTCTGGATGAGATGGTGACATGCAATGAACAGTCCTCCAATTTAATATTTTAATCTTTGAATCTCTCTTAGTATGATCATTTGTCTCTAGAAATTTATCAAATAAGCAATGTACAAAGCTGACCTTCTTAAGACTGCATGGTCATTATCTGCTTTTGTCAATTAGATGCTAGGAAATATGAATTTCTTGATGTGTCTGTTTTTTCACTTCTGAAATGAAGAGTTTGGACTAGATGAGCTATGTGTTTATGTTTTTCAATTTTGATTTCACTTATTATCAGTGACAGAGATGCTTTATTTTATAAGCATTTTATAAGCATTTTATTTATTTTATAAGTCAATCTGTTATCTTTCTCTTTAAAAGTTGCCTTCTTATAACAACTATCCTTTGGTCTTTTATACCTAAAAATGAATCAGTCTATTTCTTTCTTCATGTTTTGTCTCTAAATATTTGAAAAAAAGTGGGAAGTCTCTCGTTTGAGTAATGATAACTGGCATTTCATGAGACAGTCTTTTTCAACTTATAGTAAAATATATATGATAACAGAAAAGAAAGATGAAAACACAAAACAATACTAAAAATTAGAAGCTAAACTCTTGCCAATAATTGAGAGAACTTTTTAAAACTATTTTGCTGGTAAAAATGATAATCAATGGCTTACATTAGCTTTGCTTCCTAAAACATGAAGTTTTCTGAAACTTAAAAGAAAGAAGTGAAATATGTGTTATTCTTTTCATTGCTGCTTACAACAAAGAAGAAAGACCTATTTCCCATAATGATGGCTTGAGTACAATCCATACACTTACCATTTATCAGTTTCTAATTTTTCTATAATGAGTAAGAAAATGTGTCTTTCAGAAACCAGCAAGGCAACCATAGCATGGTACTAGAACAAAAGCATTGCATCCTGGAAGTCATGGAGTTCAAAAATAAAATCGCTCTGAGTAGGAATAAGTATAAGAATATATTAGTTAAGGTTCTTGTTGAGAACTGTAACTGTGTGATTCCCAATTGGAACCGAATCAGAGAACTAGCCAAACTACCTGCAAATGAATGACTATTAGACAATAGAAATTTGGCTTGGAGTAATACACAGTAAGGTAACATCCAGCAGTGGATATAAAACAGGTATTTGACTAAGACCCAAAGGGATGACCACTGGGGCTCAGGTTGAAATTTTACTCATTTGTTGGCAAACGTGAGAACTGAATATATTGTCCCATCTTACAGAATGAATTCATAGCAAATGAAATCAAAATAGGACCTATAAATTACTACAGGAGACAGGAAAGCAACTATCATGCTAGATTCTCAAGTAAAGCCCTACCATTCTCCTTTGGATGTTGACTAAAACTAGTTTCATTTTAGGCCTATTGAAACATAATTTGGGGGATGCTGTTTTTAAATGAGTATGCCGGTATATTTTAAAGAGTATTCAAGTTTGGAAAATACTGATCAGTAATACGGAGGTAATTATTCATTGATGAAGAAAAGAAACAAAAACTTTATCAAATGAATTACTAAGTGTGAAAATAAAAGATATTGCTCCCAATTTTATCCGTTTAACCAAGGTTTGGGTTTTCTGGGTATGGAAAAGAAAGCATCAAATATTGGTAATTGATTTAGAGACTCTAGTAGGATAGCCTCAGTGTCGTCTCACAAGTGGCACAATTATGAGATTTTTCAGTTGATAATAAACAGTAGAAATGGTAATGCTGGCTAACATTTATTCAACACTTAGCATCTGCCTGAAACTCTTCCAATAATTCGACATATTTGGATTATATAATAACATCTGTGAAGACAACAAACACGGGCCTACTATTTTGTTGTTGTCATTTGTTGCTTTTCGTTATGAAGAAAATCCCTGGGTTGGACTTGACATTGTGGAGGATTCTGTAACACTGTCTTAGGCATTCAGTAAGTCTACTGGCACAAGCAAAGGGAAGGCAAATCCAAATCTATAAGTGTCTATTCTGTGTACACAAATAATTCCTTCCTTCGTGATGGAGGTGCTCTAATATGATCACTTTAGCACCAAGTAGCTGGCCAGCCTCCTCAAAACAGAGTACTATGTGATCAGTGTAGGGTCTGCTGCTGATGTAAATTGATCCATCTGCCCTTATGTGGCTAGGCAAGTCTCTGTAGAGCCAGTTCATGTTGGTGAGCCCATGGAGAGCCTTTATCCCGGCCACTGTGGTGTATGGTTCAGAAGCCCAGTGAGCAAGCCCTGTGCTGACCAAGAAAGGTAGGTGATTAGTTGATATCCACGGAGAGGTTCATATTTATGGAGAACACAGATATTCTGATTCTCTGGGTGAATTGAGAAAGATGCCACTCATCTCACTTCTCCCATCTTTTTGTCATCAATTATTTCATCCTTCAACCAAGAATGATTATAAATTACAATCTTATGTCATCCTTCTTTCTATACAGAAGAGATAAAGAAAGTTCGTGCTTAGAGATTTACTCACTCATATGATCTCATTCATTCATTCAATTTATTGGATATCTACTATGTATCAGAAACTGCATTAGTTGCTGAAGGTACAGCAGTGAATAAAACAGATAAAATTCCCTGTCTATCTACAGCTAATATTTTAGTGAGATTAGGGAGATAGCAAACAAACAACTAAAATGAAACATATGGTAGGTAGATCATTGTGCTGAATTCTATTAAAAAAAAAATAAAACAGGAGAGAAAGATAAGGATTTTAGGGTTGCAAAGAGAGAACAATCTTAAATTGTCCTGTACAATTTAAGAAGGATATAGTCCTTCTGTGAAAAGGATCTTTGAGCAAAACCTTGAAGGAAGTGAGAGAATTTTTCCTGTGGATATCTAGGAAAAGATCTTTATAGGCAGAGAGAAGGAAAAACCAGGTCCTCAGATGAAAGTGGGTTTAGGATTTAACGTGGAAGCCACTGTGACTGGAGCAGAGAGAGCAAGGGAGAGAGCGGTAAGAGATGTAGTTAGAAAATTATCAGGAGTGAGAAGGGAACCCATTAGGAGATTTAATCAGAACAATGTCATGATACCAAACTTTCAAAAGACCACACTACCTAGCACTTAAATTGAACAAATTTTAAAGGGCAAAGGTCGAAGCAGGGACACTATTAGGAGAGTACCACGGTAATTCAAGAAAGAGATTATAGTGGCTTGGAATAGGATGTTAGTAACGGATTAGTACAAAAATGTCTGATATAGAAGGTAGAGGCAACAAGAATTTCTGATCGATTGCATGAAGGGAATAAACCAAAGTGAAGAAACAAGGATGGCTCCACGATTTTTGACCTAAGGAATTAGCAGGATGTATTTGCTATTTATTGAGATGGGGAAGACAAGGACAGATCTAGGGTGGATGTTTTGAGAAGCCTATTAGATAAACAGTGAGAGATGTCATCTAAACAGTTGGTTATCCAAGGTTTGTATTCAGGAAAGAAGACTGTTTGTTGATACACATTTCGAAGTCAGCAGTTCTGGTTGGCATTAGACGTAAGAAAGTGATATTCAAAAAGGAGTTAGTGAACACAGAAGAAAGAATATATCTAAGGACCGAGTTCAAGGGTTCTCTAACATTTGTATGTCATACGGATGAAGGGGAAAAGGAAATACCTCCCCCGTTCAGGAACTACCTGCAAGCCATTTATTTATTCATTATTGTGCATGTATTTCTTTAGTAACTACTCTATGTTAGGCACAGTTCTAGTACATAGTGTACATGAAGTGAACGAAACAGGCAAAGCTCCCTGGCCCAGAGTTTACATCATGGCTTCATTATTTACATTCTCTTCCTATTCAAAAGTGTTTCAAACCCTCTCCACTGTCCACAAATCCTGCCTGCCGCCATCCTAGCTCCTCAAATAAGTATACTGGACACCAACTTCAGGAAAGAACCAGAAGCTACAGATGGGAACTTTTCATCATTAGATCTTCACAAACACTTCCACACCCCTTGCCTTCCTAGCTTCCTTTTATACTGAAAAAGGTGCTCCTGGGAACCCACCTTGGTCCTCTCCACCTGGGACAGGTGCAATGATTTCCCCCATCACACCATGTATCACACTGTGTTGTAACTTATGGCTTAAATATTATTATGAGGAAAAGATCTATTTCTATCTTACCCACTGTTCAATTCCCAGCATCTAAAGCTTAGCACCTAGTTGATGCACTGAACCTTTGTGGGCAAAGAATGAATGAATGACTGGAGGGATATTTGTGGGGAGGCCTGACCTAGCGCACTTTGGGAGTGCAGCCATCTCCAGGCCCTGGTGTAAAGAGCACCTTCAAGCTTCCTAGTGGTTTCTGCACGAGCCTTCACCTCAGCACCATCATATTCTGTCTTCCACAAGAAATAAATTGGGGAGCTTTGGGCCGTGCTGTTTGGACATTTGAAGAGCCTGTCAGCCTCCCCTGACTGAGGGACTCTTCCCATCATTCTCACACTTCCCTCAGACTTTTAGAGCTGAACTCAGGTGGTGTTCCAGGTCCTTGGGAGCACTCTTGGAGCCGAAGGAGTTCAGAGATCCGTCTGGAGGTATGGCCTACCTTCTTTGCAGGAATTCTGTAGAGATAATTATGCTGATCTCTGGTTTATTGAGGAAACACCACGAATTAGCTTTGTGGGTCTGGGAAAGTACTTAGTCTAAGACCCAGATTTCATCTATTACATGGGGATATGTTAACACTTAGCTAAGATGGTTGTCATTCTGAAGAATGGAATGAACAAGTAAAGTTCTTTGTATAGTCTCAGAGTTAAGGGCTTGGCCAGGGGCTTTGCTGGGCTTACCAAGTAGTCTTGTCCAGTACCCTCTTGCTTCCTTGACACCCTACCTAGTTCCATGGGAATGTCAGAACGGCAAAAGGACAATGAGACATTCAAAGTGTCAGCTCAGCCACTAAATTAGTGGTTAGTGATGCAAACTTGCAATGCCAGCTGATGATAATTTGCTGTTTATTTGATACTTGTTACAGAGACATTAAGTCTTTTCAGCTGCCTGGGCTCTGCTTGGTTCTAGTTTGGGTGCTGTCATGATACAGGGACATTTAATGAGAAGGTGTCTAGTCTTTTCTGGGAGACAGGAGAAAAGTGGAGGATTCAAGTTTTCATTGGTAAAGAAGTAGCCGCTATTCTTGTCATCCTGGAGAGGAGTGTGTTTGTTTTTCTGGTGTAGTTCCCTTGTCTTTGCTTTAGGTTCAGACATGATTCCAAGTGGTCATGTTTTCTCTTTTTCCACCACCGTCATGGAACAATATTTTCTAATTGTTGTTGATATTTTGTAGATAATTTTTAATGTTCAGTATTACCACTGTAGCACAGCAGTTAGCTACCAGCTTTCAAAACCAGATTTCTTTTTTTTTTTTTTTAATTTCTTTCCTTGGCTTTAATTTTTAAACTATTCCAATGTCTTTCATTTTCCTTCCAATGTTTTTCACCGATTTTCTTGAGGCAGTGAAGCAATTGTAGTTAAAATGTCTTACATGTAGGATTCTTAATATTTTATATCTTATCAATAAAAAAAAAGAATGAGGAGATGTTGTTCTTGACATATGGTTTATGTGCTGCTCTATTTTATTTTTCTCTAGAGAAATTTGTAGAGTTTGATACTTGGTTAATTGTTTTCTCTGTATCTATGTCTATTATCTATATTCATTTCCCACCCCCACCCCAAAGTTGGAATTGTCAAGCCAGTATCTCTCCTTTGCTTGTCCTTAAATTATAACAACATTTAATTTTATTGTATTTAATATGTCCATTTTCTGATTTAATATTTCATTTAAATTATTTATCAAAGCAAGAATAGTTACATCCTGAGTTGACATATCTTGATTAAAACGCACTAATTTTCATTTTTTTCAATATGAAAAACATAAATTTATGAATATGCACAGAAGTAGGTTTTCATTTCAGCTACATCCTCAAGTGTGCTTAATTATCCTCATAGTTTAGGTAATTTAAATTTAAATGTGCTTTTGATTAAATGAGTCCATCAGCAAATATTCTTGATCGTAAATGAGAATTTAAACAAGTTCACTACGTTAGTCAACTGAAAGAGGGTTGAGAACTGAAATATCAGCTATGAATATTAATTGGTTCAAAATAATGTAATCTTCCTGTCTGTCCATTGGAAAGCAATCTTACACATAGCCAGTTGATAAAATAAGTTAAATTATAAAACTTCATTAGAATAAAATATAAGAAATGGAAACAGATTCTGGTTTGTCAACTGCAATTTACTTCTACGTAATGTCAGACACCATAGCAACTACTGGGAAACGTTCTTCAGCTTCATGTACAACAATCACTACTGCAAATATATGCCTTGCTCATCTGGAGTTCACATTGTAACAAGCCTAATGTCCACATATATTTTCTTTTAATATAAATGCCAAATTGTTTTCTCAAAAAAAAAAAAAAAAAGCTTCTGAAGTGCAGAAAGCCTTATCTACTACCTATCCATTTAGATAATGTATTGTTTGGCACAACCTGGTGATGAGTTTCAGAATGTTTAGAAGTTATATATATTGCTCAATTGTGAGGGATAGAATGGGTGGGCAGTTTCCTGGGAACATTAATTCTAAGGGGCAATAAAACATTTATGAATATTTAAAGAGAAGAGTGAAAAATCATTTACTAGGACTTCACTCAAGAAGGATGTTTTATGCATCGGACAGAAAGACTCTTGGAGTAAGGGATTGTGCCATCTGTTACAATGGTTGCTACACTGTCTTCTAAGGAAGCTAAATCCAGTTAATTGCAGGCATTTTGTTGTGTTACTGGCAAATGCCATCTGAGGCAGTATTACTAGCTGTTATGCTCTGCCCTACCTGCAAGCAAGTCTAAATTTCTCTTCCAGATAAGTGGTAACCTATTTAGAGAATATTACATAAAAGAGAAACTGGATTAATAGTATTTCTTTGAAGTGGTTTTTCTCACAATGCATATGTATATGTATATGGATAAAATAATTCCTAATTTCCCACATAGCTGAGAATGTGTTTTAGTGCCATTATAGTATGCACATGATTATATATATGAAGTTCATATTCTTTTTCATTCATATTCCATAGTTACAACTTGGGGCTAAGGAGAAGGGTTTTATTTTTAATTTTATTTTCCATTGGTTCTTTAATTAATAGGCTATTTTTAAAGCAGTTTTAGATTCACAGCAAAATTGAGCAGAAAATAGAGAATTCCCACATACTCCCTCCCTCCACACATGCACAGCCTCACCCACCATCAACATGCCACACTGAAGTTTCATGCCAACCTTCAATCAATTCCTTTCACCTTTTAAAAAGGTTGATTGCCAAAGTATGTCTACAAAGGTTTTTTATTTTTGTCTGGTGATAGACACCCTCTTGATTTAAAAACAAAAAAAAAGTTTAGTGGTTATTGCTTCTCTACTGTTTGATTTATTCTTACCTTTGATACTATAAATATATATATATATATATATATACACATATATACATACCATATATATATGTATACAGATATGTATAAATACTTACCTTTTCCATATTATCCTAACCTATTTATCTGTAAATAATGTGTCCATTCCTTTACCTTTTTCCCCTAAGTTTTGAAATACTCTTCATCTACTGATTGAGTTTTTGTATTGAATTCAATGTGTGTGAGTGTGTGCAGGCACACATGTACATGCCTGTGTCCATGTGTTATATGCATTATTTTGTTCATCAGTCAGGTTTTTGCATCTGAAAACAACCGCCTATTTTTTTTTTTAAGTTTACTGGGGTAACAATGGCTAGTGAAATTACATCGATTTCAAGTGTACAGTTCTGTAATACATCATCTATATATCACATTGTGTGTTCACCATCCAGAGTCTGTTCTCTTTCCATCACCATATATTTGATCCCCTTTACCCTCATCTACCACCCCCTTCCCCCCTTACCCTCTGGTAACCACTAAACTATTGTTGTTGTCTACGAGTTTCAGTTTCTTCATTTGTTTGTCTTGTTCTTTTGCTGTTTTCAGTTTTATATCCTACAATCGGTGAAATCATATGGCTCTCAACTTTTTCTGTCTGATTTATTTTGCTTAGCATTATAATCTCAAGATCCATCCATGTTGTTGCAAATGACTGATGAGCAGCCATCTATTTTTAAAATGTCATGTGCCTTATACTTATAAGAGAAAGATCCTGAGTCATTTTTATGCAGTGAATTCTAAGAACTAATAGCTGATTTGAATGTTATATAAGTGGGATTATGATGTGTGAATTGGTGGGCACCTGCTTTTTTCTCTCCTTTTTCGGGAGATTAATCCATGCTGTGGTATGCGCTTTAGTTCTTCTTCTTCTTCCTTCTTCCTTCTTCCTTCTTTTTTCTCCCTTCCTCCTTCCTCTTTCCTCTTCCTGTCCTCCTCCTCCTTCCTCCTCCTCCTCCTTCTTCTTTTTTCAATGCTGCATTATTCCATCTATCAAATAAAACACTATATGTTTTTCTAGTACAGTCATGATTAATATTCATGTTGTTGAAATCGAGAGTCCTTATGACCTTAATTAAATTTAGTTTTAAATCCTAAACTATCAAAATCATACCTCTCTGCCTCTCTCCACTCCTTAGAGATTAGCCTTTCCCCTGGATAATCAGCAACCTCCCAGACAGCAGAAGACAGTGTCCTGGACCTGACTAATGGTCACAAGGTCTGGACCCCTGGCAGGCTAAAGACAACATCTTGACCTAAGTTCTATTTCAGCTTCTGAGGCTTAGATGAAACAACCCCTTGGTTACTTTTCCATGAGACCTAACAGGAACACTGGAAAAGACCTCCCAGCTGTCCTCAAGACCTGAAGAAATGACTTATTATCCTTACCTCACCTCTGCCCAATCAGCTCCCAGCACGACTCTAAACCCCTTACCCATAGTATCTTGTGATTTTTGCCCTATATAAGCTGTAACCTATGTGCCATCAGGGAGTTTGGGCTTTGGAGCATTACCTTCCCATCTCTGTTATTAGCCAATTCCACATTAATCTGTTTTTTTTCTATACTGCAAACGCCTTCTTGTTCATTTCTTTGGGTCAGTGCGCACAGGCAGGCAGACCCAAGGAAGACCATTAAGTTTCCAGTAATATTGTTTTTATCTTGTTTCTTTCACTTGTAAACAGTGATGTTTTCTATATTCTTTGGTTTTGTTCTATGTGCACATATAAAATAAATTCTCTAAGCTCTACACCTAGAAATAAAATTATTGGCTGCTAAGGTATGTACATTTTCAGCTTTACTAGATAATGGCAACATTTTCTAAAATGGTTACATAAATTTATAATTTGCATTAGCAATTATTATTATTTAAGGATCAAGAAATTTTTCTACAGTGGGTGTCAAACGTCATAATTTTTTCCAGTCTAATAGTGTCCATTTTATTTTAGTTTTTTATGGATTTTCTACTTTTTGCCATTTTACTTTTTTGTATATTTTGTGGATTTTTCACTTTTCCCCTACGCATTTTGATCCTTGGCTATTGAGTGACATGATGCCTCCATTTCTTCTAGGATCTTAAGTATGCCCTAGAGCCTTAGGTTTAAATTTCCAAGGTCAGTCCTACTCCATATTTACCATTTGATCCACCTATATTTTATTCCTCATGCTTAATTTATTTAAACACCAGCAGGAGTTACAATGCAATAACTCCTGAGAATGGAATTGATGTCCAATATTGTATATTAATTCCTGATTCTTTTTAATTCAGTTTATTTATGTTTTTTGAATATTAAAGTCTCCTTTTTCTAACTGTTGAGTGGCAGCTTTAGTTTGCACTTGAAAGTTGATACGGGTACTTATTAAATAATCCCACAGAATACTTAAAATGAACATCTCATGAAACAGCTAAGGACTTGGGCCTGGGACTGAAGGAATACCAAATGGCATTCCAGGAGGAATGCTGGTTAAGCTGACCTCAAGAATGCCACCACCCCATAACGCCCTACACAAAAATGCGGAAGTAGCTGATTATTATCTCCCTTCTAACAGTTTCCTTCCAAGCAGATGTGGAAACCACTGTTCTGCATGCAAAGTTGATCAACGTTTTACCGCTATCGGACCTTCCTGGGGTGGGGATAATGAGTAGTCCTCTGTCTTGCCTGCACTGCACAGATACAGTAACCAAGCAACGTAGCAGGTAAAGAAAGCCTGCCACTTTCAGAAAGTCTGCCTTTCCACACAGGCTTGCTTGTCCCCAGCTTGTAACAAACAGCCAAGCAGAGCCATCCCCCGGGGTCAGTGTGGAGGACCTTCCTTTCCTCTGCTCTGATGACACCAGAGGCTTCCAGGGATGTCCTGAAGCAGACTGAACCCCGAACAGAAACCAGGTTCTTGTCTTCGTGTGAGAAAGAATTCAAGAGCAAGACAAATGTAAGAAAATGCAGGGAGTTTAATTAAAGAGGAAGTATACACTTAAAGAAGGAAGTGTGGAAAAACTCAGAGATGGAGTCACCCAAGAAGGTCTTCATTAGGGTTTTTAGTTCTCTGATTAGGTTGGTGCAAAAGCTTTTGTGGTTTCTGCAATTATTTGTAACCTTTTAAACCGCAATCACTTTTGCACCAACCCAGTAGGAGCAGCAATTTGGGAATGTAACCCTGTCTCCTCCTCTCCAGGGGTGTGATCTCTGTTTCCCTCCTTTTTGTCCTTACTTGGTTTCTCCGGAACTGTCACAGCATCAAGTGCATTATGGGGTCACGGTAACCGCAATGTAAAAGAGATTATAATAATATTAAAATCAGCTAAAGGTCAGGCCCGGGTCATGGATACTGGCCCTGTTAGATGAAACTAGTTCTTGTTTATTTCTAACTGCAGATATGGGGAGTGGTTCCTTGTTTTAATTCCTTAAAAGGTAGTGTCTCATTCGGTCTTCTGGAGGGGTGGTGGACACGTACCCTAGGCTCTCCATCCTGCCTCATGCCTCCCTTGTGCTTGAGCATAAGCTTAATAAAATTTGGGAAGTTTTCTGAGGTTTCCTCTTGATTTCTACCTTGGGAAACCCAAGAACACTAATGCTGGTAACACTCATGAGATAAATTTATGTTAGAGCTGTGTAAGTCTGATTATCATACTAAAAAATTCATATCCAAGGAGATCATTCTCTTATTTTAATCTCTGAAGTCAGCAAGTCTCCAAGACTCTTTTCATACTTTGGCCACTATTTGAGCAGACACCATGCCTCTCATTTAAAGGACTCCTGTTTCCTTACAAAGTGGGTGATTCAGATATTTAATTTGGCTTTGAGTAACATCTAAATCAATTATTTTTATTTCGAATGCACATTAAGTACAAAATTTGGGATTGGCACTCAAAAAACAGGTTATTACCTACATGGTTCCATTTATGAAAAATAACTAATTTCAGATTGATAATTTAATAGCTGATATTTAATTTTAAGAAAGCCTTTGTGATTTTCCCATGTATAGAAATACATTAAAGGAAGGTACAAGTCATAAACCGAACATTGCTTAAATCCCGTTTACTCTTTTCTCCTACTTTTAGACATCTCTGTCTTGATTCTTGTTTGTCAAAACCAAAAAAATATTCTCTCACTTGACCCACTGACTTGTTCTGCCTTTCTTTCTCAGGTCTTTATGATTTCTATTGACTCAGATAATTGCTTCTTGAGCTCCTCACTCAAACTCTTCATTGCCCTTTCTTCAGATGTGCATAATTGTAACAGTGAAATGCTCAGTCTCTCTGATCCCATCTTGTTTGGGCCTGAGTGTTCCCATAGCCTTCGGGCTAATAGCTCCTGCTTTGCACATGCGAATCAAGGACCAATTCTGCTTGGGACTTGAGTTGTTTTAAAAACACCAGCCACTCCCACACTCCCACTTTCCCGTCCCTTGATTTAAAAGAAGCCTGATCTTTGGGTTCTATTAAGATAGAGCTGAGGAATCTCAGAGGCTCCCATCTTTTTCATTAGGTGCCTTCTCAATCAAGAAACATTCCCTTACTCCAAACTCTGACGTTTTGAATATTGGGCTTTTTGAAGCACTGGGCACACAAACTTTGGGATTGTAACATAAAGAAAGAATAGATCTAGGAATAGACACAACACAATAGGGGGAGGGGGAGGATAAAACTGGGCTGACAATTTCAGACTATGAAACTTAGAACACTCCCACAATAAGCTTCCTGTCACATTTTGTACACTCTGTACCTCGTTAAGAATAGGGTTGATCATCCCCTACAGTGCTTTCCACTGTGTTTCCTGAAGTCTCTTGTAGAACTTAGATTTATCTCTAGTTGACTCATGTAAGTCCCACCCTCATTCTCAGTCCTTTCTTCTCCACTCATGGGGTTTAAGAGGAGATCTCCAGTGATTCTGCCCACTTGTTTCCCAATTTAATTGAGAATTACTCAGCAGCTGAGCTGGTTTCATCTTTCCCATACTTGTAGGACTTTCTAAACATATTAGACTTGTTCATTATACCTTTACTTTTCAAATGTGGCCTATCATCAAATCACCTGGAACCATTAGAAGAAATTTGATTTTTGTGCTATGTTCCAGATCTATTGAATCAAATTTCCTGTGTAGAAGCCCAGGAAAAGCACCTCATTTCCCATGCAATTCTAATGATGAACAAATTTTGGGAAACACTGGGCTGGATGACCTCAAAGCCCCTTCTAGCTTCTGATTTCTAAGTCTATTTTAGGAAAGAAATGTTCACTTTAATGTACCACATTTACTTAAACTGAGTAAAATTTCATGGCAATTAAATAATCAAACTCTGCAAATCAAAAAAACCCATGTTATAGCAGAAATAGAAGCAAAATTCTCAATCTAGTTATGACTATGATGACACATTTTGGTACAGTAATCAAAGAAAAAAATATGGTGATTTTTTTTTTTTTGTATTTGAAGCTAATCCATATTCCTTGAAAATATAATTACAAATATAGCTAAACTTTTAGTGATAAATTGCTCTTTGAATATTTTCTCCTAAAATGTGGAAAGTGGAATATATGTGGGGCAATAAATATTGCATTATTTACAGTTCATTTAGTGTTATTTCCAGTGAAACAATTGTTTCCTTGACTCGCTCATTATATCTAAATTTATCAAAATCACATTAGGTTAATATTAGAATTAACTACATTAAAAGTTTCAACTTGCTCAGTTTTGATTTTTTACTAGTTCTTAAATGCTTACTTGTAAATGCATCTTAAAACAATGCATTTACAAACTATTAACACATGTAACCAATAGCACGTGAAATTTAAAAAGATATTGCTCCTACATCTCCACTAGTTACCTATGATAAACTCTCTTCTACTTTAAAAACTACTACACTTTCCATCCACCTTTCCCAACCAATACAGATCCTCAATATTTTCACACACAAAAAAATCATGTTCAATTTATTATTGGTAATAGTCAATAAGTAAAGTTTCTTTGATAATGCCATGACAATGCACATAATTGAATAGCTAAATTCAAAATAAGAATAAAGTTTATACCTTTGAACTCATATTTAACTATCCCTGAAATCATTTTAATAATCAAATACTGACAGTCAAGACATTTTTCCTCTTTTGCTAAGGAGAGTACAAGAATTGGAATTCTCATCATCAGAATGGAAACTACCGTCTTCTATAGTTTGTCAGCATTAGGAACAAAGGCTTCTTTAACAATCATTATACTAAATGTATCAGGAAATTCTTGATTACTAAGATAAAACAGTAAATCAGTAAATAACTTCACCCTTATCTTTAGGAACATCTCCCAAATTCAGTTATCTAAGGAATGGATTGTTTAGCTAGCACCTTGTCAGCACTCCTTTCTCCTTCTTTCCTTCCTTCCTTCCTTCTTTCCTTCCTTTGTTCCTTCCTTTTCCCTCTCTTTTTCCCTCCCTCGTTCCCTGTCTCTCTTTCTTTCTTTGTGGTCTTTAGATAATCCGTGGTTGACAATCTTCTGTTTTTATTTTAAAAATTTGTAATTTTTATTCTTATTGACTACAATAATAGTTTTACATGGACTATTTATATGAACTATTATCACATTGTAGAAAAGAATGTATTATATATTCTTGCTTTGTTTTGGTGTTTAAAGAGTACACAAAACTATTATGTCAGTTTATACTTTATACTTTTTTTTAAATGATGAAATAATCATTAATATAATTATATTAATAAACCAAAGGAAGAACATTTTTGACTATCTCAATAAAGATACAAAAAACTGAGACAAATTTTAAACACTTAATTATTTTTAAATAACCTAGTGTACCTACACATATACAGATAAAAATAATAGTCAATATTTTGATTAGCACTTAAAATAAACAAAAACAAAATCTACAAGAATGTCTGTATTATTGAATTTTGAATAACCTTTGTTTTCCTTTTTGGTGATTCTTTGTAATTTCATAATTTTCTAATTATTTCAAAGGTTTATTTTTTTGTTATCATTAAAGGTGAAGATAGAGGATGATCTCAGTACTATAAAAACATGATTATAAATATTTAAAAATTGATTGAAGTGAGATTATAGCTCATTTTTTATTTTTTTATTTGAACCTTTTGTATTTTATCATGTATTTGCGATGAAATAAATATGCATACAGTTTTAGAAAATTATAAATATTTAAAATAAGTACATTTTAAAATGTATAATCAAATCTAAAAATATTTTAATGAACAGTTGAGATGTTATAAAACATGAAAAAATATTCATTTTATGTAATAAATAACAATATAGTAGTAACTTTTAATACAACATGGATTGGCAAATAGATATAAGTAATTATTTCTCAATGTGGTCTTTTCAATAATATTTTTATAAAAATCTTTGCAATCCATATTAGAATATTTGAAAATGGATAAACAAGAATTTAATAATTTAGTCACAATGATAATAGAATAACATTTCATTACAAGGATATTTTACTTAAAATTGCTCTCAATACATCACTTTGCCAGTAGATATTAATGCATTAGAAAGTGATTCTGTTATGATAGGGCCAAATCCCTGGATAGTTATGAATAATTGGTTTCCATAATGTTACATTTCATGTAGAAAAATATGTCATCATTATCATTTTTTAGTGTGTATTCAGAATAGGAAGACTTACAAAGCACATTAATTCATTTAGTTAACACTATTTATTGAGTTGCTACTATGTTCACTATTCTAGATACTTGGGAAACATCACTAATAGAATCTATCGCTCCTCAACATCATGGTGGATATGTCAGTGGAGAAAGAATGAACTCTTACACAGATTCACTCTGTGCTAGATACCATTCTAAGTATTTCCCAATATTAAGCCATTTATTCCCCAACTTACAAAATTGGTACTCATCTTCTGTATTTTAGGGATGAGGAAACTGAAGCAGAAGCACAGAGAGTTTACGGGACTCTCTGAAGTCATACAACTAGCGAGTGACAGAGACAGGATTCAAACTTTGAAGCAGGATACCTCCAAGGCTGTACTTTTAAACGGTATGCAAAGTCACCTCAGTTTTCATAAGAAGTAAATGCCGGATAGTTGATAAAGTTATTTTCTAAGTTAAATATCATCCTTAACCTCAAATTAGTTTAATGCCTACTTTATTCTTTAAATTGCTACACTTGCATCAAAAGAAAATAAAGGCAGAGATCGATTTTTGTTTTCTTTGTCTCTTTTACAGAAGCTGAGAATTTTATTGTATGGTATCATTGAAACAACTTTTGTTGCCACTGCTATTATTGCAAAGAATTTACATTTCAAAAACAAACCCAGACAATTGCAACTTCTTATAACCACTGTGTATCCAACTCATTTAGCCTTTAACTAAAGTATACATTAAGTGTAGCAGAAAATTCCCTTACCATTTAAGAGACATTCAAATGAATTTTATCAATATACCAGGAGATATTTAATTGCATTACTTATTAGAATAAGTTGGCATCAATTCCTAATTAAAAAGACCTAGGAATAATCATTATGTATGTTTTTAAAATGATAAATCAAGAAAAACATTTTCTCTATATAAACTCACATATTTATTAAAATAGAAAATAGTGCACTAATGGCTTGCACTGTGCTGAGGAGAATTCTAGATGCAGTCCTGAAGGAAATCCTGAATCCCTGTAATTCTCAACTCTTTGTTGGAAGGACTCAACACAAAAATCAATTTGCTAGTGGAACATGTACACTGGAAGTTGTGATTTCTCTGAAGAGAACAGACGAGCTTTGTTGTCTGAGCTATGTGGAGAGAATCTAAAGCAATGGCTGCAGTTTTTGCAGCTACCAGAACAGCCTTGGTTGGTGGATATTTCTGCAACCTGAAGAGCAGTGGAGGAAGGATCCACTTCCCAATCAATTGTGTACCATCTTTTTGGAGTCCACATGATTCTTTCGGTACATGGAGTGGAAATGTGGAGTTAGAATACGTTACTGCCTTGACCTGCATCTAGATGGTCTTTCATTTGGAGAGGTTCCCTCTCATTTGTACTAAGCCTCTCACTTGTACTAGGAAAGGTTTTAGATGACCAGTTCTTGCATTTCACATTTCAGGGAGTGGATCTCCATTATTTAAATCATTAAATGTTATTCCATCAAACAAAGATCACTGTTTTTTCTACTGGCTGCCAAATTAAAACTGCAAAAGAGATCCCAGAAATCAGATTTGCATATTTGTCAGTGAACCCACACAGTAGTTTAAAAAATTATCACCTAATCAAATTGATTTATCAACTTGAATATGAAAAATTAAAACAAGTGGTGTCCACTTTGGATTAATGAAGAGAAGCTTAGAGAGCTATCAATATAATAAAATTGAAGAAGAAAACATATACTATGCAGCTGGAAAAGATTTTTAAATCTTACGATTTAAAACTCAAAAAGAGAATGGCTCCTGTTGAAAACTTATCTGGGTGAAAAATAAATATTATAGAGTACAGAGGAAAAATTCAAAGAAATACACAATTGAAAAGGAAAGAGACTTGGAAGATAATGGTTTATAGCTTCTTTTAATTTAAATAGATTATATTGTTATTGAATACTTCAATTTAAGGACCAAGAACAGATTTTTTGAAGCAGAAAGAGACTATATAGAAATATAATGATAGTTTGACATTTAGTAATTCTAAATGATTTAAGCAAAGCCCAGTAATCGAGAGTTGGAGAAAAGCAGGTGATTGCAATGTAGTGTTGTGTTAAAATATGAGGACTTCTCTGGGATGGTATAGCATACTTTGGAGGGGCAAATATACCATACTGATGGTAGTCAGGGAGTATTTTTGATGGAGCAAAGCTAAATTCTGAATGGGGATAATGAGATAGCCAAATAAAGTGGTGCTGGTATTCTAGACTGAGAGAAGAGCCTGTAAATAGGCAAGAGATTAAGAGAAAAGATGATGTCGACATTCAAAGGTGACTCAATGATATTGGAGCAAGCAGTGAGAAAGAGAAAAGAAGAGTATGGAGAACTAAGGAAAAATCCAAATGATAAGGTTTTTTTTTTTTTCTTTTAGCACTGTATTTTGACTCATCTTTGGTTAACATTATAGCAAAAAGTATGAGAAACAATAAGAGGCAGAAGAGAATGTTGACACAAGTGCTTTTGAGAATGAAAAAGAGGGAGTCAGTCATTATCTTTTCTGTATCAAAAAAGAAAGCAGAAAAATATTTACAAATCAGATGCCATAAAGACATGGATTAAATAGGTTAGGTAGGGGCATTGGCAGTGTTTAAAATAGGATTATGTGTATTTTGTACCTTGTAATGGTAAAATTGAACTCTATGCTAGGAATTGAAAGATAGGATCATACAATGGTTAAGAGCACATGGCCACTGGAGCCTGATGAACTGGGCAAAATTCTAGCTCACCCATCAATTAATTTTATGATTTTGAGAAAAGTCAGTTGATTTCTTCCTGCCTTAGTTCCCTCACCAGTATCCTAGAGATAAAAAGTTGAATGAAAATGCCCAACTTAGAGGAGTGATAATGAAAAAGTAGTGAAAACACAGCCTGCCCGGTATAAGCAGTATATAAAGGACTGTTTTGCTATTTTTGTTGACTGAAAAATGGGAAAAGTTCTGTACATTCATCTTTACCTACAATGGGGAAAAAAAGTAAATATTTATTTGGGTGGAATTAAATCTTACACTTGAGGTTATGATTACTATAAGCTTGTTTCACATGTTTGTTGCAGGGCATCGTATTATATTCATTTGATATATGTACAATAAATTATGACTGATCAATTCTATTTGTTGTAGGAAATTGAATTTAACTTATGTAAAATACAAAGTACACACCAGCATTGTTATGATTAACTTTCTATCTATGACCTGTAAAACACCTTTCTATTTGTCACAATACTTTCCTTGTTTCCAGAAAGTATCACATCATTTTGTCTTGACAATCTTCCTATATGACCAGTGGAAAAATAAACTGTAGGCAACATATTGCATCCCCCCAGCTCCCCCCCCCAAAAAAAAAGACGTGAAGTGTATTTTTCAACAGGATGAAATAAAGATATGTGTTTTGTTTTTGCCACCACGACGCTTCTCTTGAACCTAAGTTATTTAATCTCAACTACTACTACTCATGGTCAGCCATAGTCTTGATAAGGATGGGGTGATCATACATCTCAGTTTATACCTATTTGTCCCAGCATAATTAATATGTCTCCTGCTACATATTTCAAAGGATTCCCAGTTTGGAGAATAAATTCTTTGGTCACCCTAGGCAATGGATACTACCTATGTAAAAGCCTTTTCAGTGAAATTTGTTGTAGGGATTAAACATTAAGTTAATAAACATGGTTGATCTAAAATAATGACTGATTTAGCAACAGGCCAAGTTTTGTCATCTGAAGAGATGTAGGAATATGGCCTCCTCAGAATGATCTGTCCCTGCACCGATGCCTGAACTCCCCAGTAGAGATTCATTCCCGTTGCCTATTTAAGACAGACAGAGAAAGAGAGATCACTTTTATGGTGTTCTAGCCAAAAATGTATCATCAGAATTTAATCACAAGGAAACTTCACACAAGTCCAATTTGAGGAAGGTTCTATAAAATAATTAGCCTATTTCTTTAACAAGACATTCTCATGAAAGGCAAAAGAATGTCTGAAGAATCAGTCTAGATTAAAAAGACTAAAGATACATAACATGTAAATGTGCTATATGATATTGGATTGATTCCAAGGCAGGAAAGGGTTAATTCAGCATGTCTGGTTGCTCACACACTGCACATTCCAGTTTGACATTCAGTAATTCTAAATGATTTAAGTGAAGGCCTGTCTTCCTGACTAGTCCTGGGTTGGCTCCTAGGAAATAACTCCTGAGCCCTGGGACTTTTCTGATTGTTAAGAAAGGTTTTGCGCGCCTGAGGTCTTGGGCCATACTGTATCAATTTGACCAGATAAATTTACCAATGTGATGTATGGTGAACACCTTTCTGCTGGAGTGTGGGGACGATCGGGGGAAATTGGTGTCTGAGTAGTTGAGGAGAGCCATACAGGTGGTGGATGCTTACGTGACTGACCGCCAATAAAACCCTGAACTCCAAAGCTTAGGTGAACATCCCTCATTTGCAAGACTTCTCATGTGTTTTCATACATCCTTGCTCAGAGAATTAAGGGTACCCCTGTATGACTCCATTGTGAGGAGGCACACTTTTAAGCTTGCATTTGTTTTCTCCTGGAGTTGGTCCCATGTGCCTTTTCCCTTTACTGATTTTAATCAGTATCCTTTCAGTATAATAAAATTTAACAGTGAATATAATAGCTTCTTTGCATCCAGTGAGTAATTCTAGAATTGTCAAACCTGAGGTAGTTTTGGGAACCCCTGACATAGTTCCTATATTGGAAAAATTGCTGTGTAGGACATTATTAGAATGATTATTGAAAATGGAGGATGGATTGCAAATTAGATTAAAATATTTTATCAATGTTATAATTCCAGAATTTGATAACTGTAATATATTTGTTCAAGAGATTATCCTTGTTCTTGGGAAAAATGCATTGAAGCATTGTGGGGCCCAAGGGCAAGATGACCACAACCTACTATCAAATAGTTCAAAAAATATGTATATCCACAACTAGACAGAAAAATAAAGCAAATGTGTGAAAATACTAAGAATTGGTGGATTAGGGTAAAATGTATATGTGAGTTCTTCCATATCACTCCTTGCAACTTTTCTCTAAATTTAAAATTATATCAAAATACAAAATTCAAGTAGAAACCTCTGTAAAGGGTTATATATGGCTGTGGATGTGGGTGTATTTAATCTTTTAATGTGAATTTACTTCCTGAGCTTTCTAAATATTCACCAAAGAACTGCATTGAGTAAGTAAATAGAAGGTGCAGAAATAGCTCAATCATTTAACAGACAGAATTAAATTATTGGGCAAGCTGGATGTTGGCCTTAAGGTGAAAATTGTCACTAAAAAGACAAATGGAAGGGTGCTGAAAAAAGATGTCAATTACCAGAATGGGTATGTAGTCTCTGATAAGATGGGCCAAAGATAAATTGGTAGACACTGGCCTGGAAACAAAGCCTTGCATACTAAGTTGGCCGAAAATAATGATGACAATCGTTTCTCCTGGTTAAGCCTGGGATTCGGAGATTATGACTGACAACGATCCAGATATGCAGATGGGTGCTGTTGGGATAAAGTCTGGCACGGTATAAAGGATCGGTTTCCAAACAGGTGACAAAACACAGCTATGGGATTCAGGGAACAGACAATTTTTAGGGATCCACACTGACAAATTCTAAGTATCAGACAACTCTGGAAGAAATTAACAAGCATCCAAATGTGATGAAAGCTGAAAAAAAAAAAAAGAAAAGAAAAACGGACTTCAGGTCTCAAGTATTGGTGAGAACAGCTAGATTAACAAGAGGAAATATTGAGTACTCAACCATTGACATAGAGAGGTTCCCAGCAGCTGAGAAGGGACAGAGTTTGCAGGCGGGAATTAAATGGTCCCAGCTGGGCAATTTGGAGGGCTTCAAGAAAAGAGTGCCAGGCTGTCATGGCAATTGCTTTTTCCAAAAAAATTTCTAAGGCTGCCAAATAAAAGAGATGCTAAAAAAGAGTGTGGGAGAAAAATGGATTTGGGATTAATACAAATCTGCGTTTAAAACTTGTATCTACCATTTATTGCTTATATAACCTTTATCAGACCTCATAGTATAGATTTCAGAGGACTACTTTTAGAATTAAAATACGTAAAGCTCTTGGTTCAGTGCTTGGCACAAAGGTTGCACTTAGTAAATGGTGGATATTATTATTATGGATGGAATGAGAGATTGCGTAACATTCTCTTTTTCTTGCTCCCAACTGATAAGTGATAAGAGTAGTAGGCTTGTTGATTTCTAGCTGGATTGGCCAAAATAAAAATCATTTAAAACAAAAGGCTTCTTGTGCTATAAAAACTCTACGTAGTGATAATATGCCTCTGAACTTTGCTTTCCCAGTGAGGGATGGATCACACATAACATTGATTTTAAACTCTACCACGTAAATTGAGAGTAGAAGCTGGCTAATGTCTCAGATGTTGTGGGGAGACTCAAACGTAAATGAAATCTTATGTTCTGCAAATCTGAGGCCCATAGCTGGGAGGAAAACATTAAGACCTATAAGGGAAACTAGGTTGAAGCTTCTAGTTGTAAATGCCAGGGAATGTCCTTCATATTTACACTGGGCCTAGAATCCCACTTAACTGGGAATCTAACAGAAATATAAATTACATGTAATTTAAATATGTAAAGTGTGGACCAAAGTGAGAGAATAGAAAAATAATTATAAAATTAATTCAATCACAATTATACCGCCATGTAAACAAGATTTTATTTTTAAAATTAGCACTTTTCTTTTCTTTCTTCTTCTTTATTTCATAATTGTCTATTTGCTGGAAATATTTTTGTGTTGATAATTTATCTTTGTCCACATTATCTCACTTGATTTTTACAGCAACTCTGAGTTGTGAAGGGCATATGCTATTTTCATTTTATAAATAACGAACCTGAAGTTCAGAGAGTTCATTTAAACTGACCAAGGTCACCCAGAGGATCCAGCAAAGATCTGGAATTGTATCCTCTCATTCCAAAACAAGCATGGTTTCTCATTCATTATTCTGACACAATTTCTAATAGCTCAACGCTGTATTCCTAGGAAGAAACTGGCCCCCTTATAGTGCCTGTCTGAGAAAACTCAGTTACCAAGAGACTTCCTTGTTTTTTCCAGCCATCACGTGATAATAGAGTCCCTGTATCCCAGTCGCTGGAAGCAGTGTGGGGCGGGGCTAGGAGCCTAACTCAGATAAGTGCATGTTAGCAAATGGGTTTCACATGGACCAACCCATCCTTCCAGTTCTTCGTAATTTTTCACTTCCCTGACTGTATGGAGTCTTGGCTCACCTCCGTCTTTATTCCTTAATTCTCCCTTTTTAATGCCCAGTCACCTCTGTACAAATCGATGAGCTCCGGCCTCTCTCCCTATTATGATGATGATGTGGAATAAAGCTTGCTTGCCTGTTTTATCTTGGTGTAATTTTTGCATTGACATGCTCAATTATCCTAAATGCTGATTTAGAAAGGATATGCTGACTTCAGATGAAATGGGCACTTAGTGTCAATCTAACTAAATCAAAGCTAGACAAAGGAAGTATGTGAAAATACAACCCCAGTTGATACTGATACCAGGTTTCTATTTTTTGCTTTACTTTCATTTGTTTGTTTCCCTTATTGTTGGCTTACATAATTCTCAGAATTAAATATCGCACTCCTCTATTGTCTCCTTTGTCATTTGAGAGATATAATTTCTGACTAGATGCAGAAAGAGGTATTGAGTTAACGGAGGAAAATTATTTAACTCCCTCCTAAAGTTTCAGTTATGTAGTGAAAGGACAAAATAAAATTCCCAATTTTCTTTTCTTCTTTCTTCCTTAAAAAAATTTAATTACATAAAGCATCTCTAATGAGATGAAGAGCCGAATAAGCTTCGTCTCTAGGATATTCAAACGTGGGGATTGGCACACATCAATTTATTCCTTGCCATTTAAGCAAGTGAGTAACTTCTTAGGAATTATGAGAACTGAAAATATGCTCTTGAGAGGTCCAGCTGACTTACACTTACATTGAAATCAAAGCAAGCTGAAATATTTCAGAGGGAAACAGTAGAACAGTAGTGGTTCCTGGCTAAGAATGAGATCATTCCAAGTGCCATTAGAATTATACAAGTGACATAATAAAGGCTTTAACAAAAGATGGACAATGTGGATGAATAAAATGAAGTGGATTCAAGAGGCTTTTAGAGGTAGATTTGTCAGGAATCTGTGATGAAGTTTGGTGGATGAGGGAGGAGGGAAAAATTATGTCTAAAGTTTCTTGCTTGGGGCATGGCAGATGATCAGGAGCAAAACAAGTCAGTATGTGGTATATTGGAAAGATAATTTGTTTCTAATCTTGGATCTGCCTCAACAAATTGTATAACCTTATACCAGTCTATTAAAAACCGGAGTTTGATTCTTTATCCAATTTATCTTGATATTCCTTTTCAGTAGTAAAGATCTAGTATATTTGAAGTAAATCAATCATCTTTGCAATGAATGATCTCTTTCAAATTCTGATAACATGCATTTATCAAATATCTATTTTGTGGTCATTATAAACCGGAGAATTGAGAGAGACACAAATTAAGGACATTATATGTATAAAGACCGTGGAAGAATAATTACCTGTATGATGTATGTATAAAATAATAAAGCTATAACAATTTAAATTTCAGTATTTATGTTATAAGGTCAATACTACAGAAGTTTAATCATTGTAAGACAAATTAATAAAGAAGTCATTATCTATTCAAAAAAGTTACTTTAAAGGTGCCAAATACAAAGAAATTATATCAAAGAACAGTCACAATAAATTTGCTAAGTTTTGTGACTGGTATAGAGAAGAGCCCGGCTTAAATTTAGATATGCCAGATTCCAAAACAAATGCACTTTAGTCTACATCCTTGTTAGACCTTAGCATTATGTAACTTACTTTCAATAATTAAAAGGATTGTTGCCTTCTTACAAGAAGCATAACAAACACATTGGCCCTATTCTAATATGATTTCACTGATATGTGGGATATAAAACAAAGCAACAAAGGAACAAGACAAACAAAGAAACAAAAACTCATAGACACAGACAACAATTTAGTGGTTACCAGAGGGTAAGTGGGGAGGGGATGGTAGATGAGGATAAAAGGGGTCAAATATATGGTGATGGAAGGAGAACTGACCCTGGGTGGTGACCACACAATATGATACATAGATGATGTATTACAGAATTGTACACTTGAAACATGTAATTTTACTAACCATTGTCACCCCAATAAATTTTAATTAAAAATATGTACAATTAGATACAACTAATATTTCAGACAAACTAATATAGTACTTCAATATATTGATTTGTTATTGAAGTTTTTGAAGCAAATATCAGTCAAAACAAACCAGCTCCAGTTGAAATTTATAAGAATTGAGTTATGCTGCCATCTAGCGATCATTTGGTTGCTGGTATTCCTGGAGTAGCAAAAAATTTCAAGAAACTTGGGAGATTTTTGTAAGTGCAAAACATAGGCTAACAAAGGTAACAAAGGTAACAAAGGCTGACATAGTTATATGGTAAATTTCATACAAATTGAAATTATGGCTAAATAATAATGAAAGAGTGATATTAATGAAAAAGTTTATTATTAATATTTTTCTCTTCTAAAGTGGAATCTGCCTCAGTGGAATTTACATAAAAGTCTAATTAAGTCCTTTAGTAGAATTTCTGCACTCTCCGTTCTATGGATTCTATGTTTTTTTGTCTTATTACTTTACATAAATATTCTTCATAATTTACAATTAGTGTCAATTTGGATATATATATATATATATATATATATATATATATATATATATATAAATTACATCATTCTAACTAGCCTGTAGATGGGAAAGGATGATCTGTCAGAAAGGATGGTTTCCAGAAAAACCCACAAGGTCCACCTCTATGGTTGCACAAGGAAAATTAATTCCAAATCAAATTCATGTTCAAATTCAGCTTTGGGCAGGTGGCATTTTGTTTGGTAAAGACTGATTTGGGCTCATTTTGTTCTGAAATGTTACATGAATTTATGGTAAACTTTAAAAATTAACCACTTCCTACCAATTCTATATATCGGGGTTGAAAAAAAAACAATAGTAAAAGGAATGCTTAGAGAAGGCAACAGCAAGATTGGCCATCACTCTTCTGATGAGGCCTCTGAGGTCCAGTACAGTAGCCACTAGCCACATATAGCTACTTAGCACTAGAATGTGGCTAGTCCAGATTGCCACGTGATGTGAGTGTAAAACACACAATGGATTTTGGAGACCTGGTACAAAAAATGTAAAATATCTCTGTAACACTATAGTATGTTTTGTACAATATTTTAGTTTGGAATAAGAATATTTGGATATATCAAATAAAAATGTATTTTTAAATTACTTTTACCTTTTTTAAACTTTTATTAATGTGACTACTGGAAAAGATAAAATAACATGTATTATATTTCTATCGGACAGTGCTGGTCTGGATGAGCCACATTTTTCTGCCCTTAAAAAGGAATTGTTGCACAACACATCCCAAGGGAAGACTCTGTAGGCGCTAGAGCCCTGCTAAAGTGCGTCCTGCTCCTTCGGGTCAGTCCCTGCACAATAGTCCTCTACTGCAGTCACAGCCAATCCTCAGCCTGAGGGTCAATCCTTCCCACTGACATGCCAACAGCATTCAAGGCTCAACTATTGCAGGAGGGCACAAACAATACACACAAAGGACACACCTAGAGCCCTCAGCTCAGGTGACCAGGGAGACTGCACCACTGGGTCCCACAGGAGAACTACTACATAAGACCACTCTACTAAGACCAAAAGAGATAGCAGCTCTACCTAATGCATAGAAACAGAGAGGCAGCCAAAATGGGGAGAAAAAGAAACATCCCAAACAAAAGAACAAAACAAAGCTTCAGAAGCATAACTAAACAAAGTGGAGAAAAGCAATCTACCAGATGCAGAGTTTAAAACACTTGTTTTCAGGATGCTCAATGATCTCAGGGAGAACTTCAACAAATAGGAAGGAAACATAAAAATAGAGATAAAGAAAAACACAAAGAACCAGTCAGAAATGAAGAATATAATAATCGAAATAAAGAATACATTAACAGGAATCAACAATAGAATAGTTGAAGCAGAGGTTCTAATCATCAATTTGGAAAATTAAGTAGCAGAAAACACCCAATCAGAACAGCAAAAAGAAAAACAAATCCGAAAAACTGAAGACAGTTTAAGGAGCCAGACAACATCAAGCATACCAACATTCACATCATAGGGATACCAGAAGGAGAAGAGAGAGAGCAAGGAATTAAAAACCTATATGAAGAAATAATGATGGAAAAGTTTCCTAGTCTGGGGAAAGGAACAGACAGACATACAAGCCCAGGAAGTACAAAGAGTCCCAAACAAGATAAACCCAAAGAGGTCCATACCAAGACACATCATAATTAAAATGCCAAAGGTTAAAAACAAAGAGAGAATCCTAAAAGAAGTTAGAGAAAAAGCAGCTAGTTATCTACAAGGGAGCTCCCATAAGACTATGAGCTGATTTCTTAACAGAAACTTTGCAGGTCAGAAGGGATTGGCAGGAAATATTCAAAGTGATGAAAAAGCAAGGACCTACCCAGCAAAGCTATCACTTAGAATTAAAAGACAGATAAGGAGCTTCCCACACAAGAAAAAGCTAAAGGAGTTTGTCACCACCAAACCAGTATTACAAGAAATGTTAAAGGGACTTGTTTATGAAGAAGAAAAAAAAAGATAAAAAATATGAACTATAAAATGGCAGTAACTACATCTCTACCAACAATTACTTTAAATGTAAATGGATTAAATGCTCCAATAAAAAGACACAGGATGGCTGAATGGATAAGAAAACAAGACCCTTACATACGCTGCTTATAAGAGACTCACTTCAGATCAAAAGACACACACAGATAGAAAACAAAGGGATGGAAAAAGATATTTCATAAAAATAGAAATGAAAAAAATAAGTTGGGATACCAGTACTTACACCAGACAAAGTAGACTTTGAAACAAAGGCTATGTTATGAGACAAAGAAGGACCCAGTAATCCCATATCTGGGTATTTCTCTGAAGAAACCAAAAAAACTACTTCAAAGGAACATGTACATCCATATGCTCATTGCAGCATTATTTACAATTGCCAAGATATGGAGGCAACCTGGGTGTTCATCAATGAATGAATTAATAAAGAAGGGGTACATATACATAATGTACTATTATTCAGCCATAAAAACAATGAAATCTTGTCATCTGCAATGACATGGAAGGATCTAGAGCATTTTATGCTAAGTGAAATAAGTTAGAGAAAGACAAATACCGTATGATTTCACTTATATGTGGAATCTTAAAAACAACAACAATGAAAAAAACAATCAAACAAAATGGAAACAAACTCATAGATACAGAGAATATTTTGATGGTTGCCAGGTGTGAGTGGGTTTGGGGGTATATGTGAAAAGGGTACAAACTGAAGTTACAATTTGGCAGTTACAAAATAGTCACAGGGATGTAAAGTATAACATAGGGAATATAGTCAATAATATTAAAATAACTACGTATATGGTGTCAGATATGTACTAGATTTATTGGGGTGATCACTTTGTAAGTTACATAAATGTCTAATCACTATGTTCTACACTTGAAACTAACATGATATTGTATATCAACTGTAACTGAAAAAAAAAAAAGAAATTGTTTCCTTGTCCTCTCACCTGAGGATTTGTCTCTCAGAGTAAAATGTTGGTTGCTTTCCCTATCCTCCCTCCCCTCATTTACGAACTCTACCTTTGTATCTTCCTTAAACGGACTCTACATAATTTCCCCTCAAGCCCAGTTACATCTTGGAAAGTGCATTTTTGACCTCAAATTCTAAAGAGGAGCTTTGAGTCCCCTGACACCTTCATTCTTCAGTGTTTCTTGTACCTGCTTCTGGAAAAGAGATCACAAAAGATTTAGAAAAGTCCTGTTTTTACCTTGATGTGGCAACATTTCCCATCCTTGACCTTTATGATGTTTATACCTACCTAAGACCAACGGAATGAAGAGTTTAGCTCTTCAAGCATTAATTACATGAATTCTGACCATTTAATACCCTTCTTATATTAGATATATCTTTTTCATCGCATTTCTTGGTAATATTTTGATTGCAAGTGATAGTAGCTCAACTCTAGCTAGTTGAAATAAAAAATAAATTAATTACAAGGATATCCAAATCCTATAAAACAACAAAGTTGTACATAAGGCATGTGTACAGAGAAACTATAGAAAGAATTAGAACTAGGATTTAGAAATCTATCGAAACTCTTTCCTCATTTCTTATATTTAATTATTTCTCTCTGCTTTGTTTATCTTTTCTAACTTTTGACTGATTTTCTCTAATAACCAGAAAACATGACTGCTGAGTACTAGGGGAAAAATTAAAAAACTAAACAAAATATCTTTATAATTTTGTTCAATAAGAGACACTATTCTCCTAGCATTCACCCAGCTTCAAAACTTCACATTTATTTCCAAATGTCCCTTGCATTGCTTCTGTATTTATTTAGCCTAACAATCTTTATTTGTGCAGTTCCCCTTGACTTTTCATTTTAACTACCACCATCCCAACTCAAGACTGCTCTACTCCTTCCTGGACTTTTCACTTTATCTTCTAACTCCACCATTTTTTTTCTCTTCCAATGTGTTGGTATTCTAATTAAAAATACTAACAATCCTCTAATGGCAATTACTGACTTAATTTGAAAATTTTTGAATGAATGGATAAAGGTAGTATTAAGAAAATATACAAAGGGATTTATAGATTCAATGCAATTACTATCAAAATCCCAATGGCATTTTTTACAGAAATAGAAAAAATACCAAACATAAAATTCATAAGAAACCACAGAGACACTAAATAGCCAAAGCAATTTTGAGCAAGATTAAACAAAACTGAAAGCATCACACTTCCTGATTTCAAAATACATTACAAAGCCATACTAAACAAAACAGTATGGTATTAGCATAAAACAGACATATAAACCAGTGGGACAGAATAGAGAGTGCAAAGATAAGCCTACATACATATGGTCAACTAACTTTGGACAAGAATGCTAAGAATATGCAACGGGGAAAGGATAGTTCCGTCAGTAATGGTGTTGGGAAAAGTGGATCCACATGCAAAAGAATGAAATTGGACTCTTACAACGTACATGAAAATGAAATTAAAAAAGTTTTAAGATTTAAACGTAAGACACGAAACCGTAAAACTTGAGAAGAAAGCATAGGTAAAAAGCTTCTTGATAAGTCTTGGAAACAATTTCTTGGATATTGCATCAAAAACTGAGGAAATGAGAGACTTTATTTGAAATGAGAGGAAGTACATCAAATGAGACAGCTTTTGCACAGCAAGAAAACAAAACAAAAAGGTAACCTATAAAATGGAGAAAATATTTGTAAACTCTATATCTGACAAATAGTTAATACCCAAAAAATATAAGGGACCCCTACAACTTAATAACAAAACCCAAATAATCTGATTAAAAAACAGGCAAGGAACTGAATAGACATTTCTTCAAAGAAGACATACAAATTGCCAAAAGCTTTATGAAAAAATGCTCAACATCACTAATCATTAGGGAAATGCAATTCAAAATTCCACTGAAATATTACCTCACATGTGTTAGGATAGCTATTATAAAAATAAATAAATAAAAATAAAACCATAAAAAATAACAAATACTTATGAGGATGTGGAGTAACATTGGCAGGAATGTAAATTAGTGCAGCCAATATGGAAAGTTCCTCAAAAAGTTGAAAATACAATTCAGCAATCATATGATTCAGCAATCCCACTTCTGGGTGTTTATCCAATGGAATTGAAATCAGGATGTTGAAGAGATAACTGCACTCCCATGTTCATTACAGATTATTCCCAATAGCCACATGGAAGCATCCTAAATGTCCATCAAAAGATGAATGGATAAAGAAAATGTAGTATACACATACAATGGAATACCACTTAGCCTTTAAAAAGAGGACATTCTGTCATATACCGGTAAGGCAGTATGAAGACACCTGGAGGTCCTTATTGTAAGTGAAAGAAGCCAGTCACGTAAAGAGAAATACTGCATGATTCCACTTATATGAGGTATCTAAAGTAGTCAAACTCTTAGAAAGAGGAAGCAGAATGGTGGCAGCCAAAGCCTGGGGGAGGGGAAAATGGGGAGTTGTTATTTAACAGGTGTAAAGTTTCCCTTGTGCAGGATGAATAACTCCTAGAGACCTACTGTACAGCATAGTGCTTATAGTTAACAATACTATATTATATATTTACAATTTGAGAAAAGCGTATGTCTATGTTTTTAACACGAAACATGATATAATAATATATAAATAACTATGTAAATATAATAGTAATAAAAATAAAGTGAAAGGGAGGAAACTTTTTGGGGGGTGGATATGTTTACTGCATAGATAGTGGTGATGATTTCAGAGATGTGTACTTACTTCTAAACTCATTAGGTTTAATACATTAAATACGTATAGGTTTTGTATGTCAATTAGACCTCAATAAATTGGTTTTGAAAAAGAAAAAAAGATATAAACAAGCCATTGAAAGAAAATGTTTACTTTTGCAAAAGAAAAAAATGAGAAACAATATTTTACCTTGAGTTACATGAGTTTCATTTTAAATGAAGTTATTTATCTTCAGCTTTCGGTACCTTAATATAATCAGAAAAAAAATGTTGTGTTTAAAGTCTATCAATTTCAGAATAAAATTTCCTTGAGGAAAATAAAGGCAAAGTGTTACCGAAAATCAGGCAAGCCTTTATTTATAAATACACATTCTCAAATATGGTTTTCATCCAATTTGGCCCCAGCTTCTGAGAAGTTGTTTAGTGAAAGATGTCTGTGCTTGAACAGCTAATGAAAATGTCAAAACAAAACTACCTTTTTAAAAAGCTGCTAAAGTAATACAGACACAGGAGAAAGGAACCAATTATTTACTTTCTCTAAAGGTTGAACTACCAATCTAGAGATCGTAACAAGTTTCATGTGTTTTGTAAATATTTTTCATCTGTGTTTCCATGTATGATTTATCCTCCCTATTTGTCTTCAATGAGGTGAATTGCTTTTCCAATGAAGGGTCATTAGGTAACACTTGCACTGGTTATCATAAAATACAAATCTAATGATTAGAACTAATATGCCACCTTAATATGTTCAATATAAGCAGACATTATTAGCTGAAAAGAGAAAATGACTTCAATGTGTAGAGGCCTTTTATGCTGTCCAAAGAATCTCTACAGTATCAAAAGAATCTGCCTAAAATGCAAAGCAGATTCCTTTAACAAAGTTTGGTTTTAGGTGTAGAGAAGAGGAAGTGCCTGCCCCTTCACTTCCCAGAAGGTGCACTGGCCACAGAGGTATTTCTCCTGGCAGACAAAAGAATCAAAATCTATCAGCTATCAGCTCAAATCAGAGACTTGGCTGGTTTGGGGCAAGATGATAGATGTCATTTTGAGATTGAGTAGAAGGATACAGTTTTCTTAAAAGAAAGGACCAAATTATATTTACCTTTCTTTTCTTCACTTGTACACTTACACAATGTTTGTCATTCAGATATATTTATTTTTCATAAAATACCTGTATAACTCAATACAGTGAAAGTTTGTGGACTAATTAACAATTCTTCCATGAGATATGGAAGAAGAGTAAGTTTGGTGTGAGTTACTAATATGATCATTTTTAATGGGAGAATTTAATGGGAGAATTATTATACCATGAAGCTGTTTGTGATGGACATGTTTTGAAATTTATGGCCATTTAGGCTTTGTTTCTCTGACCACGTTTGGAGAATGCCTTATGTGAAGAATATTGGTAGAGGGAGAAAAAAATACCCCACTTTTATACAAATTGAAAATACTAGTTACTCACGATCTCAACCTCCGCCACAGCCAACATTGACTCCATAGCTAGTAGACGAGCCGCAGCTCTTTCTCAGCTAGTGAGGATAATAAGAGATTATGAAAGGTGACATTTATGAAAACGGAAGTGTCTAGTGTTTGAAGAAATGTTCTTCGATACACAAGTTCTGCAGTATGGCTTTTTGCATTATTCCCAGCAAGTAACACAAAACTTGGTTCTTTGGTCTTTTCAATGATTCTTTTAATAAACTCACTTTGTTCATTTTTAGATAGAATCAATTTCTGTTAATTGAATCAAAAAATGATCAGTTCTAATGCTTACTTCATTTCACAGTGACTTCCCTTTCTTTGCAATTTGTAGAGAATATAATCTTTATGTATCTTTGTTCCTCTGCTTAATCATTGAGCCCTTGTGTTATGTATTCTTTGTATCATCCACAGTATTTTGTAAAATACCATCTTAATATGGGTGATTGAATAAACATGTGATTACATAGAAAAAAACATAGACCTGAGAAATACTCAGAGCAAATCCTGTTCTGTAAAAATTTTACATTGCATAAACCACAGCACAGATTCTTCACATACAAAATGAAATTGTCAGGTAAGGTTCGTGGTTCTAGAAATTCATGTCTATGTTATATGTCTTAGCCTGTTCTGTTCAGCAGATCTTGAAGTTAAGGATCCTTTAATATATTCTTTTATAAATTTTCAGGAGCAGGTGTGCTTATAATAGCTGCACAGCCCAAATTTAATTCATACTTCTTTGTTGTTTTTCGGCCCATAAACTGAGGATTGATTAAACAGGTGCCAAAATAACCTGAAGTTAGAAGGAGAGAGTTAATCTGAGTATTTCTGTTCCAGAATAGTACTACTTCCATTGTCATCTCCCCGGGTTATCTCAGTTCCTCCAGTTTCTCCTAAGACTGAGCAGCTCAGCAATTATAGTAGCTTAGTAACCGCCAGATATTTCCTATAATTATTTATCTGTCGCAAATCACCAGTTGCCACTCCCCAGCAGTTCTTCATTCCTGTCTTTGCTTGGGGATGAAACAAAGTGTAGCAGGCCTATCCAAACTCTCCCTCTCTGTGTCTCAGCAGATATCACTAATGGATCATGTCACTTTTTCTTGCTGAGCATGCATATGTTTGGCCAATCTTCAGAACACCACTCCAGGAAGTCAATACCAATCAAAGTTGGCACAGTTTTTTGCAAACACTTTATATTAGCTGGCTCACCACTCATTTCAATGCTTTGGGGGCTCATTTTCTTGAACAATAGAAGCTGGCAACCCAATAGAAGCTTCATTTTCTGAACATCCTTTTCAATAGCGTGCAGGCATGGGACTTAGGTTCTGCCAAGCAGGTGCACCTGCATGAAACATGGATGAGGAAATAAACACCATGAAGCATGTCAGTCTCCTGGGGCAGCTGTAGTAGTTTCTAGCTCCTACTATATGGGCAATGGTAATGTTTTTCCATTGTAATGGTTTCATGTGACTGGGAATTTTTCCTGCATATGTTCTCCATATACATCTCCCAGAAATGTAGTACCTAGGCTTAAAGGCCATCACAACAATTCTGTGATATGATTTCCACTAATCAATTCCTTAATGAAGAAACCAGCTAGATTAGTTTCAATTGTTTGCTACTAAGAACCATGACCTATACAAAGTCAAAATGTACTTTTTATCTCTGTCAGTTAGTACTGTGTGACAGAAAACCTGACAAAGAATGGTCTAAACATGGGCCGAATTTTTCATATGGCACTCAAGGAACTATCTTCAGCATATGGTTTTTGACTTTTTTATTACCAGCTGACTTCTCCATTCCTATTTTGTCTGCACACTAGGAAGGAGGGAAAAGGTGGGTGAAAGCTTTCTTCTAACTTTTTTTTTTTTTATTTGAGAAAGGATGTCATATCCAGGGACTACTGTTAACATCTTATTGGCTAGAATTGCATTATATTTCCTGCTTAAAGCATGGGGGCTGGCATTTCATTATCCTGTTTTTATAATAGCGACAGGCAAAGAAGTGGAGATCAGAAATGGATTTGAATGAGACATCTTGCAGTGTTTGCGACAACACCATAGCTTCAGTTGTTATTGTCACCTAGGACTCCTTTGAAAAAATCCTACCAAAATGTACTCACATATTTAGATGCAATATTTAGTTATCAACTTGATGGAATTAAGCACACCAAAAGGCTCATTTGTTCAAAAGTTAACTTTCTCAAAATCTCATCAAATCTGAATTTTCTACTTTTAGAACCACATATTTGGATTGAAATATTTTCCATCCAAAGGACATATGCCAGACTGCATATGTATTGTTCAGTGATGGTAACTCAAAAACTCACCACCACTCATGATCTTGTTACTACAGACGAGATAATTAAATGGACAGGAATAGCTTCATGCAGAATAGAGCAGCATAGAAATTTTGTGGAGGAAGGGAGGCCTGGATGGACTACTGGGTGGCCTGAGCAATTGGATCCCAAGAATTACGAAGTGAACTAACGAGGGAAATAAGTACAAATAAGCTTCCTCTCGATTACACCTTGAAGTGTGTCAGTTTTAATTGGGAATACATAGTCAATGATATACTTATATACAAACTCATATATGTTAGAGTTTTAAGAGGTCACTTCATAGCATCCCTCTCTTCTTGGTCTGAGATTGGAACAAACCAAGAAATGGACAGACAGATGAAAATTACAATATCAATTTGCTATTCACAATGATCTTCACATTCCATGCTTACGCTTTTGTCCAAGTAGGCTTGTAATCCTTGACCCCTGAATTCCACTTATTAACTTACCCAGTTGCTGGCACAGCTGGACAACCCCAAGCTTCACATACACATACGCAGGGGCACAACTTTCATTGCAGGCAGGCAGAACTGAAGAGGAACCGGAGTGGGCCAAGCCACACAGGACCAGCTCCTTACCCCACCCGCCCATTGGGTAAGTCATTATGCTGACTTCAAATTGGTGGGGAGGGAGGTGCGCTGCTCTCGTGGAACACCTTCCACACAGAAATGTGAAGAAAGGGGAATATTTGCCCTGCGCTGAGGAGTCTTTAGGTAAAGTCAGAGAGCTAGGGAAGAAAGTGACAAAGCAATTCCAGACAATAATATCATCATCATTAGTATTCCATCATCCTAAGTTATTTTTAAAAGGATAGTGAAAATTCATATTATGCTGCTATTTTTGTGCCCTTCCTATATTCACAGGAAGAACATTTTTAAAGGAAAAAACATACTGTGTTTCCACGTATCTTTATGTTTCCACAAATTTTTCATTGTATTTGTGAAGTAGAATAAGAGATAAAAAATATATAAAAAACTTGGCCCTTACATACCTCTGCAGCCTTGACTCCTTCTTGTTCTGAATTTATTTTGTAGTCTAGTAAAACAACCTTCCTGCAATGATCGTGGGGCATTTCATACTATTCTATACCTCTACACTTAAGCTTTTGTTGTTTCTTCTCCCTGAAATTAATTTTCATGCCCCTTTTATCTAACGTTAAGTATCCTTCAAATCTCAGTTCAGGCACTATTTTATTCCATTAGGAATACTTTGCTGAATTTTCTGAATTCAATAAGTGAGCATCTTCTGTGATTTCATAATAGCCCTTTTAACAGTATTTGAAATTATGTGTCATATATCTGTTAACTCAACTAGAATACAATTGGCTTCGGTTAAAGATTGTTGTTTCTTATTAATATTTATATTTTCATAACTTCTCATTGAGATTGTTCTATAGTAGGCACTTAATAAATAATTTTTGAATTGTTCAACTATACAGTATACAGACAATGGAGTTATTAGGACAGAAAGGATTTTCAGAGAAATGCAAATTGTGCATGAAGGCACATTCATTTAAAATATATTTTAGAAGTTTGGGGAATGGGATGATTTTTTTATATGGTAAATCTTTAATTTTTGAAGTGGTGCATTGGTTTTTAAAAACTTAGTGCCATATTTTGACATTTGAAAAAAAGTCATTGAATGATACTAAACTCCTTTAAAAATAAAGGTATTTCAAAAAAAGTAATTAAAAAAATGATTTCCTGAGACCGTTGTAAAATGATCAGAGTTTTTATATATGTGTATATATTTTTTTCTTTTTGTGCAATGAGCATCATGAGATATTTAGTAATTAAATTATTAGGCTGGTGCAAAAGTAATGCGGTTCAAAAGGTTAAAATAATTGTGAAAAGCACAATTACTTTTGCACCAACTTAATATAATACTTATCATTGTAATTCAGAATGCATCAATTATACATACTAACAAATTCAAACTCTAGAATGAAAAAGAATAAATGGTGTTTACTTTTTAGGTTATATCCTAAGAAACAAGTTGGCACAAAACAAATAACCTGGATATTTTTTGTCCATTTCTGATTATAAAAATGCATTATCAGGTCAATGACCAACTTCTTGAGGAGCATCTTTTGAACATATTGTGTATGATATTTTGATAAACTACAGGTGAAGTTCTGTGTCTCAAATGGCATATATTAATAAAACCTGATAGAACATTGTTGGTCAATAAGAGGCTAGACTTGGCTTTTTATATCAGGTTTCTGTGCATGTTCTCTTTTACACAGATCTGATGAGACTGACATCTTTCTGTTCATTTCTTCTGCCTAAAATCCATAGGGGCAGCATCCCATTTCCTTATGACCATATTCAGACAAAAACAGCTAGTTACTGGCTAATCTAATTATGAAGAACTGAAGTCCCACATCTTAAACCTTTTTGTTTATGTTTTAATAATCTTGAGTTCTGTTTGAAATTTCAATTCATTATTCCAATTTTATACTGCTGTGGTGTTTGCTACTTATTTGAAGATATGAATAAAGCATGTATGAAATTTCTACAAAAATTTTTGTTTTGACTTCCATAAAATACTACCATTTATTAGAGAAATATTGATTTCAAATTTTATGTTTTTAAGATTTACAATTTACTAGGACTGAATTGAAAGCTTTGTAGTTAATGTTTATTCATATAAATCAACATGTAATCCCTTCCTCACTTATCAGTGCCAAAATCAGTGATAAAGTTGGTATCTGCCTACTTAATCATTTCTAGAATCAATTATTTATTTGAATTTGTGTTTTCTCAGTGATGCATGCAGAATAAATCATTCTCAGAACTGTTCAATCCTAAAGAAGTTTGACAAATGTTGTAGTTACGAACAGCTTTGTTTTCCAAAGTGCATTTTCTGCACTTCTCTTCTTTTTTATTACTAAGAATATTTGCGTAAAATAGTATCAAGTTAAACAACTTGCCCATTGCATTTTAGTGGACTTAAAATCCTCTCGAAATGATTACCAGTCAACAAAATGTAATACTGCTGGCATTAGCATATACATGTTGAAGAAGCGCAGGCACATCTTACTGTCTTTCTAGTGGGACCTCTGTAAAAATACTGCTATATTCCGTTATTCCAATAAAAGAACTGTAAAATACTGCCTGAAAACTACCTCAACTAACTTTTAAGTTAGTTTCCACAGGTGCATAGCATAAGTATTTGATTTCATGAAGATTAAAGTGAACTTCTGGTTGATTTAGATCGCTCTGTCTCTCTGAGCATCACTGCACAAAATCATTTTCAGATTAAGTGTAAGTATTGCGACAAGCAGTCATCTGAAAACAAATAAGCATGTAACCAAGATCATTTCTACAGCTTCCATTTTTTAAGTTCTTCAGTCCTGTAATTTCTCTTTTAGGTTTTTTTTTAATGTAGCAGTCATTAACACCTCAGAATGGTCTCTGAAAATGCATACTTATTCTTGCTAACAAGTTATCATTCTATTTATGTATCCATTTTCACCATAGGAAAATATTCAGGCTAAATATGGAGTTTCACCTTCGTACTCTTGCAGGTTTGCTTCCTTTGTGTTGGCTCCATTTTCAGCTGAAGAAACAAGCCTTATCTTTGCCTACCATCCAATCAAATGCTGGTGTTTCATTTATATGAAATTCTCCAGCAAAGACCTTATCCCATCGTATTTTTCTATTTTCACAGTATCCATGTCCCTGGAATAGAATCACTAGCAAGGGAAATAAGACACCGATTCACATAAATTAATCAAAATCAATCTTTGGAATGAGAGGTTCTATTTTACCAAGTCATGTGACTTGAGAGTGGCCAATAGGTGTATCCAAAATAGAAAGGCTAGGTGTGCAGGGATGCAAGAGAGGAGGAGCTGGGATTGAAAATAATAATAATAATAAAAAAAGGATTCTGAAGTGAATTCTGCTCTCTATACATCTACGACATTTGTTATTTGAAGACTTTTCAGAATTCCAGAATCACTTATTAATGTTGAAATGTCTGCTTTAAACTTAATAAACCAAAATCTTTAGTGCGTACTGGGGGAAAGAGGAGATCTATTTTTCCAGCAACACAAGTTTTCCAGAGTAAGTGACAGTGAATTGGCAGCTAGCCATTTTGAAGAATCCAAATAGAGAGAATTTGACAAAGGATGCAATGAAGTTCAGAATCAAGTGACATTTCCCTTAGCAGGTATCAGAGCCACAATTAAGTTGCTAGGTATTCGTTGAAGGCTAGGAGATTGAATCATTAACAAGAGCAAGTTGCTATGCCAGTGTAAGTGGAATTGGACCACGTGGCATGTTGTTAAGAATTGTACACCTGAAACCTATGTTACTTTACTAATCATTTTCACCCCAATAAACTTTAAATATATATATATATAATTATATATTTAATTATATATATATATAATATGTATATTAATGATATATATATGATAGAGAGTAAGGGCAAGGTTCTCAATACCAGAATTCTATGAGGCAATGACGAATATCAGGCTGGACACCACAGAAACAGTCCCAGAATGATAACAGCAGACTTCATAATAAGTGGTATGTGGAGTTCTAATTTAACCTCTCTTGCCCAATATCAGTATTAGTTCTGAACAAAATGACTCCAAGGAAGTGCCTTCAGAGCTGAAGAAGTGAGCTTTGGAGAAACGGGACCTGAAAGCTTCCAAACAAGATGCCATGTTTTTGTGTGTGTGTGTGTGTGTGTGTGTGTGTGTGTGTGTGTGTGTGTAATTTTCCCATCCATTTATTAGTCCTTAGACACAGGTTGTTTCCACGGCTTGGCTATTGTAAATAATGCTGCAATGAACATGGAGGTACAGATATCTCTTCACGATAGTGGTATATATATATATATATATACACACACACACACACACACACATATAAATATATATATATATACATATATATAAATATATATATATATATATAGAAGTGATATTGGAAAATGTTGGCTAATATAGTAATTCTACTTTTAATTTTTTGACAAACTGACATACTGTTTTCCATTTCCATATTGGCTACACCAATTTACATTCCCAACTTCAATGCGCAAGGGTTCTGTTCCCTTTCCTATACGTCCTTGCTATACTTATTATCGCTTATCTTTTTGATAATAGCCATTCTAACAGCTGTGAGGTGATATATCATTGTGTTTTTGATTTGCATTTTCCTGATGATTAGTCATGTTGAACAAATTTTCAGCTACTTCTTGGCCATCTGTATGTCTTCTTTGGAAAAATGTCTATTCAAGTTCTGCGCCTGTCCTGAGGATTTAAATAATCAATTGGATGTACAAGTTTGTGTTAATGTGTTCTTTTGCAAATTGCTCTTTTTAAGGATTAGTGTAGGCAACATAAATCAGCTGAATAAAATTGATATGAAACATATAATTATCAGAATATTAGAAATGTTGATATATAACCTAAGTACAAAAATACCCTTGATCATACACAAATTAGTTTAAAAAGGTAATTTAGATACTAAATCCATTGTTGAAGATAATGAGACTAAGATCTCTTTCTTTCTTTCTTTTTAAAAAATCCCAGTCAAAACTTCAGGTAGTGCCTGGAGCATCCTATGGTGGCAGAAAATAAGGAAATAGTAAAAGAAAAAAAATCCACAATGATGTCAATGGAATATATTTAAGGGTCACAGGAGCCAACTGAAAAATCTAATGACAAAAGCTGAAACAATTCAAGTTACAAAATAAAGAATATAGACATAAGACAAAGATGCAGCAAGAGATAATGGATAGAATATTTTACTAGTTATCAGGCAGTCCAGTACTAATCTTAATTATGCCACTTTGTAGAGCATACATTCTTTAGCTCTTAAAGACTGACTAATTTTCATAGCTGATTCACATTAGAAGAGGTCTCTTTCCCTTTGCTCTAGTTTCCATAAGAAGGCTATTTTCCCCTAAATACCTCTAACCTCTCACCTTGCCCTTACTCCTTGCAGAAGTGGAATGAGTTTCTTTGATGTTGGGTGATAGTCATTCATTAATTCATAATTCTTGACTGAATGAGGATAACCTAGAAACGGTTCTAAATGGGAGCTATTTGGTGTTTTATCCTTTCTTTCTACTCTGGACCACTGTCCTCCAGCTGAGTAATGGTTGAGGCATTTGCTGTTTGGGCAAAATAATTCCTTGGAATTCACTAATTTTCTATCTTCTTTACTGAGACTTTGCTATAAGAATCACCAGCACACTATACATAAGCTTAAGATTCTGCCTTCCAAGTCCTGGGAAAGTCAGTTCTCCCAATTTGATGATCTCTGTAGAAGAGGTGGGATGAACACAGCAGAGTATAATCTGATTGTTCTACACCCAGCTAAGGAATGAGTAACCATTTGGGCTTCACACTATGTCCTCCATACTAGTTTTATCATACATATAGGAGATGTTTTGATTTACTATCAGCTTGTGATTTAGCAATTATTAAATCATAACGTAGATGAGGCCAAGGAGATGTTATTTGCTGAGACTCTCAAACCAACCTCAGCATTTCATAAAACCAAATAAAATAATTTATGCTGTGATCATTATGCTTGAAAATAATAAATCACTATATAAATGTTATTATACTAAAATTGAAACTTTTGAAACTAACAGCCTATGTATTCTACATCTATGTAAAAAGATTGAATTGTTACAACTTCTGATACTATTCAAAATAATAATGAAATTTTCAACTAGTTTAAAGTTTGTAGCAAGCTTTCTTAGCTTTATAGAGTGGACTCATATAGTCTTAATTGCCAATTATTTCCCTCTCTTTCTGCCCAGTGCATGTTCAATATAAAACTATGCTTTTAATTAACTTCTGCTCAGTAAATAGGTATTCAGATGCACATTTTGTGCTTCAGAACCACAATTAAAGCTGTAGGGTTAGTTTTTGCAACGTTATTCTAATTAAAATACTTTTAGCTGTATTTGGCATGCATTAAAATGTCAAGTAATTGACAGCCCATAAGTGAAAAATTGATCCAATTATCCAGCCAGCTAGAACTTTTTTCTTTTTTCAACTGCTAAGATTTATTATGGCCATTAGAATTACAGATGTTTATATGTTTGCTTTTAGTAATTGGAATTCATTTAACTTTGCCATGCCCTCGGTGTTGTTTCTGTTCTTCAGTGGGATAGACAATTCCTCAATCTTTGAAGTGCACATTTAGAAAAGGCCTCCCAAATCTCTTTTCACATGGAGTAGATAATCAAGCTTTCATTGGAGTTTAGGAAATAGATTTTTCTTTTCATGTCTCCATCTGGTCCTTTTGGTAATGAATCACAGAGGAACACAGCTTGTCTTAAGATATGGCTTCTTTACAACAACTTATTTTTTTAATTAATAATATAAATCTTTAATGAATTAATTAATTTAAGAGATGCAAATAGAATAAAACAAAAGAAAACATATTAAATGTTAACTTCTAATGGCAGCTATTTAGTCTCTCCTGCAATGTAATAAAAGCATCTAATTCTCTCAATAGAAATCAACCAAAAAACCTCCAAAATATCAACTCTATTATATATAGAGTTAAATGGGGATTTAGAACAATTATTAATAAAACAGAAAAATATATGGAGAATTAATATTTACTCAATTATCTACCTTGTTATTGGATCAGTACTATGTAAGGTAGCAATATATGTTATTTATCAAGAATCTTCATCAATAAATATTTACCAATAAGAAAAAAAGTCATTTCAGAATATATGTGGTAGGTATTAAAAATGGATGTATAACGATAACTGGAATATATATCAAACTCATTTATTTGTTATTGATGCCATAGACACATTATTCCACTGATGACATTGTACATAGTATTAACTGATATATCTAAATGCTAAACAACTCTTCCTTTACCCAACACCTCATTACAACATTTGTCTCTTAAAGTAAATACAAGTTTCTCAGCTTAGTGCTCCGTGCCTTTCATCACTAGGTCCTCATCCCTCCACTTATCCGACCACATTCTTGGGAATCCTGATTCAGGCCACCCAAGAACATCCAGCACATCTTAATCAACCCTATTGTTTTTGTTTTTCTCTTCTGCCATTTTCTTATTCCCCAGGAGTCTTCACTCTGCCTATCCGATGGCTCCAAGAAGACTAGACTCAAAACTTACTTTCGCCAAGAGCATACCTTTATGAACCTTTCTCAGAAATTAAACTTTTCGTATTTTAAATTCCACAGTAATCTAACAGTGTGTGTTTCACTAAAAGAAATGTACTTATAGTCAGTTCTCATTATTCATGGTAGTTATGCTCTATAGAATCACTACAAACACTGAATCATTGCTTCTTGGTGAAATAAACAGTGAGGTTTCCGGAAGCCTCTGTTCACAGCATTTTCCTTAACCAATCGATAAATAATCTTGTTTTATGTGTGTATCTGTTTTATGATACCTTACTTAATGCATATTGTTGATTCATTGGCGTTAAACTCATGGGCAACAAGCACACTATGCTTCCTGAATAAATAAAACTTACCTAACACACCTATTTTTTTCATAGGGCACTTTACAGCTTTCTTGAACTTAGGAACACTAGACAACACTTCAGTAGACTTGTAGGCCATTTTAAACAGTTAAATCACCAAGAAGTACAAAAACCTGAAAAATGTGGCACTAAATAGAGCACGAAAATGATACCTTTTATAGTATGGAAGCTGAAACAAGATATCAGAGAGTAGCCTTATTTGACCTCAGCTGGGAATGTGTGCACCGGGCAACTCAATTTTTTTGCTGCACTGAATATGTGCATGTCCATGAATGGAATGCCTGTGAAAGCCCTTGCATATTGATTTTGAGGTTACAAATAGATATTAGTGAGTAGGCAAATTTACCATACTGAAATCTGCAAATAATGAGATCGACTGCATATTTCTTAGTTGCTTCTACCATTTTGTTTTGTCCGCAGAATTATGTACTCCCTCCAATACTGATGAATACATTGAAATAGCTTTAATGATACATGCTGATTGTGAAAATAAAATAAATCTCATTTTGACATAAATTGTAGCGTATGAATACGGGTATTACTATTCAAATTAATTTGATGATGTGATCTCTGGCTTTATCTGGAAACATGGATTTAAAGGTGACAGAGTAAAGTTTATTTAGAAATTAAAATATAAATATAAAGAAATAAACAATTATGCAAGTGATAACTTTAGAGGTAAATATAATGATAGAGCAGTATTTTTTCAGTCTTGGTGGTATAATTCAGAGCAAGCTCTCAGGACACAGACTACAGGCAAGTATAGAAGTAAGGAGGCTATTGAAATGATCTAGTTTTGAGATGACGGAGGGGAGGTTGGGCTAGGGCAGCTGCAATTTAAAAGAGGGGCTATTTGAGAGTTTTTTTAACAAATTGATTTTGAAACTTTCTTATAAGACAGTTGTTTTCAGTTATCGATTACAAATGAAAATAATTTCTCTTTCAGTCTATGAATAGCATGTGATAGAAGGGACTGAAGGAAAAGATTAAAGGATGTAGAAGATCATTCTTCAAATATAGAAAAATAGCATGAACCAAAGAGAATAACAACAAAGCCGATATTTTTTACTAGTGAAAAACCAGGATACTATTACATAGATGTGATTATTATTTTAAAATTTCAGAAAAATGAGGTTTCCCTAAGGAAAATGAAGTTCACTCAAAATGTTTTTTAAGCATCTTGTGAAATTCGTTGCATTTCTACTTCTAACTATGTCCTTGGGGAGTATAAATGGAATGAGCAGATGTTAGTAAAAATGACTATGACTTAACAAGCTTCTCAAACAAAACAACAACAACAAAGTTCCTAAGTCCATAACAATTGCTTGTTTGTGTGAAAAAGATTCTGAATCACACATGCATCATCCTCTCATCCATCTCTCACCTAAAATGATCTGTCAAACTGAGAAACATTCAAGATAATATCATATTAAAAAAGGAAGTACTTTTTGCTGTAATTTTCCCATGACATGTGGGAATTTGTTTTTGCCCATGACAAAAACCAACGGACAATTTTAATGAATCTGACTTTTTTTATTTTAAGTTTTCTTATACTACATTCAAATCAGCAAAAGACTCTCTTGTACTGTTTCATTAATGCACATGTTCAGATTGTTCACCAAGAGGATTCATTGCTTCATTTAGGAAAATAATATATAGTACAATCTAATGACCCTAGTGGAATATTCCCCCAACTTCCTATATTATGCTGCTGGTAGCAATAGCTGTTTTATTTCATAACACAGATAAATATGAAGCTGATCTTTTTTCAATTGCTTCTTTCTCCATTAGGAGGAGCCATTGTATTTCAAGAAAATAAGGATGCATGGTTAGAGAAAGTTGTATTTTTGTTTCTATTTTCATCTGGTATCAGGCCTTTGTAGCTCCTATCAAAATTTATTCTAAGAAGTATGGGTGTTTCAGTGGTGTCTGTATTATGACTAACTCTACTCACAATAATTTCACAAAGCAGTTGCCTTTAAGTGGAGTATGTCTCTGTGCCTAGCACACTGCATAGTACAATATTATACAATTTAACTGTTTCAGAAAAAAAAACAAACATATTAAATTCGATGTTTGAGGTTTTTGTTTGTTTGTTTGTTTGTTTTTAGAATAACAGAGTGAAATATTCACTGAAAAATTATAGGACAAATTATCCTTAATTTACACATAACTTTTCCAATTTTCAGATACTCCGTCACCTTTATAAATATTTAAGCATCAAATATGTTCTTCTTGACATGAAATTAAAAAAAAACACCTTTAAATATTTGGTTAGTTGCAATGATTATCCTGGAAAAAAAAAAGAAGTATTAAAGAATCAATCATACACTTACTGATTGTGCAAAACCTGCAAGTACTAAATCTGGTTTGATAGGCTGAAATACCATACACTTAGAAATTGAGCATTGTGTTTGATATACTTATTTAGGAAATGACCTTTTGATATTTTTCTAGAAAATTATCACTGAGAATATGATGCAAGGGAGTAAGCAATGGTACATAAAGCATGGGCATTGAACAGAGCCAATACAGAATAAAATTTTAAAAATAAATTTAATTTACAAACATTAAAAAGCTCAGACCCAAGTTCTCTCAGGAATTTAAAAGCATAATAAGTTGTTGAAAGAACAGCCTTCGTGTCGGTTACCTGGAGTAGCAACTAACAAAATAAATCCATTGTCAATAAACTGCCTTGCAATTCTCAGTTTTGACATTTATTGAATACATCACCTAACAAAAGCAGAATACAATCTTCTCAAGATCATATAGAACATTCACCAAAAACAACTATACTCTGAGACATAAAACCTTAAAAATATTTTTTAAATAGAGATAATTTACAAGGATAAGGATAGAAATAAATAGAAAAAAAATAAAAGAATAGACATTTGAAAGAACAGAAATCAAAGTATATTCTCAATGGAATTAAACTAGAAATCATAAGAGAAAAATAGGTAGAAAACCCCGAAATACTCAGAGATTAAACAACTCATTTCTAAATAGCACGAGGCAAAGAAGTCTTAAGAAAAATTTTAAAATATTTTGAACTAAATGGAAACAAAAATGCAATTTCTCAAAATCTGTGACATGCAGCAAAAATAGTGCTTAGAGGGAAATTCACAGCATTTCACACACATATTAGAAAAGAAGAAGAAAGAAAATTTAAACTCAATAATATAAACTTCCACTTAGAAAGAAGAAATCACAAAGGAATATTTTCAGCAAAAAAGAGAACTAACTACCCAGAAGGTGGACTGGGAAGTTTTGGATTTTTAGCTCTTAGTTAATATCCTGGGATTAATAATCTTGTGCATGTATTACTGAACACGTTTGATTATTCCCTAAGAATATCTGCTTAAAAGTAACAGTGTTAGATCCAAGTATGTGTTTATATTTAAGGTTTATAATGTATACTGTTACCAGGGATTCAAGAAATAATGCTAATATTATATGAGGAAGCTAATTTGCTGCACACATCTTTTTTTAAATTAATTAATTATAGTTTTCTTTAAGTTATTGGTGAAAAGCTTCCTAAACATATGCTCTCATCACTACTCTTTTTTTCAGGAACTTGTGCTGAGCCCCTATTCTTTTCTGCATTAAATCTGAATTCCTCTGACTTGATTTTTCAGTAGATTCTTTTATTTGGATAACCAGTGTAGGTAGTTTCTACCACTTCTCAAATGAACTTTCACTTCTATCAGGTTAAACTCCTTACTGCCATGAAATAAAACCTGTGCTTGTACACATTTTAAAACTAAACATTTACTATTTTTATTCTTTGTCACTTAGAGATGAAAACACACTGTATCATAAAATTTTATTTTTCTATAGAATATATCTAATTATGGATCAGATGTATACTGGCAGTACTGATTAGGCGTTTAGAATAAAATTTAAAGTCTAAATTAGTGCTACTCAAAATGAAGTTCATGGACTAAATTAGCATCTTTAGCATTATTTGCTAGCTTGGGGAAAATGCACGTTCATGGACTTCACTCCAGATTTATGAGTCCAGAATCTCTGAGGAAAGACTCAGAATCAGTGTTGTAATGATTTTCACATTCATTCATGTATGAGAGGCATCCATTTGCACCTTGTACCAACAGAAGTCTTACATTTAAAAGTTTGCCATGCTCGTTTCTTGTCTTTTCTCCTTTGTCCTAACAGAATTTAGTGTCATGGAGTAAATACCTGAAATCTGGATGGCTTCTATTCCCTTCTAGGTTTTTGTTTCAGTCCTCATGTACTGGGGGCTAAAGTAACTTCACTTCTTTTTTATGTTAAATGTTTAGTCAGGGCATGTCAAGGTACAAATTTTGTTTTCACTGTCTGGAAATCTGTCAATACTTTCAACCATATTTTAATTCCCTGCTAATTTTTCTTCAGTGTGTTTTTGTTTATAATCACCTTAAATGCTTAGGTTTTTGTGTGATATTTACTGTACTTAAGTAAATTCTTATATTCTATTCTACACATTTACCTTCCTTTTTCTAATACTATAACTTACATTTATCATCACATATTAACCACTGTGTATTTTTAATAGATTTTTTTCTATTATTTCTCATGTAAATTTGAATTACGGTTTTTCAATTTTAGGTTTTCTGTTTATTTTCTCATGTTATTTATTTCTGTTACCTGTTATGTTAAAAATCTTTATAGCAAGTCATTCCTTTATGTCAGAATACTTTTTATCAATTAAAATGTTCATTATCATTTTTGTGTTGCACTTTATTATTGTATCAGTCCTTTCCAGTTTTTATTAATAAATATTAAATTATAACAGAATAATTCTTTACTAACATACAAATATAGAGTCTGCAAATTCCTTGTTACTGAACTGAAACTTTCTAAATAGTCTTTACAAATGGCAGTTAAAATTGAGTATTACCAATTCTCAGCAGAAGCGTAAAAGTGTCTCTAGCCACATCATTGCCAACTGACATAAGAAAGGACATCAGAGTGCAATGAGACTGTGGTCTTAACCAATTGCGATAAAAATGTCCTACTTTTGCAAGTTTTACAAAAATATTTGGTCATGTGACTACATTGTTAGGGACCCTCCTATTATCTTAGAAGGTGACTGCAAGTGAGGAGCCCAGAATTTAAGCTTCAGTTTGATTGTAAATCCACTTTCAATCAAGTTTGTTTAATTTCTCTGGTTCTGTCACTATTTCATTGTTGTTGTTTTTTTCCCCATAGATTCTTTGCAGGTTCCTAAACCTATGAAAGATCTTTCTACGTGCTTCGTTATAAGAATGTCATAGAATAGAACTACCAGATCTCTCTCTTTCTCTCTCCCTCTCTCCTCTGAGAAATTTTCCAGTACAATGGAAAATTAAAATTTCTCAGTGATTCTAAGCTCTACTTCACTTTTTTTATCCTACCATGCATTATCATTATTTTTCTTTCTCTCAGTTGTACCAAAGTAAAAATAGTACTTTTTGTGGTATTCAGTGAATTAAGAAGGAATTCAGCTTTTGCCAATTGTTTATTGGGTTACCCTGGACAAGATGCTTAATTTCTCTGAGATGTAGTTTTTATGGTGATTAAATGAACAATATATGATAAATTATTTAGTCCTAGAACTATTATAGACATACTTAAGCAACATGTGTACCAAAGTTTTTATTCAATAATTGAATAGCTAGCTACAAAATATCTATTATATACAAAACACTGAATTAAGAATGGCATTGTGACTGCATATAATACATTCTGTTCAATCAGGTTTATAAGAGCAGTTTTCCCCCTAGTTAAACTACCAGAAAGAAGAGTCATAATGTATTTTATCCATCAAAATGCTTATATTGCTTCTAACATATTCAAAGATGTCCTTAACAAAATTTTAGAAGAAAGGTAGAAATGAAGAATTTCGAGTCAGAAAAGTTGCCATTTGATTAACTGTACAATAAACAAAGCAAGTATCAGATCTCTTTCTATACTGCTTACATTAAAGAATTACTGAAATGTAAATATCAGTAATAACAAAAAATATTTAGGATGACTGACACAATGCCAACATATCTTTGGAAAGTTGTCATTTTACTCATGTAGTTGTTTAAAGGAACTGAGTTTAATAGTTAAAGAGTATATTTTTTTCAACAAATTTCATCAGTGATATTTTCTTTATATAGTATCATGCTTTAGCATGGCAACTTTAAATTTTATATCAACATAACATTCACTGAACCACTTGAGCTTTAAAAAAAAGATCTTTGCTAGACTCCTCATTTCTCCACCATTATAAATACTCATAGTAATGATTGTCAACAGTGCTGAGCTTGCACAAAAAATAAAATAAAATAGCCATAGGGTGACTTTCATTCCCTGAAATCTTTGTAAATAGACTGGGGAAAAGCACTATTCTTATAAATATAGGATGATGCATATTTACAGAGCATTTTTGTAATGGACATGGGCATTTCTAAGCATACTTTAGAGATAATAGATTATTTTTTCCAAAAGTTATGCCTTTTACCTTTTAGATATCCGGTATCCTAAAGCACAACAATTTTAGCGTTTGTATTGCTTATTTTACTAAATTATTTAAAACATGTACTTGAAAGTGTTTTTTAATTATTAACCTTTTTATTTGTTGTATAAACATTTCACTGAGAGAACAGATATATATTATCTGTATGAAAATATTATTTCATAAAGGTACTACCATAAATTCAATGTTATTATTTAAATAAATAGATTTGTACCTTTATAAGTTTAGATACATAAATCATAACATGTTTAAAGTAGTATATGTGTGTCTGTATGTATACATAATGGTAACAAATATATAAAATATAACATGTAATTATATATAGTATATATATATATTACAATATGTGTTACAATGTATATGTTTATATGTATAGTGTGTGTGTGTGTGTGTGTGTGTGTGTGTGTGTGTGTGTTTATATATTAGTCTCATCTTACCATGGGCCATACATTCTAAGACCCCCGGATGCCTGAAACCGTCAATATATTAAACCCTCTATATACTTTGTTTTGTCCTATATTTACACACCTAGGATCAAGTTTAATTTATAAATTAGTTACCTTAAGAGATTAACAATAATAACTGATAATACAATGCACAATTATAACAATATACTGTAATGAAATTGATGTAAATGTTGTCTCTTTCTCTCAAAAAACTCACTTTTTCGCTTAAAGGAAGCAATTTATGGCTTTTCTTTGGCATATTCAAATTGCCAGCATCACTACACTTGGGCTTTGGGGCCATTACTAAGTAAAATAAGATTACTTGAACACAATCTGATAACTGAGATGGCTACTACCTAAGTGACTAACTGGCGGGTAGCATATACAGTGTGAATATGCTGGACAAAGGGATGATTCACATTCTGGGTGGGGCATAGTTGTTTCTCATCCTGGGCGGGACATAGTTGGATGGCAAGAGATTTCATCAAGCTACTCAGAACATTTCACAATTTAGAATTTATGAATTTGTTATTTCTGGAATTTTCCATTTAATATTTTTGGACCAAAGTCAGTGATGTGTAGCTGTAACTATGGAAAGTGAAATCGTGGATAAGGTGGGACTGCTATATATATTTATATCTCTCTCTCTCTCTCTTACACACACACAATGTTTGTATTTCTGGCAATTCCTTCCTTGAAAAGCACAGCATGACCCTACAAGTGAAGCTTGAAATCAATGAAGAAAGTTGCTCAAATATTTTTCATATTTTCTGTGGTCCAAGCATATCAGCATGATTGAGTTAGATTCTCCAGTAGGTTTAAATTGCACTTAAAAATGTCATCGTCTGTTTAATGTACTCTACTTCAGAAGTCAAAATCAGACTACTGATTCAAAATAAAATTTTGGCTAATAGCTTCCTGTACAACTACTCTGAACACCAGTGAATATCTAGGTAGATTTAAAGCAATAGAACTCATAATACCCCCCCAAAAAAATCTCAAGTTGAAATGTTTGTAAGACATGTATTTCTTAGCATGTCTCTATATACTTAACTGCATCAGAGTTCCTGAGTATCAGACAACTATAATTGAAAAAAAAAACCAAAACCCACAGGGCAAATGTTTTCTATTGGTATCAATGATAATAGACAAATGAAAAAAAAAAAAAAGACAGAAAGAAAGAAAAAGAAAATAAGTGCCTTAGAGAAAATACTGTGGGTGAGGGGATGACTGAGGAAGAGACTACTAAGAAAAAGAAAAGAAAGAAGAACACAGCCTTTAAAAAAAAGTACTGCAAAATCTAGAAAAGAAGTATCAGGAATATTTTTATTTGCATTCTCAACAGAATTAAGAATGACTTGGCCTCTCTAAAATGTGAACAAACAATCATTAGGGCAGAAGACATGGAAATGGAAATTCTTTAGGATGAGTTAAACAGTCAACAAAATGGAAAGGATGCTTTCACAATGAGCCAAAACAGGAATTTGATATGATTATGAAAGATTGCAAAATATCAACAAATTCAATGACAAAATTAAATTTCACTGGAGTCAATAAAAGGTAAAATTTACATTAAGGAAGTCAAATCACCAACCTAAAGGTCAAACTTGGAAAGTTCTCCAAAATTGCAAAGAAAGAGGACAAAGAGATTAAGATGCGATGTTACGTCAAATATAGGAAAGAGAGACAAAAGAAAAAATGTTCTAAAGAGAAATGAAAACAAATAAAAATGAATTCTAGACTCAACATTTTTTTAAATTTCAAGTCTGTGTATTCAAACTGGTGTGTCAATTCATTCAGCACAAAATCAAAGAAAAATATTTGAAAATATTTTGGAATGTTTTGAATGACAAGTATAATAAAACAAAACTTCATAAGCAGTAGTCAAATTTTTAAAAAAATATAGTTTTCCTATATAGGAATAAATTTTTTGTTGCTTTAAGGAAGTTGTTAGCAGAAGACAAGGGAGAAATAATTGAAGAAGAAAGATTATCAGACAAAACCTTTACTCAGGCCAAGAAATATACCCTCACAATTGAAAAATAAAACAAAAAAACTATAATCATTTAATTGATCATACTGTTAACTTAAGGGACCAAAATAACAGTATAGAAATTTTTGAATAAATTCTTTGATTTTTTTTCATCAGAATTCTGTAGTTTTCCTTATATACATCTTATTCATATTTTGTTAGATTTATACCTAAGTATCTCACTTCGGTAGCGCTAACAGAGATCTTTTGAAAAGTATGAACGAGGTGGAATTTGTCAAACTTTAACACTTAAAAGAAAAACAAACAAAAATAATCATAGCTCAGAATAACAGCAACAATATGTTCCTTTCTTTGTTGTAATTTTCTTAAATATTTTAATGAGCATATATCATTTGTATAAACATTAAACTTGTTATATAAAAGAAAGTTGAGGTATAAAATAATAGAGTTCTGTTTCTGTGAAAAGGAGGTTAGATAATTATTAAAACCTGATGATAAAGTGTCACAACTCTAAAATTTATTAGTGAAAGAAAATTTATTAGTGATAGATCGATCTATCTATCTATGTATCTATCTATCTATCATCTATCATCTATCTATCTATCTATCTATCTATCTATCTATCTATCTATCTATCTATCTATCTATCATCTAAAACAATGAAGTAAGTATCTGTATCTAAAACATATTTTTTAAAAATTTGGAGAAGCACATAGGTGGATAAGCAAAGATATGTAAAACTCTTAATAGTTACAGTAAAAGTTATTTTCTCCCCTTATTACTAAAGAAATACAGGTTACTTTTTGGAGCATATTTTGCAATTACAAAAGAAGAAAACTTCTAGTATTAGGTTGGTGCAAAAGTAACTGTGGTTTTTGCAATTATTTTTAAGCTTTTAAACCGCAATTACTTTTGCACCAACCTAATAGATATAAAAAGACAACATACAAAGATTGTAAAAGAGTGAATAAGAACATAAAATGTAAATGTAATCAATATATTAAAAATGCAAAAAGAACCAACAAAGATTATAAGTAAATAGGTAGAGTTGCAGCTCATGCACCTTTGTTTTTCTTGTGCCCATTCGCTGCTTAGCTTACTCATATTAGTCACTAAACAAATATTTGTAGAAAGAAAAAAAAGAAGGGAGGCAAGGGGAGAGGGAGGACAGCATGGTGACAAATAGGAAGTGAAAATAAGATTACTGTGGACATTTTTAAGGAAGAGTAATAGCAAAGATCTCATAGCTGTCCACTACTTTAGATATCTTCTTTTAAAATTATATTTAGGAACTTACAAACACACTTGGAATAATATTGTACTCTATTATACTTAAATTTTCTTAATTTTCTCTTCCTCCTTCCTCAAGTAGTCTTACTTAATATCTTCAAATTCAGCATAAAATTTCTTAAACCATTCCCTTACACAAACATGTTTATTACCTACACTGATTTTAAAAAGTGAACTCCAGCCTCTTTAGCATGGCATTCAACTGTGCGACGACCATTGGATTAAAATGTGGAATTGATGTTTTTATGTAGCAGGAATTGTCTCAAAAATATCTTCGAGACTTATGCTCACTCAAAAATATCATTGAGAAATACTTGAAAACAATGTTGATAAATTGACTAATTCTAAGAATATTGAAAATATTGAAATATTGAAAATAAGTTCCCATATTTTGTATGGGAACTTGATACATTAAAAAGCTCAGAAATGAGAGCTGTAGAAGTGAAAAATAGAAGAAAGCACAGGAAAAATCATGCTCTTAAACATTTTGTGCTTTTTAAATATTAAAATTAAAAAATCTTGAAACAATAAATAGCATTACTTCTTATTTATATTCAACATATATCATCAATTTGTATCAATGTGGAAACCAGATTTTTTTCCTTGTAATTTAAGAAAGAAATTTTCTTATAAATTAAGAGTCAGAACCTAATACATATTAGGTCACCTTGGGAATAACTATTCAATGTTCATTCCTTTTAAAACATGTGTTCCAGTAGTAAATTTACATGAATTTAAGAGAATATTAAATGATGTTTTTTTTTCTTTTAGCTATTTTACTGATACTGTAAGTTTTTTAAAAAGAGTAGAAAAATATTAGTAAATATAGCTTAATTGGCTATTTTCTTTATAATATTTCATGAATATAAACAGCAAATCCTATAGTCTTTAACCATGAAGAATACTGATGTATTCATTAGCCCTTTTATAACTTACAAAAACGACTCCAAGTGAAATTTACTGAAAAAAAGGTACATTAGTTCTTTCCATTAAGGTGATTTCTCCTGAGTTTTACTTGTAAGCAGAAGACACGAAGACCTTTTTTGCTAACTATTTCAAACAGAATCAATTCCTTGTCTCTCTCTCTCTCTCTCTCTCTCTCTCTCTCTCTCTCTCTCTCTCTCTCTCTCTCAACTAAATGATCATCAGCCTAAACTCCAAGTTACATAACTGTCATTAATTATATCACAATTGATATGCTGGTCTGATCCTCAGTTCTCTTTTTGCATTTGCCGACCTATACCAATAATTTTTTCCTAACAGATAAATTGCATTTTGTACTCCTTCACTATGGTACAAAAAATAAAAAGGGGGGAAGGGGGTTTGGGGGCGTAGTGGCATAAATGACACAGATGATGCTACAAAACACAACATTCTGTGAAAAATTTTGACAAATCCTAAGTGTGAGGCATCAAAGTGGGACTAATGCAGAGTTCAGGAATGGAATTTTAAGGGAATTTCATAAATGACACTCTACTAACAAAATAAGACATGAACAAGCAAGATATTACTGCTTAGTTCCCTAAAGAAGTTAGCATACTCATATTCAGCATAATTACGGACAATCATTTGATCATTGACTAAATCAATTGCAAGAAGCAAAATTCTACTTTAGCATTTCAATGAATGGATACTCTTGAGTCTGATGTTTAATATTTCCAAGTAATAATTTTATCTGATTACAAGAAAATATACACTCGTTTAAAATTTGTAAGCTAATATAAAAGATAAAACAAGAAGAACAATACAAATTAACATCGACAGCACACTAATATGCAAATATAGACACAAATAAATGTTTTAGTTTTATCAAGATCATAATCACTTTCTATAAACTTGTGTTTTCTTTAAAGTTTTTGTGGACCTGTATCCACTTTTGTTTTCCTTCGAACACATGCTTTTTTAATCCTTGCTATGTTTTTATCACATCGATATATCATGAAATGTTTTAATTTTAGCACTTAACATAATACTTAAACTATATTTTAGTAAGCTTCCAAGAATTATCCATTCTTTTTTCTATTTACATTTTAATTGTTCAAAGTACCTGCTATTATAAATAATACTTGGATCAAAATTATGAATATAAATATTTGTCTGAATCTCTAATTCCTTGAGATAAATTTTTAGAAAAGACTTTTTTGGATATGACCTATTTAAGGCTCTCAATGTTGAAAGTTTATAATTATGTGTCCTACTCCACATTATTGACATTATTTTTATATACTTACATTAATTAATCTATAAAATTATAGAAAAAAATCTAACTTCTTATTTTTCAAAGCTGCCAACTCGTTTTATTATGGTTTTATTATTTTTAAAACCAAATGTGACTAATCAAAATCATAGTCTTGAAATTCAATGTGAATGGCGATTCTGTTTTACAAAAATATTCCTTGAGAAACTCCACATACTAGCAATATTGTATTTCTTCAATCCTTGTGTAAGTGTTTGAGCCTTTTCACTCTGGAAAGTGATGAAAATAGAAAGATAACCTAATAAGCAATTTCACAGATTCCCTGATTTGGAGATTAGCAAAGCAGTATTCTTAATTAAATCTGAAGGCGAGTGTCTGGTTAGCTCAGTTGGTTAGAGTGTGTTGCTAATGTAATAACACGAAGTTTGCCGGTTCAATCCCCCCATGTTGGGCCACTGTGAGCTGCGCCCTCCTTAAAAAAAAGAAAATGAAAAAGAAAAAAAGAAAATATGAAGCCAAGTGAAATGAAAGGGCACTTGATTCATTTATTTCTATCTACCTTCTGACTATGACATGGGCAAACAGATTCTCTGTCAATAAATGGAGAGTGCATATTACAATTGCTTCATCCAGAAGGTTCGTAACCCTTCTGGAAATAGATGGGAATTTGGCTCATATTTCTACTTTGTAAAATATATTGCATAATGTATATTAATGGATCTTCATAAAAATGTTTCTACATCAATGTAATAACACAACTGTTGCTACATTCATTTCTTCTTCATAGTTTAAGGTTTAAGAAATAGCCTATGTTAAATTAATCAGGTGGCTTATAGTATTTTCAACTGTAATAGCACAGATTTAAGTCAAAGGTTTTTTTTAAATCTTTTTTTTTGTTTGTTTTTTTACTGAAATTTAATAATTTCAGTAAGAAAGATAGTTGCACTGCAAATCAGGAATCATTGGCTTGAATCCAGACTCATTTCCTATTTATGTAATTTTGACTAAACCACTGAGATAGCTGGGTTCTGCACATTTTCACCTAAAAAATGTGGTAAAATTATCTTTCAGTTATTTTCTTTTTCCCCAACTCTAAAATTTAATATTTTTACAAAGGTTATGATGAAGTCAGTTATACTGAAAATTGAATATGTGGTGATCTATTGTCTTTCAGTAAACACAGCAATAATTTCCTGGGTTCTATTTGAATCCTCTGAAGTTGGATCCCATATAGAATCTATTTTCAGGAGACATCCCCTTTTCTCAGACTATTTGATCGAGATACAATTGTTAACAGGTGTATGTATGTCTTGTATCACTTTGTTAAATTTTTGTTGATATTGCTGAGGGCCTTTTTGTTAATTTTGTTATGTAATATTACATGAAAATTTGAGAACTGGAAAATATATTAAGTGAGAAGTTTTCACTTGTTTCCTTTATTAAGGAACATGTGACAACAGAAATGAAGGAATCAGAAAAACATTGTTAATATGTCAGTTTTCCAGTTCCTGATTCTTTTGGAAATAAGGAAAACTCAATCCCACTTAGGAGAATAAACTGTTCTCACCCTATTATTTTTAAAATTCTCCTTAAGCCTATTACAAATATAACTTAATTACCTATAGATTTTTAAATGCAAGCTACAAAAGTATTCTAACCTTCTTAACTTCATTTTATTTGGATATAATTCAATTTATACAAAAAAAATCTTACTTATCCAAGTTGTGCACTTTGGGGAAAGAGTAATAGCATATAGATTTGAGGGCTTGGAACTGATCCCAAGTCTAAGACTAAGAGTCATGGGCACTGATTCTTTAGTAAAATTAGTGCACAATCTATATAACAATGCTTTTATAATAGTCAGGTAATATAAATTGTATCATGTTTTAAAATGTTATGTAAGCTATTTAATGCCTTGCAAATGAAAGACGCTGTTTTAACAAATTTAGAATACAATTAAGATTTTGTCTACATGAGCCATATATGACCAAATATTAATAGTTGATCCAACACATATCTGCTAGTCTGCATAGCTCTAGAAATAGAACAGAAAGGAAGTTTATGAGGTTTCCCTTGTGTTTCATGTCCTAGCATATCAAGCTAATCTTTTTGCCTGTGGTGAAAATCCATATCTTATGTAACCATGGGTCTATTTTACACTAATGTTCTAAGCAAAAATTTAAAATGCAAATATAGACTTTAAGTATAATGATGTGTTAAGGCAAATCAAAGAAAGTAAGAAATACAAAAATCATATTGTAAAATGTAAATATAAAACTGTAAAAAAATAGAAAAAAAAGAAACAAACATACTAAACCTGAAAAGATTTAAAGGCAGGGATGTTAAGTGTAAAGTCTGGAAAGGAACTCTCAGTGGCAGAGCTTGTTTTGGTGTAGGTGGAATTATAGAAGTAGAGACGGAAGAATCACTTCATGGTTTGAAAGAAGTAAGAAGCAATTTAGGATTTATTTGTTTGATTTTAAGGAGATTAGAATGACCTATGGAAAAAGACACGGCAAGAAGGGCTACACAAAATTCTGGGAAATGTAGGGACTACCAAGTTAAAGAAGAACTGGATCCAGAGGAAATGGCATTCAGGAATGATGTAGGACCTGCAATGAGTTAAGTAAGCCACCTAATGATGAGTTTAAGGTTGTTGCCGAGGAATACAGTCCAAGCACCCGAAAAATCAGACTACATAAACTATTGTAAATAGGAATTAGTGTAAGAAAAAAATTCTCCTTTCTTTCTCTTTACGTATTTTGTACTCAATTTTCCTGCAGAGTTAAAATAATCTAATTTGACTAGTATGGACTGGCTTGAAGAAGTTGGTGACTTCTTGAAGAGAACAAAGAAAAGGAGTATAGTCCAAAGGCTTGGCTTTTCAAAATAGAACTTTTCTGAATCTCTGTCACCTATTCCTTTTAGGTGTAGTGACACCATTGAGAATACCTGGGGATTGTCTTTTCAGATGTTAGTGTGGATCAGCATAATGCCATCATTATTGTAGTTTCAGTTTAACAGCTTGGGAGTTAAGTCATATGACAAGAATATAATCTATAAATAACCCAACTTGATTTCATAAAATGACAGTTTTGCATCACCACCACCACCCCTATTTTGAAATCTTAGGGTTTTATTTAGTTTTGTTTTTTTCTTTCATATTTAATGTATTTAATTCCCTATGCTTCATTCACTATTTTATTGAAGTTTCCAAAAACATTTTCTCCACTAAATTTCCTAAATTCTAGAGCTCTTGATGGGCCATAGATTAGTCAAATAGAACCAACAGAAAGCAATAGTCATCTTCAACTGTTCTGTTTTATTTCCTCTTGATAAATCAGTGGTAATTATTTAGGTCCAGTAAGGCTGCAAATTTTAATCCTCACATAATAGAAGGAAGTGTTTACTTCTTATCGAGGTCTTAAAATGTTAATGCATAATTTTAAATCTGATGTGACATTTTATGTTTTATTGACTACAATTTATAAAGCCACGTTTAAATTCTGACTAATTCCAAAACTGTTATACAGCTGAATGTGCATGATGACCTTGTAAAGTTAACTATGAAAAATAACATCTAATGAATAGTACAATATTTATATTATAACCATTCCTTAGAGAATTTATATTTTTCAGCAAGCCCAGGTAATTTTTCATGATGGCAGAGAAAATTATTTTAGATGTCTATCTTTTCAGTTTATGTTTTGAATTAATATATACCAAGAGACAGAACTAATTGAAACTATTTCATTGTTTTGAGAGGGAATAAGAGAGTTCATAAAATATCATTATAGATGCAGTTGCAAACATTTCCTTCTCTATTATGCTTGGGACCAAATATATCAAATACTATTATATTGACAGTTTGAGTACTTTCATTGTCTGGCTACTGATTAGAATGTTCTTTTTGTGTAAATTTTAATCCTTAACTCTCTCTGCCATGAGATCAACAAACAATCTAATTTGGATATGACAGTTTTAATGCTTGCTTTTTGTTCATGATCTAGCATGCTAGTATAGTTTTTTCCAAATATATTAATCTATAATGTTCCTAAATAGATTCTTATTTCAAATTGGTGTTCTTCCTTGAGGCCATTGGTTCTTCTTCTTTTCTTTGTAGAGAGTTTAAAAAATTATGTTCAGTTTCTAGGACAATAAACACTAACCACACACAGGTGCAAATCTGTGCTTGGCACTATCATAAGTGCATAACATACATTATTCCTTTCGTTCCTATCAACCTTATAAGACAGGTCAGCACCAATATAAACTCCTTTTAAAGATGAGAAATTGACATTAAGTGACTTGCTCAAAGGCACAAGCTAGTAAGTGGCTGACCCAGGGTTTAAACTCAAGACGTATTTCCAGTCCCTTGGCCATAACCGCTGTGCTTCCTGTAATATACTAAATTGTTTACGGGAACCAGAACAGAAAGACAAAGATGGAGGATGAGGTTGTTTATAAGACTTTAAACTATATAGCTGTTAGGTGTACCTCGGCTGACAAGACCCTCAATACAAGGGCTTTGTGGGGACAGAGCCCCAAAAAGCAGTTTCCAGGCTCTCGGCCTCACATAGAAAGGTGCTGGCTCAGGTAGTAAATGGCCATCGACTGTGATCAAATGGCCAGCAGCTGTGGCTAGTTGGCCGTCAGCTGTAACCAGTGAGCCATTAGCCATGAATATAACTGCCGTGGCTAGGCTAGGAGAAGAGGCTAGCAGAGAAAAAAGAGAAGAAAGGGGGAGCTAGCAAGAAGATGGTGGCTGAGTCTGCAAGCGGCACAGTGAGGGTTGAGAACTGTGTTGCTCCTGGTTCCTGTGTCTCCAACTTAGCCGCCAGGGAGAGTATAGTGGTGTGACTCCCCTACCTATGGCTCCGTGGGTGTTCCTTTTTGTTCCTCACCATGTCCTGCATTCTTATGTGGAGAGCGGGACCAGAGACCCCGCCGGACGCCCCGCGTGACACATGGCGTAGTCGGCAGGATCCCCTGCACTACACATGGCGCAGCGAGCAGGGTACGGTGTCGGCCAAAGCTCTCCAAAGGACGGTGGAGCGGTTTGTGCATATGAACACTCAGTTGCAGGAAGACGAGGAGGAGCAGCTGCCTGAGAGTTGGATCCCTGTGGAGGGGTGGGAAGACATGGACGATTCCCCAACCAGCAAAGGCCGGAGAAAGCGAAGGTTGTTGCGGCCCCGTGGGCTGGAAAGTGCTTGCTGAGGCAGCCCGGATGCAGGACTAGGGGTCCCAGGAGGAAACGCTTGCTGAGTCCTCCGTGGGAGCTGAGGGTGAGGTCAAGGTCATCCCTCACCCCCAGGACAGCCCTGGCGAATGACTATGGACTATGGGGAATTGCCTTCCATCCCTAATTTAATGGACCACTTGACTGTTTGGGAACATACCACCATGTAGTGGAACTGGCGGATGTTTGCTATTGTGTCTTGACGGGCCACCATTGAGAATATGTAAGCACCTTGACTGTGAGTCGCTATTGTTCCAGCACGGTACCCTGAGAGGCCCAGAGAGAGTGGCAGTGCCCTGAGAGGCCCTGGCTGTGTCCAGGAAGCCGGGCTGTGCCCAGAGAGAGTGGCGGTGCCCTGAGAGGCCCTGGCTGTGTCCAGGAAGCCGGGCTGTGCCCAGAGAGAGTGGCGGTGCCCTGAGAAACCCTGGCTGTGCCCGGGGAGACTAGTGGTACCCTAAGAAGTCCAGGAAGTCTGGCTGTGCCCAGAAGTACTGGTGGTGCCCTGAGAAACCCTGGTTGTGACCAGAGAGCTTGGCTGTGTCCAGGAAATAGCATTCACCTCCAGGCTCCTCGCACAGGGCCCCTCGCGGAAGACGCTTGTCGCGTAGATTGTGAGGCGAGAGCCTGTAGGGGTGGAGTGTGGGGACAGAGCCCCAAAAGCAGTTTCCAGGCTCTCGGCCTCACATAGAAAGGTGCTGGCTCAGGTAGTAAATGGCCATCGACTGTGATCAAGTGGCCATCAGCTGTGGCTAGTTGGCCGTCAGCTGTAACCAGTGAGCCATTAGCCATGAATATAACTGCCGTGGCTAGGCTAGGAGAAGAGGCTAGCAGAGAAGAAAAGAGAGAAAAGGGGAGCTAGCAAGAAGATGGTGGCTGAGCCTGCAAGCGGCGCAGTGAGGGTTGAGAATTGTTGCTCCTGTTTTCTGTTTCTCCAACCCAGCCGCCAGCGAGAGTATAGTGGTATGACTCCCCTACCTATGGCTCCGTGGGTGTTCCTTTTTGGCCTCGCCATATCCTGCGTTCTTGTGTGGGGGGCGGGACCGGAGACCCCGCCGGCCGCCCCGCACGACAGGCTTCAAACTCAATAAACTCTCAATGCTCCAATTAATCAGAAGAGCAGCATATAGCCACTGGGGTCTCACCTACTTACCACAGGGCCTCTCAGAGTTGTAGATTTCCAAGGTAGAATAATGGAAGGTAGAAAAAATTAAGGTTTATTTGAATATAAGAAATGCATAGAATTTATACAGGAATAGGAGAGGCAGGATTGCCCTTTATGAGAACAAATGAAGACATGATTCTCACCATTTCATTCTTCCCAACAGGTAAGTTCCATTTTAGATTTATGCAGATTATTATTTTGACATATCATCTATATAAAGCTGTCAAACAGAAAGCTGAAAATTCTCAGCTTTAAGGAATATGTTAGGAATGGCATTATGAATTGGGGAGTCTTCTCCACATATATAAAGTATTCCTACAAAAACTTATAATACATATGCTATTCGGTGAGTGAAAAATCAAGCCTTTCTGCTATTACTACTCTTAAAATAAACTATATGAGATATAGAAAGGAGAGTGCAAAAAATTCTCATGAATTTCAGATACTTTCCTATGTAGAAAATCAAGATTATCAACAAACTATCTATTAATATTATAAAGCAATGACAGAAATATGGCTGGTTATATAGGTTCCTCTTGTTTTACATAAATGAAATCACATTATGCCTATCCATACACTAAAATGAAATATATATAAGGACACTCATCCAAATGTCAACATGAGTTTGCTTTAAGTTACAAGAGTGAAAAAATGTGAGAGGAGAATTTTCAGTTTATATTTTGTACCTCCATACTGCTTGACTTTTTAAGAATGAAAGGTGTTTTACTTTATTTTAAAATTTTAAAACAAAAATTGATTTGGGGGAAATTTTCAGTCAATTTTATCTGGAATATTTGTCACCTAGATTTGAAATGCTGAATCCTGATTCTGCCTCATCTCCTCTGCCCCCTAATTCCCACCTGCTTAATCAGAATTTGGCAGGATGGGCCCCAATAATCTGTATTTTAATAAGCTTTTCCCATGCTTTTCTGCACACTAAATTAGACAATCACTACTTTAGAGAGTAGTTTTGGTAGAGAGATAGAAGCAAAAATCGATTTGCTGTAGGAAAAGGAGTGAATAAAAGATGCAAACATTAAAAAAGAAAGTAAAGAGTTATATGGAGAAATTTTGAAGGAAATACGAAAGAGATAGGCAATTGCTATTATGCTGTTCCTAAATTTTATTCAGGAGTCTTTCATGATTTCATAAAGAAATAAAATTTTCTTAGAGAATCGTACCTTTTAACTCTTGGGTTCAATGGATATTTGTTTTAACTCTGATTTTGTGTAATAGGTGGAATTAGTATAAAGTAATAAATCAAAAGAATAGTAGTTTGAGCTACACTTCAATGTAAACACCAGGATATATGTTTTCTTTTATCTTTATTTCACTTTTCCAATAGACATTTTTTACATTGCCCACTCTACCTATAGCACATTTAGATCTTTTTGCACAAGTGGCAGTATATGTATTTTATCCCTATTAATTTACCAGAACCTGATATTTTTGTTCTTTTCAGTATATGGAGGAATTCACTACTTTCAATAAATCAGACTCTGCCGATTCTCTTTGGACAGCTGGCATTCGTGTTTATAGCCTTAAAGGGAAAGTGCAAACATCTGCGTTTGATGAATAACTCCATCTGTATTGTAGTTCCTTCAACAGAACTTGTTCGGAAGTTCAGAGATCTAGTGATAAATAATTAATGAGCACAGCAGCAATATTCTCATTTTATTGCCAGACTTAGAGGAAACACACAGTCCCAGCTATAAACCAGACTTTCCTTTCTCTTCTGCCTTCCTTTTGACTAGTCATTTAGTTGATTGCAGGCTCTGCTATTCAGAAGACCTCCAGGCTTATAACATATCTTCATTTTATCTTGTCTTTAATTCATTTTGGCAAGTGAGTATCATGAATATTGAAAGTTTCTGTCCTTTAAATGCTACTGAGACATGAGTTCTACAGTAATACCAACTTAGATGTGGTGGATTTGAGTACACCTATTTTTTTTGTTTTTTGCTTAAATTTGTTTTATTTTGTAAAGTTTTTTTCATGATGTTGAAAGAAATTAAAAATTAAAAAATTAAAGCAATTAATGGAATAATTCGGTATCATTTCTATATAAATCTTAGAGTTGAAGTATAAATATATCTAGTAACACAGCAATCCCACAGGTTGGCTCAAATTTGAAATTCTTAACAAGGGTATAGTAGCTGAAATTTAATATGGGCCTTTATGGATACAATGAAACAGCACTGATAAAGAGATAATTTATTACAAGATAAAATTTGCCAAGGGATTCTTAATACTAACAAATGAAACATATATAATCCACCAAAAGAATTTTTCAATTACCTTTGATATAAAATATTATTAATTAAAAATAAATTTTAAACATGAATTACATTTTTAAAGCTTCTGCTTTTGTAAACTTTGAATTCAGCATGTCCCCCAAGAATGGCAACCATTGAGATGATAAAAAATATGGATCAAGAAAATAAAGTGTTATAGCTTTAGACCAGTACAATACTTTACAAATATTATCTCATTTAATCCCCTTAATAACGTATATAAAAGATATTTTGCCCAGTTTATAGGTGAAAGTAATGAAGCTAGGAGATTATATAAATTTTTCTAGTTCTCAGGAAACATGGGTAGCATAACCAGAATTAATATCTTGGATTGTCTCTCCCTAAAGTTCATATTCATTCCACTGTACTGTCTTGTAGAAAACCTGATTTCACCTTTTATGATATTAACACTATACACTGATGACACAAGGCTGTTTCTTGGCATCAAATATTCTAAGACATATTACTATTCTCTGGTCCACAGGAATGAGATAAAAATGTTGTTCATATTATGGTGCTAGTGTTAGAGTTGGAACATTATTTCTGACCATTTTCATAGTTAGCTCACTAACCTATTTTCTTATAGTTTTCTATCATCTATCTATCTATCTATCTATCTATCTATCTATCTATCTATCTATCTATCTATCTATGATCTATGTATCATCTATCCATTGCCTCTCTCTCTCTCTCTCTCTCTCTCTCTCTCTCTCTCTCTCTCTCTGTCTCTCTCCTCTCTTGTATTCTCCCCCTCTCTCCATTCATCTACCTATCTGCCAAGTATGTGTACTTTCCTGTCTTGCTAACATTATTGAATAGATAGTGAGAGCCATATTACATTTATATCACCTATTACATTTATCCTTGGTCTTACTTCAATGATTAGGACAGTGGCATTAAAATTTGTTCAATAGAAAATAATGTAATTTACTTATAACATAATTACAGTGCAAGACATAATGTTGCCCAGGACCACTGCAAATCAGTGAAGCAACAGGGAGATTAAGGATTAAAAGGAATTTCTGGTTCAATTTCCAATTTAATGACTGTTTGTATTTATAAAGAGTGAAATATACATGAAGAAAAAAGATGCCAGAGGAGAAATAATGATTAACATCTCTTTTTTCAGATGAGAGTCATCCTTTAAACAGTGCTAATATTGCTAATATTAACTGCTAATATTGACTAATTCTCCCTAATACAGAAGAATTAAATTAATTCATGCTGGTAACAAACTAAATTTGTTTTTTCTCCTCTCCAATCAGTTTCATCCCCTCTTATTTATTTTATTTTTTCTTAAGAGTAGAAGTATATGGTAACATGGAAGGAATAGAAGTCAGTAGTAAGAAACCGAAGTTCCTGTTCTGGCAATTCTAAGTAGAAGATTTAAAACTTTGAGTGCCTCTTTGAGCCCCAATTATCTAATATGGGTATTATGTGATTTATTTATGAAAATAATTTAATTTACTGAAAATTAATAATATGTCAAGGATGGAATAATATATACTATGGCTTTTATGTCATCTAATAATCACAAAAAATCATGTCATATATTTTATTCCCATTTCACATGCGATTAAGCTGAGCCACAAAAAAACTAAATAATTTATGCAGACTAATGCAAGTAGAAGAATTGATATTTATACATAAGCATGATCCCCAAATCGGTGTTCTCCCTTTACAAGTAATTAGTAAATTATCTTTCGTTTTGTTCTGGTGCTTATTAAGCTTATGCATTGAAAAAAGTTGCACATTGAGTCTGTATTTGTCCTTGTAGCTGAGATGTGTCTCTTGGAAGCAGCATATGGTTGGGTTTAGTGCTAATTTCTCTATGCCTTTTTATTGGTGAGCTCAGTCCATTTACATTTAGGGTGATTATTGATATATGAGGATTTCCTCTCATTCTATCTTTTGTTTTCTGGTAGCCCAGTGTCTCCATTGTTTCTTTGCCTTTTTGTTGCTGTCTGTTATTTTAGTGTGATGGTATTCTATGATTTTTTCCCTCTGTTTCTTCTTTTTTTATGTTATATATCTCAGTTCTGGATTTTTTTTTGAGTGGTTACTGTTAAATTTATTTAAAAGAATATTTCATATACACAATAGTCCTTTTTCTTCAGCATGCTTCTTATCTCCATTCCCCTTAGCAAATTCAGACCTTTACTTTCTCCCTTTCATGTTTTTGTTGTCACAAGTTATGGCTACTTATGCTGTGATCATGTGGATTTCTGAGTTGCAGGAGCAAGTTGTCTTTTTCTTCTCTTTTTCTCTTTTTTATAATGTTTTTATCTTCTTTACTATTTATGTTATGTTTAAGTGTATAGTGCCCTATTTTATGTAGGAGTTGCCATTTCCTGCTTCTGTCTGTCTGTTAGTAACATTGCTCAGTTTGGTGATTACCAGAGGATAAGGGAGAAGAGGGGTGGTAGAAGAGGGTAAAGGGGATCAAATATATGGTGATGGAAGGAGAACTGATTCTGGGTGGTGAGCACACAATGTGATATATAGATGATGTATTATAGAATTGTACACTTAAAACCTATATAGTTTTACCAACCATTGTCACCCCAATAAATTTAATTTAAAAAAGAAAAACATTGCAATTTCCCAAATCAAAATGAAAACTGGTTTCTATGGAGATATCTGCTGGAAGTTTTCATAGAAATTTCAGTTTGCACATTGAATTTTTCTGTTGATTTTGATGGGATTGCATAAAATGTCATTCATAACATTCTAGAATTCTGCAAGCAGAGCAGACAAATGTAATCTGATCTTAGTCTGATGCTATAATACCTTCCTCCAAACACCACAGAATTGCTTCTCTAACTTATGAACCTCTCCAGATTTAGGATGTTGTCTTCTTCCTAAAGACCATTTGATTTGTAAAATGTCTTGTTGTTAAAATCAGTTCCTTGTTATTGCCTTAAAAGCCTCCCGTATCTTTGAATATTTGTTTTCAGAGTAACACAGGATAAGCCTACAATTTTTGCATATGAAATCTTTACATATTTCAAGGTCAATACTTCATAATTCTTATATTGTCATGGCTAAGCACCCGTGTTTAATCAATGGGCTCTCATTTGATACGAATTTGAGTTCCTTTAATACTTTTTCTCTATCTGTTTCTCCTTGTTAGTATGCCTGAACATGATTTCAGGTTTTGCCCAGCAGAGAGATAGAGTAGTTCTAGTACTTCTCATTTTCTCAAAATATTGTTTTATAATAGAGTCTAAGAATTATTTCTTAAATTTGAGACAACAGTCCTATACTATTGACTCTTACTAAGCTTAAAAGGAACTATGAATCTGGTTCTTTATTTATTTTCCATACAGTAAAATTATATCTTCTTACCTTGTACTTGTCAGTTCATTTTTAGGCCTAATTTCAAGATTCTCTATTTATCTATATTAAAATTCTTCTTAGGTTTACTCTATCATTGAAACTTGGTATGATCATTTTATACTATCCAAATTGTTTGTTCTTCCTTTATAAACTGTCTTCTAAATGATGAAGATTTTTGAACAGGCAATTTTTGAGATGCAATCAGACATGTTTTACTACTTAACATAAATACATTATTCAGTAATCTTTTGGAGGTAGTATTCTACTAGTTATGAATTCTCATAACTTTATTCCAAGTCTAAATTTTTACATTCAAGTCCACATACTATTTCAATAGACATGGGTAAAATTCTCAACAAAATCCAGATTATAATCATAAGCACAATTAGCAGTCATAATTGACATGTAGTGTTTGAACTTCAATGGTTTACAAAAGAGAAATTCAGTGACTTTAGGAGAGATATGCATTCTCAACTTTCCATAGGCCTCCGTACTCCTTATTGATTTATACTTACTGCTTCACGCATTTATGTTCCTGGTCTGGCCCCTGAAAGCAATTGAATTTGAGATCCCTTCATGATTCCCTTTTACTATCAGCTTTTTATCCATAGAATTCTCAGCAATTTATGAACTCACTCACTCTTAGGATTTATCAGTTATCTCCATTCTAAGTGCACACACAATGTTGTTAGAAAATTTGTTTTTAAAATTTTTCCTGGTTCAATGTCAGTTAAATATATGCCTCGTTAAACACAACTTGTTTTGCATCTAATTTGTCTACCTTTCCAGAAAGTGTGGCTCTTTCTCTCTCTCTTTTTTTTCTTTCATCTCTGATTTTCACATTCCACATGATTATGAAAGTATTGCAGTTAATGACAGCAACTTCCCATGTACTTTTTTCAATGCCTTGGGATTTAATTTCTCCAAACAAGAAAATTGAACTTCATTTAGAGCAGGTAGGAGAAGATCTAAAATCTTGCACCCATTTTGGGATTAAATTCCATCTGAATACTATTTCCTCAGACTGAAAATGGGATTATGCCATTATTTCTGAGAACAGAAAGGGTATAAAGTAGGAATTGAAAAGAGGTACTTTAATTATCGTTAAATCATTAGTTCCCATGACCTAGATGATCTTAATGTTCTCCTTAGCTTACCTAGATTTTGTACAGGTTTCTTCCTGACTAAAGGTCCCTGAGCTCCCTTTTGTTAGGGCTTTTACTTTAGAAAACTTGCAATTGTAAACCATTTCTCTGACCCTTTGAGATGTAAATCTTCTCCAAGTTAGTACCCCTATCTCGGAATCTCTGTGCAGGAAGTAGGAACCTAACTTCAATAAGCACCAATTGGCAAACACAGATTGCCTGATCACAGTGACCAAACTCCCTGCTAATTGGTCAGTAATTTTCCACTGGCTTACCCCAGCACTTAAACAGTCTGTGCCTTTTGTTTCAGGGGAGTTGAATTGACTCTCTGTCTCTCCATTGCAATAGTCTTGAATAAAATCTTCCTTGCCTATATTACTTGTCTGGTGCAATTTTTCTTTGACATCATTAACCTAGCTATAACTTCCTTTTTTTAAAAAAAAAAGTTAAACTACTTTACTTATATAAGTAGTAACATTTATTGTGTACTGTTTGCCAGACTGTATTTACTTCCCATGGTATCTTCATAGTAATGCCAAAAGAAAAGTTCTAGTATTGCCCTTGATTTGATGATCAGAAAACTAGACTCGGAGAGTTTACTTACTCGCCTAATATTAAGCAGCAAAAGGCAAAGCTAAGATTCCAACTCAGGCCGTCAATTCCAAATTTCATGCATTTCACCATTAGGCTAATCTGCCTAGTTTTAAGCAACATATAATACTAAAGATTGTTCTTTAATTCAGCTGTTAAAAAAAAAATTTACTTCCAGCTTTGTATATTTGTCCTTATCCTATCTTTTTCAATATGCCTTTAAAATCTGAGCTCAATGGAGCTATCAGCTGATTCTTTAACTACTTCCAGTCCAATGGTTTGATGTTCTTCTCAGGGTCTTAGTCCACACCCAACTTTAGTCTCAACTTTTATAGTCCATCTTTCTCGTGTTTCAGGTACACTTATTACATTCCCCTTCAAACTATCACTAACTTGAAAATGACAGTCCCTTTCTGTAAAGGTTGAACAGCATGTGTTCATTTTCTAAATAAAGAAATGAGGCATAAAAGGCAAATTGCAGTAGCAATAGCAAAAAGATCAGATTGCTGATAGAAGTTTTTAGTAGTGATATTGATAGCACTGTCTAGAATTTATTCTTTGTTGAAAATGACAAAGAAAATAGCCTCATAGCAATCCACTAGACCATATCAAATATCCATAGTGTGTAAGCTGATCATGACCCACCTTTTGGCATTCAAGGAACATTAGATTGCTGTTTTTTTGGTTTCTTTGTTACCCTGTTTAACTCAATTTTTGAAGTGATAATTTGTTTTTTCAAAAATGTCTCCTAATTTTAAGCATGACATCAGTTTATAAATTAATTTGATATTTTGATCTGTGTGCTATTCACTTAAAATGCTTTACATGCTATTGTTTTATTTTATTAATTTTTAAGGAAAAATCATATTTTTATTCATTCTTTAAAAACATCTATCAATTGGAATAAGGATAATTTGTATTTCTGTTGGATTTGTGACTTGCTGATTAATATTTTTATAACTTTTGGCAAATACCAGTTAGTTAAAAAAGACAGAGGCACAGGCATGCACACACACACACATGCACATACATATATGCATACAAACACACTTCACTGTGTACAATTCTAGACCTACCTGACAGCCCATCACTATCACTGAGCGAAGCTGAACTTGTTAATATATACTGTCCGATGTTCAATTGTTTTATGTCTTTCAGGAAATCTAAGTGAAAAATAATTGAGAAGGTAGAAAAAATGAAAAATTAAATGACTTTTGTTAGGAAAACTTTAACACAACTGTAAGTGAAATCTAATTTGAAAGAGAAGTGTGAAGTTTCATCTGAAGACAGGAAACTTTCTTCCCTCTGAAAATGCAAGGTACATTTTCCTCTGTGGAATTTAATAAGCTGATGTGAATCAGTATCAGCATTCTGCCTTGAAGTGAAAAGCAAAATTATCTTTCTGGCCAAAATGGTGACACATAATTACTCATTTTCAAAGGAAATCATTAACACTACAGCATTTTCAAGTGCACATTTGCCTAGACATGATATTTATCCTGAAGAGTATTATTTAATGAGGAATATTCTGTCCTCTTTTGGAATTTAATTGAATGTGCCAGTAACCAGAAACCGAGCTCTGACAAGAGGGTCAATACATTTACTTATGACAATGTTATATATAATATGAGATGTGGAAGGTCACTGAATGAAAAGGTCTAATAAACAGCCCAAATATTCCTCATTAAAAAAAAAAAATTATTTGCAATACCGGTTGCATGTATTTCACCCATCTTTCCATTGACCTGTCTTATAATGTAGGCAATGCCTTCTGTAGATAAGAAAGAAAAAACCTCATTGACCTAAATAGAAAAATATTTGAAGATGAAGGTATGTGGATAGGAACAAGTCAAGGCCTATATGGATATTTTGAATTTTATACTAACCAAGCTATAAACTTTTCTATAATTAAAAGAGAGGAAAATTCATCATTTTGTGACAGGTTCATGCTTTACAAATTTGCATGCTTATTTTAGCCAGCTCTGCATCCTTCCCAACTGGAGACACGACTTTTCAACAAAATGTTTCAGACCATAGACTATGAATATGTCCTTACTTGAAATACCATCTTATTCTTAAAATTTGTATTTTTAAACACGAATATTAATTAAGCAGAAATCTACTATGATAAATCAAAGATATTGATTATTCAAGTTGCGGTGAACTACAATAACTCATCACTATAATATTATTTCTGTTCTGTGGACTTAGGTCATAAATTTCTAATTAATTTAATTTTAAAGCTTATCCCAAGTATATTGATTTGTGATTCAACATAAGAAATCTGGTTTTTGCCATGGATTTTATAATCCTCATTAATACGTATGTAGGTGCATGAAGTATGAATGGAGGCCTACAAAAAGTCTCTAATAAGATAAATGCACCATTCAAAATTTGGAAGTTAAGTGATTACAGCATTTAAGAAATGAGTAATATGATAACAAAGATTATTTAGAGCAACTGATTTATACCTGATTTGAAAAGGATTTAATGCCTTACTTCAAGTTTCTGTTATTAATTAATTTTAGGAGTTAATATTAAATGTTTCATTAAAATTCTTGTTTAGTTTGTGTGTGAGAGCTCACTATTTGTTTTCCTGTTAATCTCTACGCTTTTGACTCACGTTAATAGCATTATCTGACCAATTGGGAAAAGCCTAGCATCCACAGGTGTTTGAAGAATTCATGGGATTATCATTGCACTTCACTGATAGAAATTCTACAAATGCTCCCTCCTGCATGATAAGATAGAATCTGGGCTGGAGTGGGAAGGTAGAAATAAAGCGGTGGTGGACAGCTTGTAAACCATTGATGCAGGACCACTTACAGCAATGTTAGAGCTTGTTTTAGAGCAATAATTGAGAATCGATCTGTTAAAATGCGTTCAAAATTCATAGGTTCAAGTAATTAATTTAAGTGGGTTTGTAAGAGAGACTTTGTAAACTCTGATTCGTAGTCAAATTGGGTTGCTAATGATAAGGGTATTGACTGAGCAAATAATTCAAACAAAAGTCCCATATCTACCCAAAAGTGAAATATTCCCAGGAGAATTTATTTAGAAATATTTCATTTCCATTTAATCATTCATTAAGTTTTATTCATTGTTTAAAATGTGATGACATTATAATAAGCATTCTAATTGTATTCATAAATTTACTTTTTATAACAACCCTATGAGGTATGGATTGATATTAAACCCATTTCAAGAAGGGCAACTGGAGTGTGAAAAAAATAACTGTTCAAAGAAACACAGCTAGAAAGTGATGAAACCAGAATACAAACCTATTCAGTTTCACTCCAGATTACACTCTTAACTGATCTGCTAAATTGTAGCTGAACACTCAAAAGATTAATTAAATTCTTTTGTTTGAAGGAAACATTTTCTTCTTTCATTGAACTACAAACTACTTAGAATATTAAACCACATATAAAATGAACACAATTAAAGAGTGTTTTATAAAATGATTTCTGCCTGCAGCTATGTATGCAATCATTGAAAAGTGAAAACATTTTTTTATATTAAAAATGGGTAGACTTTTAGCAGACAGGTATTGATAAAGAGAATACTTTAGAAAAGACAAAATCAAGAGTATAGGAGAAGAAAAGTTTATAGTATACTTGGGGAATAATAAGATACTCTGTTTTTCTGGAGAATAGAATATGTAGTGAGTGGTGACAAGAGACAAAGCTCTTAAAGAGGTTTGGGTCCAAATCAAAAAGATCTTGAAAGCAAGCTTAACAAAGTGAGACTTGGCTCTTTTGCGAACAGGAGATATTTATACTTTTAATTAGGAGAGTGACATAAGCATAGATTAAATGTGTTATTTGTCATTATTATTTGGTAGCATTTAGTAGTATAAATGATCACTTGGAAGAAATTTAGTTGAGAAAATAGCATAATTCAAAACCAAATTCTTTATTATGAAACAAAAATATATATAAATAGTAATGCAGATTAAAAGTCAGGGTTTTGAGTGCAAACATTTGGTTGTATAGAACTTCCCATTTCTAAACATCCAAATTAGTTTTTTGAAAAACAGACCTTAGATTCTTGAATAAGGTATAATATGCATTAGGGGATGGGCATTACTGACTAATTCATCAGGAAACTTAGTAATTTTTGTGAATGTCTTGTATATCTAGTATCTTTTTATACTTCATGGAAAGCACATTAAGAATGCTGTCCCTGTGAATTTACAACTGTTCTACTCAATAGGAACGACTTTTATGATATTATCAAGGTACTGCATTCAAATGTATTTTTTCATCACCACGAGATACTTTTAGGTCATTAATAATAATCTTATTAATACTTAATATCTAGATTTGGGCAATTTGGTGAAAATATTCTGGAGCAAACGCTCTGTTATACTGTAGACATTGTATTCCTAAGAATAAAATTAAAGTTCTTTTGAATATAAATTTTTTTGAAATGTAGAGTTTCACAGCTTCTTTCAATTGGTCTCACTCCCGAAATTATTTATTTTTTAGGAAGCAGAGTTCTGTGGGTTTTATAATTTTCCCCAGTACTTAGTATAGGGCAGTTGAGGTGGCAATTGTAAACACTCTGTAAACGAATATCCTCAATTTCACAAAAGGCAGCCATAAGAGTTCTTACTATCTCATCATCACCTTCCAAAATTTGAAGTCCAAAAAAACTACCAAATACACTACCAAAAGCTCTTTTTCAGACTACAGGGTTGAACAAAAGCTGTCCTGATAAATTTTGTCTTGAGTTCCAGCATACAAATTTGCACTATCGGATGTAGATTTTTGTGTCTGCGATTCAATCTCTCCATGTTAAGTGTCTTTCCTCTGCCTTCTCCAACCGCTCTGCTATCCACTTTCATGCTAGAACAGGTCTTTCTGTCCCCATGTCTCTAAAGCAATTGTGAACCTCTTGAGTGAGTTTCTTTTGATTTCAATATTCAGAGGCTAAAAATTGTACCTAGTACTCAATAAATCTATGGTGAATGGATGAATGAGATGATTTCCTGGTAGAAAAACAAGTACAGATGCAAAAAAATAGTGTCAATAAAACTAGAAGTATTGCATTTTTCAACACATTTTGCTTTCATCAGGATTCACAGAAAAATCAGAGAGAACTTCATTAGTTAGTGAAGAATTTGATTGCTGAAACAATATTTCCTCTATCGTACGCTACTGTGTCATTGAATTTTTCTACAAAATCTGTGTTCCAGCTGCATTCCCTCCGGCAAGAGCCAGGCAGTGAAGAGAGGCCATCAATAGCCCCTCTCCTTGCCCTTTCAGTTTCTCTTTGAGCCCTCACCCATGACTGAGGATGCCACCCTTTGCCAGGACCTCCATGCACTCAAAAGCATCGGGGTTCCTTCTCAGACACTATTTTAGCTTCTCAAAGGTATAGTATATTACAGGTATTAAGACAGTGCAGGGGGTTATGTGGAATTTGTTAACATAATACATTTCAGTTAAGTTTATGGGAAAATTACGACACAACCAACCAATGTGAATTAAAAAAAGACATGAAATTACATAAATCAGATTATTAATGCTAGGAATAAATGAAGCAAGATTAAAATGGTGTTTGACCTAGGAATATAGGGATGCCGTATCTTTGACCTTTCCCCTAGCCCCACCAGATCCCCAAAGCTAAGCATAATATATAATAAGGTTTTGGTTTCAAATTCTTGCTCAGAGTCCTAGTCAGCAAATATTGACTAAATATTGAAATGGCTTTTGTCTTTGCAAGAGGCAGGAGTTACCTGCAAACCAGATTTCCTTAAGGCCTGAAGCAGAGCTGGCTCATCTTAGATCTTAAGCATTTCTAAGACTGTAACAAGAGATCTTGTGCCTAGTAGGAAAGAATCACAAAGGAAAAATTTACAGTTTGGATTTTACCCCCTACATTGAATTCCTCCCTTTGACTACTTTAGCCACAAGGAAAATTTGACAGGAGGGTTATAGTAAACTGGCCCAGGCTTAACTGGGTACAGTGAAAGCTCTGCCCACTTTTGGCTCCTGTGTATAGAGTAAGATTAGATAGCCTTAAATGTAGTTCACCTAAAATTCTAAGATAATATTATATGGGCTGTAAAACAATTACAGCTTCAAAATTAGGATAAAGAGGGACACAGTTTTGAAGATAAGATTCTTTAGAATAAGAAATTCATAAAATCTTAACAATGAATTATGGCTAGTCTAGAACAAATCGGAACGGGACTACACGTTATGACACAACTGAAGTTTAATAATAAAGGGAAAATAATAAAGCTCAAAAATATTTCTTATGAGACACTCTATGGAAATGTTGTTGGTATTGGTGGTTGAAGAATCGCAATGCTGTACATTATATTCCTGTTTTAAAAAGAAAAATTGAGGGTTAAATTAGATATTAGATGATGTACGAGGTCAGACAATTTCGTGAACTTGTTGCAATGATATTGCTAACCTTTTTTGACATCAGAGGGATTATTCATTATGAATTTGTACCACTGGACAAACAGTTAACCAAGTTTACTATTTGAAAGTGCTGAAAAGGCTGCATGAAAAGTTAGATGACCTGAACTTTTCGCCAACAATTCACGGCTTTTGCATCATGACAATGCACCAGCTCACACGGCACTGTCTTTGAGGGAGTTTTTAGCCAGTAAACAGATAACTGTATTGGAACATTCCCCCTACTCACCTGATCTGGCCCCCAACGACTTCTTTTTTTACTCAAAGATAAAGGAAATATTGAAAAGAAGACATTTTGATGAGATTCAGGACATCAAGGATAATACGATGACAGCTCTGATGGCCATTGCAGAAAGAGTTCCAAAATTTCTTTGAAGGGTGGACTAGGTGCTGGCATCAGTGCTTAGCTTCCCAAGGGGAGTACTTCAAAGGGCACCGTAATGATAATCAGCAATGAGATATGTGGCAGTTTTTCTAGGATGAGTCCGCAAACTTAATTGTCCAATCTCGTATGTGAATGTGTACTATAACTGTAAAATTTATAATGGTTCCAATTCAGTTCCATTGTTCCATATGTACATTCTTATACCAATGTCATACCATCTTGATCGTTACTGCTTTATAGCAAGTCTGGAAATCACTACTTTGAGTCCTTGACTTTTTTTTCCCAAAAAAATTGTTTTCTGAGAAGCCTAAGAAAAAAATATTTGTAAAACAGATATTTGATAAGGGACTTGTAGCTGGACTACATATAAAAAAACAAAACAAAACCCTTTTATGACACAATAGTAAAAAGAAAACAACTCAACAAAGGAGCAAAACATTTGAACAAGATAGGTCAATAAATAATATAAAGATGCTCAACACCATTACTTAATATGGAAATGCAAATTAAAATGGCAATGAGTTACCAAGTTACCATTCCAAACCCACTAAAATGGCGTACACAAACAAAAACAAACAAACAAATAAACAAAACACCAAAAATGTGGAGAAACTAGGATACCAAATATTGCTATTGGGAATACACAATGGAAAAGCTATTTTGAAATAAGAGTTTGAGAGTTTCTTATAAAGTTAAACATATGCTGGAAACCCAAGCATATGTTTCCAAGGATCATACTTATAGATATTTATCTATAAGGATCATACTTATAGATATTTATTTACCTAAGAAAAACAAAAACAAATGTCCAAAAGAGACTTGTACTTAGTGGTTAACAAAGTTGTATTAATAGTAGACCCAAGCTGGAAATAACTTTAATGTCAAATAACTTTAAAATGGATAAACACATTGTGGTGTAGTCATACAATAGAATAATACTCAGTACTGAAAAGGTATGGACTGCTAAATCATGTTACAGCATAAATAAGTTGCAAAGACATTATGTTAACAATGACAGAAGACAGACAAAAAGGGTAAGAAATTGTATGGTTTCTTTCATACAATATGACATTTTGAGAAGGCAGTATTGTAAACCAGAAAGTGAAATAGGTTTTGCCAGGGCCTGAATATGAGCATGAGGGGACATTTTTGGCTAATAAATGTCCATATCTTGATGGCGCTGGTGGTTATATCACTACACATTTGTCACATGTCACGAAATTGTACACTCACAATTTATTTGTGTGTTTATTACTTAATAATTTATTTATATTTTACATAGTATTTTGTATGTAAATTATATCTCAATAAATATATTAAGATATGCATTAATTACTCTTTAAAAATGTATCCTACATTGTTCTTTCCTTGGTAAACCACTGCAATTGTCTCTTTCTCTCTCTTTTCTCTCTCTCTCTCTCTCTCTCTCTCTCTCTCTCTCTCTCTCTCTCTCTCTCTCTCACAGACACACACACACATACACACACACACACACATTTTTTCTTTTCCAGGTTTCTTTCCTTCTTGCCTCCCAAATTTCCTTCTCCATAAGACTCAACCAAAATATGTGAACTGTGAACATGGTTTCTAATTTTTATGAACCTGAACCTTTTAAAAACAAGTTCCAAATGAAATGAAAATCAGTGTCTCCCCATGATAATTATCTCCCTTTTAGATAACTTCACAGGTTCTTATATATCAGGTGGATATGATGGAATCTACCTCAATTTTTGCCTAGTTAATCTAGAGTTTTTATTGTTTCTCCTAAGAAGAGTCTGCCCACAGTCACTAGTCATTTCCCTTGAGCTTAAGCTGTTTATGAAGAGGAAAAGGAGATAAAAGAGTGAGCAAGTAATTTTGTTTAAAGACAGCAAGTAATCTTAGCTGGTTTTACAAACTGAATATCTTACTATGATAGACTCTTTGAGGAAAAATGCACATATACGATCTCATTTACAGACACATTTATGAGGTTCATGGACCATGTCAAGATTACAGAAAACTGAAGAGAACCCTTTCTCTGTGAGAGCAGCAAAGACCCTTTACTGTCCCTGAAAATATCTTTCTTTTGTGCTTGGCTCATCATAGAATCAAATGCGTTGATAAATAGTGATGCTTACCATAAGGATAATGACAAGTTCTTTTCTCAATTGAGGTAACATTTCAAAATGTAGTTTAATTTTCAGTTTCTATTTCCAAAGTAGCAACATAGAGCAGGAATGAGAACATGATGCAATTTGAAAAACACGACGTTAGGAAATGAATGAAAACTTGAATGGCACTTTCAAAGTTATTGCTTTGTCTTATTTGATTTTCTACAGATGTCATTTGTTCTCGGCAAAATGTATTGCCACTGATTGGTAATCGATGTGCAACTGTTTGAGTTTGCCCTGCCAGAGAATTTTCTTTTTCTGAGTCCTCATTGATTTTGTAGAGCAACAAAATGGTGTAATCAAGATCCTATATCCTTTCCGTGACGAGCATTCCATTTGCCTCAGAAACATTTTTATAAATAATGCTATGAATAAATACTAGCAATAATTTAAAAAGAAGAAATATACTTGATCTTAAAAATAACAGAATTTATATGCTTTTATACGTGGAACATCCCCTCAACTTCCAGTTATCCATGACAATGGTGAACAGATAGTTGATGAACCCAAATATTGACATGTAAGATGCAAATGGCTTTTCATCTGAAAAGCCAGTTTCGTTCTCTATGAAACTTTTGTATCAGCACTGTTAAAAATAACAATTGTTAGAACAACTAGTCAACATAAGTTAATAAAGACTGGATGTATTGTTTTCTCTGACCACAATTTCCTGTGGAGTTTGTCATTACCTACGAGGAGTAAACTCTAACGAGAGAGAGAGGGAGAGAGAGAGAGAGAGAGAGAGAGAGAGAGAGAGAGAGAGAGAGAGAGAGAGAGAGAGAGAGAGAGAGAGAGAGAAGGCACTGAAATTTCTACAAAGAATCAGCCTCAATAGAACAAAACAATAGTTACCTCAGCTAGGTCTTTCTTTAGAAATTTATTTTATCTTTGCTGAGTATTCTTTACCCAATTACTGATTTTGCAGTGTAAAATTAGAGTCACAGGACATAGTTCTTATTAAACCTAAGTAGGCCTACTAGTTATTGTATTCCTCAGGGTGACTATTCATATGTTTTCTATAGTAGTTCAAAGGCTCATTCCAAAGTTCTGTACTTTGTCTTTTTTTCTCAATAGATTCCATATCTCTTGAAAGTAAACGAAAGAAATCACCACTTACGAGCCACATAGTTTTTGGTAAATTTTTTAACTACTCTGTTAATCTTTTGGTTTCTTCATTTCTAAATTGAGAATTTATAGTATGTGTCACATACATTTCTTGTGGGGTTAATGAAACATGAGTTGTAAAGTATTAGAGCAGACTCTGGGATATTGTAAGGGACAATATGTAGTTGTGGTATGGATATTTTTGCCTCTGTACTCCCACATTTGTTGACCCTCTCACAATTTCTTCTAAATTTCATCCACATTATCTTTATTTTTGGTGTCTTGGGAAAAGAAGACACTTGCCTCCTTTCCAATGTCATATTAAAGTTAATTTTAAAAGTTTTTTTTAAAGGTCTGATGATTTCATGGACCAGAACAAACCATTCATTGGTGGTTGTTTTCCAAGTACATTTTAAACTTCTTAACCTAGCATGTACCATTTTTATCTCCACATCTGCCCCAAATTTATACTTATCACTGTTACCCAAATAGGCTTTGCTTTTACTTTCCCACCTTAGTATCATTGCTTTTACATTTCTCTGGAATGCTCTTCTCCTTTCCGCCAATCACAATCTTCCCCTATTCAAGATTGATGCTGCATTCATAGAGTATTATGTGTCAGACACTTTGTGTAGCAGAAATCATTACTAATCACTTCATAATAATGTATTCTCCCACATTTCCCTGCCTCCTGGCATTCAGGTGGATTTGTCCTAACCAGTAGGTTTTTAGTGAAGCATAGAAGAGGTGGTTTAAATTTCTATGCACACTTTATTCCACTATGAGAACCATAGAGATCTTGTATTCCAAATAATGCAGCTGTGAAATGTTGGAATTTCCATTAGTCTGGGACCTCGAATAATGGTGGGGAGCAAAGCTCCCACCAATTCACATTGATCATGTATGATGAGCAAGAAATATACTTTGTAATGTTAAAACACTCATACATTGAGGTTGACTTGTTATTATAGCAGAGCCTGGACTGTCCTAACTACCCTAGGTGCTAGAGATAAAGAAATGAAAGAAAACATTGTTACCCTCAAGGACCCATAGGTCCAATATGGCAGCTACCAAACGCACTTTAAATTTCAATTAGTTAATATTAAATAAAATGTAAAGTTCAGTTTCTCTATCACACTAGCCATATTTCAAGTGTGTAGTAGCTGTGTGTGGCTGGTGGCTCTCGTACTGGACAGCACATAAATATTTCCATCATTAAAGAGTACTATTGGACAGCTCTGGTCTAGAAGAATGAATAAAGAGCATAAGTTACTGTAATACTGTTACAAATGATAACAGCTGTGAGTAGAGAATGGTAGGGAAAAAAGTTGGAAAATTGAGAGTCTCAAAAAATGTTATTTTTAGAGTAACTGAGGAAAAGGGACATAATGACATATCACCCTTACATTTTTCAAATGTGTAAAGTCACATTCCACTTTAGGATTTTATTCAACACATAATGAGATCATATATGCAATGAGGTTGAATGCAACAATGCTGTTTTAATACAAGATCTCTGAACACACTAGAGACAACTGAATGCTCATCCGTTTGGGCCTACAACTATAAATAAATTATGGTATACCCATGGTATATAATATTAGGTCATTTTCAACATAAAATGCGTTGAAATGTCCTCATGGTTGTACTCCACATGGTGAGGAACAAAAATTCACCATCATCACAGAGTATGTCAAGGAGAACTGTGGGCACCCAAAATGAAGCTGAATCTTCATGAGGTATGAGGCTCTGCATGTTCTAAAATTTGAATTTCTCTAGAAAAGAAACTCCAAGGAGGGCTGATCAGCCCTTCCATTTCTAAAACTGCGGCCTATTTTCAGAGATGAAGTACAGGGATGTCACCATAAACATCTCTCTGCAAAAGGAATGTCTGGACACTGCTCAGAGGGACTTGTCCAGAGATGTGTCATTGGAGAACTATAAAAGTTGTTCTCACTGGGGATTTGGGTTCCCATTAAGATGAAACAAGGGCATGCAATCCTGACTTCCACTGAATACAACTAAAACTCCTGTACAATATTTATGAAGTATTTGTGGACTGTGCCAAGGAAATGTTAGCAAATGGACTGGGAGCTCAAAGTACTTATGTCCCATTGGGGAGTTTCCTGTTTTGGTCTTGTTTTCTTTAACTCTGTTATCACCAAGCTTGGAATCAAAGTCAGGCTGAAGCCTGGAAATACACACCAGTTGCAGACAGAAATGGTTTCTCAAGAAGCCCTCTCTTTCTGGTCAATGGAGAAGGAAATGGAGACCCTATGAGACAGAAAGTCGAGGAATTTCCTGTCTTTATTTGTTTGCTTTGTTTTTGCTCCTTCCCAACTTTGCCCCTGGCAATTGCAGCTTTGTGTCTGTTTTACCTGATGGATTGTGAGTTCCAAGACAGCAGGCATTCTCTAGCCTCTGCTGTGTGCCCGTGATCTATAACAGTGCCAGGACATAGGAAATAGTCAATAAATGTTTGTGTGAAGAAACTAAAATATAATATGAGGCAAAAAGTAGAAGAGCCTGCATCAAGGGAACAGAATGATCAGACTTTTAGGATATTTTAATCTTGGGAAAAATTTACTCAGAAGGGACAAAAATGGTCAATAGAGGTAAGTCATTTAAGATCATTTATTTGACAGATGACGTAGGAAATTAAAAAAAAAAAGTTGGCGTTGGTTAGAAAGAAGAGGATGCTCCAGTGAAAGTTTTCATTAGGCATAATAATAAATTTCATCTTTTCTTTAATTTTACCTATATGTGAATAATATTGTCCTACAAAAAGCAGTGATGGCTCTTGAGACGTAAACAACCTTCATTTTCTATGTTATGGAAAAGAATCCTGAAGGAAAGCAAGCACTCACTTCAAACCACATGTATTTATTAAATGCAACTTTAGCTTCTCATTTTAGTGAACTGAGTTTAGTTTACTGAGTTGAAGGGATGATATTTCTCATATTCAGCCACATTCAACTTTTCTAATATGCACTCTGAAACAGGAATTCTCAAGGAACAAAAGTTGCAACCCTCTCTTGTGGGCCAGAACTCTTTGGCTTCCATGATTTGCTATCAGTGGTTTTTCTTATATTTTTCTTCCTCGTGTTTTCTTTTTTTTTTTTTCCCCCTCTCAGATCTCTCTGATCAGGATTCAGGCAATGCAATAAATTATTTCATATACTCTCTCCTGGATATCTTCCAAGCAAAATGCCCTCATTCTGCTATTTTGTACAGTCTATGTAGCATCTCACGATTTTATTGGATACATCAATTGTGCAGAGCATTTGATTGTATATGGGCAAATACGACCATGCAGTTTCTCTAGTTTATCTTCTGTGTAATGTATCCTGTAAGCAATCTCATAAATAAGACCAGCCATTTCCCCAGCTTGTATTCCTTTGCAGGACCATGCTGAGAGCAAAATTCTTTTTTCACAATAATTTAACCCACCCTGAGGACTAGATGGGCAATGAATTTCCCTTTGAATCCATTTTGTACTTTGTTGTTTGCTGAGTAATGTTCACAAAATCTCTTCATTTACCTAGTCTCCAAAACCAGGAATTAAATCCAAGCTCCTAAAGAAGTCCCACCAGGCCATCATGCAAGGCCTTACCTAGCAGCTCCCTGGTTTTAATTTCATGAGCTTTTATATGGCACTTAACTATAGTCATCCAGCAAAATCTTGGTACTTGATATATATAGGACCTACATCATCCTGATCGACTGAGTTTTCTGAAAAGCTGAAGATAAGCATCTTTGAGCAGCAAACTCTTAAAATTAATTTTGAATGGGCATCATTTTAATTTAATTTAATTTTTAAATTAATGTTTATTGGGGTGACAATGGTTAGTAAAGTTACATAGGTTTCAGGTGCACAATTCTGGAATACATCCTCTATATCGCACATTGTGTGTTCACCACCCAGAGGAGGGGGATAGTAGATGAGGGTAAACGGGATCAAATATATGGTGATGGAAGGAGGACTGACTCTGGGTGGTGAATGGGCATCATTTAAAATGTATTATGCTTTTCTTAAGCCTGACTACGAGTTCCTAAAATGAGAGCTACATGGGGATATAGAAACGTCATTACTACCAGCATTAACGGGAGGGCTTTAACATACGTGTTTTTTTTCTCTGTTGAAATTGACAAAATCACTTTGAGAGTAACTAACATTCCTGGATTTTACTGTGAACTATTGAATCTGACTTTCCCAGAAACCACTTGCCTGCGTGTTTGTGAAAGCAGGGTGAGGGGGTTGGGAGGTTATAGGCAGAGGGTGGTGCGGGAGGTATGCTCTGATGCAAATAGTGATTATAATCTGATTTTAGAGCGCTGAAGCTGCCTTTTCCAGTGTTGCACTTTCCTCCCTTGCTTAGAGGCTGGCGGCTGCCATTGATCCCTGCTGCCAACATACAGTTCGTAACAGCCATTCATTCCCCTACTGTCTATGGTAGCCCTAGTCTAAAAAAGTGATAAATATTGCAAAAATGATCAATGTCTTTGCAAATCAGAGTAAACATTCTATAAGTGTAGGCCCAAGGGGCTCTCATGCATATGTAACCAGTTATTGCAATGGGCAAGACTATAAAAAGCAGTTTTGCTTTGTCTCCTCAGCGCCTGAACTACACTCTTGAAGTCTCCTTTCCACCAATTTCAGGTATACACTATAATTTGGGGGTCACTTTCAGACACTAAAATGTCCGATTCAATCTAAATCAAAACTTTCATCTTGCGTTCAGTTTAAAGCTTTCACCTCTCAACAGCTAAGGCCTAACAACGTGTTTTAGGCCCCATAAAGAAGAAGGAGTGGAAATGGGGGGTGGAACCTGGTTGGCTATTTCACTCTGTTCCAAATGCTTCTTTCTCACCCTGCTCCAACAATGTCCTATTTGTGATTCTCCCTTAGTAGTTTTGGCAGGTGTCCATATTTGAAATATTTCTATATAGTAGTGGTTTCTTTGGTGAACATCAACAACACACCAGGTTTTTTGTTTTGTGGGGGATTTATTTTTAAGATCTCACATCACCCCCATGAGCTCCTGCCCTGGCTTTACAGAGAGGGGCTCACTTGTCCTGGGAGACAACGCCCTCTGGGCATCTTCCATGGTTTCCTTTTGGACCACTGGAAAACTTATGAGACCTTGTCCCCCAAAACAGGGGAAGTTCAGGTCTGCTAACACTCCTATCCTTTCCCACCCTCTTGCCTTACCTTCCATTATAGGTTCATTCGCTCAGCTTTTGACTTGAGGGTTCTTCCAGGGATCAGGCACCTGTTCTTTCTTCCCTTATAAACTGATAGAAACACATGACAAGTGTTTTCCTTCTTTCCTTCCTTCTGTACAAGTTTCTATTATTCAGCTCTGTCTATAGCAGACAACTCCAAACTCTATGAGAAGTCTTGGGGGAGGAGGGGTGCTCACTTTCTTTTATGTGTAGAGGAAGATCTCTCTTGCTTCCCTGGGAGAGGAATAAAATGCCATAGAAATCTCTATCCCTAATGAGTCTCTAGCCATTTTTTATGTTACTGGGAGACTGTGGATGGGTGCTGGTAATGACCAGGTTGGCCACTTCTTAGTAGAATTTCTGGAATGTGTGAGCTCCTACCTTTATAATACAAGGCTGCACCTTTTACCCTTTGTCCTGAACTAGTCAGTCTCAATCAATCCCTCTTAATGTAGACAATAGGATTAGTCCCATTTAATATCCAGTTACAAATACGTTGTGTAAATTGTTTTACAATATCTGTTTGAACTGCCCAGAAGCCTTTTTCAATTTTTATTCCGGGTGTATTTTAGATTTTCAAAACCTGCATTAGTGATATGTTTCTAGTTTTTGGTAAGTGTAATGGTGTAGGCTGCCCTGTATCATTATTTTATATTTAAAATGATTTACTCATTTTTTATATTAATTTTTTGGATGTATCTCCTGCTCTCCTCTCCTTCTTCTCCCACCTGTCCAGTGTGAATGAGAACTCTTTTTTCTGCGTGGTTTTCTTCACTTCCAGTGGGAATCAGTTCTGTAAGCTGCTTTTCTCCCACCATTGCCTGGTTTAGCATTTCTGTCTCAGAGCATTAGCCATTTCAATGTTTTAGATTTGTATGTCACATTGTCCCAAACTAATTTTAAGTGACTCACTGAATTCTTAAAATTTCTTATATTTTAATCAAATAAATATATATGAAGTCCTCGGCATTGTTTAAAGAAGGCACTCAATATGTAATTATTAGTCTTATGAGTTTTTCCTATGTAAATCTTTCCTCATCCAACATGGCAACTTTCAAGAACTATGCTTTGGTATTCCCTAGGCTAAAGAGGAAAGAGAGTGGGATTTGGGTAATACATTCAAATGCTGCTTGAACACTCGCTAGATATGAGATTTGGGGAAAGTTTCTTAGCTTATTTCAGCCTCAGTTTCCATTTTTTAAAGCACAATACCTTGTTTGTAAGAATAAAATATTGTAATGAATATAAATTTCCTCAAACTTAGTAGGAGATTCATATATACTAGTGCCCTTCAATTAATTACTCTTCCCTGAAGATATTCCACTCTGAGTATCTTCTTTGAATTTGTGATGGTGATTTCTTACTTTCAGATTAATTAAGAATCTGTATCACAAAACCTACAGTTCAATTACATTAGCCACTCTTCACTCAAATGAAGGGTGGCTAATGTGACAAAGTATTGTGTTATACTGAGAGGTCTTAGGGAACTATAAAAAATATATGCACTTGCCAGTGGTGGCATTGTTGCTTTTTCTAATTCCTTCTGAATTTCATGATGTAATTAATCTGAGCTTGGTGCTCTGTCAATTTCAATAATCCTGACGACCTTATTAGACTCTCTAGCAGAGAGATAAGTATTAAGTGAGTACCTAAGGGAATTAGATTCTACTGTCATCATTACCAGCCAATGTTTTTAGAAACCATTTCACCCCTTTGTGTATATGAGAAGTCATATATTAAAGTGAGAATGAATAGAACTATTGTGTTTGCCAACTAATTTTTATAACTGGGGCAGGGTGGAGGAGGAGAGCGACTGAGGATTCTAATAAGGAAGAAGAAAATTAAACTGCATCTGTGTAGGTAAAACCAAGAGTCTATTTTCATTATTAAAGCTGTTTGTCATTGCAACAACCACCGGTGGTTGTCTCAGGGAAGTATTGTATGTGCCTGCAGTTCTAGAAAACAACATCTTCTCAATTTTGCTTTGTTGCTTTGGACTGGTGGCCAGGATGTTAGTGTGATTGGATACCTGAAAAATAATAAATCTTGGCATGCAGACTTGAACAGTGAAGGAAAACGATGAGGAAAAAAATGGTGGTGGCTTAAGCCCATGTAAAATTTATGCAAAAATATGGTCAGCCAAATGATGAACAGATGTAGCTGAGTATTTCCGTCATTTTTGTTAAATATCCTGCAAATGATTCTGGCTGGTTATACAGGAAAATTGCATCGAAATGAAATGCGTACATGAGTAAAATATTAATGACTGATCTCCATTCAATGGTCTATAGATAAGGCAGCTGTTTTTAGCCTCCAGCTGTGGAAACAACTACTTTTTCTAAGGGGGAAAAAAAGCAGATTTCCCATTTAATTTTCTTTCAATATCATTTCCTATTTACTTAATTTTTCTTTTCTTTCCTCAGTTTTCTGACGCCTCTTTCTTTCAGGAGTATCTCCAACATCTCCAGTATTCCCTCAGTAATAGAAGTCAGCACTTGCAAACTTTATTTTGACTTCCGGTAATGTGTGTCATTCTTGAGTGGCGGACACCTTGGAGAGGAGCTCATTAGGGTCTCAGTACCTGAAGTGCCATTTATGATGGGAGGCCTGAGTTACAGCTACCACGAGTCCAGGAGTGGATTGGGGAAATTAGGATAGCCTCGTTTCTCTTAAATGAGAAACTTGGCCAAATGTGGGTGCTAGTGATTAAATCAAGACCACCGCTTTTGAGGAATGAATAAAGGCATCCAGGCAGTAGGACAGGATGGGGGTTGGCAAAAGGCTAAAAATATGCCTAGAAGGTTGTAAGTAAAATTTGTGATGCAAAAGTGGCTGCAAGTGAACAGAAAACCCAAGTGGAGCAAGAGAGAAGAGAGATACGTGAATTGTTAATTATAATAATAACATAGACCTATGTAGCCAGACACTGTACGAAAATCATATTATATACCATCTCATTCAATTATCCAAAGTCCTACAAGTATTATAGAATCTTTTCACATACTACAGATGGAAATGTGAAGTACAGAGAGATTAAAAAACTCATCCAAGATCATGTAACTCATTGAATCCAACACTTTGGCCCCAGCATCCATACTCTAAGCACTGTTCCTAGTATATTGGTTTCAGTAACACCTGTGTAGTGGAAGAAGAGTTGGGGAAGTAACTGAGTCATAATAATAGTAGAAAGGGAGAGTAGGAAGCAGCTACTTTCACTGAGATTAGTTCTATCCACCGGGTCTTTTAAATCCTTAAATGATAATTCTGTCAAGGAAACTCATCTTTTTCTCCTGTGAGAACTGGCTGTATGGTCCTGAGACCTCTAGAATTCTTACCCACTGGAGTATTCTAAAATAATATTGGGAGTGGCCTAAAAAAAAATAGATGTGAAGATGTGGGGACAGACATCAAGTATAAATGACATGAGATAGAAATGAGTCTGTAATGTTCTAATCTCAACAAGAAGACCAGTTTAACTCTATTCTAACAGAGAATTTTCCTGTGCTATTTCAAAACCCTAGAACTTAGAACTCTGAGAGTGACTAATACATAGGAAGGGATCAATAAACCACTTGTTGAATGAATAAATGAATGAAAAGTTGAATATATGTAAACCAAACAATATTTGGGCACTGAGCAATGACAAATGGAAGTTGAATGTTTCCAAAATGGCAACAGGAGAGAAAAATAGTTTTAGCATTTAAAACGAGAAAACTTGATGGAAGGAGAACTGACTCTGGGTGGTGAACACACAATGTGATATATAGATGATGTATTCCAGAATTGTACACCTGGAATATATGTAACTTTACTAACCATTGTCACCCCAATGAACTTTAATATAAAAAATGAGAAAAATTCTTTAATCGACAAATTTGTTCTTGTTTAGCCCTGCTTCTTTATTTATATTTTATTGTACCCAATAGCCTCATGCTATTTACTTGGCTTCAGAGACATTGTTTTTTTCCAAACAAACATACTGCTCATCAAACAGGCCATGTCTATCTTTTCTTGAATGGGGAATAATGCCAATATTTGACAATTTCATTTCATCAGGCTGTTAATCTATGGAAAGTTATTAGGATCATTTATTTCTAAATATAGTCTAGATTGATAGTTAAGTCAAAATCAAATCGTTGCCATATTGGCTACAGATACATTTTAATAACTTCAGCGTTCTTCATTACCAACTCTGTAGACATGCTCTTTGACTAACTCAAGTTTTATGTCAGATAATCATCCATCTTCAATATAAACTATAATTATATATATTTGTGCTGTCTAGGCTATCAGAACTAACAAATTCACTGAAAATCTACAAATAAAATACTTGACATCGTCTTTGTCTCTTATTTTGATGCTTCTCATTTTCTCCCCTATTCTAGTCGTGTGCATGTATTTCTTCCCTGTACAGTGTGGGGTTCATGTGGTGTCCTGAATTCTGCTTCTGGGTCTGTTGATGTATTAACGCTGTCAATTGTTTGCACAAAATGTGGTAAAAAAAAATTCAATTTGTGTTTACTCTTATTTTTCAATGCAATTAATGAACATTGGTCCTAATTCTATGAGAACTTGGCAGTATCAGCCTGAGTTATAGACACTAGGGTATACTGAGAATCCTCTCTCCCTTCAGATGTTGAGTTATCAATCTAAACCTAAATCTCTTGGCTTCAATATATATTTGTATTAGTTTCCAGGGACTGACATAACAAAATACCTCAGAGCTGGTGGTGTAAATAACAGAAATTGATTGTTTCACAGTTCTGGGCACTAGAAGTCCAAGATCAAGGTGTCAGCAGGCTTGATCTCTTCTGCGGTCTCTCTGGTATGCAGATGGTCATCTTCTTGCTATGTTCTCACGTGGCCATCCTTCTGTCAGTACTGTTTCTGTCCTAACCTCCTCTTCTTATAGGGACACCAGTCATATTGGATTAGGGACCATCCATATGACCTCATTTTACCTTAATTATCTCTTTAACCACCCTGTCTCCAAATACAATCACATTCTGAGGTACTCTGTGGTTAGGGCTTCAACATATAAAGCGTGAAGGGAAATAATTCAGCTCATAACAAAACGATTTCCTCGATACATCCTCTAGAATAATCTTGAGGGTCCTGATGTACTAAGTATCCAGACATAGCCAGGGTACCTCAAACTCAAACAAGAACCTCTGCTCCAAGCAGATAACTCTGGCAGTTTCCAGGGAAGATAAAGTGAGGATTAAAGTGAGGCAATCGGTGAGTAGATAGTTTTGCAACTCCAGAGGACAGACATACGTTAAGTTTTAATGAAGCCACTATACACTGTGTGTGTATGTCAATTTTTATCTTTATAACCAACATAAAAAGATGGTTTTATAATCCTGCTGTACACATGAAAAAATTAAGGCTCAGAAAAGTAATGTGTAAAATGCCAAGATTATAAATCACAGAGCTGGGATTAAAATACAGATTTCTACAATTTTAAAACTCTTACACTGTTGCCATTGGATAATACAGTCTCTAAAGGACAAATTTGGTTTTGACCAAGCTCATGAGAAAATTATTATAAAGAAATCAAACCTGCTGACCAAGCTAATGAGACTCTGAAATGTTCTTTTCTTTCTTCCTATTTGTAGACAATAACTCAGTGCTTTTGTTAAATTTATGGAAGTAACTCAGCGGAGAAATTCAGTGCCAGTTGGCTAAAAGTTGAAAGAGTTTATAAAACCTCACCAAGGGAGCAGCCATTTAGACCTCCAGTGCTTACTGCTGGTGGTAACAGCAGGGTGTTCATGCATCTTAAAGCTGCACTAATTTAGAACCATTCAACTTAAACATAGTCTCTATTACAAACAAAGTTGTTGTCCATTTGTCTGTAAATCACATCTGTCAAAAAGAGCCAGATGGTTTCCCCAAATTTGGAAAGCACATCTGTAATGATTAGGTCTACAAAAATGCATGTTGGGATCTATGCAAGAAATCTCAAGGGAGGAAACAGTTATTCTATAGTGACATAGAAGGCTGTGAGATTGCCCATACAAAGAGGCATGTAATACTTATTATGATGTCATAAATAACTGACCATTATTTTAACTAGAACACCCAGATCAGTAGTCATCATGACATATTCTTAGAAATACTGGTGGCGCTGACTCAAACTGAGAAGTTAAAATTGCTTTTTATTTGGGTAGAGATATTTGCAGCCTCAGAGGTATATTTAACAACAGTTACCGTTTCTAACTGTGCTGGATAGGCCAAAGGTTTTAAATAAAATGATATGCTAATGTAATTCTTTTACTTCATATTATATTTATAACCAAGTATCTTGCACCAACAAAAAAACATCCTGATAATTGAAGAAAAGTCCTCTTAAAACTGAAAGCAGAAAGGATGACATCTGTCATTAAACAGAAAACAATGGAATAAGAAATTATTGGCAAATAAATGAATAATTCTGTGGCAAAAATCATGGTATAACAACAAAATATCCTATGTATTTAGTGCATAATCTTGATTGAGATACTCTAACTTCATGATATTTACATCATAAGGTTTTCTTTGATTTAAACCTTAGCATGAAAGATTACACTGAGTTTATTGACCTGCTCCCAAAAGTACAAGATTAGGAAAATGAAAATTATTTTTGAGCTATGTCTTTCCTTGGGGTATATCATAATTTCACTACTTATAATTATAGATAATTACTACAAATATGCAGTATTTAACTGAATTGATTGAACTGTATGTGTAGAAAAACATTACTTCTTAGCTTTCAAATACAGTCTGTACATTTACCTATTTGGGTCATGAGAGGCCACTTACTTCTCATATTGCTACGTGATAATGGAATGGATTATTAATTTAAAAAATCATTACACAGCTCAAATCCATAGAGAAAAAGAGAGAAAACACAGAAGAGGGAAGCTACATGAATTATGTAATTGTATTTTTTTTCTTGCTTAAAAAAATTATACATGGATAAACATTATGGAAGAAGTGAAACTGTTATATTTTGCTGAAATTTAGTACAATTTTGAATCAGGCACTGAGAATAGCACAGATATTGGTAATCTTGCAACAATAATGGAACAGGCCTCTGGAATAAGCGAAGGAGTTAATTAAGAAAAGGCAACAGTATGATTCTTAAGTAAGTTCTCTTTTCCATAAGCTGTGCTCCTTACCATGTCACATAGTAAAGATTATTTTAACTTTATATTATGCTTACACATTTATATATACTTAAAAAAGATTAAGAGCAAAATGGATTGTTAACTACTCTTTGAAAGATTTTTTTCTTAGACAATCTTACTATGAAATCATTGCAATACTTGGAAACATGTCTAAATTGCCAAATAAACAAAGAAATAACACATGGCAGGAAGTAACATTTTTTTTCCTTGTCAAAATATAATTGATATGTATCCTCTGAGTAACATTAAAATGCAATGACATTAAAAAGAGGATAATTCATGAATGTTACACTAGATCTCTCTTGCTGAACATATTAGTGAACATTGGGTATACAGTTGAAATATCCATGTGCATTGACTGGTCTGAGGCTTTTTTTGAAAAGCTCTGTTACATTAATTCCGACAATATCACTATGAAGGTACAATGGTAGAAATGACTATCCCTCTTTTAGATGTGAGAAAACCTGCGTTTGAGAGATGACTTACCAACAATCACATGGCTCTTTTGTGGCAGAATTGGCACTACCATCTGCTCCTTTTTCCTAGTCTGGGGCTTTAAGTCAATACCAAAAATTTACTACTTTGAAATATTCTAATACATTGATTTATTCTTTCTGTGAGACTGCATTTCAATTCCTTCTTTTAAATCAAAGACTCTTTTCATTAAATGACTCAAAAGCTATATTACTGATTCACTAGCTAACCTGCTCAGTAATTGGTTGACTTGTAGCCAAACCATAGAATTAAAAACAAAGAACAAAATCATTGGTGATGAGTGGGTGGCATTTAAAATTATAGTTTAAGTGACTTGTAATATAGTTGTTATTTTCTTAATAAATGAATTCTCTGTTCTCAAATTGAAAAATGATGTTTCCAAAGTGTGAACACTTTTCAAAAGTAATTGTTAAAAAATATTCTATTCAAAAATGACATTTAGCAGGCACATTAACTACTGTTCTAAACAGACTTGAGATTTGGCCATCATCATTTGGTCACTAAAAGAAGTCCATCAAAGTTTAAATTTTATTCAGTTTCCATCATAGTGAGAACAGATATGCCAGCATTGATCAAAACTTAGGATAAATATCAGGTTAGCAAGCATAACAGTAAAAATAAATGGTAGGATATATGAGAAATGTTTTAAAGCCAGGTTTGTTTTTTTTTTCTATTCTCATAGTGAAATTTAATTGTAGCTCTCTAAGATTTGTTAGATGCTTTTGTTGTGGCATTGTATGTTTTGTTATAAGCTTTTCTTTTGCTGTATTAAGCTACCTAATCATAATTTTGTTCCTCTATGTAAAATTAAAATGCAAAATTTGTGGCTAAATCATCATATAATAAGTCTACCCTTGTAAGCTAACGTTTTAGCTTTTCAAATAGCTTTTAATGATGATCTCATTAATGTTGTCCCCAAAAAGAAAAAAATAAATTAATTAATCGAACTTTAATTGCCAAGGTGCTTCCAAGGAAGTGGAAGTTATGAGATGAATATTAATCTATCTCATTTGCATTTTGCAAACAAACAGAAAAACTTCTCATTTCATTGCTTGGATTCACACCGTACTAGGCAAAAGAGGACACATAGTAGATCGCTATCTTTCTGGGTTTTTTGTTTGTTTATTTTTTAAGATTGAGCTAAAGAAAAAGTTTATTTGAAAGACACTTGTTTTCCATATTAATTTTTTTTTCAATTAGTTTTCGGTGTACAAAACAATGCAATAGTTAAACATTTCACCCCTCACAAAGTGACAACCTCCCTCCCCAACCTATTGCCCCTCTGACATGGCAATTACAATTCCATTGACGCTATTCCCTAGGCTATACTCCATATCCTGTGACTATAAATATATTAAATTATAGTGACATACAATATTATTCAGCTTCAACTTCAGGTGTACAGTGCAGTGGTCAAGCATCTACACCGTCCATGAATGGGTCTCCCTAATAAGACATGTGCCCATCTGACACCCTACAAAATCTTTACAACATTATTGATTATATTCCTCAAACTGTCTTTCATATCCCGTGGCAATATTGTAGCTACCAATTTATGCTGTCTAATCCCTTCCCCTTCTCCCGCATCCCCACTTCCCTCCCTTCTTGCAACCATCAGTTTTTCCTCTATATCTCTGAGATTATTTCTGTTTACTTTGCTCATTTATTCAGTTCTTTAGATTCCACATATAAGTGAGATCATATAGTATTTGTCTTTCTCCGACTGACTTATTTCACTTAGTATAATGTTTTCTATGTCCATCCATATTGTTGCAGATGGTAAGATTTCATTCTTCTTTATAGCCGAGTAATATGCCATATTATAAATGTACCACAGTTTCCTCATCCAGTCATCTACCAATGGGTATTTCGTTTGTTTCCAAGTTTTAGCTATTGTATATAGTGCTGCAATAAACATAGGGGTGCACATATTTTAGCGTCTTTGATTTCTCTGGATAGATACCTAAGCGTGGAATTGCTGGGTTGTTAGGTAGTTGCATTTCCAGTTTTTGGAGATACAACCATACTGATTTCCATAGTGGCTGCACCAATCTGCAATCCCACCAACAGTGCACCAGGGTTCCCTTTACTCCACATCCTCTCCAGCACGTGTTGTTTGTTGATTTATTGATGATAGCCATTCTGACCGGTGTGAGGAGGTATGTCATTATAGTTTTTATTTGCATTTCTGTAATGATTAGTGAGGTTGAGCATTTTTTCATATCACTGTTGGCCATCTGTATGTCCTCTTCAGAGAAATGGATTGCTATACTTCTTAAAGATAATTTTAAAATGTCATGATTCTTAGAGATACTGAATTTGCTTAAAGTGTGAAATCTTACATTCCTTAAAAAATAAAGTATATTAAAAGCAAAAACACAAATTCTTAAAATCTAAGAATTTGTGTTTTTGTTTTTAATTTAGTTTTTAAATTGTATATTAAAAACCTAGAATATACAAATATTTAGAAAAGAGATTTCATAATTGAAGTAATGGTAAGAGAATTTAGCTCTTCCTTGACAAGAACAAAATAAATCATTGTTTTACTCTTGGAATTAACATAACAGAATATTATCAATATACATTTACTTTTATCATTGCTTCTAACAATATTTATTCGACATCTATGTGACACACATTGTGCTGGGTAGTGTGCATGACAATTCTCATGAAACTTACATGTTATTAGGGAATTCTACACTTTTAAGGTGCTGTATTAGGGTTAATGGTCCCTGCCTTCAAGAAGTGTGCTTCCTCTGCTCATCTCCATTGGTAATGAGGAAGGTAAGAGTGATGTTGGTAGAGAATTTGGGACTGAGGTGGTGGTGGTGGGTGGAGTGGGCAGGGGAATGAAGATTTATAAGTGCCCAAGTGCTCCAAAAAGGGGACTGTCACAATCTATTGTTATTCACATCCTACATATTACTGATAAGTTTTCTCGATGAATGGAAATAAAAGTAAACAACCAAGATCCCTAAACATCAGATGTTGACTTGCTTTGATGAAAGCATGGCTGCAAGTCCATGTATATTGTGTTTCCATATAGAGTGACTAAATACCCTGGAGAACTCCATGATTTGGTAGATAGGGCTTTTTGTGGATTATTTATATGACACCTATTCACACTGAATTTGTACTACACTGCTCCCTGAAGACTAGACAAGAGAAGAAACAGGGCATGCCACGTTTGGAAATGCCATCCTTATCTTCACAATGGCTGAACATCCAAGTACTTAGGAGTGAAGTGAAAGCAGTCTGTAAATGGGTGTGGTAAGCAGAAATCTAAAATGGCCTCTAAACTTCCTGTTTCAATTGTTTACACACCCTGTTTAACCAACCCCTTAATGGAGTGAGGAGGTGTGTGCTATGAATATAATGAGCTATCACACCTGCAATGAGATTACTTGTGGACTTTGAGGTTCTAAAAAGGGACATTGTTCTGAGTGGGACTGACCTATCCATGTCAGTACTTGGAACGAAGCATCAGAGATGTTCTTCTATTGGCTGTAAGCTTTCAAATTGTGAGAGGAGGTGGTTTTATAGCAAGAATTGGAAGGGGGCCTCTAGAAGCTGAGAGCAGTTCCTGGTCAACAGCTAGCAAGAAAACAGAGACCTCAAACATACAACAACAAGGAAACGAATTCTGCCAACATCCAATGAACTTGAAAGAGTACCCAGAGCTCCAGATGACATAGCATCTCTGGCTGACACCTTGATTTCTGTGAGATTCTGAGCAAAAGACCCAGTTAATCTATAATTGGAGTCTTTCCTCACAGAAACTGTGAGAGAATACATTCTTGTGGTTTAAAGCTACTGAGTCTGTGGTGATTAGTTATGTAGCAATAGTAACCAATTGATTCAATGGATGGGTCAATCTATGTGACCTTGAATAAGTTACTTAATTTCTCTCTGCCTCAGTTCCCTCAGTTGTAAAGTGGAAGAGAGGTGATTTCACTTTCATGATTAGGATAAAATTTATTCTTCCTGAGAACATACCTTTAACACTAAAAATAATATAAAATTTGATTACAGAAAAATAAACATAATCATGCCCCTGACACAATGTCACACAGAATGTGGGCTATTTTTTTTTTTTTAATTCCACATAACTTAATTAGTAGCTTGCATGTACCTGTCAGTGAGAGGACTGGCAGAACATACAAATATTGTTAATTCAGCAGGTAGAACATTACTTTTCTTTATCTATGTATGTGTAAATTATAGATGTTGATCATAGTTATCATGCAAAGATTTGATTTTTTATGTTATATCTTAACAATTTACTCATTACCAGCTAAAGATATTTACTTTGATGTGTATCATTGCTACAGAGAACTAATCAATTCCTAATTGTAGGGCCCAGACTCTATCATAGTATCTGTAGCTGGATTATTCAGTTACATAAATTGGTATTTATAAAATATGGTCATTGTTAAATGTTCCTTTTATCGTTCCTGAACACAGGAAATCAGGATGAAATGGGACCTGAGAGAAACCAAGCTGCTGGGGTTGGAATGGGTGAGGAGAAGACTTCACATATGCATAAAGCGATGTGGAATCTATATTAGATTGAAAACCTGGACATATATGAGTTCTCTTCCTTCTTTTTCGGGAGGCTGATCTCCTCCAGGGAAGTCTCACTTGTCTATTTGTATGATATGCCATTACATCTGAAGCAGTCATAGCCTTCCCTGCCTTTTCACAGTTATCTATAGATCCAGACATAGAACATTCCTGTCATTACAGAAAATTGTATCGAATAGAATCAATCGGTAGTATTTTATGTCCATCGATGATAGGTAACTTTTAGAGCCTGGGATATTATTCCCACCCAAGAACCATGACTAACTATAAGTGAATATAGCAAATCACTCTGAATTATTTCTCCCCACCCTCTGTTTAATGATGCTGCCTGCTAACACCTATGAGTTGTTACGTGTTACCTGCTGTATTGCATTGTTTATGAGTGTCATCTCAAAGTGGGTGATGTGGTCCCATATTGCAAACTGCCCAGTTTTGCCTCTGAGTCACAGGTAAATTTTAAGTTTGGACACTTTGCTTTTACTCACAAGCACACAAAATTGAACTCCCAGATCACATAGTAATGATGCATTGTTTGATTGTTCCAGTTTATCCCTTGTCCATTCTTTATGCCAAATCACATAAAGCATGGGAAATCCAGCTTCAAATATCTTTATCCCTTCAATTTTCCCATCTATACCAAATTACTCCATTAGCTAATCCACTGTACATTTTTGACTATATGTCAATGCAAATTATACCTTTACTTCTAACTTCTGATTAGTTGCATACTATTATCCACATATTATATTGCATTCAAATTTAACACTTTCTTTGAAGACTTGCTCTCACAACCTCCATTAGGTTGGTCTTCAATCTCTTAATAAAACAAACAAAAAAACTCTTAGTTCTTCTGTGAGTTATAACTAGAGTAATGATACAATTTATTGTCCAAAACATAACACTTTGAAAGGCCAAGGAGGCACTATCAGTAACACCTAAAAACTGTTGAAAACTAAGACGCTCCCTGGAAAATCAGGATGTATGGTCACTCTAGTAATAACCCTTTGCACCTTGTTAGGGCAGGAGATCTGAATATTTGCATACATCCACGCTATAAAGCAGCTTAATTATCTTTTTTCTGTCTAAATCTAGTAAGTGCCCCTAATACACCTCTTTTTGGGCCTCTAGTGCCTCCTTGGGCCTATCTCATAGTTTTCCCAATAGTAAAAATTGTGACTGTTATAGAGCAGTTAACATTACTTCCATGGGGGGATTGTAGACAATATTATAGGTTATTCCTTCCCCTGTTAATAATGAACTTATAATAAATATTAGGTAAACCGATGGGAGTCTTTACTCTTTTATATGTTCTTTACTAGTCGAATATTATTCTGATAGAGATGGTTTTATTAATCTGGTGTTCTTGTGGCCTGCCGTCATTACTTAGAAGAAAACCATTATTACAGTTAATGTTGGTGACAAGTTGGTGATGAGAAAAATCAAAGCCTTTTTAAATTTTATGAATAGTCATTAGACCTGTTGGGGGTAAATTAGTGACTATAAATATAATGTTCTTGAATCAAAATTTCAGCTGAATGAAAATGGAAAAGATATTGATATTGAGAGACTGGGAAATAGTATTGGAGAGAAGTTAAAAAATACTTTAATTACTATACTACAAATACAACTGAGAAGTTCATTATAGGCATTAATTACAAAGTGATGATAAATTAAATTATTCCATATTTCCATCTATTATTCCAGACTGCCATTTTTGTCCATGCTATGGAGTCCTTTTAAATGAACACTAAACTCCTAAACAAAAGGAGGGATCCTTTACAATTGATCCAAAGATATGCAAACAGAAGACTTATCCCGAATAGTGGAATAGATATTGCCTTTAAATGCTTAGGGGCAGAGGGATAATATATTTCTTAGGTCATTCTAGAGGTAAGGAATCTCAAGGTCATAATTTAAGGAATAAATAGTTCTAAATCTTCAGTCTTTATAAAGGCATTACCATGTGCCTGACATCATGTCTTTAAATTCTCACATTTTTAAATCAAATACTTTATATACAAAGGAGCTCAGTCAAAAATAAATAAATAAATAAAACAAAAGGTCCAGGATTCCAAACACTAAGGATGGCCTGTTTGAGATTAAAAGAGAGAATAAATATATAGTCATTTTCTGTTTTCTCTCTAGGGCAGTAGTTCCCAACATTTAGAATGCATAAAATTCACTGGGAAATATATTGAAAATGCAGCTCCCCAATTTTGCATAAGATGAAATATGAGGTCCCTGTGGGTCACATAGTTGGAGATACCTACTATATCCTTGGGTGTGTAAATCTGAAACAGAAATGAGAGCATGGCTTAGAATGACACATTTTTAACCAAAGAGTGATGGAGGTCTAGAGCAAACCTGTGGAACGGAAAATCACTGATATGAAGGAACCCATAATCTAATGGTGCCAATTTCTCTGCAGTTAGATGGTAAAAACTGGTCTTGGGAATAAGGTAATTGGGGTAGCTTTTCCCCACATTTTAGTTCATGGCATCAGAATATTATAGGTTGAATGGAACTAAGAAATTATTCATTCAAGATTAATTTATTAATGGAGAAATTTGCCTGATTGGGCTTAGAGTTTGTTGTATAGTCAAGACTAAGCTTAATGTTTTTCCAATCTATTAGACAAATCCAAGTCACCTGTTGGGTCATCGTTGACTTCAACGCTAAGTAAAAAGCAGAAATAACACAAGCATTTTTAATTAAAAAAAAAAATTGGCTATAAGAGAAGTACTTAAGAGGTCAGTGCTAACCCACCTTTAAACTGCAAAAGTGGCTGGTCTGCAAATAAGGTCTTGAACTGTAATAATTCACACAACAGCAAGAGCAAAAGCAGATTAGCTAATCTTACCCTGAACTGGAACTTGATTTAAAGTAATAACTCGTGTGTGTGCCCATGTGTCCGTGCATGCATGTGTGTGTGTTTTTGAAAACAGAAAGAGCTGGGAGACTAAGGAGAGTCCAGTGGAAGAAGAGTAAGTATAGGAGATTAAAGCCCTTTAAAAGTGGAGACATGGCTGTGTATTGTACACAGCACTTTTATCTTGCAGATGTAAGGTTAACCTTGCAGGTGTAAGACGTTATTAAATTAATGAGAGTTTGTTTACTTAGAACTCTGTGAAATTATATTCCTAATTATGATTAATCTCTTTACTTGATAAAATCCAAGTAAGGGGTTTATGTCAATAATAAAGATCATCATCTAATGATCTTTCAATAGCATCAAGAAACCTCCTGATAAGAGATAGAAGGGATATGTGGTTTTATGTTAATAACTGAGATTCTTTTTTCCTTCTGCAGAGGCACAAAAGAATTTTCCCAGAGCTCCAAACAGCCCATTTCATGGTTTTCTCTAACACACCACCTCCAACCGCTTTTCCCACCCTCTTCTGACAACCCACCCCCAATTCACTCTTCATCTATTCTACAAATGTATCCTAGGAAATTAATTTCACTCTAGGTTGTCAGTTTAAATATTACCTCTCAGGAAAGACTTACTCCTGACTGTCATCACCCATTACCCCAACTAGGCTAATCTTACATATTTAGTTTTCATAACTGTGAGGTACTATTGCTATATCTATTAATATAAACAGAAAGTCAAACTTCCTAAAAAATGTTACCTTCCCAAATTCATTCTACTAATAGAGAATAAGGGTTAAGAGACAAATACAGTATATTGCTTATGAACTTTTCTTATATGTTTGTATTCTTTCTCATCACACAATTCACTTTGAAATTTTTCATTCATGCAGGAAGTACCATTTTCCTCCCTTGATTCTTGGTTAAATATTTCCTCTTTAATTTAGCTTATACTCTTCTTTCTCTACTTTTGCTACCAACTGCTTACCTTATTTTTCTTTTTCTTCTGGCAGTCTTACCAGCTTTCTCAAAGAGTTATCTGGCGGGACCCATGTCTTTTGTGTTTTAGGCTAAACTTCCTAACTTATCTAGGGAAGGTCAATATGTGATTTATTTTATTTTTTAATTAAATTTACTGGGGAGACATTGGTTAATAAAATTATATAGGTTTCAATGTACAATTCTATAATACCTCAGCTATATATTGCATTGTGTGTTCACCATCCAAAGTCAAATCTCCTTCTGTCACCATATATTTAACCCCTTTTACCCTCTTCTACCTCCCCTCTTCCCCTTCCCCTCTGGTAACCACTAAACTGCTGTCTGTGTCTATGAATTTTTGTTTGTCTTGTTCATTTGTTGCTTGCAGTTTTATATCCCACATATGAGTGAAATCACATGGCTCTTGACTTTTTTGACTTATTTTACTTAGTATGATGATCTCAAGATCCATCCATATTGTCAAAAGTGGCAGTATTTCATCTTTTCTTATTCCACTATATATATGTGCCACATCTTCTTTATCTAATCATCAATTGAAGGACACTTCAGTTGTTTCCATGTCTTGGCCACTGTGAATAATGCTGCAATGAACATTGGGTGATTTCTCGACTGCTAATTTATTGAATTTGGAATACAATTTCAGAAAAGATGCAGCATTTACATCTCTGAAAAGTTTAAAGAAGTGATAGTAACACACGCAGTGCTAGTCTTGCATAGTTGTGCAGACTGTAAAATTGATACTAAAATAATGCAAGATAATCTTAAAAATGGGAAGAATTAAGTTCATCTAATGACCTTTAAACATTTTTGTCAAAACATTAAAAACTCTCTTATTTTCGGTTAATAAATGTACAGGGAAATGAAAAAAAAATGGTAAAACCAGTGTTTATTTAGTGCACTGTAAATTTAAACAGATACATTGAAAATTAATGTGTCTTATTTGTATAAAATGTATCAGTAGTTTGAAAAGTGCTGACCTTAGTCTCATATATAAATCCTAATTCAGAGCATCTTTTGCATGCCTTGGCGAATTGTCATAATCCTAAATTTGGATCAGTTTAGGAGTGTTCTAATTTTTTTGTTGTCGTATAACTATCACAAACCTGGCTGCTTAAAACAGTCCTCACTTATTGTCTCACAGTTCTCTAGGTCAGAATTTAGGGCAAACTTGGCTGAGTTGTCTACCTAGGTTCTCACAGGCCAAAGACAAAGTGTGTCAGCTGGGATGGGATCTTATCTGGAACCTTTGGAGAAGAATCCACTTCCAAGTTCATTCAGGTATTTTGCATAATTCAATTTCTGTGGCTATATGTTTGAGGTACTTGTTTCCTTGCTGTCAGCTGAAGGTCATTCTCAGCTCCAAGATACACACGCATTCCTTCTCACGTGGCCCCTTCATTTTCAAAGCCAGCAATGGTGCTTTGAATCATCCCCACCCTTCGAATCTCTCATGTCTTCTACTATCAAATGGAGAAGACTGTTTTCAAAGTGTTCACCTGACTGGGTCAAGTCCAGCCAAATAATCTCCAAATATTGTAGACAACTGACTTGGGACCCTAATTACATCTGCAAGATACCTTCATAGCGAGTGTTTAGATTATTGTTTGAATAGGTAGGGGAAAAGAATCTCAAGAGACCATCTTTAGAATTCTGCCTACTTTACATTTTACCCTTTGTGCTTTCAATATTTTGAAATATTTCTGACAGATCCTTTAATGTCAAGTTTACTAGCAGCTTCACTTCCTCTGAAACATCTTTATCCCTTTTGTCATAACCAGTTTCCTCACTTTTGTTGATAATTTCACCTTCATTAAGTTCCTCTGGCTGCATATCTTGGGTCTCTAGAATGCTGGCCGTGTCATTATTCCCAAGGTTAGCCATCTTCTAATCACATCCAATTGCAATACTTTTCTCTTTGCTGCACTTTTACCTTTCAATTATCTACTTAAAACAATAAATAGCATGTGGGTTTATTAATGGGAGTCAAGGAAGCAACACAAATGCATACTGCTGTCTGAATAAGTAACCAAAATGACTAATAATACACGTACTGTGCTTCATGCTTCTTTTTTTCTTTTTCCAATTTAATTGAAGTTTTCCCTATACATTGAGTTTTAAATTTTATTTTCATACATTTTCTTATTTTCATTCTATTATTTTCATTTTCATAACTGCATCATCATTCTCTCCTTTTCTTTGTTCACATTTCAAATTCCAAATTCCAAATTCCATCTATTAAAGATTTAATTTATAGCCATTATATTCTCCATCTAAATAATCCTATTTACAAGAAGGAGTCTTAGTTCTGTAAAACTATCCTATCTTGTATTAATAAACAGAATTATTAGATGCAGAATATGATGTAAGAGTAATCTTTAAAGAAGTAAATGTTTCTTTTATTGCAAGCTTGCATTTTCTGAGAATGTTGAGGGACCCAAATTTTGTCAGGCAGCTAAAAAGTATATCATCTTGGACACATATTATATAATTTTTAGGTAGAGGTTTCTCTGACAAGCAGAGTAACTACGTGAAAGCAAGTGTATGGGTAGATTCCCAACGGAAATGATGATGATGTTATTATTTTAATTACTTCACTTCAGGCCATGACAGACTTTTGCATCTGTTCTTATTGTAGTCAGGAAGGTCTTTGTCTGCCTGTCCCCCTTTTCACTAAAGATGTAGAGATTATTTCATTTTGGGTAGCTTATATTTACATGGAGTGTTTAAAGTTTCCATTTGTGATGATCAAGGCTTAATCTCTCATTCCCATCTGGAAGTTCCTGGTATGTATGTTACACAGTGCAGTCCCAATGTTCTGTTTTCATTTGTATAGCTGGTGATTATTGTGTGCATTTAGAAGGAAAAGCTGGGTTTTCCCCTTCTTTCTTAGAAGGATAGCAAGGCACTTGGTAGTATCTTTGTTGCTATTTCGTGTGTGTGCTCAAAAAATACGGAATACTTCAGAAATTTGCATGTCATCCTTACACAGGGGCCATGCTAATCTTCTCTGTATTATTCCAATTTTAGTATATGTGCTGCTTAAGAGAGCACTCTGTTTCTATTTACTCTACATCCAGATGTTTTGCATCAAGAAATCTTTTTCCAGTATCTAGACTGCCATACACATGAAAGTTGAAGTATAGTTCAATATTTTTGGCATACAGTACTTTTTATTACATGTCCATATACCCCTAAACAATATATAGCATTGGTTTGCATATTAAGCTTCAAATGAAAGGTAGCAAATTATAAGAATATGTTTTACTAAATATTTGTGCAGCCCTGGTTATTTTCACTTCTGTATAGTTACTAGATATATATTTCCATGGGCATTTATATCACTTTGAAATTTCTATTACAAATAATGCTACAAGAGGTGGAAATATTAGGGCATTGGTTATGCTTATCAACTATATTTCCAAATTGCTGTCTAAAATCTTTTATCAACTTACAACGTACAACGTACAACGCCAGCAACATACAAGTTCTAATTGCTCCATACACCTGTTAGAGTTGATATCATCACTCTTATTATTTTTTTTAACAATACTGAGTGATATAAATAGGTATTTCATTTGTTTTTGGCTTGCATTTCTCTGAACCTAAGTGAACTTTTCACATATTTTTTGCCTCGGATTTCTATAAATGAGCTGTTCTTTTACTTTGTCCATTTATCAATTGTATAACTATTTTGTTGATAATCTTTTATCAGTTGTAAGAACTGCAACACTTCTACATACTAGTATAATGTGGGATTTTGTTGTTTCTAGTACGAAAATGCACAAAAATTTTTACTTTTAGTATAGTCCAATATATTGAACTTTGTCCAATATATTGTACTTTTCTTTGTTTGCTTTTATTTACTTAAGACATTTCTCTTGTCTATAATTATAAACATCTTATTTTCCTATAAAGGTTTGTTGTTTTAGTTTCCCACAGTAAGTCTTAAATCCATATGGGAATTAATTTTTGTGTCTGAGATAGTTATATTATTTATGGATAATCTATTCCAGAACAATGTATTGGTTTATAATACACTGACTATAACAATTTATGAATAGTTATACATCAGGATAACATAAATGTGCTTCTGCCCCAAATTCTGAGCTCTATTCTATTCCACTGTTCCTGCATCAAATCCACACTATGTAAGATACATTCATCAAAAAGATCTGGTCTATCCTTGTACCTTGTGTTTCACATAAATCTTAAAATTAGCTTGTCAAGTTTCATGAAAATGTCTATTTGGATTTTTATCAAAATTACTTCCAAGTCATCTATTTGGAGTGATGATATTGAGCTTCTGATCCATAAATATCCTATGACTCTCCATTTATTTGGGTTTTCTCTAACATACCAGAAAATATTTTTTATCATTTTCTCCATAAAAACCTTACACCATTATATTAATTCATAAGACCATTATAATTTTTGTTGCATTACATGATAAATGTAACATTGAAAAATTTTATTATTCTGATTTTGGACATTGATCTTATATCCAGCAACTTTACTGCATTCTATCATTACTTCCAGTGGTCTGTTCATAGATTCTATACAATTATCCACTTAGATAACATCTCAGAACATGAAAATATGGAAATTGTTTTTTCCATTCCTGATTTTAAAGTGAATGCTTCCAAGTATTGACCATTAAGCAGAGCAAGTTGTAGATTTTTGATACATACTTTATGGAAGTTCATTAGCCCTTGTTTCTATATGAATAACTATTTTTTAAATCAATTGATATTGAATTTTACAAATTATTTTTGTTTCTATTGAGGTCTTCACAGAGTTTTACCCTGATGATGATGTGATTTTCTGAGTCAAAATCTTACTTTCCTGGGATTAACCTGGCTTGTTGATGTTTGATATTTCAAAGGAGTTGGTTTGCTAACATCTTCTTTTTCAAAAAATCCTTATTACATTTAGGCTACAATGGTTTTCTGCTGTACTGTCTGAAACAAGATTCTAAATGTCTAGTGTTTTTATGTGTATATTGGGGTGGAGACGACTTGGCTTCTCTGTTTTAGATGTATTCATTTATTAAATAAAAAATTCCTTTGGGTCACTTTGGATGAGGTATATTTTTTATTTCCCAGTTTTTGTTTTCAAACTTATTGCCTTCAAGTTTTTATTAGTATCACAATTTTTTCATTCTACTTTAACCAGTTTGTCTTTATTAGTCCTTTCATTGTTAAAATTTCTATTGTTTTAACAGAGTACTGGCCTAACACCTACATTCTACTTTTGTTTCTGTATTTTCGTTTTTGAACTGTGTGCAAGTCACTGTTGCTGAATGTCTTTTCGCAACTCTAAAATGAATATTCCAGTGGTGCCAAAAAAAGGTATACAAGGGGACACTTTGGTCAACGTTGCTCAAGCAGTAGTCCACTGCATTCAGAAGTGTCTGGACACTGACGGCAACCACTGAGAGCACCTCTTCTAATTGCAGAAGTCAAACGTGACTTGTATTCATCTTTTGTTATCGGTATGTATTAGTACAATTTTAAGTTTTCCTTATTTGTGTATACATTTTTTTGGCACCCTCTGTAGTAGTTCCTTTTTAGCTCACGTATATCCACTGAGGCTCAAGTAATATACGATTGAATGTTTTCAAAAGGAAAAAAAGTTCAAGGATTTATGTTTTACCTACGGTATCTTTTTGAACATGTGCATCACTTGCAACAAATGTTTTCCTCCAAAGCATCATGGGAATCTTTTGGAACATGAATGAAAATCAGAGCTGGGCCTTCCACAGCAGAGTAAAACTTCCAAAGTCTGATGATAAAAGTTATCTCTAGTTGATTTGAGAAGCAGCAGTTCACTAACCATGACAATGATTTTAAGGACTAGTGTGAAAAGATGTTTAATAAAGTATAAATGTTGGTTTTTTAGTACATTAATATTTCATTTCATAAAACACCTTTTTAAAAAAATTAAACACTTTAAAATACCTCAGATAGGTCCTAAAGAAGGCAATGTTACTAATTACTGTGGGCAAAGAAAGCTCTTCCTGAATCCTTAACTCTTGGGCACTAATTTTCCGTCTTTATCTTTGTCAACATCAAGTACCCATTTATTAAGTTTCTATCTCCTGCTACATGGTGAAGTTAAAATGTAGTATCTAGGGAGTTAAATATAGGAAGTTAAAAGGTATGCAATGTTTTTTTTCTTTTTAAACATAAAGTTCATCAGTTAGAAAATATGAAAAATAGTAATCTTAAAAATCCTACTGTCAAGTGATTTAGTAAAGTACTGAGGTCTTGCAAATATCTCATTTCATAAAACTAACTAGATTAGCACTAAATATATTAATTCAAATCTAAACATAGAAAACAAGATCCAAAAGTATTTTTTGTGGCTGCATTTGAATGTTAGGTGACTCAATATACCATGTTGCATGTCTGTAAGGTTTCCTGAGACAATTTTTCCTCTGGCCCAATTTCTGTAAGTTTTATTCATGTAAACATTATTTCCAATTTTGGACTGTTTCTTTACTGAACTACAACCTTCAGCAAACAAATTATCAGTACTAAGGAGCAATATACACAATTGGGGTAAGTACTCCACCTCTCGATTCGGAATTAGAAGAAATGAAAAATCTCAGAATTATTTTAAAAATAAAGTAAAAGACAAAGAATTGGGGTAAAATAAAATTATAAAGCACTAGGAACATATTACCTTTAGAAAGGCCAACTCATTCTTTGCTATGAATCATTTGCCTTTATAAAGCAAGGACATTAGTTTGAAATGATGGTAAAATGTATATATTGATACCTTGAGTTCCATTCAAATTGAACTTTTTGTGACAGGCTTGGATTACATTTATTTTACCACCTCTTACCTCATATGGAAAAGGGCAGACTGTATACAGTCCGTTTCTTTTACTAGATGTTGCACAAAGCTAAATTTGCAGGACTAGATGGAGAAACAAAGTTGGGCAGTATTACTCCACTTTGATAAAAATGCCATTCAGGAATAAGTGACTAAGGTCAACAGCAACTCAATATTTATTTTACTATGCCAATACCTGAAAAAACATGTACAATTTTAAAAGATTAACATACAGAGTCCAAATAAAGTTTATTTTTTAAAATTTTGTTTATTATTACTGTTTACCAATGGGGAGATGCAATTTATTTACACAGCAGCCACAGAGGCAAGGGGAATACACAGTTAGCAATCTGTATAGGATAGACTACTTATGCAAAAATAAGAATCTCCAAAATAAAGGACAGGGGTGAGTTTCACTACATTTCCCCAAAGATCCCAGCATGCGATACTGGGCATGCGGTGGCAAGAACTAATACATGGAAGAATAAGCCACAAACCACAGAAAATTTGTAAGGAATCCCTTTCCCCCATACACACACATACACACACACACACACACACACACACACACACACACACATTCAGGTACATAATAGAATTACAGGGTGATAAATACACTTAATTGAGGAGGGAAGGGTAAGAATTCTGCTGTTAGAGGGAAGATAGGTAGGGAAAGGGAGAATTCCTAACCAACTATATGGTAGGGAGCATTCTCTCCCCCAAAATTAGTTTGTCCCCAGCCCACTCTTACCCATCCAGGGTAGGGGGCTACTGCTCTAACAGTGGGGGGCAAAAAACAAAAACCAAGAGGGAGGTAATATGAACCAACCATTATGCAATACTTCCCATTTCTTCCTCCTCTACTAGGAGAAAAGATCAGAAGGGAAATGGTGATATCACAATCTGAGCTCCCTCTCTGAAGAAGAGTGGACCATGGCCTTCCCTTCGGCCTGTTTCCCAGACATTTTTTGAAAGTGGGCCAGTGTCTCACTTAGACCCTTCTTTTCCTTCTGCATCCCCTTTGAATGAGATGCCTACAAAAAGTCAAGGCCAGCTAACTCAAAATTGTCTTAGTTATTGCCAAGGTTTGACTTTTTAAAGTTACCACAATTCTTTAGGACCAATCTATAATTAGGCCCCAAAACTGACCAGGGCAACTCTAGGGGGAGAATGCAATAACAGACAGTCTTGAGGCCCTATTACTATGGTTTCCTGCACCTTCTAGAGTATGTAACCCAAATCAGTCCAGAGTCCAAATAGTTCCTTCTGGGATAAGGAACGATACATGCACAGTCACGGTTAGAGAAAACGGATCAGGACCCACTCCATCCATGTGTCTCTCTTAGACTTTACTGCTCTTCTGCTTAGGTCCTAAGAAGCAATATCCAAGCGCAGGTGGGAAGATACAACTCCTCATGAAGTAAGACACAGCAGGAAGGCATACCAGCAAGGCAGTCCTATAGGAGAAGGGCTTGGGCATCACACTGCCTTTCACAAACAATTCCATTTTTTTGCCATCCTAATCCCAACAGAGGGAGCCATAAGATTCTTCTCTGAGTCTTCCACAGAAACAAGAGGGGCGGGGGAGGGTACTTAAAAGAAACCAAGGAAAAGGAAACTAACTGGACAGGCTTCAGAAGCAGGAGCATCAAGAGATGAACTGAAACTGGTCAATGAGAAAGGTGGCAGGCAGCACCTGGAGTCATGAGATGCACCAACAGGCAGTGGAGCAGGAAACAGGAGGAATATGGAGCCAAGCCAGACAGATGAGGCTGGGCTCCTTACTGGGGCACATAATGAGGTAAGAAAACATTTCAAATAAAGCAGCACCGTTCCCACTCACCTTGGGGCTCCACCCCTCTACATTTCATAAACCCTCATCAGGGAGTCAAGTGGAAGGTAGTTTTGATATGTGGCTCACACTTCCCATCTTCCCCTAGCCTATTTCCTACAGCCAGGGGATTTCTGGGGGCCCTTCCCTGGCTTTCAACAACAAAAGGACAGCTCCTGTAGTCAAGAAGGTCCAAAGAGGACCAAGCAGAAAGGGCTGCCCATTGTGAGGGGCAGAGAAAGTGGAGACAGTTTAGAGGTTCATCATAGCAGAGCTCTGTGACGGCACAATCCAAGGAACAGAGGCATTCAACACGATACTGCACAGTTGGATGTGAGACAACCCAGTTCTGCTCCTTGGTTCCCAGCACTAACCCATTCACATTATCGAGGGCAGCTGGAAGAGGGCCCCTCTGGCCTCAGCTTTCAAACTACAGCCTTCTGCACAGCCATGATGCTCCTCTATAGTTCAGTCTTGCCCCTGGCATAATGACCACGTCAGACCCAGGGACTGGCTATGTAACTAGTAACTCAGAATTGGAAGATCACTGCCCCACCAAATTGTTGTCCACAGAACATATCCAGATAGGAATCCTGCAATTTGAGAGATCGTGCATAGTTGCAGAGGCCCCTGCTACCTCTCCAAAGGACTAGAACTAAAGCCTCAACCTGCCTGGATAACCCAATTGTCCATTTGCTAAGCCTATGACACCGGGTGGGTGCCAGGAAGAGGGCTCTGTTCAGCAAAAGGCTAGCCTTTGTCTCCATGTCCGTTGAAGTCATTGTAAATGCTGGACCTTTGGAAAACTGCTGGCTTTGACCCTTTCTTCTTGGTGGAACTAAGACCACAGAGCTTCTCCTACCAGCTTCAGCTGGGAATTTCTTTTCTTGGTTTTCCCAAACTGGAATAGTTAATATCCAGATCTCACACCTGACTTTCACTTGTCTTGGAGAAACCCAAATCGGAGGCTCAGAGATGAGAGGAGCAGTCCCATGAGTCTCAAAGATAAAGACCTGACCATCAGTTATGTCCAAAGTGACAGTTATCCAGGAAGCCCATGACATCAGGCAGACAGAAAGGCTGAGGAACCAAAGGATCTTGTATAGTGGGCACACAGCTGCTCACCTGTGCACCGGGGACAGACAGTACAGGGATCTTGTGCCCTTCCTGGTGTGTTTAGAGACCAATCTGCATTGCATGGTGCACAGGATACACAGCTCCTCCTGCCCAGGTTGTCAAAGCTGATCCCAGGTAATACACTTATAAAAGGATCCAAATTCTTAAATCTCCACTTTGAGTATCTGAAGGCTAAGATCTTCAATGGGATTTGGAACTTTTGTCAGATTTTTTTTTTTTCTTTTTTTCCTATTTAGCTACCTAATTTCTCCAGACCACAGGACCGGTCTATGTTACTGTCCCGGTCACCCTCAGACTCTCTCACGTTGCAGCTACTGGAATTCCGGAGGTGAGCGTTGCAGCTGCTGTTCAGGCCCATTCCCGGATTCTCCAGGAAGGGAGCAAAGCGGAAGGCGGCGCGCTCCTTTATCTTCCACTGGCTGAATGCCAAAATCCTTCACACTACCAGTGTCTGCGAACTCCAGGTAGAAGTAGCCACACTTGACTGCCCGGTGCACCTCAAAGCAGAAGCCCAAACAAGAATCCTCTATTAGGTCTACGTATATCTCCTGAGCGATGGCCTCTAGCTTGTTAGTATCCAGGTTAGCCAACGAAATTTCCTCCATTTTAATCTGTAAACGACTGTGGAGAGGGCGCTCGTATTACTCACAGCAGCACTGGCAGCAACACGTCTGGCTCCGCGGGCCGCGCCTAGGCCTAGAGGCCTCTCAGGACCGTATCCTCAGGCAGCGCGGGGGGAGGCGTCCGCAGCCGCAGGCGGGAAAGCAGCTGCCAGCGGCGACTGCTCCGGAACAAGCCCTTCAGTTTCTTTTGGCCTCTCCCGGGGTCTGGGACTTTGAGCTCCAGCCGGCCCCAGACTCTACGCCAAACGGTCTCCGTGCCTCACCCAGCAGCCAGGGCCTCTTCCGCTCCCTGCTCTGTGCTTAGCCCCGCCTCCCCGCTTCCGCTCCTCAGCGCGCCTGCGCACTAGCCTTGCGCAGACTCGCGGTGCTTCTATTGCGCAGCTACCTGGGAAGCTTTGGAGATTAAGACGGTGGGAGGAACTGAAATGTATTTGACTTTCATTATCTCTAATCGTAAAAAGATTGAAAGGATGCTGTTTTATGTTATTTTATTTATGGATTTAAAGAGTCGCTAATGAACTCAGCCCCCACGCATAATTGATTCCCTCATGAAAAAGGAAGAAATAATAATTACGTGCACAGTTGTGATGCAATATGAAATGCAATTTTAGGAACAGTTCTCTAGATATGTTTGGAAATTTGACATGTAATTAAGTTGTAATCATTTATTGTACTACGCAGTTGTCATTTAAGTCCACTAGATGGTGCAAGGAAACAAATTACAGTATAGTTTATCTTTTCTGTTTTTTTCAGTGAAAAACTAGGCACTAAAGACATAATTCATAATATTGGTCACATAAACTTAAGACATTTATCTTATTTATAAGACCATTAAGTCAGTGTGACTATAAATAGATATCATATCTCTAAAATAATTCAAAGAGAAAACTATATTTTCTTTTGAAGAGGGTGGAAACCTGAAATATGTTTAATATACTGAGATATAAAAGAAAATTTTCCTAAAATATTGCAGCATGAATTCTAAGAACTAGAATCACTCTACCTGGGTTTACACCCAAGATCCAACGTTTAACAGTTCTTGCTTCCTCATCTGAATAAATCTAGTCCCTAGTTCTTGGTTAATATTAAATGATATTTTTAAAAAATTCCTCTTGTGACAGTGCGTTACATGTAAGGAAGCATTCAATAAACATCAGCTATTTTAATCATATTAGTTTGGGACTTAAATACATTATAAGAAAACCACTGAAGTATTTATTTTTTGCTAGTTTTTTTGGTCCCCACCCCCACCCCACTGTGAAATAGAACAGCGTCTTGTATCTTTATAATTTATCAAAAAATAACTGTAACCAAAGAAAGAACATTTTTAAAAAGTACATATTAGTATCTTTGATTCCATAATTTCTTTTCCAGAGTAAAGGACGGACATGGATCTTTCCAGACAGATACAAATAAAATTTTTCTAATGTATATGATAATCAGAACATTCCTAAATAATTTTAGGGTTCATTGTTAATATTTCTATATTTTTATGAGGAAAGGGTTAAGTACAAGTTAAACTTGTTTGTGAATAATTAGCCACTACTTGCATCCACCCAATTTTTTTGTATATTTTACCATCTTAATAACCACAAATTGACAGATAGGGAGGATTTTGAAAGCCTAGGCTATTTAAGACTCATGTATGATATGAATCATTTCTTATCATACAATCACTTGTAAATACAATCACTTCCACTCACTCTTCTCCAACGCAATGCTTCTCAAACTCTAAAATGCATGTGAATCACTCAGTGATACCTTTGAAATGTAGACTATGACTCACTGGGTCTGGAGTAGGGCCTGGGTTTCTGCATTTCTAACATACTTTGATGCAGCTGGTTCATGGACTACACTTTGAATAGCAAGGGCTGTAGAATGGACAACTGTCTTTCATAGTGATTGGCTCCCAGGTATTTATTCTGGCCATATTGTCATGAGAATCTTGCATACTTGATATAGGCAGAATAGGGGATAATTCTTTTCTGCCCCTTTAATTCTCCTTGTACTGTGAGAGTTTGAACTCAGATACTCATTTTTTAAATGAAGGTGGGTCTTCAATAAAACTGAATTCAAAATACATACAAACAGAACATCAAATTAATTGAAATTCAAATAATTCGTACCATGATTAGGTTTAGATTTATTGTCAGTATTTTATTATATTTACTCTTAGAAAGGGAACACTATCATGACATGGAAAATTTTTACTGATGCCCATTGTTACCTGTCATCTCTCTTCTACTTGTATCATTTAACTAGAATGCTTTACTTCTTATTGAAATGTACTGAAACTCTTTATGTTAAATGAATGACATGACACAAAAAGAAGTTAGAAATAACTAACTCCTTAGTTCTTTTGCAGTTAATAGGGTTGAAGGTATTTAAGCCTTTGATAAAAAAAAAAATACAATTTTAAAAAGTAGAAACTCTCCATTATCTCAATCATTTTCTCAATACAAAGTGAGTCACAAGGATTAATTTTTCATAAATAACAGATCTTCAAAGAAGATGAACATCATACAAGCTTAAAATATTTAGTGCACAAATTAAGGTAAGTAAAAGGAATTTCTGTGAATTTTAATTGTTTTTGATTATTCTTTTCCTATTTAATAATATATGCACACTGGGAGAATCTGCACTTTCAAAGACAAACATATTTTAAATTGCTATTTAAAAGTTTTTATTAAAGGTGAAATTCCATAAAACAGATATTTTTAAGAGTCACATATTTTTCTATGTTCACATAAAATAGAAGAGTGAGGTAGCAGAGTGTGTCAGGAATAGACCTACTCGGTGACCTTGAACAAGAAGATGAATTCATATTTGTAAAAAAACAAACATCTGGACTCATGTTTTCTGAGTGTGTCTTTTACAACTAAATTTCTATGAGTTGAGGAATCTGAGGACATAGATTTCAAGTTGAGGGTCAAGTAAATTCTTACGTATTGGCCCACAACGTTAAAATGTTGGATCCTAAACTGGGCGTGTGAAGGTTTTCTTACCACAAACCTGTTCTACTTCCTACGGAATCTGAAGCATCTCCACAATTTAGGGTAAAGAGCATTATTCATCCACTGAATACCAGCTGTGTGTTGTAATTATATTGCCTAACATCTGAAGATGTTACTTGTAGAAGGTCATTTTTAGTTGAAATTTTTAATTTACCCAGTGAATTTTGACTCCTGTGAAATCCATTTTCACTTATAAAATATTCATTAAAACTTTACATGTTTCTCTTTACTTACCCAGGTATTTTAAGATAAGTGAATAGTAAATCAGAAAGGGTGGAAACGTTACCATATTCTCTTATGAACATTACTTTTGTTGGGCCATGCTTTATGTCAGAAGTAAGCTGTGTAGTATTATGCCTTCTTGCCAATAATTTGCCAAAAGAAATATATATGTGTGTCATAACTCAACAGTAAACACACGTCCTCCCTTGCATGGCCAGCTTGAGATTTCAAATTCATCCTCTGCTGAAATTCATTTTTCAGGATTTGCATTTAAAAACTGATTATCATGCCTGGCATGAGATTCTGAAATGCCACAGTTTGATATTAGATAAGGGTGTCATGCTAAAATTGCAATGTCTAACCTAAATTTATGATTTTAATCTGCCCTACTAAACTGTGAAATCAAGGTGACTTAGTAAATTTTGGTATTTATGACAACTCTGGCTTATGATATGATCTACTAAGAGACACTGTAATCGTGAGCTAACTATAGTTAGTAAGTACCGTAGTGTACTAATCTAAAATAACAATTTTAGTACTTAGCATAATGTGGTCTTTAAAAAAATGATATTTTGATATATCAGTTTTTCAGAACCACTGATTTATGAAGGAGCTTCAGAGGCTCTCTGGAACTAATTCCACATATTTGTATGTACAGACATGTTTGTAAAAATATTTTTAACCATGTGACAACATGGATGGATCTGGAGATTATAATGCTAAGTGAAATAAGTCAGACAGAAAAAGCAGAGAACCAAATGATTTCACTGATGCGTAGCGTATAAACCAAAAACAACAAACGAACAAGACAAACAAATGAGAAACAAAAACTCATAGACACAGACAATAGTTTAGTGGTTACCAGAGGGTAAGGGGGGAGGAGGGTGGGAGATGAGGGTAAGGGGGATCAAATATATGGTGATGGAAGGAGAACTGACTCTGAGTGGTGAACACACAATGGGGATTATAGATGATGTAATACAGAATTGTACACCTGAAATCTATGTAATTTTACTAACAATTGTCACCCCAATAAACTTCAAATAAAAAAAAAATTGTTTATGACACTGCTCTTAAAGGTTATAAGGTATTTGTTAATTAAAAAATAGAGTAATTATTTTTGGCTCCTCCCAACATGAGAGAGTCTACATGGTTGTGCAGAAAAGGATAGGATATGTGTTTGCCTTATATGTGGTATATATAAGGATGGGTCCAGAAAAATATAAACTTGAACACTGAAAATAATTTGTGATTAAGTAATATGGATGTGGCAACAATTAACAGAGATTTTTAAAAACACTGTTTTAAAGGAATTTCAAACAGAAGAATTGCAAGAATATTACAATAACTTCTATACACCTACCTTTCACCCAATTTACTCATTTACATTTTACCACTTTTACTTTATCTCTGCCTGCAAGGTTTCTTTATTATAAACAAATCTGAACTATTGATTTTCTTAATCTATTTGACAGTAAATTGCAGACATCATTCCCTATCACCGCTACATACTTCAGTCTGTGTGTGCCTAAAGAACAAGGTATTCTCTTATAGCACCACAATACAATGATTGAATTTAGGATTTTGACTAGTTTAGGAATTGACTAATACTATTGTCTAATGTACAATTCATATTCAAATATTGGCAAGTGTCCTATCAATGTCCTTTATAGCGTTTTTTTCCCCCCTTGATCCCATCAGGATCACCATATTACATTTATGAATCATATCTATTTAGTCTCCTGTAATCTGGAACAGTTATAGCAGATAACTAAAAAAAAAATAAATAAATAAAACAGTGACATACACCTGTTTAAAAACATTCAATTTCAATTTAATATGGGCTGAATAAAAATATTTTTGACGTGCATTTTCCTTAATTAAAGCCTTAATTGTGGTTAAAAAAAAATATCTTAGCAGAGCAGGACACTGCAGCAATGTTGCTTGAAAATGAAGATGATTCTGAAGAAAACTCATTTAGCAGAGTAAGTTTACAGTGCTGAGTCAGGTTTCTTTTAGACATACCATGTTCTCCCAAAATTAAGACCTAGCCAGATAATCAGCTCTAATGCATCTTTTGGAGCAAAAATGAATATAAGACCCGGTCTTATTTTAACATAAGACCGGGTCTCATAGTAAAATAATATTAATTTTTATTATAGTAAAATAATATTCATGTTTTGCTCCAAAAGACACATTAGAGCTGATTGTCCCCCTAGGTCTTATTTTCAGGGAAACAGGATAGATGCCTTCTAGAACTTCTGTTACATCAGTTTTTAAATATATTTAATGATGGTAGTAGTATTTTTGTGAAGCAGAAGACTTTTCGGAAATAAAATCCTCAAGGTTGATGAGAAGTTTCTATTATGACATACAAACTGTTGCCTGGGCCTATCCTGATTAGTAAAATATGTCTTTTGGTTGTTAGTACATAATCAGAGTAAACCAATAGCAAGGGCCATCTGAACACAGTACTCACTAAGAAAAGTTCATGGCATTTTTTTTTTTTTTTTTTTACGTAAGCAGACTAATAGAAAAAGGAGGAAACTAAAATAATATCTTAATTTCTAATAAATAAATCAGGACCAAAGATGTTAAATGCAGAGTTAGGATAAGATATCTTAATTTTCTTTCTGTTACGCAATTGTGTTTTCAGTATTTACTTTTTCACTGCAAAATCGTCAGTACCGGTAATGACTATTTCCTATAATGCGTTTCGTAAAAACACTTTAGAATCAACATTAGTATGTACTACATCAAAATCTTATTGCCAGTGTAGCATGTACCGGTGGCTGAAGACATAAAGTATAGTTTAAGCACTCTTTGCTTATCCACAAAGTGCTAAAACTCATAAAATGATGCTCTTCATAATATGCTCTTTAATTTTTTATGCTAGAGCTTCAAAAGAAGCATTTTTCTGATTAACAAACCATGCATTCCACACAAAGATCATAAACTTAACTTAAAAATGTATTTTGAGTGTTTTAAGAATCAAATCTTGACACAAAGGTTTTTACTGCCCCCCAAATAATACCATTTTTAGAACTTTGCCACCAAATTGGTTTGAAATTGTTCAGTGCAAAATTACGTTTCTTTCTTTTTTCTTTCTCTTTTCATAGTTCTTTGCTTTCAAGTTATAAAAAAGTTTTCATGTAATTAATTGAACATACTTTCCTTTTTTTCTAATTTGACTAATGTCCATTAGGTTTGTTTTTGTTTGCCTTTTCCCCTCAAGAGCTGTCTCATATTTTCTTAAGTCAAGCTGTTAAACTAGTGGGTGGGATGCTTTTACTTCTGTGTTCCACAGACAGGCATCTGGCAATTGCCACCAAGTGAGAGATTAATCTTCTTGCAAAAATCTTGGCAAATGTACAATTAAGAGCAAAGTTAAGAACTAATATGAGGGCATCTCAGAATCTCTCACACACTAATTATAGGATTTTTATTAATTAAAATAATTCTCCTCTCTTTTTTCGACTTAACCTCACTTCCTTCATTTATCTGAAAGTGCTCTTTGATTTTCAGTTCTCAAAGGAATTCTACAACTTGATTTGTCTCCCTTCTCAGAGATCCTTAGTTGACTTCTGGCCTCACATTTTTTGTATACCCTAAACAATCATTTTTAGTTATCTTACCCTAATTTTACCAATCCTCACTCTTTATTAAAATCAACATCAATTTTTGTCACTCATTTTCTTAGCCAGCTCCCACTGCTATTAAAATTTTATTTTAGTCAACTGTTGGTAACATAACCCTCAAACATTTTCTCTCCCTTTCTGACTTGTGTGGTTTTCACTTGCTTCAGGTGCTGAAGCCTTGTATTCTATGAAAAAGTACAAACATAGATGAGTGTACTCCACTGGCATTTAGCACATGCCATGTACTCAGGACATCCTTAATACTTAATATACCGTAGGATCCACTGCTCCAAGTTTTCAAATTGAATTTCATTTTTTAATATTTCAAACTAAATGATATTGCATAAGTTATGCTTTTTCTTAGGACTCCCCCCAAATCAAAGTGGAAATCTAGTTCTTTTTAAATAGGATATAGCTCATTCTATTTTATAGATCCATTGAACATATTTATAAATCTAAGTCACATTATAAGATCTCGGTGATCTTAATTGTTTGTATATCTTGAAACATTTTTCTATTTTTATCATTATACGAAGTGTTTCATCAATAATCATCAATTATTCCACATTATATTTTGAAATACAAAAGTAATAAAAAAAAAAAAACAGGAGAATGATGGAATCACCTAGATTTACAAAGGTATATGGACTATAAACCAAACTGATGTCACTGCCTGTTTTTGTAATAACATTGTGTTAGAACAGAATCATATTTATTTATGTATTGTCTATGGTTGCTTTGCTTCAGTGGCAGAGTTGAGTAGTTTCAATTGAGACCATAGGGCTTATTAGCCTAAAATATTTACTATATGGCCCTTTAATAAAAAATGGTTCTGTTAGAAGGATAAAATAATAGTGAAAAAAATTATCACTGCTTTTCTTATATTGTGTTACCCAAAATACTGCATCATCTTTCAAGAAAGTATAAAGAAGCCTGGATACACTCTCTGTATAGTCTGTTTTTAGCTTTTATAACACAATTCAGAATTTTTCATTTTCTGCCATTAATGTCCCAGGAAAAACATTGACAGAGGAAGATAATTTATAATCATTAGTTTAATCAAAAGATAAATTCAAAGAGACAGATAACAGTACTCTCATGATGATGGTCAAATGGATCATAGATGTGAAATGGATTATGTAAGCAGAATCTCAGATAATGAGTTTTCAGATGACAATAGCTAGATGGATTTTCTAAATCTATAAGTGAATGATATATTTCCAAGAACAAAGGGAAATATGGTAATTATATCTAGTTAGTCATTAAATAGGAAATATTACATTGGGCAATGTTTTGCAGTAAGAACCCGGGCTATTCGATTTTGCTAAAAGGAAGAGTGACATATTTTTCATATTTTAGTATTTTCATGTGCCAAAATTTACTTGTTATAAAAAAGGTTTGTAATGTTTAAATTTATTTTAAAATTTCTAATATAGCTGTTTTCCACTATCTCTTTATCCTTACTTCTGTGAATTATTTATTAAATGATAAAATTATTTTTAAAAGTGTCCACTGCACCGAGGTGGCAAATGATGGTGACATTTTTTTGATAGATTGAGAGTTAAATATTAATGATAAGAAAGAAAGAAGAAACAAATAGAAGGAATAAATTTACGAAGGTAGATTTAGTGGTTTTAATTCATAGTTTAAAAATTAGTATAATATTTCTGTATTTTCTGTTATTTGTTTTTCTCTGGGAGGTAGCCTGTCTTAATCCCCCACAAAATCTCAAGCATTCACATATTAATTGGATTTTATAAATAGCTTTAAAAAAATACAAATGGCATGTGCCCTTGAAACAATTCTGTGCAATGAAATTCTCTTCCTGTCAAGCATACATGCTCTTTCTATTCTTCTCTAGACCAGACATGTGGTTCCTAGAGTTGTTTTGTTTTGCAATTTTTCCTTTGTGTGCCTACCTTTTACCTTTATTTTTAATTGAAGCCTATGTTTCTGAAGATAATTTTTCCTTGGACATTTTAAGAAAATAACAAGGGAGTTTTTTTGTTTCTGTTTTTGTTTTTGTTTTTTTAGCACCAAAATACATGCTCCCATAAATTCTAGACACAAAAACAAGGCACAATATAGAACACAAAAACAAAACAAAACCAAAAAACTCCTCAATATCAATTTGAGCTAAGAGAAAAATAAATATTTTTTAAACTTCTCTTCTTAGACTTGAAATAATAAAGTCAGTCTTTAGGCACTATGCAGTTTAACATTTGGTGATTTCGGGGAAATAAGTGAAGTTGATGGTTTCGGGCTTAAACTAGGTGGTTTGCAAACTGACAAAAATTTACGTATTTCTTGCTTCCTTTTCCCTGGACAGAGTCCATTATAATTCTATACAAATTGCACTGTATAATGTAGTTTTTTTTTTTCCTTGTTTTTTTTTTTTGTTTTGTTTTGTTTTGGTATAACAACATAGAAGAAGATAAGAAATGGGAGAAAGTTAGAAGAGATCTTGTTGGTTTCTGATTTGACATCAATAATCACCTTGCATTAATGTCTCAAAAAAGCAAATTTTTTACATCTACTCTCTGGTGTCATTGATTTATAACTTCCCATATTCACTTTGCTATATAAGCATAGATGTCAGTTAAATTCAGGGACTGTGAACGTAGAGCCTGGACCAGTTACTATTTTTATGACCCTACGCGATTCTCATAATAGCTCAGACTTAGTTACAGTCTCTTTAAAATGGACATTAAAATAGTGCTTTTTTTATAAGGTTATTGTGAAAGTAAAATACAATGTAAATTGCTTACAAGAATATTGGGCATTAAGTAAGTATTCAGTGAATACAACATTTTTTTCCCCTTATAATGATGTAGGAGAAATAATAATCTTTCAACTCAAATGATTCTGGTTTTCAATCACGTATTCTTATATTCAATAAATATTGGAGTTTTTTTTTCTTTTATGTTTGAAACTTGAAGTACAATGATAAAAGAGTTTCAATTCCTCTTTCAAGGAGCTACTTAGTGGAGGAAGAGGAATAAACATAAACTCATACAATTAAGGATTATGAGAGCTATGATAAAAATGTGCATAGAATTCAGTAGACATACCCAAATTGTGGTGGTCAGTTCTATGAGCAGGGAAGGGAAATTTTTTTGTGGGAAATTGACTATTTAGGACTTAGGAGAGTAATGTTGTTTATCAGCAGTTATAGACAGAGAGAAGAGCATGATTAAGAGCACAGAGGTATGAAATAACATCATATTCATTACCTGTAAGTTTTTTTCTATATCTAATGTGGAGGAAAAAGTGTTTAGAAGCTGGGGATAGGATGGAGGAGAGGCTGGATAAAATAGACTTGTGGCCAATGAAACTTTTTTAGAAAGATTATCTGGTATCAACGTGGAAAATGAAATAGAATGTTATAAAACCATGGGGAGGAAGGATAACTCAGAGACTATTGTCCTAATACTGTATTTTACCATGTATAATGCACATTTTTTGGCCCAAATGTGTGAGGGAAAAATAAAGATGCACATTGTACATGGATAGTACTAATTTCATATCTATATAAATGTTTTTAATTCTTTTATTCATGCTTATGACTTAAAAGTGTAACTCTAGAAATCAATAACAATATCCGTATACAAAATAATACCCTGGAATACGATAACTGGTTTTGTTAAACTTACAACGAACTTGCAACGTTGAAGAGTTCTTGGCCTTCTATGATGCGTAAATACCGTAAATTTGTTACCAGTACGTAAAATTTCTTGTGCCATATGTTAAAAAATAAATGCTAAAATTCCTTTATAATACAAAAAGCAAATACATAAATATAAACAAATAAAATTTTGAATTAAAAAATTAAAACAAAAGATTTTTTCCCTGAAAGTTTGGGCCAAAATTATGGGTGAACATTATACTTGGGAGCACATTATACACAGCAAAATACGGTAATCCCAGTATATTTGTGGGGACATATGCCACAGTGATATGTGTTTTCATAGAATTCAAGTTTCTAATATACCGGTAACATTTGATCAGATTGATTAAACCTTAAAAATTTGCTGAAAAGACAATGTGTACATACGCAGACACAAAATTAGGTTAAACTAAAGGAATTTTTGAGGAATTTATGAACAGATTTTATAGTATTTTAGCTGTTTTGCTAAAACATAGGTTAAATTATATAAATAAAGAGTAAAATTGGAGGCATAATTGGATGGCATTCATTTTTGTGTTGCGGCTCAACTTGTCTTCATATGCACAGGTGACTGGAAGGGAGCAAATTAATTTTTAAGTGATAATCATTCTTTTCACAGAGCTAGTTAAGGCTGTTGGTGGCCAAAGTCCTAAGAACCTTGAAAAATAACTGTCTTACATGCACCCTAGGTCTTAGACTCATTTATTGTTTGAGGAATCCAGCCATGCCTGGCATGAGTTTACAAATATTCAGAGATCAAGTTCTCATATTCCACATTTTGGGGTTATTTATCCATTGACATTAGGTCTGCCACATCTGTTCATGCATTTAAATGAAAGTTAAAGACCTTTCTTTTTGATCAAGTTTTAGTGTTTTCATAATTTATATGCACCGCACTATTCTAGAAGGGTTTGTTCAGAGCAATTTTCTCTGTTTTATCTGTCATTGGCATTTTTATGCCTTTTATTTCTCAGCCTTTAAGATGTGATGTGAATAAAAACAGCTCTCTAAATAAAGATTGATTGTCTGGTAACAGTCACCCAATAAACAGTAGTCTTCATATGAGACTAAAAAATACTATATATGTTGGTTTAAATGATAGAATAGCATATATCTTAAATCATTGGAGTGCAAAATCCTCATATATGTATTAATGTTAAATTGAGAATTTTGTTGTGAAAAAATATTGTGACAAATGTCTTGTTCAAATGGCTGAAAACATCTGTGCACAGTGTTGTCTTAATATAGACATTGGAGCCACCATTTTTCCCCCATGGAGTTTGATTCTGTCCCACTGAGAGGAATTTTGATGGGATTGAATGGAGTCATTCCCTATCCTGTCCATAGCTCAAAAATTTCTCTGAAGTAAATTGCCTTTACTGTTCTAATCTTTAACAATCTCTCTAATACCTTTTCATTCTAATGAAAGAGTAGAATGTTTGGAAGAAAAGCTACTAGCCTTTCCAATACAAACAAATTTGTGGGATTTATATTTACATTGTTCATTTAAAAATGGTGTGCATCAAAGGAGCTAGATATTTTTTTTTATTGATCCTCAATGGATAATGAACTTATGTCTATTAAAAAATAATGTAAAATACATTTTAAAATTTGTGGTAAAATGTGATGCTGCTTAGAAGAAGTATAAGGAAGCACAGTAGAAAAATAATAATGTGAATATATTGTAACTGGAATTGCGTCAGTTGCCATTAGAAGAAACAGAATGCATCCTGGAGGTACTTTAGTGAAACGGCTCTCCATATAGTAAATACATAAACCCATGCAGACTCACTCTGCTACACTGTTCTGGAATGTAACCTTTTTAAATTTTTGTTTAAACACGAGAATTCTATATAAGGGATATATTTTTTCCTTTCTAATTATCTCAATTTATATATTTAAGTATATATTCAACTCTCATATGGGTGTTTAAAAGATGTAGATTAAATATCCAATTTCTCTTTTGTTCAAATAATTCCAAAATTAGATCTTGAGCTCCAATCACTATAACTGAGCTTCAGCCTTGAAAGTCTATCTGCCTGCATGGCATCTTCATTTGGTTATCTACTGGGTATCTCAAACATTTTTACATGTCTGAAACAAAACTTCTAATTTTTCACTCAACTTTCTCATAAAACGTCTCCCCTACATTTTTAATTCTAGTTCATTCAATCAGACAGCCAATCTAAAAGTCTATTAGTTTTGATTTCTCCCTATTAATTACATCAACATCCATCTGTTACCATCTTGAGGGCTTGAAAATCTAAATATATCTTAAATTATAACGCTCTTCACCCCCTGAATTACATCACCATCATGACCATACCACCATCATGACCATGCCACCATTATGTCCCACCTTAGTTGTGGCAGCAATCCCCTATCTGGTATCTTTGCTTCCATTTTTCCCTCTATAGTTTACTTGAACCAGAGCAGCCACACACACACACACACACTCACACACTTAAAATTCTAATATTCTTAACTTTTAGTGCGAAATCCAAACTCTTTACTTTGGCCTACAATGCTTTATATCATCTAATTATTGACTACCTTTCCTACCCCATCCTCTTGTCCTTTATCCATTATAATCCATCCTCAGTGGTCTTGTTACCATTCCTTGATAAACTCATTCTCATAAAAGACCATTTATACTAGTTTTTTACTTAGCGTAGGATGTAGTTGTCCCACCCCTTTATAGGATTCTGTCATTCTCAATATTCAGATTACTTCTCAAATATCTCATCAGGAAGGTCTTCTCCAATGAACTTATCTAAAGGAGCCTCCTGACCATTTTTCTCTACTCTCACTTGCTCTCAACTTATCGCTTAATTTCTTTATATACTTCTATCTGCAACTATATTATGTATTTGTTTATATATTTATCATTTATTTCCTTTGTTAGAATATAAGTAGGTCAGACAGTTTGTCTCGGTAACTGCTGTATCTTTAACACCTAGAACCAACACCTGGAACATACCTCATACTCGTAAGTGCTGAATGCATGAATGAATGAATAATTCAAACTTTATATGGAATTAATTTCCAGCTTCTCTTATTTTTATATTCTACCATATAAATCAGGCATGCAGGAAGCATATACAGTGAATCATGGGTAAATGTCTTTGGTATTATTGCCTCTGTATTGCTTTGTGACATTAAGTATCTCAATTATATCAATTTGTCTTATTTTCTTCATTTTGAATAGTGTAGATATAATTTTTTGAGAGATGAGAAATTAACTTTTGTTTCAAAGTACAGTAAAAGTAGTAGACCTGAAAAAGTTGAATATATCTTGGAAAGCTGATTAGTAATATCGTGGCTAAAGGTATATTAACATGCATGTCTTTTTTTTTTTAAAGGAGGCCAGAGTCCAAAAAACTTTACCATTCAACTTTGCTTATGAAAAATGGACAAAATGAGATACCAAAATATTTTTTAAGACTAAAACACTTTATTAAATAAATAGCATATCAGACCATATAGCCCATTGGCTGCTTATTGAGAAGGCTAACAGCTGTGTATGCTCACATTTCTTCTCCTAGCAGGAAGATTTGTTACAATTTTGATTTTTCAAGTGTTTTATTAACCTTCAACTTCCACTCCCAATTTAGTGTTTTGACTTCTGTTTTGAAAACTGTTCTTTTTGAGAATTATTTTATCATGAAAATGGGACTCTAATCTTAGGCGTCATTGCCTTAGCCTGTCAACGATTTGAGTCACAATTTAAAGAAGTCATTTTCTCTGTGGGTTAAAAATTGATTCACAGGGAAATATACATATCAATCCAGACTCATGTGTATAAACTTTCAAGAGAGAGTTCATCCAGCTATGTATCTCCTTATCGTTACTTCCCATATCATGTTACCAATGTTCAGTCTTAAGATCAAGGAACGACACAGCTTGAAGTGTTGTTCTCTTTGGAGAAAGTATGAAGGGCATCATTATTTCTTACTACCTTTAGGAACTTCAGGGAGATATTCTGGTAAAATGTTGAGTTTGGAACTTGTTATTATGGTGGTGAAATATTGAGCTAAACTTACCAAGTTAAATTTATTATCTAAATATAGTTGGAAAGGCAATACAGATTGATGGAAACATTTAATTTTAGGGCAAAAATGATAGATGGAGCATTATCATGTAATGGGGCCATTCTAGACACATCTCTTTGTAGAATGGCAGTAACTTCATCTAAAAGTTGATCTAGTTATACCTTATTCATAGTATGTAGTAAATATTAAATGCAGTCTACAGAAGAAAATTTATAGGTTTTAAGGTACTACATAAATGTTTTTATTATTAAAATGCATTCCAACTCTTAATTGTATTTCTTGCTAGATCTTTTCACTCATAGCTACACTTTATTTGAATTTCAATGGCCTCTTCAATATTCTCCAAAGTAGAAAATCTTACCTCGGGCTAGTTAGGAATAATGCAAAAACAAAGCTAATGGTTTGTTGCTTGTGTAAGTTTGGGTTATATTTCTTATCCCTCTTTCCTCTAATTTTCTTAATGTGTAGAAATCTGTGAGAAGGGAGAGGTCACATGGGGCCTTATTGCGAATAGCTCATTCTTCATTGACCTGCTTATTGCTGTACCAGCAAGTCTTACGCATGTGGTAGTGCATCCTCTGGGCCCCTAATCATCAAAGGAGAGAGGGAGAGTTCTCCGTGGAACTTCAAAGTGAAACAGTTTGTAGGGATGCTCTTGCCTGAAGATTTCATCAATTCAATTGAGAATAGATATGACAGGGTAAGTAGGGACTAGAACCCAATGGCAGACTTCGAGTTCAGAGTTCTAGTGATGACTTCTAGGGTCATGTATTTCCTATCTGCTCCAATACCCATCATCATGCCATTTTCATCCTGATAATGGAATTACTTCATACTAGGATTCTTTGTTTAGGAGTTTAATAGTAGAGACCCGGTTGAATGAACTGTGATTCTAATATGGGACTTCATGAGGAACGCCAGAGAGCTAAACCATGTCTTTTATGCATCTCACCTGCAGCCTTGAAACTGTGGCTTTGAAACAAACCCGTTACTTGAACTTAAAGTTTCCCATTCCAATTTCAAATAGCAGGATTCTATTTTTCCAAGTTGTTTATTCTCCCAGTCTGTTACAGCAGAACTGAGAATGTTTCTTATTACTCAACATTTTAAAAGTCTCCCTATTACATCAAACTATAACAAAACTTAAGAATTATATCATTTGGGTTAACCAATATTCATAATTTATTGTACTTGTACATATACTTAATACCTGCTTTTTATTAGGGTAGGATAAGATAACCCCACAAAGAACTTTTAAAGATCATGCTCATATATTTTTACTGTAAAAACATTTTTCCAAAAATACCCCAAAAAGTCCTGTCAATACTTTAGTTACATTGGTTTCATTTTATTGTTTAGTTTTGGGGGAATTTATATCTTTACAAGATTGAGTTTTCCTCTCCACAAAAAAGCCATATCTCTCTATTAAAAATCGATTTTTATACCTTGCAGCAAATTTTTAGCTTTCCCCCATAAGCCCTATACAAGTTTTATTAAATTTATAACTGAGAATTTTAGTTTTTGAGCTTTTCTTTTTAAAAGGAATTTTCATTTATATCTATTTATATTCACAAATGATTTTATGGAAATTTATCATATTTCTGTATATTTCTCTTAAGCTAATTAATATCTTAACTGATTTTTTAATTTTAAATATTTTTTTCAGTTTCCTTTCTGTTGTTTTTAATGTAAACATTGTCTGCAAATGATGATTATTTCTTCTTCAAATTGTCCATAATAAATCATTGAGGAATTGTCATTCTCCATAATGCCACTATAAGTAGCAAGTGATTTTTGCTCATAGTCAAATGACCAAAATGCTATGTCACAACTGCTCACTGACTACCATTGATATTAAGCTGCCATTGACCATATATATATATATATATATATATATACATATACATATACATATATATGAGAGAGAGAGAGAGAGAGAGAGAGAGAGAGAGAGAGAGAGAGAGAGAGAGATTTCTGAGATGTTAGAACTGAATAAATGGGCATCTTAGAATAAATGAAATACATGGTTAGAGTAAAATTCTTTTATACCATGATGATTTAATTCAAACATTCTTAATTTTTAAAGAATGCTTTTGTCACACGTAGAATTTTGGGTTCACACTATTTTTCTTCCAGCACTGCATATTTTAGTCTACTGCTTTCTGATCTCCATTGTGTCTGATGAGAATTTACCTATTTATCATGGTTCTCATCTTTATGATGACTAGTTTTTTCCTTGCAGGTTTCTTGTTTTTCTATGTCTTTGGTTTTCAACAGTTTGATTATGACCTCTTTGCTTTTATTCTACTTAAGGCATTCTGAACTCCTTGGATTTGGTCAATTATTATTCTTATAAAAATTTTTATATCTTTTCTCTCTTTCTAAGACAGACATATGTATGTTGGCACATGGATATTGGTCACAAAAATCTATGATTATATGAAAAACTGGAATTCTCATACATTGCCAGTGGGAATGTATAATTGTGCAGCTATTTTGCAAAATATTTTTTCAGTTTAATTTAAAAAGTTAATGTAAGCTTAATATACAGTTCAGCTGTATTCCTAGAACAATACTCGAAAGAAATGAAAACACATATCCATACAAACTTGAATGTGGATATCCATAGAAACATGAGTCTGTGGTAATAAAAGTTACCCTCAACTGGGGAATGGAAAACAAAAAGGTGTATATGTATATAATGGAATATTATTCAACAGTATAAAGAAACAGAATAATGATTCATGTCCCAATATGGAAGATACAAAAACAGTATGGCAAGTGAAAGTAGTCACATGCAAAAAATTGCATATTGTATGATTTCAATTATATGACATATCCAAAAACAAAAAAAATGCAAGTTTATTGTGGGGAGCCATGATTTCTTGTTATTCTAAAGCCTTGCAGACTGGCTCAGTTTATGATTAACTTGTTTCAGCTTCTAAGGCATTATCTCTGCCTGCACCTGGAGGGTGCTTGCAAGCTGCTGAGGAATGAGGTGGGAGTGACCGGTTCTCGGACACTGAGGACTGAAGACTAGCAGGATAATTGGTGGGCTTTGTCATGATATAATGACTTTGGGAAAGTTTCAAGGATTTTGTAGTTTGTATGTAAAAGTCATAAATTTACTCTTAATGAGATAATGCATACTCATGATTGTTAAGCTGCATGTACACAGATGGTATAAATTGGTGAAGAATAGTAAACTCGGTGCTTCAGGATCACTGAAGACCGGCCGCATCATCATTTGTGTGTCTTTTTTCATTCCCACTCCCCCATTCGGGTACTGTTCGATTTGTGGCGGCTGGCCCGTCACAGTTTATAGAAACAGAAAACAGACCACCAGTGTTTGCATGAGGCTGGAGGTGGGAGTGGGGATTGACTACATACAACCTCAAGGGAATTCTGGAAGGGATGGAAATGCTAAAAAAAATTGGACTATACCAGTGATTGCACAACTCTGTAAAGTGACAAAATGGTATATTCACTTACAATGGGTGAAATTTATGGTGTGTAACTTATACCTTAAAAAGTTGTAAATGAAAAGAAATGGAAAGAGAGAAGAAAAGGTATGGAAAGAAAACAATGCTACAGTGACTTACTGAATGCACATTTCATTCTATATATTTTACTGTGTGTATCAAGTATAATTTCCTAGAAGTAGAATTACAATGTAAAAATTATATGCATTTTTAATTTTTAGATAGTGCCAAATTACTTTCTGTAGGAATTGTAGCAATTATACTCCCACCAATAAAAATCTAAGAATGCCTGATTCCCAAGCTATGACAATGTTTTATACATCAAACTTGGATTTTAACATTCTAGTAGTCTATACATACTTTTAATTTTCATTTACCTTACTCTAAGTGAGGAAGAGAATCTTTTCATGTATTTAAAAAACCATCTGTAATACCTTTTATGTACACATTGCATTGGTATCTTTTATTTTTGTATTATTTGTTTTTTTAATCTTTTATTGATTTCTAAAAATTAAGAGAGGAGGTACCCCTGTTGAGAAGCTGATTTAATGACTTACCCATAAGCTTATTGTGTTTAATGGGGGCATTTTATATTTGCCAGTTTCTAATTATTGACTGGAGTTGAAATTAAATTTGCTTCCAAACCTTACCATTCCTATAAGGAATATGGGAGAAAAATGATGCTGTTTGGCCAAGCCTTATTCCATTCCTGATACCCCTTCCCATCTGTGAGAGTAGAGATTTTTTTAATACAGACTAGGAGCTTTTCCTGCTTCCTGCCAGTCACTACTGTAAATTATATCTGCTACTCACTATTTGACTGTGCTTGAGAGAATATTTTATGTTGATTCCTGATGGTCCTTTTTAATTTGATCAACTGTGCATCATTTTGGGCTGATATCCCTGCATTATATATTTTCTGAGATTTTTTTTCTCTCTCTCATTCTGGCTCTCCTTTCCTTTCTTCAAGTTGCTGCTCTCACTTTGGTAGAACAACCTAGTTATTTCCCTTAGGAAACTATATCACTTTACTAGAAAAGGCCTGACTTCTCAGCAGGATTCAAGAATGACAAACTCTCCAAGAAATAAACTCTCTGGGTACCAGTATATTTCATTACATTAAAATATCTTTGATTGTAACTACAGAGCTGGGACCAAAGGGACATTACAATACAGCAAAGACTGTCAGCTGTCAATGGATCAAGAGGTCTCTGTAGAAATGGGAAGAAATGCTTTTTGTACTTTTAATCTATTACTCTCCACTAAATGTGTATTATAAGAGCAACTATAAGATGCTTTGGCAGAGGGAAGAAAAATATGAATGGGGAAAACACGGTGAATTATAAGGAAGAAACATCTAAACTGATAAAAAAAATGAAATAAAACATGAATAGAGATACTGTCTAAAAATTACCTCCAAAACCTTTACATGTTATACTTTTAGGATCAGTATTTATTTAATATCAACCACAACTCTATGCTGTATGGAGATTGAGCCTACTACTAACTATAAGGACATGCCTGAATTCAAATTTATGATAATGATGGACAAGAAATATGCTCATGCTTGGAATTTCACTTATCTTGCTCTGTTGATCATGTCACCTGGATCTGACGGTAGTTTCGGGTGAGGCTGGAAGGGAAGATATGCTATGAAATCAGAATGTCACATTGTCACCTGGACTTCTACCCGAAATACAGTCAATCATTAAGAAATAACATTAAATTAAAAAAAAAGGTTTAATTTCTGTTAAGTATCTCCTACTCAGAAAATCCTTCCCTAGAAAATCTCCATTAGTAAATTTCCTATCACATTCTCTATAACCCCATAGAAACTTCCTTCGGAACACTTATTATACTCTTCAACTCACTAATTTAATGCAATGATTTGTTGTTGTTCTTGTTCTTATTATCACAAACCAGATTTTAAGGTCTTGAGATCACTGAGGTATTGTTCACTTTCATATGTGAAGTTGCTCATCTTTCTCGCTGTGGCCATGCAATGAACATTTATTAAATGAAAGGAAGAACGCAGAATTTGCTTCTCCACTCTTATAAACGCAGAACTAAGTACCCAAGTTATAATGGACAAACATGAATGTAAATATTATTCAGAGGATATTTTTTTGTTTTCACTACCTCTGGCAGGTACTGCTTTCCTTCTGGATAATACCTGGATTTCCTTCATGTGAATTATTTCCCCCCTTCTGTGCATGACCTGGGAGAGGTTCTCAGTGAAGATGTCCTACTCTTACACAAAAAAGAGGTAGACACAAGGATGGAGAGAAACAAAACAAGTGCGCATGAAAGAGTCAGTTAGCTCCAGCTACCTGGAACCCTGGCTCTCATTTTGAACCTAGTTCTAAAGTTGCCTTTTTTGACTATGTAACACAGACTCTTACCTTTCCCATATTTCTTTTTAGTTAAGTTAGACACAGTTGATTTCTACCGCTTACAACAAAAGTATCTCAATTTATATACGTGGAGATGTAGTTAGTCTTAATAGTTCATAAAGAAAAGTTATTCCATTTATTGACTAAAAAGCTAGAGAGGAATTAAAAAGGGAAATAAAAAGTTAGAATAAAGAATATGAATAATTTTTCAGTGTCATCTGAATCAATTATTCAGTATTAATTAAACGTTTCCTTGCAGGGCATTCCCAAATATCAACATATACTCACATTCAACTGCAAATATTAGAGGTAGTTTCTTGTAAGGCTCAGTTACTTTTAATTAAATTGAAAACAATATTATTACCTCCTTTATAGGTTTGCTGTGAGGATTACAAGAAATCATGTATACTACCATGTTGCCTTCTCCATTCTTTACCCTTACTAGTTCCTCCCTTCAGGAAGAGAATTGTTGCTACTTGATTGATCAGTCGACTGCATTAAGCAGGCTTCATTTCTCCAGCGAGACAGATCACTGCATTGCAGCATGATGGGCCTCCGGGGCTCTCCCTGGCTACTTCCTCTTCCTCTGTTTATTGCCCAGAGGATAAGTGGCCAGGACGGTGAGTCTGCCAACTTTATCATATTAGAAAAAGGGTAGAAATAGAAAGCAAGATGGCTTGCTTAAGCCTGATAGTCTCAGCCAGTGGTTCTTAAATTTTAGCGTTTATCAGAATCACCGGGAGAGTTTGTTAAACTATGGATGGCCCACCTCCCACTCCTGTTCTTCCAATTCTATGGGTCTAAGATGAAGGCTGGGGATTTGCCTTTCTAATAAGTTACATTGCTGGTGATCATTGCTGGTCCAGGGAGGCCTTTGAGATCTCTGGACTTCTGAGAACCACTGATACTTTTTATTAAAAATCTGTATCTGCATTGGAACTTATCAGGACGTGCCAAGATATCAAGAAATTGACATTTAAAAAATTTTCCGTATTTGCCTCTTCAAATATACTCGTATATCTATATTCTCTGTGAAGTCATGGAGAGGGGTTAGAATGAAAGATAGGACTACTAAATGCTAAAAATGGCAAATTAAGTATATTGTAATACATTTGAAAATGTGCTACCATATTCTTTCATATCTAAGATGCTACTGATTGGCAGATACACCATTATTTTAGGTACCAACATGAAGGAAAAAATTATCTGCCAATTATTATATGATACAATACTTTCTTATATCTATAGTTTTAATTTTATTCTTATTAAAATAATGGTTTTAGGCTTATTTAATCTCATGTCTTTATCATATATTATGCTCATGTAATCGTAAAAAGCAAACTAATTGTTTACGATATTCTTAAAACTTTTCACTTTAAGAGTTTGATCTTTAATACACTTTTTACTACTCATACAAGTTGAAGTCCAAAATTTTTTCATACGTTGTCATCCTACATGCCTTCCAGAGCATTGGGTCTTCCCCCTAATGGTAGAGGCTGCAGGTGCTATGCAACATTTCTTAAAACAGTGATGCACTATTTTCTGAAACATTTTGTTTTTGAGTGTTAACACCCATTCTGGAAGTTTGATATTGAGATGTTCTTGATTTGACTATAAAGCATTAATTATGTTTTTTGGCAACAACTTGGAATCGTATTCATTCTTTCAATGGTACACAAGTATTTTGTTGACTAAAACATGAAGGAATTAACAGTGGTCTCTTCATGCATTTATGAAAAAGAACTAAGTTTCAGCACGAAAAACAATGAAAATTTAGGTCAGAACTGCTGACTAACTGACAGTGATTGTAAGATGCCATAAATTGTAAGAGAAATCCCAATTTCAGACATATTAAAATATGAAAAACTATATCTTACTGCTCATGAAATAAGAGTTTTCCTAATTATCAGAATATTAATAAATCAGTAAGACACTTCCACTCATTTCTTCTCCTTACTGCAAGGCACTGGGACCCCCTGTCAATTATTTAGGATTTTAGTCCAAATTCTAACATGAACTCTGATCATTTCAATATCTATGTAATGTTCCTCTTGTTTCTCGTCACTTCCTCTTCAGCAATGATCTTATACTATAACTCACTTCTTACAGTAACTCTCAAGCTCATACTAATAGTACAGTGATTGTATCTCCTCCACAATCTTAATTTCAAACATTCCACTTCCAAACTTCACCTGCCATCTTGCCAGGCCATTCATATTTTATAGTACTGTATCTCCACCAATTCTTTGTCAGTATTTCGAGAAACAGTTTCTCATTTTAGCAACATGCTTCATCATTGTGTTACAGGGGGAAAAAGAGGGGTCCTTGACTTCACATAGGAAAGAACTGAAACGTGAGCCTATATAGAGTTTAAAGTAAAAATGTACTTTATTGAGTAAATTTATTGAGCAGAGAGTAAGAAAAGAAGGGCCACCTCTCAGACAGAGTGGAGGTCTCTAATCGCTAGTGGAAGAGAGACCCCCATCCAGCCCCCAGGCTAGGATTTGTATGTGTTTTCTGCTTCTATAGAAAATTCAATGGTATGGGTGAAAAGGAGGATAGAAGAACAATGGTAAGTTTATCTTGAACTTCACTAAGTTGCAAGAAGAATAGGGGCAGGTTGTTTTTAACTCTTGTAAAGGACAATCTGTGGTTTCTTTCCTTGGGCTTAACTCCAGGGATGGTTCCAATGGAATCTGTAGTCTCCAGAGAGATTGCTGTGTGATTGATTAATGTCTGCCTGAGTTCTGTGTCTGGGAGCACGTAGGCAGCCGGCTTGGCATCCAACCTCCTAGTTCCTTCTGTCAAAATAGCCCTCATGCCCCTTCCCCATATTAATTGATTCTACATTATCCCTGAGAAACCTCTCCTATCACAATGCTCTCCTCACTCAATGTAAGTTCCACTGGGTATCATTATTCTCACTCCCTCAACTTGTTTTCCCCATCCCCCCTGTGTTTTACTCAGTTTTTATGCTGAGTAATTATACTGAGTAAACTAACTCACCTACTTTGAACCTGCACAGAGCTGCTAAAATTCGCTGGAGAAAAACGCACAATTCTGCTGAATGGTCTCATTAAAAAAAAAAAAAAAAAAAGGGTTCTATGGAAAGTAACCTCACAGGATAATCTGATCATAAATTCCCAACTGTTTAGGTCATAGTGGATGGTCACAACTTTGTAGTAAAAGGTTTATCTTTGCCTTAAGCAATCCGGATCCATTGTTTCAGTGCATCTAGGTTAACACACCTTTGAAATAAACTGTAACCACCCTCAGGAAAGCACATAATGGTGTTAACTATCCTGTAATCCCATCCCCACCTTACTTTCTCCCACCTCCGTGTAATATTCCTTACATTCATTCCCTCCTTAATTTCAAATGCATAAAAGAAGATGCAAAACTGTTTTTCTCAGGAGCATTTGAGATCTTGTTCCCCAGCATATGTTGCCAGTTTGGCTCAAATGAACTTATAAAAATTATCTACAGGTTTGGACGTTTCTCACATTGACAATTTGATGGCTACTCATCTCAAATCAAATCAAGCCTTTTCTTTCTTTTTTTTTTTTTTCATTTTGAAAATTGTTCAAATTGGATCTTAGTGCTACTTTACATTTGTTCCCTTTTTATTTCCACCTTATTTTTTTCCTCCCTGTTTCATATGGATTGTTTTTATTGGCTACCATGTTTCCCATTAAAAAACAACAACAAAAACAAAAAGAACAAAACAAAACAAACAAACAAAAAACTCCCTTGATCCACATTCCTCAGAGCTGTTGTCCCATTTCTCTGGACACTTTTATAGTTATACTCCTAAAAAAATTGTTACTCTCAATCAGTTGTCTCTGAACCTACTTATTTTATGTTTTTATTCTTACACTTCCACGTAAATAAACATCAGTTACCAAGGACCTCCCTGTCTTCAAATGCAAATGGTTTATTCTCATCATATTCACCCACTGATATGGTTGATCACTGGCTCCTCATTAAAATACTTCTGTCATTAAACTCTTCAAAGACTTAATTCTTCCTTTTCCTCTTGCATCATTTTACACTTTTTCTAAAATTTTTTTGCTGATCTCTCCCATTTTTCTGACCTTTAGACATAGATTATTTCCGTTCTATGTCCTACCTAAGTATTTATTTAATCTAGGCTTATTGTTACAAATGTTTTTGTTTTGATGATTACCACATTTTTATCTCCAGTTTAGACTTTCTCTTGACCTCCAGACTTGTATATTCAACTTTCTACTCAGTATTTCCTGTTGCATATGTATTTCTAGTACACAAATTGAAAATTAACATGCCTAAAAACCTTTATGGTGTTTTGCTTCTCTATGGTCTTGTCTCAGTTAATGGAAAATTTATTCTTCCTGTTAATTAAGCCCCAAACCTTAGAGTCATTCTTGATTTTACAAACTTGGATATTCTATATCCAATCTAAAAGCGAGTATCTGTAAAGTCTATATTCAGAACATAAATGGATTCCGACCACTTCCACCCTTATAGTTCTAACACTTACATCTAAATTCACTGCTATTCCTCACACAGATTATTGCAAAATTCTAACTGGCAATTCTGCGTTCATCCTTGCTCTTGTATAAATTTAGTCTCTACAATGTACGAGGATTTAAAAATTAAAAACAGGCCCTGCTATCCCTGCCTCAAACTCAGTAAAGTGTTCTCATTCCATTCAAGATTGGGAGAAAAAAATCTTACAAATACCTGTAAGAACTATATAATCTGTTGTCTTACTTCTCAGTGATTCTCAATTGTCTTGTACTGTTCTCCCTCTTACTCACTTAGCTCTGGCCCAAGGGTGAAAAAAAAAACACAAATCTCCTGATAATGTGTAACTTGAAAGTCATCCACACTGCTACAATATTTCCTATTAAAAAAATAACTTCCCTTGACCCACATGCCTTAAAGCTATTAGCAGAATCCACAAACAAAGTATGTCCTAGGAAACCTCCCGCTGAAATTTGTTTTTAGAGTGGTCCCAGGTTGGCAGTCCCCTGAGATGCCGGGAAGAAGGAAATGCAAGTCCTTTCTGAAGAAAATCATATATAAAACAGGTCTCAAAGAACTTCCATTCAACTTTATGTCAAAAATTGTTACTAGAAAAATGCTCCATGAAAAAGAGCCAGCAGAAACAACAGACGACACACCCTTACATGGAATGAATTCAGCTATTGAAATCATCAGATGCAGAAAATAAATCTGCATCTAAAAAGAGAAAAAGGAGCCATTGAAATTGATTTAGAAATAGGTGACTGTAAAAAAGAAAATTACCAGGTAAATTTGTCTAAAGACCACAGAGAACTCTTAGAAAGAAACTGGGAAGTACCCCTCAAAGGATGAAATATCAGATTATACAAAGCCAAAAAGGGGACCCATAAACTGAAACATAGATATAAAAAATTATATAAAATGCTACACAAGGAGACATAAAAATATAAAATGAGGGTTAAGATATGTAGAGGACAGGGGGAGCTCTAGCTCTCATCTGGAGATCTAGAAGGAAATAACAATGTGGAGAGGAAATATTTAAAGACACCATTTCTATAACTGAAAATGGACAAATTATCAGATAAAGGAAACAATATATTTCTAGAAGGAGAAATAAAAAAAAAATCCTTTCAAATACATCTCAGATTGAAATTGCATATTGTTAATGTAAAAGAAGTGATCTTTGAAGTAGGCAGAAAGAAATGAGAAATAACATATTAGGTTGAACCTTATCAAATTGCCCTTTTCTATAAGCTTGAAAATGATCAAATAGCTACAATTTCATATATGGTTCAACCTATTATAAACAAACAATAGTACAACTGTTGGGAATTTGGGAGACAAAACTAATAATCTTTGCCACACAGGTAAAAAGAAAATCTGATAATGTGTAATTTCAAAAGTACTTGCACATGGGTCTGTGAGTAGAATTCACAAAACAAGTATGTCTGGCCAAACCTTAAGTTCAAAAGCCATGATGCTTCCTTTGCTATGCAAAACAAAACCTTCAAATTGCTGGAAAAAAATTACTGTCAAGCTACAAGTACAATCCTGATGAAACTAAGGTCTGAATAAAGATGTTTCTAGCAAACACTGCCAAATTTTATTACTCTTCTTAAAGGGACTTCAAAAGAATCTACATTTACATCCACCACCATGGTGGAAATTTTAGTATATTTCTCTCCACAAACGTCAAATTTATAAGTAAAGCTAAATAATATTAGAACAATAGAAATATTATTCTTGATTTAATTTACTATGTGGAACATGATTTCCAAATGTAGAGAACACATTTGCTTTTAGAAGAACATAGGGTATTTTTAAAGGATAATTATATAATTAGTCATAATTAAAATTTTTAGTAAAATGTGACTTGTGGAGGAAAATAATCATTCAAAAACCCTAAAAATTTCATAAAAATAGAGGAGTTATTAACAGACACTTCATAAAAGAGAAATTTTAATGATCAATAAGTATTTTTTTCAATTCTTAAATTTATTCATACAGAAGAAATAAAATAAGAACCACAATGAAACATACTTTTATATATGACATTGACAATAACTATTACATTTTAAAAATACTCAGTGCTGACTTGAATGATGAAAAAGGCATTTCAACTATGGGTAGGATGCTAAATTATTACAACTTTTGATAGAGTATTTAGAAAATATTTGGTAAAATTTACTATGCATTGACATGGCAGCTATACTCCTCGGGATTTATTCTAAGTATATTCTTGTGAAAGTATATATCCAACTGAAAAAAAAGAGAGAGACTATAGCCCTACCCTATTTTAATAGAAGAAAAAATAAACCAACATAATGGGAAAAATCCAGCTGACCTTGGGTTTGGTGATAACTTTTTAGATATAACACCAAATGCATGATCCATGAAAGAAAATAAATGGATACATTGGTATATTATTTTGCTAGGCTTCCGTAACAAGGTAGTACAGACTGGATAACCGAAACAACAGAAATTTATTTTTTCACACTTCTGGAATCTAGATAACTGAGATCAAGGTGTTGAGAAACTTGGTTCCTTTTGAGGACTGTGAGGGAAGGATCTACTCCAAGTTTCTCTCCTTGGTTTGTAGATGGCCATTTTCCACTAGTATTTTCTCATCATCTTCCTTCTGCACGTCTATATACAATTTTTCTCTTTTTATAAGGACACCAATCATATTGGATTAGGCCCCACTCTAATGGGCTCATTTTAACTTATATCTGTAGAGACCCTGTCTCCAAATATGGTCACATTTTGAGGTACTGAGGATTTGGACTTCAACTTACGAATTTGAAAGGGAGCTTATGCACACCAGTCCAATTGGACTTTGTTAAAAGGAAAAACTTCTGCAGTGTGAAAGACAATCTAAAAAGGCTATATACTATATGATTCCAACTATACGACATCCTGAAAAAGGAAAAACTGTGGAGACAGTAAAATGATCTGTGGCTGTCTGGGGAGAGAGGGAGGAATGAATAGGAGGGGCACAAGGGATTTTTAATGTAATTAAACTATTCTGTAGGATACTATAATGGTGGATTCCTGTTATTATACATCTGTTAAAACCCATACAAAGTAAAATACAAAGAGTGAACCTTAGTGTAAACTATGGACTTTAAGTAATAATATTGTATAAATATTGGCCCATCAATTGTAACAAATACACTACACTAATGTAACATATTAATAGTAGAGAAAACTGGAGGGAGGGATAGGTGGTACATTTTGCAAAACTTAGTATGGAATAAAAGTGATATAGAAACGGTGACAAAAATGTATACACATTATAGGAAAGAAAACAACTGCATTAAAATTTGATACTCAATATATAGTACCGTTTGACTTCTGCAATTATAAGAGGTGCTCAAAGTGGTTACCACCATCAGCATCCAGACGCTTCTGATTATGGTGAGTTACTGCTACATACATAATATCTCTTAAAGTGTGTATACATTTTTTCAAATACCAGTATACTAGATTTTAGTAAATCTCAGCGATATTGAGACCCTTTCCTTTGCTACCAATTTAAATGGATGATTTTATAGTTACCTATGGACTTCCTATCGGATAGCTTCAACGCTCTGAAATATGAAATCTGTCAGCATGCACCAGACCTGAGTTAGGGTGGGAAGATTAGTCAAGGAAGAAGGTTTTAGTTGAACTGGATGTGAAAATGAAGTTTTGATTTACTCTGGATTCTATCTTTTGATACAGAAAGTGCTGATATAGACTATTTCTTTACACAGAAATGATCAAGATGGAAAAAAGAAGAGGGGGTAGGAAACGAGAAAAAACTGTGGGCTCTGCTTAATATCTCAAGAAATGAGGAAAAGAGAGCTTACAGATTGCATACGGTATCTTTGAAAGCAGTGGCTACAGAAACATAGTCATTTCCTTGTTTATACCCCTACTGGATTTTAAGTATCAAGTAACTTCAATTAAGAAACAGTAATAGTATTATAAATTCTAAATTTCTGTGGCAGGAGTTCAATTCAACAAATGGCTGAACATGGCATGGTGTTCTCTAAAATTGATGAAAAAAGAACATACTTTTTTTCTCCTTTGCTGTGTTTTCTTATGGAGAACTTTTATGATCTCAGACATATGCTAAATTTCATGACTTAAACCTATAATGATGCATCACTGCAACCTCTGCTAATGATTATGAACTAGGAGGAAGAGGCAAATTTTATTCAAAGTAGGGAAAAGATGGCAACGGCAAAGAATTTAAGTTTTTGAATGTTCTCTATCTGCATGGATATGTTAATAGATCTTTTCAAATTTATATTATTTTTCTGTAAAACATGTCTGTTATTTTCTCACTGATACAAATAGCAGTAATTTACTAGTCTTACTTTATAGCCACATTTCCAAGACTGCAGCTAGAGCACAATGGGGGAATTTTCCTGCAAATGTTTCCAAACAGCTGGTGATCCACCACTGGGAACCATTGCTCCAGCAGGGATGCTTGTCCCCAGCTAACTGTAAGTGTTTCCATTTTGTGTGACTTCTCTGGGGATGGATGGAGAAAGACATCTGAAATCTGATCTTTTTCAGGTAATGGTACCAGTATGCAGAGGCCCAGCTTAAAGACTTGAAGGGGGGATCACTTCATAAGTTGTACGGATGCCTGGCTTTGTGCTACACACCGGAAACTAATATAAAATAGTACTGAATGTCAACTATAATTTACATCTCTCTCTCTATATATATATATATATACATATATATTTACATATATTATATATAGTATATATATACATACTATATATATATAGTCACGGGATGTGACGTACAGCATAGGAACTGTAGTCAGTGGTATTGTAATAGCTATCCATGGTGTCACGTGGGTAATAGACTTTTTGGGGTTATCACTTTGTGAGAGGTGTAAATTTCTAATCATTATGTTGTTTTGCACATCTGAAATTAATAATAAAATACATAAATTAATTAAAAAGAAATGCAAATTCAAACAATAAAATGACATTTTCAACCCAAAAAGAATCTCAGCTTAACATCAAAGTCAACTTGAGTGTAATATATACAAGTAATAATGCTTTAATTTGTAGCTCTGATGAATCCTGAAATAATGAACAAGAAAACACTACTGCCTAAGACAAGAGCAAATCAAGAAACTACTTTTTATGAGGTGAGCAAAGCACTGGTCTCTGGCTCTGCTTCTGAGGTTTTACATTTATATATATATATAGTTGAACAAGGCCTGTTATTGGCTTCTCTATACATATTTAGCTCTTAATATTGTTCAGTTAATGTTGCAGCCTGTATATTACATCCTGTGGACAGCAGGTACTTGCTCAAGCTCTCTGCTTTACTGATTCTTTTCAAGCAGACCTGCAGGACTCCCTACCCTTCAGTGTTGAGCAACCAGAACTTGGTACCTATATAAGGGGGGTCTTGAAGTCCTAGAATCTCAAGTTATAAATTAAGAAAGTGAAATAAGAGTGAGTGTTCATGTGACTTACCTAAAATTAGTGCTGTTTGCTTTTAATGTGCACTAGACCCAAAAGGATTGTGTGATCTCTTGCAGCTTTGGTGGGTAACTAAATGGCTAGAATGAAAGTCCTTTATTTCTTTTCCAGTGTCAATTAATTTCCCCAGTCCAGGCACAGTATTTGAGAGCAGAATGACACTCTTCACTTAGTCGATCATCCAGTCAAATATTGCCATCTGTTGCCGTGTGGTGCGTTGTGGAGCTGAGACACATTTAGCCTTAGAAGAAAGGGCATGTAATCGCATCAATGTGTCATGAAATTCATTTAAATCTGGCAAATATATTGCAATCCTTTGTTAGCAATTATAAATTCACAGTGGTAGGTGATCGGAACAGAGACGGAAATGGGATGTCAGGAAAAATGAGGATCACTTGCTGGCAACTGTCTATTCAGTTGCCAAAAAATTAAACAGTTTGAGTTTCATTGTGGTATTAGTGCTACTGCTTAGAAACTAGCAGTTAATTTTTATGCCCCCTGCTATCCCCACCTTTGTTCTCGTGAAGCAAACAGATTTAGTTCCCAATGCACAGAGTGATGCCATAATGAAAAAGGGTATTTATTTAAAGGAAGGTATATTAAAAAAGGAAGTATTTCTTTATAAGATTATAACATTTTAAACTACATCAACAGGAACATAGTCAGGAGAGTAAAAATAAAAGACTTTTTTTTTAACCCTAAGTATAACTGTCCGATAAATAGCGTGGTGTGTGAATGTGTTATTCTCGTTTGAAATTACAGAATTCTCCTAAAGACATTGGCAGAGCACATATAGGCAGAGCTCCCAAGTTGTTGACAAGTAAAAATGTCAGAGTTAACAATGAAGACATTGTTTACGCTGCACTTAATTCATAAATAGCACCCTTGTTTTTTTTAAATAAAATACAAGGAGGCAGTCAAATCACATGTCTCAGAAACATGAATCAGTTTTTTCCTCTCCTGACATGCACAGATCCCATGATTGCTAATCAAGTGGGTAGTGACAAGTGAGTTAAATAGATTAGGTAACAGAATACACTTTATGAAAACACATTTCTTCCAAACACATTTAAAATCCCAACTACTTCATATGTGAATAGAATGCATCATGCAAAATTTAGGGAATAGTAGAGGAAAGCCCTTTGACATCATTTTTTTCCTCTCTTCTTCCTTGACCCTAACTCTTAATTAGCTCTCTGGCTTTCCTAATCACCCTGAAGTAGTGTCCAATCATTCCTCCAAAACTTCCCTCAGAAATAAATTATCATCTAAAATTGCTTCTACTTCTTCTGTGCCATTGCAAATCCATAGCCCTTTTTCCATTTTTAAATTTCCTATTTCGCAATACCTCCTCCTTTCTAATTCTCACCCAACATGTTTTTCCATATTTCTTCCTCAAGAATCTGCAGATGATGACAATAATTGCTAAATGAATAATATATGGAGTAATATGTGATTAGCTGAAATGTCAGTCTTATTTTTATTGCAAATCAGCAACTTAAATTATATTGAAATAGGTCATTTTCTTATTTCTGGATTTGGAGAAAGTGCATATTTATTTGGAACTCTAATGAGAAAATGAGAGTTAGATATCTTAGTATCTAATTTTGAGAATACATTAAAATTAAATTAGGTATTTTCTCAGTATAGTGATATCATATTTCAAATTATATACCTGCAGGACTAGAGTTGATCATTGAGCTTACATATAAACATTTTTCTGCAGAATTTTTAGTAATCTAATGGCAATTCATGATGATGAATTGAAGCTCATGTTGAACTGAAAAGCAGGATGAGCTCATTAATCAATTCAATACAGTACCTGTCACAGGTAACTTTAGAATTATCCATTTCCTTCTCATATCTGGGAAAGCCTAGTTGCCAAATGACTATTGATAATATGTCATAGTGGGAAAAAAAAATCTGAAATTGAAGTATACCTACTTTGACATAAAGTACTTGAATTATAAAAAAACAATATTTGGTATCACATTAACTCTCTTAGATACCAACAAGTCAGTGTTTTATATGAAATTAGAATAAAGACTTGAAAGAAATTAGATGCTAATTATATCATTTTAACTCAATACAGAAACTACAGCACAGACACTGAATTAGTATGCTGATGACTCTCAAATCTGAATATTAAACCTGGATCTGATTTAAATCCTGAGTTCTCATCAGAATTCCAGCCTCACCGTCTGTCTATATCATCTCTGCCTGATGTATACGAAGGATCTCAAATTTAGTGTTACCAAAAAGAAATTCTTACCTTTAAGTCCTCAGACCTGCTTTTGCCTCCGTCCCCCACTTTGTTAGGATACTATAGCCCACCCTATAGCTTAAACCAAAAATCATGAGTGTAACCTTGATTACACTTTTTTACTCACTTTTCATATCAAAGCCATGAGCAAGTCATGTAGACCCATCTTCAGTATATGCCCATGCACTTCTTACCATTTCTACTATTACTCTGATCTAAATCATCATGATTTTTTAGCAAGAGCATTGTCATAGTTTACTAATTTTCCTGCTTTACTTCTTGGTCTCTCCTTTTATTGTCCACAGTATATTCTGAATAATGGCCTAAAAATTAAATGAAATCATGCCAATCCCTACTTAAAAATGCTTATTTTTTATTTTTCACTTATAATGAATGTCAAAATATTTATAGATTTAAAATCCACACATTGCTGACCCCTGCTAAACGTTAGACCTCAACTTGAATCACTCTCTCCTTTATTTATTTTGTTCCCAAATCACTGGAATTCTTTTGGTTTCTTGATTGAAAGCAAGCTGGTTCCTATCTCCAGGTCTTTGCAAAAAATTATTCTCTCTGCTTAAAATACACTCCCGCTTGACTTTCTCAAGGTTGACTCCTTCTTGCTATTCAAATCTCTGGTAAATATTAGTTTAAGTATCAGGTTCCCTCCCTGACACCTCAAACTATGGCAGCCACCCAGATGAATTCTATCTCATTACTCTATTTTAATTCTGCATATAGCACTTACCAGTATCTGGTATTTCTTCAGTGTTTATGTATTTTATTTCTATTAATTGTCTCTCCCTACTAGAATGTAAGCTCCATCAGAGCATGAATCTTACCTGTTTTGTATACATTGATATGCTCAAGGTATATAATAGTGATTGGTGCATTTACGTGTTCTAGAAGTATTTTTCAAATAAATTCATTAATGAATTATGTATTTTCAACCGCATAATTACTATTACTTGGTAAGTGTAAGCCAGATAGGAAACCACCTGGAAAAAGAGTAAAAATATTAAATCTACATGCCAACATAGTATTTTAGAAATTAAATTCATTCTGTGTCCCATGTTTGGGTTGGGTTGGAATATTTGCAAGTTGGCGTTATCCTTTTGAATTGTAAAAATTTCAACATAACAGATAATGCATCCATATATGATTAAAGAAAAGCTTATTATTTTCCATGCAATGATTTAAGTACCTTACACATGTTAAATAATATAATTTTTATGAAACCCTAATAATATAATTTTTATGATACCCTAATAATATAAATTTTATTTTACAGATGAGGAAACTAAGCCACAGAAAGATTAAACAACTAGCCCAGATTATATGACTAGTATAATTTGGAATCAGACCCAGCAGCATGGATTATCTGTGTTCAACCTAACTCATTCAGCCAATATTTCATTTCATTTAGCCAATCATTTATTTCAGCCAATCATTTATTGACAGATCATTGTGTTCATGGCAAAGTATTAAATATTTTAGATGGAAAGACAAATATTACAGCTATATTCTTTGGGAAATTTTTATTCTTACGGGTTTAGCAGAAAAGTTGACGATTAGCAAAGTGCCAGTTGCAATGAGTGTGGAAAATGTTTGTCAAAAGTGGCGGGGGCTAAGTGAACTCATCAAAACACCTAGTAAGGGCATCTGACATATTCAGAAAGGGAATTTCTCTGCCAAGGCACCCCGGAGGAGCTTATGTTTAAGCTAAATCCAAAACCAAGAGTAGGTGTGCCCTAGAAGAAGAATAGGCACATTCATGGCAGAGGAACACAGCAAATAGTAACGTCTTAAATCAAGATCTAACCCAGCATATAGTTTATGTCACATGGTTCTAACTGAGATAGGCATTCTCAGTGGGACTGACTTTCTGGCTGTCATTAACATGTTTTCCCATGTGAATCAGTCTTTTAGTTCCTACATTCAGTGGCCATCCTGACGTACTGATTACAAAATCAACCATAGGTCACTGCAACAGAGGAAATTTTTTCTCATCCTGTACAAAGAGGAAATGAAGGAGGTGAAAAATGATGTAAATAAGGAATTTAAAAACTAGTGCAAATAAACAAACTTTAAACACTTAAACAGTAGAATTTTAAAATGCTACAAAATAGTAATATTCTCTTTTTAAAGGACTTGTTTATGAGAAACGTTTTTATGTTTAACAGTGAACAATAATATGATAGTTTATATCTTTAAGGTAATTTAAATTAGGATGGGTTTTAGAACTCTCCCCTCTACCACCACTAAGCAATCTTAAACTATTTCTTAACAAATAATAAATATTAAAATAATCCCACTACACTTGATTTTTTAAAATTTTAGTCAGTAATGGTTGTGGATTATTACTTTATAAAATTGTTCCTAGAAAAAATAATTCTACTCATCTCAAACTGTGTGTGTGTGTGTGTGTGTGTGTGTGTGTGTGTGTGTGTGTGTTTTCTTTGATGAACACTTTTGGAATTAAAAAAGGTAGTTACATTCAAGTGTTTACTTTTATGCAGTACTCTATTATCACAGAGGAACTCTTGGTAGCTACATTAATCAAATAAGAGAAAAATAAAGATAATATTGAGTAAGTTCTGCCATCAGATTTCAGCAAATCATTAGAATATTAAAGACTAGTGTAACCAAAATATTTAGAAGGGGTGATTTCTTTTGTATTAACTTTTTTTAAATATATTAATATGTGACTAAAGAAGAAAACAGAGTAGTTCATCCTTTTACTACCTATTGGTTAATTTCTTTTCAAGATATAAGGCTCTATCTCATGATTAATTGTACAACTTTTCCGTAACTATGGTCGTTGCTAAAGAACATTCCATCAGAAACTTGAGAGAAAATTTAAAGACATTCATCAAAGTTCCCATTTGAAGTCTAGAGAAACAATAAAGTACATATTGACTTCTCTTGAGGAATGGATCATGATTTATTGATCTAAAGAGTCAATATTTACCTTCAGTGAAAATAATTCTTGATGGTCAATGAAATGTAAAATTTAATACATTATTTCTAATCAGAAATATCTTGAAATCTATTACTTAATGAAACAGTTTAAATAGCTTTTATATTTTTCAGCTTATAAAAATATAGGTGCATTATAAGAAACTCTGTAATACACAGAAGATTAAAAGTAGAAAAATTACCAAAAATTTCCCATCAAAAGAAAAACAACTGTTAATATTTTGGCGTATTTCATGCCAGTCATTTTCCTATAAAAATATTTGAATGTTTATAAATGTACATTTTAATTATAATAAAAATAAAATATGTAGTCCGTGTTATTCTTCCCAAATATGTATTCCTGCTTTCTGTAAAAGGATTATATCTCCTCACCTACTGACATGTGACTTGCTAAACCTTCTGTGCAATGAGTGTGCATCTCCAACCCATTGACATTGTGTTTGTCCATGAAAATTTCTTTGGCCAGTGGCATGGGGCATATACACACTGCCACATCTATGCCTTAAGAACCATTACATGTTTCTACCAGCTCTCTGCTGTTTTCTCTCTGTCACAAAACCAATTATGTGACATATAGGGCCTTCTCTTTCAGTCTGAATCCAGAGTTAGAGGACATATAGAAGAGGAAAGCATCACCTCCTTACAGATGCTGACATGTAATGTGTGCAAGACATAAATGCTTAGTGTTGTAAACCACTGATATACTGATATTTTGTCCTATTATTTCTGTGAAAAGGTGACTAATACACTCTAGCGTATTAATAAATGTGTTGGTTTTAGACATAAGTTTTACTAATCATGAAGGAAACATTGATAAATTCTACTACCTTAAAATGAAGAATTTTTGTTAATTAAAATATACCACAAAGTGGGTGAAAATAAAAGTCATATTTTCAGAGAAGGTATTTGCCACATATATAACGGAAAGAGAATAAGTGAATTCAAAACGCTTTTAGATATTCTATATAAATATATGTTTATATATTAATATATAATTATATAATAACCAAAATATATTTATATATAACTATATTCTATATAATATATAATATTTTAACATGGAAATAATTGAATTAATATGAAGATCAAAAAGAAAAAGACAAATAATCTGAGAAAAGTGGGCATAATAAATGAATAGGCATTTTACAGAAGAGAAAGATCAAATATGAAATAAATACTTAAAGATGCTAACATTCCTTAGTAATTAGGAAAATGCAAGCTAAGAAAACAATAAGATACAGTTTTACTCTTACCATCTTGGCAAAAATTAAAGTTACCTGTGCTTAAAAAATAAAAGGCAACAATATGGAGATTGCTTGCAATCATTATGAGTTTGAGTTTATTTCTATTGTAAAATGAAGTTACCATGTGTTAAAAAAGATTTGTGTCAGCTGGGCAATAGGAATGCTTACCCTTTGGGTTGAGTGTGCTGGTACAATCACTCTAGTAGACAAATTGGTCCAATTTTTTAAATCTGAAAGTATACATATCATACTACTTAGAAAGTTCACTCTATTTACTGGAGCACTTCTATACTTCTGTACTAGGAGATTAGGAGATAGCAGAAAAATTCTTAGGAGAAAACACCTGTGAAACACACAAGTGTGCTTTGATAGAAAAATGGATAGATTGCTGAGCAGTTCTACATAACTGTTATGTGGCTACATACAAACACACAGATGAATCAAACATATATCGATTAATGCAAAATTAAAAGAAAAGAGAAAAGGAAAAGAAAAGAAAGGGAAGAGAAGCAAACCATGGACAATTCTTATAGTAGACGCACATTTATGGAGTTCACACACATATGAAAAATAATACTTTGTTTAGGAATACCTATGTTTTATATTTGGTAAACATGAAATTCAGGTAGGAATTATTTATCTGTAGGAAGAGGCATAGAAGTGTGAGGCACACAGATAGTGGGTTAACAGCTATTCATTCTATTGTTTTGCTTTATAACTTAAATAAGTTTTATATTATTGCCTCTTACAGTGTATCTCAATAAATTTTTATAAAATTACCCTTTTATCTTTATGGAAATATTAAATATTAATATTGTTAATACCATTATGAATATTTACTTATAATTTTTGTCATATTTTTGGTTAGTTCCTTAGGATAGAGTACCCAAGAATAGACTAAGTGGATTTGAATATCTTATCATTTTTAACACACATTGCTAAATATTTACTCAATAGTTATGTTGATATTTTTTCTACCAAAAATATATGATTCAAAACTGTATATTTTTATTTAACAACATATTGTGATACTTTAATTTATGAAAATAATGTTCCAGTATAAAATATTTACTCCTGAGCTTATTATTAAGATTGATCATTTTGCATTTATAGTAAATATTAGCTTCAGTTTCTTTATTAATTTATATGAAGATTTTACAATAGAAATAAACTCTTAAATAAACTCATAATGATTGCAAGCAACCTCCATGTTATTGCCTTTTATTTTATAAGCACAAGGATTTTTCATGCTCGTATTCTTACATCTATCTTTTTTCCACTTTTGACTTATTTTTTCTTGAGTTTTAATATTGCAAGACTATTCTCCAACATTGAAAAACAAACAATTACATTAACTTCTAGTTTTAATGCATATTTTTACATTTAACTCATTTATGCTTATGGAAATGATTTGAAGAGTGTGGATTCAATTGGTTTTTCTTCAGACTTTAACTGTTTCTAACATCATGTATAACTTTCTCATAGCAAGGATATGTGAGATTTCCTTTGGTAGTCATTATATATTATTTTTGTGATTCTTTTTCTACTAATTAGTGTGATATTCTCTTAATTATTAGTGGTTATGATATAATTTAATACTCATACTCTCTTCTAGGCATTCAGTGTTTCTTCAGATATTTTGTTTTTACCTGTTTCAGAAAAAAATTTGTACTTCTCTGCTTATGTGTTACACATATATGTCTTTTTTTCTAAAAAAATTTTGACTTTCTATATTGTTACTCTTGTAAGTGAGATTTGTTTCTACTTACTTTTTCTGTGAAATAAATAACCGAATAGTAAGAATTTTTCTTAATATTATAAGAGGTTTTTTTTTATAAGCCTCTAAATAGAATTTATTTTTCCAATGCTAACCTTTGAACAAAGAACTCCATGCCGAGATTCCAATGTTCAGATCCCAAGATTGAACTCAACTATCTCATCAACAGTAAGGATGTTGGCAACTTCTAACTGTACATCTTTATGTATTAGGAATTCAAATTAAGATGTAGAATATTTGGTAAAACTTCAAGACTACTTGTATTCAAACTATGCTGCATGGGAAGTTCAGCAGATCAAGAAGGAAATGAGAATCAGGAGTGAGGGGAGCAAAAGGATGAGAGTTCCATGTTCTACCTTTCTGTCGGAGCAAAACAACTTCATCTTGTTGTCTTTCATGGCTCCAAGGGTGAAAGAAAAGAGGAAAAGCAAAATAGGAAGTATACAGTTTGCAGAGGATGAGGAGAAAACAATCTATATTATACCTGTGTGATAAAAAGAGAAAAAATAAAACATATAGCAATAATGGAGACTGTCACTAAGCTTTAAACATTTACTAATTACAGAATTCAAAACTACAATGCAATTTGCATTAAACTTTTGCAGCAGACAACACAAAATCAAGACACTGATTGGAGAAAAAAGACATGAATGGAAGAGGGCAAGGGACATTTTTCTCAGCCACATCTGAATGTTTCCTCCAACCCAATGTGAAGGGTTTGGAAGTCAATGTAAGAACCGCACTGAAGATTATTTCTAATATGTTTGTGTATACCCACTTATGCTCAGTGAACGCTTTATTCAAATTATGCCTTTATTTCATGGTATGGATCAATGATTCTCCATTAATCCTTTCATTATAAAGTACTTAGCTCAAGGAAACTTTGTGCAATTTATGCGTAGACATCTGAATGTGATAATCACCAATCAATAATTGATTTCTAGAACCTGTTTTCCAGGGTAGGCTGGACAGCTAAGCCACACTTTGTATAGATTGTGAAAGGTACCAGGCAAATTCCTGTTGATTTTATGCCATATGTTGCCTCTATGTATATTAATGGAATTGTTATGTGATTTGTGGTATCTCTGATAAAGTTCAGCAACATTAATTATATGAATTAGAGGTTCACTGCATCACAGCATATACATTTATACTCTAATAGAATATTATGCTGGTTAACTGGGAATAATAATCTTATTATCACTGATGTGCATTAGAAACAGAGAGGCTACCGGATATGCCAACAGTTTTCAGTCCCATTTACCATTTTAAAGACAGAACTACTATTATACATAATCTGTTGATAAAGCCACTGGAAGAAGGTTGTTCTTGTAAAGAACATTGCATTCTAAAGATAAGTGACATTAATGTTACTCAGAAAACCTGAAGCCTCAATATCCTCTTGGGAACAATTAGGAGTCTGTCACATAAATGCTAATATATGATACATTGTAGGACAAAAGCTTTTTTCCACGCAATTGATGTTTTTTATCCATGTAAAACCATTCAGGCAGCTCTTTAACTTCATACTCTTTTTCCAAGGGATTCAACCATAACTTAATCTAACTGGCAAATTAAGAAGAAATTGGTCCTGCCCAGCTGGCTTCTGCTTTTCCCTCTTCCTCTCAACCTGCTGCAGAATGCATGTGCTCTTGAGAAATTTTACCTTTGTGTAAATTTAGTATTAAAGATCTTCTCCCATATCGTGCAACTGGGCCTGGACATGTGTCCAATCCTGACATTTGGTATATAGGAGCCCAGTTGCTGCCTACATATATAAAGAGGATATCTTTATTTCTTGGAGATGTGTACTAAAACATTTAGGACTGAAGGACAACAAAGTTTGCAATTTTTTCAAATGGTTCCATCAAAAACTAAAGTTCTACTAATATTTACTATTATGGTTGTATTTACTTTTTTCAGGGATTAAAAAGCAAAGAAGGTAAAATAATAATGGGTGAGTCTAGGTGAAGGATGATATATGGAAATTCATTGCATTTTTGTTACAACTATTCTGTAAATGTAGCTTTTTAATTAAAAAAATTAAAAACAAAAAATAAGTTGGACATAAAATATAAGAATAAATATAGAAGACAAAAATAAAACTGACTGAGTTAGATATGAGAAAACGATAGATTATAAAATAGGCTGATAGGTAATATAAATGAAGGCATTGCCAATAGAAATCACTGAATAAATTCTATATCTATTCTATAGCATTAGACAGTTGAACAGATATCATGAATGACATCATACATTTTTTCTTGTGTAATTAGTAAATTTAGAACATTTCATTATGTGGTGAGATTAACACTCAGAACCAACAGTCAGCAGTCAAAAGTGTTTATTTTTTAAAAAATCATACTTATTTTCTATTGAAGATAGTACTGACTTTTTTCTCAGTTCTCAACCTGTGAGATGTCTTTCATTTTGTTTCAAATTCCCCCAAGATCAGGCAGAAGAGACAAATACTTTTATTTTGTGGTCAAGCTGTGTGGATACAACACTCCCTTCAAAGAGATGAAGTAATGGGACCCCATGATTTGAAACCTAAATGATTGTCATTCCATGATATCCAAAAGTAATTTTCTTATTTGCGGCACTGACAGTTAGGCTTTTTATTATTTAATGGAAATATTAGAAAGTAGCAAACGTGCATAATTTGTTTCATTCTTTTATAGTATCTGGCATAAATTATTTTTTGGAATGAAATGCAAAAGTCCATGTGTCAAGCCCTACAATCATAGTTGCAGCTTATCAAACACAAAACAGTCACAAGCAAAGGAATGATGATTCTATAACAAATGTCCATAAATATTGTCTTATAAACAAGATATTTTTAAGGGTTTTATTTTCTTACATTTGCTAATGTTATCAAAAACACTTTGTTATTTTTCTCATTATTCTAGTTGCAAATAAATTTAGAATTATTAATAATGAAATATGTAACATTTAAAATCCATAGCTGGCCAAAAAGTTTAAGAGTCATTCTTGCTCTAGTATCTACGTTACTTAGTTTCCTGACTTTTGTTCCTTCCGGCTGGTTTCTTCAAAACAATCCCGTTTGAGGTACTCCCAGGTTGACTCCCTTCCTCAGACATTAATTGGGTTCCTGTGCAGCGTGTACTTTGGCCTTCCTTCAGTGCAAATGGAGCACCTCCCAATATGACGAACTCTCTTTACCCTGTACCCAAGTCAAGTCAGATTCAACCAATGTGCTGGCCTGAGACTCCCACATGTCAGTTGGTCACAGGCCCCCCACCCCCATGTTCCTCATTCTTCTAGGAAACTCTTGTTGAGGTCACTGAATGGTCGCCTTGAAATCTCACACAGGGGAGTTTGCACATCACTCTGCAACTCATTCAAAGGAATCCTCTCTAGGATTTCTTCCACCTCCTTTTTTACAGCCTAATACAGAGACAGGTTTAAGGGCAGAAGAACCAGCTGTACATTTCTTAGCACATCTTTCATTAGGTGATCCAGCACTCCAGGCTATGGGTCCACTTGGCACCTGTTATACTATTCTTTTCCTTTGCATGTACTGCCAAAACTCTGGTCAGAGTCCAGTTTAACATCCTGTTACATTTACGTCAGCTAACCAAAGTCAGTGTCTATTGTACATGCTTGAAAAAACCTTAAGTTTTAGAAGCAACTGCAGCAAACATAATTTTGCTATGCACCCCAGAGGTGTATTTGGGGTACACACACATGGCACATCGTTCTCTCAGTGACCACAGGATCTAAAGGAGAAACAGCCGTGGATTGTACTGGATGTTAAATACGAGTTTAAAAATCCCCCAACAAAACAAAACTTAAATGAATTCTAGGACTAAAGTCTAAAGGAATGAAGTATTTAAGAAAAATCCAGATAGAAATGTGTTTAAGTCTGCTTTAATAAGTGAGGCTGTGTTATTTTAGACAACAAATACACATGATTGTGAGTTGGGGGATGTACTTCAGGGAACTGAAAACTTCCTAAATATCCAGACTAAAAGTCAGAGGCTCGTTGATTCTTAGTAATCGATTAGACTCATAAGGTCTGATACTTCAAAACGAGTAATTGGGACAAATGGTAACCAAAATCACATTTGACGCAAACATTTTAAACATTCTAGTACTTTGTGACTTACTTAGATGTGCTCATGTTGTAGTTTTGAGTCTAACTAGATAACTATCATTTCATTCATTCAATATATATTTTTGAACTTTCCTTATGTACCAGGCTCTCATCTAGGAACTTGGATACATTAGAAAGATGTATCAAATAGACAATGTGAACATATCCAATAGACAATAAACAAGAAATACAATAAAAGTAAATTTCTAGTCAACCAAAATGTGGTGAGGGTTATGGGAGAGAATATAGATTAGCATTAGGGGCTCAGGAGTAGAAGTAGATTGGGAAGTTATGGTTTAAATAGGATTATCAGAGTAGCTTCCATGAGAAAGTGACATTTGAGCAGACTTGGAAGTAAGATAATTAACTGCTGAAATGTTCTGGGAGGCAAAGTTCTTTCTGGACTGAAGCCATCATTCAAAGTTCAAAGGCCTGAAACAATCTATCTTAGCCTGTCCTTGTCCTTACAGGATGGATATTAAGAAGGATTCTCTAGTGGAACCTGAGTTTGTGAGGAGGGCAGAAATCAGAGACAAAGTCATAGAAATAAGAGTAGTGACAAAAACAATAGAGGAGACACAAAATGTAGAGATCTACAGCCTTGTGGGTAGTTAGCGAAGACATACAATTCTGAAAATGCCTGAGAGTCTTACTTTTGGCCCTGTTCAGAGTGTATTTCCTTTCCCAAGGAACAAGGACATTCATAAAATACCATGATGTGCAGAGGTCATGTGTCTGATGATTGTTTCTGCTCAGCCCAATTTGTCCCACGGAAGTTGAAGTATACAGGAGAGAGGTGAAGGATAAAACAGTGGCAAAAAGAATGAATACAAATTAAGACCATTCCTTTAGCATCAAGAACATTCGGAAAATTGATTACCTCTCTTCTTTCTTGCAGTAATTGTCTTGGCCTTCTTATATTATTTTAGAGAAATTATTTCTTTAAAGTTATAACTATTGATAAGCTATCAATTATTGATAATTACAAAATATGATTTTAATGAGTTTTAGTGACAGTCATTAATATAAAACCTGAGACCCCCAGGAGGAAACCTCACCAGCTAATTGAGTCAGTTCACAGACAATGCTTATATCCTAATGGATTACTAGGTCTGGTATGCTCTTTAGGTAATTTTTGATAGAATTTCTAAAAAACTTCAGTAGATTGTTTTCCAGATGTCAGGCAGGGGGCGTTTTACTTACAAGTTGCATCTTGTTTAGGATACTGGTGCTACTGGGGAACACAAAAAGTCATCAATGCAGGGGGTGTAGAAATGGGGATAGGAAGTGTGTCTGGTTCCATTTGGGGGAAAAGAAGAGCACTTAAAGTTGCTTATTATATGCCTCATAATTTCCTCAGTCATTTGAGGAGGGACATATATATATTGTTTCTTTTTCTTCAGACATAATATTATTATGCTTTTTAACTACACAATAAGTCTAGAGTTCTTTGTTTAAAAACAGTGTTATGTTTCACTTCAGTGGAAACTAATAAACAAACACAACGAATAAAATAATGGTTAATCATTATATGCAATGTACTGGGCTCTCTGTTTTATGGATACAGAAACTGAAATAGAGCAAGTTTTAATCTCTGTTTATTGACTGGAATGAAATAGTTGTGGAATAGAAACATATACTAGACACTGAACCAAGAGGGTTTTCCTTCCTCTTATCACAGGCTATGTTATCTTTGATAAACTCTGATAAGAGGGAATAATTTAAGATTGTTTCAAATACTTTAAGTATTTGGTCACAATGAACAAAATGAAGCTATTTATTAGTCTTAAAATAAATTTGTGGTACTGCAGATTTTTGTGTCAACTTGAAAAGGAAATTTTTAGAAAATATCGTTGTATTTTATTTAAATCTTTTCATCCTATGTTAAGTATTAAAATGTCTATAGCAAAAATGCTTTTTAAATATGATATACTAAATTTGATCTAATATTTTGACATAAAAAATAAATACAAATTAATGAAAAGCCGATTTGTTTCAATTATCCTATCTATTTAAATTATAACTGCCTCTGATGTGGACACATGTTTTAGTTAGAAGAAAAGTATTTTCCATTTCAAAGTTACCATTAGCATCTACAGCATAGCCATTGCTTTTACTCTGTCTGTCTTACGGAATTTCAAAACTCTGAATTATCCAACCACATTTTTATGTGTGTTTAAATAAGAAGGTTTTGTTAACTTAACAGCATGGTTCTAATACATGTACAGACACCAGCCAATTAATAAACAGGAACCAGAGGCAAAGGCTCTTGAATTCTGGACAGTGGTGTACTATGTAAGAACAAAGCATTTATCAAACTGTCTTACAGATGTCCTGTTAATCTAAATGTGTCTGGATTAAAGTACCAGCAATTTTATCACTTGTGAAGTTTGCAGCATTAGTATTTAATCATTTTAAATGCATAATTATTATCCTTTGCTCCACGCTTTCCTACAGGTCCTCTGAAGGACAGTAAAGTATTGCAATCATATTTTTGGTTCCTATTTCTTCTCCCAGTCTTCACAGTGATGAAATATACGAGGAACGCAGCGTATTAGAGTATATGAAAGAAGAGGAAATCAATTCTGTCCATAAATATTTATAATGAGTGCTTCTGTTTTAGTAAGATATGCCATTAACTTCATTTCCAGTTATCCTTCCATCTCCTTTGCAGATTTATACCATTTCTGGTTGTGTTTTGAAGCAATACTGAGCACCTCAATGCATAATATCAGTGCAAGCTGTGCCCTTTTTTCTGAGTTACAATCCATGTAACAACTCGTATAAAATATTAGAAAAGATTAACTTTTTAGCATGGCTCTGTATTTAAGATGGATACATTGCTAAATCATTAAATGATATTATTAAATATTGTATTAGTTATACAGATAATACGATAGTCTTGCAGTACTGATTTAATATATTTATGAGAACAAAACCATTGCCAGCTTCAATGCTATCTTAAATATTCATATTTCTTTACCTGGGAGCCAGTCATCTCTATGTGTATTTGCAACCTTAGTAAAGAAAGTCCAAGATTCTCATCCTGAGTTAAATCGATACCCTAACATTAATTGGCTTTATTCTCATTTTTAAGAAACATATATGTGTAAAATCCATACTAATAGCAGCAGATTAAAAAATAGTGTGAAAAGATTTCAAAGGGGGTAACTTATTAGTTTGGTTGGCTTATCTAACTTTATTTACATTTTCTGTTTTTATGTAAACTAAGGGTTCATAGTGTATTCCTTAAAATAATGTCCTTTTCACATTATGTCCCCCAACTCATTATAATAGATGATTTGTTTTCATTGTGGTTTGCGTCCCTTTAGGAAACTGTATTTTTATTTGCACAGGGAGGGAGAATTATAAAACTAACCAAATAACTTAGTTTAGTGTAAAATAAGTTTTGTGTTTTTTTTTTTTTTAACCAAAAATAAATTAGATCAGCTCTGGTGTGGAGTGTAGAAGGTTTTGGTTCATCTTTTGCATGCAGACTAAGAATGTCCCTCATAAGTAATTCTCTTACCAAAAGTTAGTGTCCCCAGTATAGTGCCTTTGTTTTCATGATGATTCATTTAACATCAAAGGAAAGGGAGAAAATTAAAGATGGATTTCTTATGTATCTGCATTATAAAGGTGTATACAAGTATTCCTGAGCGTTACAATGGAAAAAGCCAAATGGTACATCATTCACATATCTATTACAATGAAATCTGTATTTCTGAGAATTTCTTATGGGGATCTGGATTCATTTCTTTCTTTAACAACATACGAGGTCTGACAATTACGTTCGGGTACTTGTTGCAATGATGTTGCTAACCTTTTTTTGATATCAGAGAAATTATTCATTATGAATCTGTACCAACTGGACAAACAGCTACCAAGTTAATTCTTTGTAAGTGCTGAAAAGGCTGTGTGAAAAAGTTAGACAAAAAGACTTGAACTTTTTGTCAACAATTCATGGCTTTTGCATCACGACTATGCACCAGCTCACACGGCAATGTCTGGGAAGGAGTTTTTAGCCAGTAAATAAATAACTGTGTTGGAACACCCTCCCTACTCACCTGATCTGGCCCCCAATGACTTCCTTCTTTACCCAAAGGTGAAGGAAATATCAAAAGGAAGACATTTTGATGACATTCAGGACATCAAGAGTAATATGATGACAGCTCTGATTGCCATTCCAGAAAAAGAATTCCTAAATTGCTTTGAAGTGTGGACTAGGTGCTGGCGTAGGTGCATAGCCTCCCAAGGGGAGTACTTTGAAGGTGACCATCATGATATTCAGCAATGAGGTATGTCGCACTTTTTCTAGGATGAGTTCACAAACTTAATTGCCAGAACTTGTATTATACTAATAATATTATAATGTCATATAACATGATATGATATAATAGATATTGGCTTAAATCTAATCTCACTACAGCCTCTCCCAATAAAACTCAAATCTATCCTGATTACTGAAATAATTATCATTTCTACATCATCATAATCTTTTTCTACTTAAATATTTCCAAATCTTCAGGTGAAGATCCATATTGTTCTAGCACCATATAAAAAGCACTTCATATCTGTCATCTACTTATAGCATGTCTTGCCACCTCCCTATGATCCCCAGAACACCACTATTTTTTTTAGCATGATTTTACAATTCTTCTATCTTCGTCATCTCTCATCTTGCTTCTTTTGCCTATAAATTTAGTTTTTGAGTGTTCCAAACATATTTGTACATATATATGTATATCTATTTACTTGACTATTTAGACAGCAATAGAGATTATAAAATTATTTTTACTTTTCACATTTTCTGTAGCATTTTCTTGGATTTATATATTTTCTTATTTTTCCAATAGTGTTCTCAAAGTGGGTCTCAGAGAGGCTAATTTTCTGGGTTCTCATATATTTAACACTTAAATACAGCTGTATGTATAATTTAGGTTCAAAGTTGTTTTCCATCAACTACTTTAAAATTATTACTCAATTTTTTTTTTTTTTTTTTTTTTTTTTAGCATCTGATGTTGCTGTTGAGAAACCTGATGATAGTCTGAGTAATCTGTTTTTTCTGGAAGCTTTTACTTCATTTTAAGTTTCTAAGTGTATATTAGTTTTTCTTTATATAAGATGCTTTGCATTCTATGAATCATTTCAACCTGAGGTTTTAATTTTTTAATTATTTGATATGTATCGTCATTTTATTAAATATCTCCACCTATGTGTACATATGTAAGCATATATGTATGTCTGTATTTATTTATTTTTTTCTCATCTTCAGGAACTCGCATTATCTGTATATTGGCCTCTACTTCTTTCTACTGCTATCCTGCATAGCTTGCAAGCTTTATTTTTACGTCATCTACCTTTTTATTCCTTTTCTTTTACTTTCTTGGAGACTTTATCACATTGATCTTTCTGTTCACTGATTTCTCTTCCATTATATCATATCTCTTTGTTCTGTTTTTCAATCATTAAAATATACATAACTCATACTTTACTCGGACATTTGTATGAATTATTATTCCTGTTTTGGTTTATGAATATTTTTCTCTTATCACGTTGAGAATATTTATTAAATATTTATCAGCACGTCCCAATAATCTTGCTGTAAGCTCTATGTGGTTTTCAGATAGTTTTCTTTTAATGTGTTTAAACCTTTTAGCTTGTGAGCTGATGTCTTGAGATAAAAAGGATTCTACCTGATAAGGGTTAATGTGGAGGGACTGCTAGGAATCCAGCAGCAAGCAACAGACATTCTCTGCTTACATGGAGCTTGTAGCCTTTAAGTTTTTTTTTAATTAATGTATGATAGACATATAAAAAGCTATACATATTTAATGTATATCATTTGATGAATTTGGAGATAATCACACATCTGTGAAACCATCACCATAATCAATGCCATAAACATACAATTTGTCTTCAGAGAATATGCCTTCAGAGAAAATTTAGAGTTTCAGGCACTGAAAGTTCTGTGAGAAGAGAATATACAAACCTGGCAATAATTTTTGAAAATAATTCCTTAGTGGAGTCATATAGTGGATGACACACGTTATTTAATTTTGATGTTATTTAAAATGGATTTTGACACACATATTTCAAGCAAAAATAACTCAATTTAATGAAAGTTATCGTCAGGTTATGAACCTTTAGGATATTTTGGTTAAATTTTTCCAAATTAAATTATTAATTTCCTGAGGATTATTCATTTCCTTAAGTTTCTAGTTAATGGGAAGAGGTTTTTTGTTTTGTTTTGTTTTATAATTTCAATATATTCATTGTGCACAAAAATCTTAGTAAGGGGAATTTAGCTTATTCTTCACCCTGTATAAAATTGGGATTTTGTATGAACTTGTTAGTTTTTAATAAGACATTATTTTAATTCTTTGTGGAGATTGTTTCTGAAATAGTTTTATATTTCTAGCAGAAAGTCAATCAAGTTAAAATATAAGACTGAGTTTGACCAATCTTGGCTTCTGATGAAAAAAGGATTACACCAATCCATAAAAAACATGCCCCTCTGTTTCTCCACTTATAGTTAGAATTTTACTAAGGGATGCTGTAAATGTCCCTATGAGATAAAGCTGTGAGAGTAACACCACCATTATTATACAAAGGCTGCTTAGATTGTCCTCCCTTGAGAAGGTTTTGATTGTGTGTATGTGTTTTGCAGAAGCAGGCATACAAAATATATATATATATATATATATATATATATATATATATATATATATGTCTTTTTAATAGGGAAGGCTAAGAGAGTGCAATACACAGTTGCTTGCCAGACACACACACACACACACACACACACACACACACACACACACACTCCAGATGTATTAGAAATTGTTGGGTGCAGCCCAGATCCTCCATATGCTAGGATATAGGCATCCAAAGATTCATAGCTAAGTCCCTTCTGGAATTGGGAGCAGGCTCACCTAAGGTCAAACACTTTCCCTGAGCGATAACCCACAGACAATGATTGGTTAATGCTAGGAAACAAAATTCCCACCCCATCTCTCTATTCATTACCTCTCTGTGCAGGACTCTTCCAGATTCAGAGTGTCTGTGGAGTTGCCTGAGACTTCTGTCTCAATTGCATCAACAGCTCATTTTCTCCATTTGCTAAATTCTGTTTCTTCTCTCCTTTACAGATAGTGTTCCTGAGAGCAAATCCCCCCAAATTCCTGCATTCAGATTCCCTCTCATCAGTTTGTTTCGGAAGAATCTGACCTACAATACACTGAGTCCCATTTCCCACTAGAATTCATTGTGTTTCTGCCATTGGAAATCTTGGGCTTTCATCTGGGATTATAGCATTTCTTAGCCTTTATATTCTTCTGCAGTAATAAAGGTTATTGAAATGTACACAATAGACAACAAAAATTATCTTCTGTTACAGGGCAAGGGTACTCAGATTTACGAAATATTTTTTTGTGACTATACTCTCCTATTTGTTACGTAGTATCACATCTACTTTCACCTCATAAGACAAACACATTTGGGGGCTAAAGAGGCCTGTTGACTCCAATAATAATTTCATTGGTTATATGGAAATTTACAGATCACTGTGACGCTGGAAAAGGCAGGGAGAAACCAAAGTATGGTACGGCTCACTTCGTGACTTGCTTCAGTCTGATCTAGGAGGGACGATCTATAGCACAAACTGCACCATAGAGTTAGTTCTACCTTGAGACAAGTATTCCACCCTAAGTCAGTCACTGGTCAAAGTCTGAGATTTGAAAGACATGGAAACAAAGGCAATTCTCAAGAGAAGGGGTTAGCTACGAATTGTTATCAAGGCCAATGCTCTGAAGAGTGTGTAATGGAAGCTCTGTGGCATAGCTGTCAAAGGGGCAAGGTGGGTAATTACAGCATCCACTGTATCATCAATCTGTCCATCATCTGCCATCCAACATTCTACACGCTGATCCACCCAAAAGAATGTATTGAGGATACATTTTGCCAGACTTGGGAAATAAAAGAAGTGGCTCTTGATCTGAAAGAGCATGCAGTATAGGGAAGAAGATAGATACAAATGCAATTAAAACCAAGAAAAATACATTGCCTTATGGAAGTCTGAACTCAGAATTCTGTGCAAAGTTAGGGCACTCCTAATTCTTCCTGGAAATAGAAAGCTTCCTAAAAGAGGCTATTGTTAATAGTAATGACGAAAGGAGGTTACTGGAGGGGTGAAGGGAGGTACAGTGAATGGCAGAACAGAAGTCATTACTGTTCACTCTTGATAGGGGAGCCTAATCTAATGAAGTATTTCTTTGAGCCTATCCCAGGTTTAGGGAGAGGTGAAAAGAGTGTTTGAGTGTTCGTGAAGGGCTTGATGAACTAGATCAAAAGATCCTCTTGTGCTCCAATGTCCCTTGGCTTAGAGTTACTTGGTTAGACCTAATGTCATATCCCAAGGGAAAGGAGCAGAAGAATCTAAATAAGCCTACTATGAGAAGAGATTCTCTCCTTAGTCACTCGACTTAGTAATTTTTAACAGATTTCCTAACATCTTTCCTATTCAACTACTACAACTCTTATGTTTGATATATCTCCTTTGGGGCGGGAAATTAACAGTATCACTGAAATTAATCTTTAGGTTGATTAGCCAAGTAGATAAAAGGGAGAGGCAATTCAGAACTATAAAAAGAAAAGAAAAGAAAAGAAATCAACCAAAATCTAACTGCAATTTTGCTAGACAAGTGTTTGGGCTAGGGTCATGCTGAGACTCAGTCATAAAAGGACTTATATGCCTTTAGAGTATGTTAAGTATAGGAGTGGTATGATCAGTCTTTGTTTTATAATATAGTTCTCTGTGAGGAAATGATTTTTTTAGGTAGAAAAATTTAGAAACAGAGAGATTAAATTAGCTGTCCATTTCATTTTCATGACCTGACTACCTCAAAATGATCAGGTTACCTTTCTCCTTACAACTAGGGGTGGGGTGGGAGGGTGTAGAGAATAAATCTGTTATCACTCTGCCATCAGTGGATTTATTTATGCCTTTTTGTAGTGAGCTCAAGTTGGCTTTGCCTTTCTAGACTCCCTTTTACTGATAAAAGCACCTCAGTACTTTTCATTGAGTATCCACTACTCTTTCACTTTCAGTTCATGTATTACAGGTAAGGCTGACAGGTCTGGTCAATTAGATTCACAGTAATCGATTCAAGGATGGATGTGTGACCCAATCTGAACCAAGGACAATAAGCCTCAGGAATCTTTTGTGGCACTACCGGAAAAGAAACATGCTCTTTTTCTCTGAGGTTAATAAATCATAAATACAAGTCTTGATCTGCTGTTGGTCATCTTTGACACTATATGAGGGAAAGCTTTCTCAGATTAAAGCCAATAGAGAAGAACACAGAGAAAAGAGATGGGGAATGATCATCTCTTGAAGACATAATTTTACAACCTCAATAAAGCCATGTCTGAAGTTCATCTAGTTACAGGATTTCTAATATATTAAAATTCCCTTTCATAAATAAGCCAAATTGAGCTGTGTTTCAATTTCTTGGACTCAGACGAGTTCTGACTCATAACTTTACTTTCCTGTCAAAGCTACAAACAGCCTTATATCTGTCCTCTTTTGACTAACAACATGTTTGGCTTCTTATCTCTTCATTATTATTATTTTTTCTATTTGGATTTAATAACAATGTTTAGGTTGGTTAACTTCGGCACATATCTGGAACTAGTTAGTAGGAAGTGCCACTCCCACTGTACAGAGCTTAAGTCATTTAGGGAACTATTCAAATGGCTTGTAAACCTCATTTCCCTTACCAAATTTTATTCTCGTCTGAAGAATTTTGTAATTAGACGAAACTCACAGCAAGTGAAGTCATTACCTGATAAAGGACATGAAAAAAAGAGTTGATTTGAGAGCTATTTAAGAAGCCATTGGATATAGGAAATAAGGGAAAAGACAGAGTTTGTAATGACTTTGACTTTTTCCTGGTACTCAGGTGAATAACTGTGCCAAAACAGTGAATAAAGTTTTCTACTTTAGTAGAAAGTTTTAGGGTAAGGTGATATAATTCTCGGTATATGTCTTTCCGTCACAATTGGAAAGGTAGTTTAATTTACTACTTCTCCATGGACTGTAATAATGTCATTACTGATCTCCTTACATTTACTCATTCCCTCTACCTAAAGGCTAGAGAGAAGTTTCACATTCCAATCCTGAACATATAATGTCTTTTGCTTAAAACGCTTTAAAGACTTGCACTGTTTTCAGGAAAAGAAAAAAAAAAAAACAAAGTCCTTAACATGGAGCTTTATATCTTGGGGAACCCTGTCCCAAAGGCACTGCAGAGTTCACCACCATCAGAGAAATGTTCAGTCACATTAAAGAGATCACACAAATAGCAAGGCATCTGGTGCCCCTTCCTTTCAGCCTCAGGGAGCCCCACACCGTCTCCGTCCTCTAGGAACGCATTGCCCCCTGGCCATCCCACATCCTCACCTCTGCACACCCAGCTCCCTCCACTCCTGGGGTTTTGCTCACACCCTAAACTCTGCTGGAGCAACTCAGCCTCCTACACCCTGTTTCTCCAGTTAATTTTACTTAGTTCTCTGACACCTTTTGCTAGAGCAAATCCCCCTATTAAATCTACTTAATCATTTTTACCAGATCTGCAGTTTTGTGACCATTTCTGGGATTATTTGATCATGAAATGTCTTTCTCACTGAACTGTGTGCTCCACGAGGATGAAGACCACATACATTTTAGTTTACCATTATACTCAGTGCCTTGTGAGTACCTGGCTCATTATAAATCCTTCAGCTATACTTATTTCTTAAAGGATTGAGGACTTTTTGAGAGTATATTTTTGTCAAAAACTGTTCTCCTTTTGCTTGCTGTTGCATGCTTGAGTATGTAAGGAACAACATTTTTCAAAAAATATTCTTCTCCTGTGGCTCTGCCTCAGTTTCACTTTTATATATCTCTGAGATGAAACCCTGTCCATTCTCCTTTGTCAATAAATGCTTGTGCCAAATATTAGTTGGTAGGATTTTAAATCCTAAATATATTATGTAATGTTTCTGTGTGGTTCCACGGATGGCATTGCTCTCGATTTAGGCAGGATTACTGATAACATTCCTTTGATAGAGGAAGTTAATTTTTTCTCACTGCAATTTATTTACTCTGGAAATATCACAAAACTCGCTATTCAGAGGTTTCTTAATCTCTTGCCATTTAAAATGACAATTTATGTGGTAGGAATGGTGACACAAGGGAATGTCATTTATTTCCGCAAGGTTTATGTAATGGACAGAGTGCAGACAGCAGATAAAGCTGAATATTTGAGCCTGGGATAGAGAATATTTTAATTGCAAATTCACCAGTAGAGGAATTCTTGTCACTACCTTGGAGGAGAATAAATAGATGATCTCTCTCTTTCTTCTGCATGCATACTTATGAATTTTATCAGAGAGGCAGGCTAGACATAACTGTGTTCTTTTTAACCATTTCTGTGTTTTCTATTCCTGGGAGTGTTTTGGCAAACTCATTAACTACAATATATCTGCTCTGGGGAGGTCTCTGCAGAAATTGCTACTGATGACACCTTTGCCAGATCAGGGTGCCTAGTTCGCATTACTGGGAAGTGATATGCAGTGAGAAAATAAACAGGTATTGCATGAGATTAAAAACACAAACACAATCTGTCGTGGATTTTGCTGCTTGGATTTAGAAATGTTCATGTGAGGTTTTTAATTTTCCAGATTATAATGCTTATGATGTTTCTATCACTATGCTATACAATATTAACTGATTGAATCCCCCAAACAAGTTATTAGACATTATCATAACCCCTCACAGGAGAAAACTGAGGCACAGAAAGAGTAACTTAACTAACCTGAGGTCATATAGGTAGTGCGTGTGGGCTCAGGACTGGAACTCAGCAAGCTGATGTCAGAATCTGTGCGCTTCACCACTATCTGCTGTTGCCTTTCAGTTTATTACAGATTCACTTGTTTTGTTTTGGACTAATCTCCAAGACTTGCCTTGGCTTCAACTCAGATAAAAGCAACAACAAAAAACAACCGTAAAAGTACTGTTCAGTTAACGTTCATTTTGTCGGCCTTCATCCATTTTGAAAAACTACTCCAAAAGGTACTGCTTTCTTCTCCTCACCTTGTTAGTAAAGGGGGCAGAGTGTATTTTCCAAGAGAGTTGCAGCTTCATCTCCCTTCCTACATGCGCTTCTTCCAAAATGATGTTGACGCTGTCTGCATAAGTGGGGCGGGTGCTGTCTCCCTTTGGATTTGTGTGGACCTGTGACTACAGTGACCAGGAAGAGGTCATTAGAGACGATATAACTTCTGCCTGGTCCTCTTGAGGCGATTGCTCTTGGAACCTAGTCACCATGCTGTGAGGAAGCCCAAACCACATGAAGAAGGAACAGGCAGTTTTCCTGGTATTTACCTGTAGCTGAGAGCCCAGCCAACAGACAGCAGCAGCCACCAGGTAGAATGTTATGTCCACCTTGGATGACTCTGGCTCTCAGTTTTAGGGTCTTTCCACTTGAGACCTCAAACATTGCAGGCCAGAGACACACTATCCGTTCTGTGCCCTGTCTAAATTCCTGGCCCACAAAGTCTGGAGCATCATAAAGCTATTCACTTATGCCTTAAAATTTGGGGTTGGTTTGTTGCCCAGTAATAGATAACTGGAACAGTAAAATATGGCTAGTACCACTGGCCTTTTTAAGGCATATAATTAATTTTTGAATCAGTAGTGTAATTAGAATTAGTCATTATAGCTAAATTCTAGGAAAACTTTAAAATCACTTTAGATCAAAGGCACCTATTTTTTTAAAAGTTGGAGTGGAAATTTAAATTTGAATTTTAGTGATGGGTTTTTTTTCCCCCTTCTGCTGTTTATTACTTAGGTGATTTTGTATTATTTCTTCTTAATGTTGTGTGCCTCAGTTTCTTTCTCTTCCAAATTCTTAACTGTTAACATCATGATGATTTTATTACTAGTATTTGCAAACTTTTGCAGAAAACTCTTACATGGCATGTGAGTATGTTTGAGTGCTGAAGGCTTAATCGTGTGGTCTGATGTATCTTCCAAATTTTAGTATGAATAAGTAGATTTAAGGTCACTAGCGTCTAAGATTAAAACTAATTTTATTTCTAATGTTATCATTGGAAACTGCACCTTAGTGAGGTGCTTTTTCCAGCAATGGATTGTCATCAATAGGCAACATTCTGGGGATGTGGGAGAAAAGTATGAGAAGAAATTCTCTGAGAGATTTTCAATGGAAAAAAAATCATGAGAGTAGTGTGTGTGTGTGTGTGTGTGTGTGTGTGTGTGTGTGTGTGTGTGTGTTGAGACCTAGCCTTCTTGGGAAGAGTATCTAAAATTTGAGATTGTCCATGATTTAAAATATTGGGAAAATTCAAGGTTACTGGACTTGAGTTTTAGTACAATTTGTAAGGTTTTCCTTGAATATATTAAGTACCTGATTAAGTACACATGAATATTCTGTTTTGATATATACAACATTAATATTCCTCAAGGGCTCCAAGGTTTTTCATTGTGTTGACAATTTTATGTGACATATTCATATGGCTTAATCTCGTAAACATATAACTCTTGACAATTAAAAAATGAGAGATTTAAAACAGAAAACAATCACAAATATGTTTAAATGGCTACAATAATATTTTTTTCAGCTCATTGCTACAAAAAGGCACTCATTATATACTGAACTATAGTCCAGACAGAGAGTCATTTATGGAGGAATTAGAAACAATTTAATATGGCTGTAACATAAAGCATGAACCAGGTTGCATTGAGTGATGAAATGCAAGCCATATCAGACAATTTCTTGTATACCAAAGAGCCTCACCAGAACTAGGTTGGCCAGAGGAAAGCTTTGATTCAAAAACAGCAATTTGGCAGAGTTGTTAGTGTTTGATTGGACCTAGTGGATGGGACATGAAAAAGAAGTGAAGAATAGCTTTCTGTTTCAAATCTTAAAGGGCAAATATAAAGTAAAGCAGGCCTCAGTGAGTGAGGAGGGTAGAGCCATTTCAGTTAAGGTCTTATGTACCATGTAAAGTTTAAATGTTTGTTAAACAACGTTGTCACTGATTGAGGTAGAAAACATAGAAAGAGGACCAACTGGGGAACCAGTCTTGTTGTTAGCAATGGTAAATTAATAAATGTGAGCTCTGACTTTGAGCTTTTGATGGAGGTTCTTATGTACTAATACTATGGAGAATCAGATGCACCAAATTTCAAGAAAGAAACCAAAATCAGATATTACAATTATTTGGAGTTAAACAGAATGAAAATCCTAGTAAAGCCATTAGACTATCCATAGAAAGTGAATACAAAGAGAAAAGAAATGGATGAAAATGGGAACTTCAGTAATTAATGTTATTAGTGTACTAGTAAATGTTTAACAGACTTTTTTTTTAAGTATGTTTATAAGTATATATATTTACTATAAAATTTACTGATATAAAAGATGTGTTCTCCACCCAAAGTCAATTCTTCCATCACCATATATTTGACCCCCTGTGCAATATTGAGATGATATATTACAGAATTTCACACTTGAAACCTATATAATTTTACACACCAATGCCACTCCCATAAATTTAATAATAAAAATTAAATTAAATAAAAAAATTTAAAATGTGTAACAAGGTATTCAAATAATAGTAAGACATATAATACTTGTGATTGAAAATTATTTATAGTCGATCAATTCCCACTGAATGCTTTGGTTGATTTTTGCTGCTCTTGTACCCATAGCTAATCCATGGCAGCAATTGATGAATTATTATAGTTTCTACATGAATGTTGGTTTATGTTCTCCTTAATTAGTAAATTGAAAGTGAAGATATATGTTGGAACTTCACCCATGTCAATAATGTAGGACTTCTTTGCTGAATCAGAAAACAATTTTTGAATACAGTAAGAACATTTTCTCATTTTTTGTGTGCTATTATCAGTGTAATGGCTACACACCCACACTTTTAAATTTAAACTATGTTGTTAACATTTTATCCAACACTTCTGTAAATCTAGAAAATCAACAAAGCAAATAATCATGATTTAATTTGTAGTGCTTGCTGATTTCCATGGTGTAAATACTCCCATCATGGCCAATTTCAAACTCCCAACACATTATCACTGAATGCAGAGTTGGAAAGAGATGATAAGTAGCACATTTCAAACATATAGATAAAATAAATATAAATAAGCCAAAGAGCAAAATGTAGTAAAATAATTAGAAAGTAAAGAGTTATGAGGATGTATTACATTTGTCTTTAATGCTGAAGCAGTTACCCAAATGAGAAGTAAGAAGGACGTGTCTATACAAGACCTTCGCTCGGACACTGACTCCAAGTTTGAGAGAGTCCCAAAACTGGCCTCAGGTTCAATAGTTCACAAGAAGGACTCACAAAACTCACTGAAAGCTGTTACATTCAGTTATGATGAGTTATAGGGAAAGGATACAGATTGAATCAGCCAAGAATAGATGTTCATAGGCAGAGTAAAGAAGGATACAATATGTGAAGCATCCAGTTGTCTCCTCATGGAGTCAGGACGGCCTTCTTTCCCCAGCATTGACATATGGCAGTACACAGAGAATACTGTCAAACAGGGAGGCTCTTCTGAGCTTTGATGTTCAGAGCCTTTACCTGGGCTCTATCTTATAGGAATGGTTGACGGCAGAAAGGGCTGATCTCAGTTTTAAGCCTCTCAGGAGGTCAAGCCCCGACTCTACATCACATTGTTTCTGAGAACCCACAATTTAAAATACATTGTGTACTTCTGTTTTATTGATGGGTTCCTTTGCTGTGAAAAAACTTTTTAGTTTGACGTAAACCCATATGTTTATTTTTTTCTTACTTCCCTTGCCCAAGGGGATATATCCATAAAAATATTACTAAGGGTAATGTCTGCAAACTTTCTTCCTATATTTTCTTCTAGGAGTTTTATGGTTTCAGATCTTATACTTAAGTCTTTAATCCATTTTGAATTTATTCTTGTATACGGTATACAGAAGTGGTCCAGCTTCATTTTTTTGCTTGTGTCTGTCCAGGTTTTCCAGCATCATTTATTGAATAGACTGTCTTTACCCCAATGTAAATTCTTGCTTCCATTGTCATAGATTAAGTGACACTTTGGGGAATACAATCAATAATGTTGTAAAGATTTTGTAGGGTATCCGATGGAGACTTGTCTTATTAGGGAGACCACTTGATGGACGGTGTAGGTACCTGATCACTGTACTGTACACCTGAAGCTAAATAATAATGAATGTCAACTATAATTTAATCTATGTCTATATCTATATCTACATCTATATCTATCTATATCTAGTCACAGGAAGTGGAGTAAAGCATAAGGAATAGAGACAGTGGAAATGTAACGGCTGTGTGCAACGTCAGAGGGGTAGTAGATTGAGGGAGGGGGATTATCACTTTGTGAGGGGTACAAATGTCTAACTAGTAATTGTTTTGTACACCTGAAACTAATAATAGTAATAATAATAATAATAATAATAATAATAATAATAAATATGTTGTGTAGCTCAGAGCCCTGACCCTAAGTCATATTGTTACTACCTGGCTGGCCAAGAGGCCCTAGGCAAATGCCCTGTCAGGCATGACATTCCAGGGGCTTAGTGATTACCTCTTAGAAGCCAAAGGCAATGACCAGATATCTCTCCTGAGCTTATATAAATTGCTTCCAGGACAACATTGGTTAAGATGGAAACAGAAGAGAGAGACCCGAGAAAACAACAGAATTATGACACAATACAATTGGAGAGTATATTTGCAGGCAAGAAGTTGAGCAGGGATGAAATGTTTAAGGAGAACAAAATGATTAATATTTAAGACCAGTAAAGTAAGGCCTCAAAACTGCATCTCCTCTTGACAAATACATTTTTCTGATCAGTGAATAAACAGCAAGCTTCAGCAAGATAGTCATGGTGAAGGAATAGTAGGAATAAACTGGATATAAGGGTTTTTGTTGGTTTCTTATCTAGTTTTCATAGGAAAAACCTTAGTAACTTGAGTAGGAGCTGTTTGGGAAGAAGGTATTCTTGGCTACTTGTTAAGGAATCTAATGTAAATTTGATACATGAAATAAATATATTTTAACCATGATTTGCAGTACATTGTGCCCTGTATTTTATAAATAACCAACTGGAGACAGTAGCATTTAACTTCTTGTACAAAGACATATTAAGAAATAAACTACATAATTTGAGGGAACAAGACAGGTGTCAATGCCCACGTTTGTGTTCTCTAAGGTAAGAAATTCGATAAGGTATTTATTCTTCTAGTATGCTTTTCTTTTCAAAGTGAATTCTTGTTATGGTTAGAATAAACCAAGCTTTATGATGTTGATCTATCAAAGTAGAAAGTACAGAAAATGAAGGTGCTAATGAAAGCAAACAACGTCCCAGAAGTGAAAAGAGAGAAAGGAACGACAAAATCAAACTTTTCTGAACTTTCTGATAAAGAATGAGGAGTCTTCATTTGCATATCATTTTGTCTATATGAGATTATGATTTCAATCACCCATAAAATATGTTATTCATAAGACTATATATTTAGATATTGATTCAAAAACCAATTCATGCCCTTCATGTTTTGATCTTTCTTACTCTTTAGATAATATTTTTGACCAAAATTAGTTGTTGAGTACATTGGAGATTAAAAACGCCATTTGTATTATTTATTTACAGAAATACAACTTATGGAATCACACAGGATATGGCTATAAAGGGATTAAGCTTCAATTGATGAATTACTTAATTTTGGGTCTTTCAGACCACTCTACATTGAAGATATTAAGATTTGCACTATATCACTCTATATAATATTATGCATGAAAGCATTTTGACATTTTTTTGACAGATACATGGCAGGTATGTGTATATATTAACATATAATATTATCTAGCTTTTCTTTTATTTAATAATTCATTATGGTTTCTGTTAGTGGTTCTTCTTTCTTTGCTGACATGACAACTGAGGCATAGCTTTCTTCCACATAACTATCAAGGGATGTCTATATGTCTACAGGCATTCACTTAGTTAAAACCACATATAACAGGATAAATAAAAAACCCCTGACAGATCATAGGACTATAAAGAGTCTTATACATTTGAATATATCTAGAGGTTTTCTTTGTCACAACTTCGAATATTATCTCTACCATGAATTGATATATAAGAGGTGAGTATTGAATTTAAGGACTCTTGAAAACAAGGATACCTTATAAAATATGTATACCCTATTTATAGCTTTAGCTTTGTCTAACATATATTGAAACATACAGTTGTCAACTAACATTTGATTTACTAAGATGAAATAGTATTTTATAATTAGGATTTGGGGTGACAATATATTTGTGTTTTGTTGCAAAATTGAATCATGGAATTTGTCTTGGCATAAGGTTGAACAAGTCCTCAGTCCCAGCCCAGCCATTGAGTAGCCATAACCTGAACCACTTAGACTCTCTGGGCCACTGTTTCTTCATCTTTAAAATAGAGGTAATGCTTATTTCATAAAACGCTAATGATTTCATAAGAAGTCGTACATAAAATGCTTAGCACAGCTCCTAACTTAAAGTTAGTGCTCTATAAATATTAATTCTCTCCTGGCCCATCATTCCCCAGAAGTTGAATTATATGCACACGTTATGGATGAGCAATTAATAGCTGGTTCCGCTAACATCTTAAAGTGTTACTTACAGAATCATCTTAGATTCTATAAATGCCAGAGAATAACAACAACATCTTTAAGGCAAATGTGCTAAAATAACTTGTGACAACAATCTTACTTCTAGAAAATAAATTATAATAATAGTAATTTCCCTATGAAATTGGAAACCTTTTAATAAAAGAACAGTTCTTTTATCTTTAACTTCATAAATCATAATATATAATGTACTCTCCACTTGAAAATGAAGACTTTCTTTGGTAGATGTTGAAATTTATAATGTTGTTAGTTGCAGCACTAGAAAGAATGCCACTTTAAATAAATCAGACTGTATTTTCTTTTCTTTTCTTTTTTTTTTTTTTTTAGTGAGACTAACTAGTTTTTCTACATAAAGAGAATTGTAAAAATTATATTATGAAATCTGCTTTCTGGATTTGGTTCTTGAGCAACTTTCTGAACTCAGCTGATTTCTGGTAATGTCAATAATGCTCTACTGTTTATACATTGCATGTTTCTAAATAAATGAATAGTCCATATGCTGCCTTTGTTTATGACATTCTTTCAAGTAACTAAATCCCATAGGTGTCTCTGGTTCCAGAAGCTCTGTTCCCTTGAGACTAAAATGTGCTATTGCATTGCTCAAACTGAAAGAACTCATTACTCTGGATGGGCCTTTGATACACTGCTTGTAAAAATGGTCATGAACAGGGATTTTTAAATGATGATTTGGGAAAATACATGCAACTTGAATATTTTTTGAATTCCATATTTTTTTCTATTTTCCACTTCTTGGATAACTTGAAAACAATGCTATTGGCTGAAAAAATATTCATGCGTGTCTTTATATTTGGTGGTAATATCGTTCATATTTTAGAATATTCTATATATTTTTGTGCTTTTATCACATATGTATTTATAGAATTGTCACTTTTAAAACATGACCCTTCCCACTCAACATAACCCTGCAATAGGTTTATATAATGCATATAACATTTTATATCTTTTATCTATCTATCTATCTATCTATCTATCTATCTATCTATCTATCTATCTATGCCATACATAAGCTCAATGTGATGGATTCCCACTCACCAAAATCAATCTTGGCATAAATGACTGAATACTCAGTCTACTAGTAACAGAGTTTAATGCTGAACCTCCAGTTGGGTACTTTTTCATGAACTGGAAAATCAACTTCTCATTCATGATTCTACATATTGTGTCACTCCTATCCTATAATGCCAGTGGTTTTTATTTATAGGAATAGGTACTTATTCTAGTATGAGTTTGACTTTCTGCCTACAGGGTCAAAGACAGCAACACTGTCTGGGACATTATGAAAGGCCTTATCCACAGACCTGGAATCCCACTGCCTAATATATGATCAGAGGACTCCCTTTACAATGAAAGAAGTATGGGGATATGATCTATGACCTGTGATAGTGGGGTTTACTGATCCTATCACACATCACACTGTCCAGAAGCAGTTAGTCTCATAGAGTGTTGGGACAGCCGACCTAAGGCACAGCTGAATGCACCCTGGCAGTGTATTACTGCCAGCCCCTCCCTGCCAGTAAAGGTTTCTCTAATGGGAAACTTTAGCTTAGGGATTGCTCATCAACCTGGCGAAGACTTTCTTAGGACTGTGCTGCAATAAGTCCCTTTTTAGCCAATCATTATTTTTCTCTCTTCTTTACAAATGTAGACATGCATTGTGGTCTGAAGGCTGTCACTTCCTATTTCTGTTCTTTTATCTTTCTCTTTCATAAGTGGTTCTCCCAAATAAATTTCTGGCACATCAAATCCATCTTGGCCTTTGCTTCTCGGAGGATTCAAACTGACTCAGAGAACATCAGACCTCCTCCGATGTGCTACTTCTGTTTATTCTATTTTTGCATTTATCAGAGGGTATTAAAATGTATTTGTTTACATGCCTATGCTCCTATGGGGACTAGGAGGTCTAAGACTCGTAAATGAGAATGGGTCTAACACACAATCTAACATATACTAGGTAATTAATACATTTTTGTTGAATACAGTTTTATTAAATTTATAGGCTCTTAACATGAGCTACGTGTATCAAATTGAGCCTTTATCATGTTGTATTATAATAACTGATGAGCCTGTCTCCAACGACCACTACTAAGCTGTGAGCCATTTAGAGTAGATTATTCTCTTTCGTCTTTGTATGCCCACCACATAGTGCCACACAGTGGCAGCTAAATATATGCTAAAAGTACTAATTTTAATTCTTTGAAATGTTAAAAGTTCATATGAAATAATAGAAAATGTGCAGCATAAATTAATGATAAACAGTCATTATTTCATAATATTTGGATATGCCAAACATGAAAAGCAATATTCTAGAACTACTTAAATTACATCCACTGACATTTTAGGAAAAACTCAAGAGGAGATAAAAAGCATTTGTCACTAATTGATTACAAGAAGAATAAAAGTACAATGGTGGTTCTAAAAATGTAGCCAATGATCACTGGATGTTCTAGAGGGCTTCTTTAGGTAAAGGAAATCGTTTCTTTATTGATTCAATTCATTCATTATATGCATATTGAGCATTTCCTAAATGTCAACCACTATATTGGACACCATGTTTATTTTTGTTGTGTTTTTTTTGTCATAGGATATAATTGTTTATAATGGACTATATTTAAACATTTACTTCTTTATTTACATTTAATTTATTATGTAGTACTTATTGTTACTTCTTAATAATCATTGAGTGATATTTATTGATGCATAATTAAAAAAAACATAATTTCAAAGATGTTAAAGCTATTTCACTTTACTTATTAATGTTTATTCTATTCTCATTCCCTATTGGTTTCTCTTTTCACGCTGAAAAATAAAAATAAACAAACAAAAATGCAACAATAATAAATCAAAGAAACCAAAAAAAATAAAATAAAATGATTATATTTCCCTTACATGAGAAAGGACAAAATACTCTTTGATTCTTTCCAACAGATTACTACCTCATTGCTATACTTACTGTCACAATTAAACATTTACCTTACTGGCCTTAACTTTTCTTATTTCCTTACTGATGAACTATGAATTGAGCAGGCGTTATTCTTCTGAAACTATTCTTTCAAAGTTAAACGATAGCTATTAATATTATTTTCCAAAGGGTGTTAAAAATTCCCTATCTTGAGAATCTGTGACATAGGAACATGTGATCTATGAAGTATGTAGGGGAATAATAACTGAATGGAGAATATCACAAAATGAAGTAAATATTTTGAGAATAAAATGGATCAGGTTAAAAATGTTAGTAAATGATTAGAGAAGGTGATGATAGAAGCTAAGCTCAAACATCAGTATGGTAAACTCAATCCAGTTCTTATTCGACACCAATTAAAACAATTAGTGCATAGTAAAAACATTTTTTAAAAGAGCCGCCTCTGTGAGCAGAGTGTATTTAGTAATACAGTATAGACATAGTGGAGGCACCAGACATTATCCAACTACAACCTTTCTGCTATCTAGATTGAAATGTTTCTCAGCTTTGCCTCTCTTGTCATGTTCATCCCCTTAAGTTCAATACCTCTTTGTGGGACATAAGTCATTACTTTCCTAACGAGCCTTTTTGCTTCCAGATTTTCCCTCATCTAATACATTTTCAATCATGTCATATGAGTAGAACTTCTAAATCTGACTATGTTATTCCTCCTCTCATAAGTGTTCAGTGTGTGTCCCCCTTTTTCGGGGGTAAAAATATCCAAATTCCTTAATATAGCATTCAAGGGTTTTATAATTAATTTTTAACCTGCATTTTCATCTTGACCTCAGGTCATATTTCTCAATACTTTACATGCTGCACTTGCTATTTCTCCCCTAATTCTCATTAATTCCTTCTCACCTTGGTTTAATTTATTCATCAATTTGAACGATCCTTTTTTTTCTCTCCTGTGTTCAGTGACATATCACTTATTCTTCAATAACAGGTAGAATGTAGTTCCTCAATGAAGACTGTCTAGAATGAATGTTACTGAGTATAACTAACTGCACTCTGGTAACAAAAGTACTGGTGAATTTTTTCAGTACCCCCAAGAGATGGTTCAGTCCCATGGTAAATAGTTATGTTTGAATTCCTTTTCCTAGCCCAGTGCCTGACATAGAATAAGCATTCAACAAATATGTATTAAATTGTACTGAATTGGTCAGGTCTTTGTCTTCTGACATTGTCTGTGGTTTTTAACCTTTGCACATAGGGTTAATAAATTCATATCTCTGGTGTTGTGTGACTCAAGCTGAAGACTTGTGAAGGGAATGATTAGACCTACCAGAGAGGTCAGGTCATTCTGTGGGCAGGCTAAAATATAAATAAGGTCTCCAGGGCTCAGTCTGGTAGAGCACAGGGCACGGCAGAGTCACATTAGATTCTTCAAGGTTTTGAACAATGCATCTTCCTATTTGTAGAAAGTAATTGACACAAACATGCCATGAAGTGCCTACAGAGATAGAAGCATTGGAAATGATAGAAATTCAAATGCTATGAATTACATAAATCCAGAAAAGAGGTCAGCTTTGAGAATCTTGAAGTCAATAAATTCATGGAATGGAATCCAGAAACAATTTTAGTCAGGAATGAGGGTTGAAACAAAAAGAATGTCTTGGTATAAGCAAATAAAAGCTGTTCTTTCCTAAAATCAGACAGGATCCAATCAGAAACAATATAATGATAATCAAGTGCATCTGTCCTGTATTCTCCACGCTTCTTGTGCCCTGCATTCTGTTGTGATTCAAAGGGAACCATGACAAATTCTGATGATTCACATGGAATAAAAACCAAGAAAATGTCCACATATTTGGAATAAGAGCTTCCTTCCTTTCTCCCTTTCAGAGAAATCAATCATTTCAGAAAATTTAAATTATTTGCATGATTTGGTGAACAACTTTTATTCAGACTTTCTAAAAATAACACAAAATCTTTTTTTCTTAAATATAAGAAGAAAAGTAAGCACAGAAAAAAGTCCTATCATTTTAGAGTAGATAGTAACTTTAGAAAAAGTAAGTTTAACCTTCTAATTTTACAGACATAAAAAAATTTGCTAGCTAGGAAAATGTTTTCCCTAGACAGCTAATGTTAGAGATGGTTCTTGAACCCACGACTCTTGTTCTCCTTCCATAACATAATTACATCAAATATTATTTATACTCTAATATAGGAGTTGGAAAACTGTTGCCAATGGGTCAATTCTGGTTTGCTGACTATTTTGGTAAAGTTTCCTGGAGCACAGCTATGCTCATTTGTTTATATATCATCTATGGGTGCTCCCATATAAGAACAGCAGAGACCATATGGCCCTCAGAACCTGAAATATTTGCTGTCTGGCCTTTTACAGAAAACAGTTGCCAACCTCTGATCTAAAGCATCAGTCCTCTTGTAATAGCCTTATACACTTTCCTCATTCCTTTCACACTTTATTTTCCTTGTAATTATCCACTCACTGTCTGCATCCACATTCCCGTAGAACACGCACATGGAAAGGAGACAGAGACCTTTATTCTCGAGCAAATATCGCCTGCTTGTATTTTTTACTATTCACTTTTGTTTATAAAATCTCAATTTTCCTACAGAAGATTATTTTCAATGCTTTTCTAAGGATCCATTAAGAAAAAAAACACATACATTTTAAGTTGGACAATTGGTAAACATTGCTATAGACCCCAGTGTACCCAAGCAGTGGAGCATGGGCAAGAATACTGGCAATTGAAGGTCTGCTGTGGAGACTGGCTTCAAAGGTTTCATTAAGGGTCTGCAAGCTAAGGCAGATATCTTTAAGATTATGTTGACTTCTTTGCAGATTACCTTGTGATCAAAATTTCCAACCACAATTCACATCTTTGTGATGGGAATTTTGCCTGAGACATCTGCTAAGGATCTTTTCACCATCTGAGTTGACAATGGTGAGCACATTGGCTAAGAAACCAAATGATACTGTCAGCGGAAATGAAAGAAAGAAAGAGAGAATACAGGAACGGGTTCTCTAAAAGAGCAGAGTAACACTCATAGTTAACTGTTATCTTTCATCTTTAAAAGAAATCAGAGACTGAAATGAAAGATGAGAACCAGATAGCAAGAAATGTGGAAGTGAAGAAGGTAAGTTTGCTTTTCAGTTTGTAGAGATAAAGATGAGGATGGCAGGCAAGGAAAAACGGCATGGAAAAGATTAAAAGGAATTACATGACAGGAAGCACTGAAAAAGATCATATTCATCTGAACCCCAAATCCTGACGATAGCAGACAGGAAGGAAATAGCAAATTCAACTGTAGCCTCACAAAACTGGGAAAAGCACTTGATTTTCAGTACTGATCTGTGGGGTTCATCTGTTATTGAGGATATTATTGGCAATCTCCTGCTGGACTCCCTTTGAAACTACTGAGGATAAGGATAAAAGAAAATTGTCAAGGTACATCTGCAGCTGCAAGGTAATTTTTCCTGAGAATTTCAACTTTGACCATGGTCTAACAGACTCTTAATATTTTCTGGCAAATGCTTCAGCAGAACAGGACTAGGAAGACCATTCACAGGGATATGGTCAAGAAGTGTCATACAATTTTTTCTGCGGACAAAAGGCCAGTGATGACAATCCATTTTGTCATGTATATCCAAATCCCTGGAGCTGGGAATCGGCAGATTCCACTCACCTGCCACACCGATCTGAGCAATTGCTCCAACTCTAATAGGAAGACTACCTGTTCAGAAAGGTATCACGTAAAAGAGGCGCAGTTGATTCTGATGACCAGCCAGGTCTGGGCATCATTGAACATAGCTGAGATCAATAAAATACTCCACGTTTTAAAGCTCTCAAGTAATCAACAACTACCTTGCTATTCCAAGAAAGTTATTTTTATATTCTATCACATGTTAAAATGAAAACTATTCGAATTCACTTGGAAGTAAGCTCTTATTTAGACTTTATGTCCGGTGTTCATGAAGGCTGGGTTAGGTCCCAGCTTATCTTATGCATTAATCTTCCCCTTTCTTATTTACATACTGGGACCAACACATCTTAATTGCTTAATCCTTTCTGAAAGCATTTTTTTTTTCTTTTGCTAAAGAAAGAGGTGTCTAGTTCCTCCTCATTCATTTCCTAATATGATTAGTAGAAGCTTCCAACCCTTGGTCGTGCTCCTCACATAAACTCCCAAAGAGATTGTGCTAGATAATTGTCCCCTGGCTTTGTCTTTCCGCTTAGTGTCACTCTTGGTACAATTACTATAATTTTAAAAATAGATGTGTTTACCAGTTTTATCTACATTTGAGTAACTTATCAGTATACATATAACTCAGAATGAAGTTCAGTATAAAATAAAATAAGGCAGAGGCGACAAGAAACAGAATAATACAGGAATTAATCTTTTCTGAATGTCTGAAACATGACTGCACATTTGCTTTAAAAACAACACTGTTACATTGCCAATGGGAAATAAATTTTACATTAATAATGTGCAATGTAAAAAATAAGAGCTTTAAGCTCTTTAAAAAAGTATTATAACAGAACTTAGTATCTAATCCCTTCTTTTATTTATACAGTGAAATGCTTTTCTATTGATTGAATTTGTTTTGAGCTCTTCTGGAACTAAGGTTTTTGTGGCTATTGCAACATATGATGGAGGGAACCCTGAGTTCCCTAAGGTGACAACTCATCAGAGTGAGCAGGGACACAACGCATCATATTTCAGGCGACCTTGGACCTTCAGCTTTCATTTTTTCTAAAGTCGTTTTACGCAAAAGAGAAATTCAGAGATATTTTTAAAAGGTTCCTTCAGATCTAATACCTACTGAGTTACAAAAAGAAAATCTCAGATGAATCCAAATTTGTGTTCTAAATAGCCTAAAGTTCAAGTGGGTAGCTAAGCTTATCTGAATCTCTAGTCTTCCCTGGCCTGCAGACTTGAGCTTGAAATCTTGCAGGGAACTCTGTACTTCTGGGATTTCTGACATTTAAACTCTTGAGTTATAGTCAAGAGTATAGTCCCATGTACTATGCTGATAGTCATTTTCTTAGTTTTCTTATGCAACAAGAAACAGTGGGGAATGGAGAAACATGTAAGCTATTTAATTTTGATTTTTCTGTCTTTTTACAGGTTGAATTAAATCTTATTTAAAAATAAAAAGAATATAAATAAAATGATAGTGTTCTTTGAATTGTTTCTGTAGGAATATCCAAAACTCAAAAATGCATGGTTAAAATAATCAAATAAAAATGAGATTAAGTTGCTTAATTCTCATGGGATAAAATGGGTAGATTAAACTAATTCATTAATAATAAATGAAAGGGAGAAAGAAAAAGTTCATTTGGCTCCACATTCACTTGTTAATATTGCCATTTGTTAATGAATATTAACTAGTTTATATAACTTGAAAAACAAAATTGATTTTTATTCCATATATCATTAAAATACCATGCACTATGTTCTGCCAATATAAATGCATTTATATTCCCAGTTACTATTTCAAAAGGCCATTTTAGAGAACATTGTTACAATTAAACGTGACGAAACCTGTTTTGTCCTCAACTCCCAGTACCAGTTATCTCTGAAGAGGTTCTTATAATATGAGAAATAATGACTCAATATTGCAATACAGGCAAGCCTTAAGCACTTTTCTTAACTCGGCTTTTTACTGGCTTAGTGACATAATATAAGTCATTTAATCTTCCTACACGTAGATTGGGAATTTACTCCCCATTCTTACTTTTACACCAATGTTAGGAGGATTAATTGGATAATGAATCTAAAGGCTCTAGGCTCAGTAAAGAAACACACAAATGCAGTGTATTATTTGCTAGTGAAAGAAGACAATGAGAAAGTACTTTCTCTGCTAATCTCATTATTCCTACTGAGAGAGTGAATTTTAGCAAGTAAATTAAGACTATTTTTGATAGAGTTTCTAGTCTCACATATCCTAGGGAGACGAGCAAGGACAGCAAACATAGCTCTCAGACAATTTAAATGTATTTCTTCCATTAAGAAAACGGGATTACTTCAAAGAAAAAGATTTCATAAAGTCATTAAAGCACAAACTCTGAGGTAGATGGACTAGACCCAAATGAAAGACACATGTTCAATAAATGAAAAATAAAAAAAGTAATTCAAATAAAGGTTTCTTTTAGCATTCTTTATCACTGTTTTTTTTAGAACAAAGACCACGGCATGGTGAATGATTAAAAAATAATGTAATGAAAAACTGTCCTGTATGGTAGAAGGTATAAAATATAATTCCTAGAATTCTTAATAAATGCGAATGCCTGTTGGTGTCCATAAGAAGGTAGGCAGCATGGAGTTTGTTGAAATAGAATTGCAACAGAATATTATCTGAGGTTGTCTCCTTAAGAACTTTTGCCCTCAAATCAAATTTTTGCAGTGAAAGGTCTGCATTATAGCTGTTGTTTTCTTTCTGAAAGATGAAACAATTACAATTTCCATTGAGTTAAATCTTACAAAGGGTTATTTTCCTGACCAATAGGAAATAAAAGCAGCTCTAACTTTGGTCTAGGTATGGAATCTCCTGGAGGTGCTAGCTTTCCCTAAATTGAGGGTGATGATGTTTAATAAATTCACCATTACATCAGACTGGTGAACCACTGAAACTTGTGCTGAATTTAAACATGCTTCGAGAGTGAAAACAAGTTTGAGAAAAGATTTTACATTTGTCCTGTGAAACCAATACTCTTGCCTTGGCAATCTTGGTAGTCTGTGAAAATGGTTAATGCATTAAAAAGCAGAGCTCTAAAGACCCAGTACTGTCTAACTTTACCTTCAAGTAGATCACCTGGTTTATGAATTTGAAGCTTTAGTAACCCTTTCTCCACCTGCTGCCATCAGTGGGATTGACGGCATTGCGGTTAACCTATGTTCTTTTTTCACTCTTTGTTATTGAGTTGTAACAATTAACTTAGTCTTTTAATTATAAGTCTCAATCGAATGATCTCATTTCTTTTGAGGAAACTCACAGCCTTTTCGTAGACAAGTCATTAACTTATTTTTAGAACGTACTAGATATATTCCCAGAGAATAGAACACCCATGGTCAAGACAAGAAAACAGAAAATACATATTGCAAATACTCTAATAAATCATGTTATTTACCAAGTAATAATTTCTATTTGAATTATATAGTTTGTATTATATAGTTTATTATAACTGCATACTTTAAAAATTGATGGTAACTTGTAAATTGTCTTATAATACATGCAATTTATTCTACACTAATATTTCAGCAGCTAAATCTAATTTTTAAAGTTTTCAGAAAGTAACCAATGAAATAGAGAAAGTTTTTGAATTAATTTTATATCACATATATTTAGTAGAGACTAAAGTAATATTTTTCCTGTTTTTCCCCCTTTAATGTGTCAAACTACTGTACAAATAATGGGAAAAAACAGACTTTAGGTCAGAAATAATATTTTTAGATCTTTATTGAACTCATAGCAAAATTATCAATTGTTCATATGTATGTAAATTTCTGGCCTTTCTATTCTCTTTTAACAAGGTTGAAAACCTGTATTTTTTTCCGACTGAATTTTGTTACTTTGAAAAATCTACCACAAGGTGGCAGCCAAGAGAAATTTTTACAATTTAATCTTGGAATGTAATTTTTGAGGTGGTGCAAGCTCCAAGTCAGGTTCATTTGAAGAGTTACCACACGTCTGACATGTCAGTGGCCAAACCAATACATAAAACTTGATGTACACTCCAATTAAAAATTATAATTATTCATACAGGGAAGGCAGCAGGCTATGAAACCCAAGGCTCTAGAATTGAGCCAGGCCTCTTTGATGGACACGTTGACTCTATTAGTGTAAGAAAGGCTTGGTAATCACGTTAACTCTTTGTGTTAAGACATTTTCATTTCTTCATGCCAACCTAGCAGTGATTTTGTACATAATAATGAAAAATAGCTGTCCAAGCATTTCTGCTCCACCTACCTCCAGGAGTATGTGAAAATAAGCAGTGCTGAAAGGAGCGTTCAGTTTAAAGTAATTCTGTTCAATTTACCTCACCTAAAGTCCACTCTCAGAGAGCAACCAGATGAGAGGCAGTGTCCTGGACACACTGGGCTATACAAAGATTATATATATATACATATATATATATATATATATATATACACACACACATACATATATATATATTTGTGTGTGTGTGTGTGTGTGTGTATATATATATATACACACACACAAATCCTTGTCCATATTAATACAAATAAACAAATACATAGACCATAAGGGAAGGAAATTCCAGGAATTTCTTCACTAATAAAACTGAAAATATACACATATGGTAAATACATAGAAATATCCAAAGTTGTTAAACTAGCTAAAAGTCACCTTTGTCATTTATATATTTTATATTTAAGGTGGAAACAGTATTTAATTAGTTTTGGTTCTAATTTATTAAGAAGTCCACAAAATCAACATGCTGTGCATCATGTTCATCATGGATCTTTCATTCACCGAAAACATAGCAGTATATATTTCTTATTTTTCCCAAGAGATAAGATCTTCCAATAGTAAAACTGAGATAATATTAACATTATTCTTATATAGAAAATAATTGCCATCACACTTATTGGTCCTGGCAAAATGGCTGCACGTAGTAGGTACTCAACAAATAATACTTCCCTTACTGACAACTAACATAGTTGTGTATTTTCACTGTTCCCAGCACATGGTCTCATTTAATTGTGGATTATCTTTATTATACTCATGAGAAACCTGGGACTGAAAGAGTTTATTTGGTTTTTCTAATGTCATATAATGTACAAGGGACAGGGACAGCATTCTAACCTAAGCCCACTTGACTCCAGAGTCTACATTCTTAGCTATCATATGAAGATGCTTCTAGAAAACATGATAGGGTCAAATTGTCTTTACAGAGACAATACGATTCACATTTTCTTTCACTTGAACTAAACTATTTTTTAGTTAAACCAAGCCCTTTTAACTTTAAAATAAGAGCCCATATGAATACAAATTTTTTGCCTCATAGTTATTGCTTAGAAAGTAAATTAATCCAGATAATTTGGGTAGATACCCAGAAGAGGGATCACTGGGTCCTATGATAATCCTATTCTTAATTTTTTGAGGAACCTCCATACTATTTTCCATAGTGGCTATTCCAATTTACAATCCCACCAGCAGTATATGAGAGTTCTATTTTATCCACAACCTCTCCAACACTTGTTATTACTTGTCTTATTGATAATAGCCATTCTAACAGGTGTGAGGTGCTACATACATACAATGGAATATTACTCAGCCATAAGAAAAGATGAAATACTGACAATTGTGACTGACAACATGGATGGATCTTGAGATTATCATGCTAAGTGGAATAAGTCAGACAGAAAAAATCAAGAACCATATGATTTCCCTCACGTATGGGGTATAGAACTGAAAGCAACAAATGAACAAGGCAACAGTTTAGTGGTTACCAGAAGGTAAGTGGGGAGGGAGGAGGTAGAAGAGGGTAAATGGTAATGGAAGGATAACTGACTCTGGATAGTGAACACACAGTGCAATATACAAATGATGTATTACAGAATTGTACAATGAAACCTATATAATTTTACTAACCAATGTTACGCAAATAAATTTCACAACATTAAAAAAGAAAGTAAATTGATCCAGAAGTAAACTTCAAACTCTCATCTGAAAAATGTCAGTAGACAATGGTTTATCCCCTTCGCTTTTTAAGACTTCCTTATAGCTCTAAGTGTCCTGCAAATAGCAGGCTCCTTCTCAATGTTAGTTTTCGTATTTATGTACTTTGGAGGAAGTTAGTAATGTGGATCAATGACTGGATAACTAGTATAGCAAACAGCTTTATGAGTGTTTCTAGCTTTATAGGTAATTTCTGTTATCATTTTCTTAGGAATCATGTAAAAATATACACTTAATTCTAACTTGCAAACTAAAGGCTAGAAAACAACAAATGTCAAATGTTTATATCAGATTATCAACTAAGAACTTCTCTGAATAATTATGTCTTTTGTGCATGCTCGAAAAACTGTGGTAAATATGTATTCAACATTTACCCAAACAGTGTCCGCTATATTTGATAAATTCTTTTTATGTGTAATCAGCTTACTGTTTGTCATCTCTTTCTGTTTCTTATTTACAGTTAATCCAAATGAACCCCCAATTAGTATTAGTTTGAAATCAGTTTTTATACTAATGACGATTTTCCTAGATGTGGTCCAGTGAGTTACCTTTAGAAATTCTCAACCAAGGGCAGTTTTGCCACGCAGGAGACATTTGGCAATGTCTGCAGACATTTTTATCTTTATGGTAGGGGAGGGAATTTTTTCTGGCATCTAGAAATAGAGGCTGGGAATTCTGTTAAATATCTAGAATGTGCCAGACAGCCCCTCACAACAAAGAACGTCAATAGTGCTGAGGCTAAGAGATCCTGCTATTTGTAACCCTTATAGTTCAAAGTTGGATAAATGTACATGTATTTGCATTTTTTTCTTTTGAAGAGTTTGTGGCTTTCATCATAATCTTAGAAGCATCTCTAATATCCATAACTATAGTAAAAACAAATTATACAAGCTTTTACTATCCAATTACATTCTGTTTAACTTCATTTTAAATTGGCATTTATTAAATATCTTTGCTTAGCACTGAATAAGTTATCATCTTTGCACTAAAGGGCTAGTAGACAATTAGGAAAATAAAATAAAGAAAAACGGCACAATAAACAAAGATATTAATAGTAGTGCCCCTATCGTTGGTAGTCCCCTGTGCAGGAGGAGGGGGTGTACTGGAACTCTATGTTTTGTGCTCAATTTTTCTGTAAACCAAAAATCGCTTTAAAAAATAAAGTCTATTCATTTAAAAAAATGTGATTTAGGGAAGCAATGATAGCAATGAAATAAGCAAGGACCAAGCTGGAGGTGCTAGCTTAGCACTTGAGCAGGCACAATATGAAGAAGTGGTATTTCCAGGCAAAGAAAAAAGCCCACAGACATATTTCACAGAATGAATAATTCACTTGAAAGTGAACATTCTCTGGGGACTTTTCACTGGCATAATTAATAGATACTTAAAGTCAGGGGCATTCAAATAGCCTACCTTCCTTTCCAATTTCTGCAGCTAGATTGATCTCATATTCCTTTTCCTATGCACATTTGTGGTTCCTACATTGCCTTACTTCCATGTATCTCTTTTCCTTTGATAACTACTATCTCATATTTTTTTTCTATTTTTGTTATTCTAACGAGACTTCCTTTTCTTTCTTTTCTCCATTCTTCCACTTCCCAACTCCATTTATCATGTTGGTTTGGAATAATCTAATTCCAGAGGTGGATGGAGGAGAATATAAAGGACCTAAAAAAAATGTCTCTTCTCTCACTTCAACAAATTAAGAAAGTCTTCCTGGAATCATTCTTTGGATGATTTTTTTTTTCACTCTGTACTATCTGAAAAGGGTCAGGCTGAGAAATTTAAATCTGCCGACTTTCGCTTCTAACAAATGCTATTGTGGACTTGCATATCTTCTTTCTATTATTGGTGGTGTCTATAGCATTGGCTTTTTCTATTATAGGATCACAAATATTTATGATTTTAGTTCAGGCTTTGAGATGAAAAACAGGCAAGGCAGATCTTGTTCCAGTCAATTGACCACCCCTGTCCCTACTTTTTTTTTTTTTTTCCCCCAGGGAAAAGTAGTCCTACTCATCTTCCAACCTCACCATGTGGAATTTAGTTCTGGAGTTTGAGGAGAAATCCCAGATAATGATAAAAGCCATCCTTTGCTTGGAATGCCTCTTTCAGGAATTATTGTGGAAATATAATTAAAAATAAAAACACCTCCCAACCCAGAAAACCTCTCCACAAAAGTAGAAGAGGGAAAAAAAGACTTGTATTCTTGAATAAGCATTAAAGCAGAACGCAATGCATCTCATAGGCAATCTGCCAAAGACATTGCAAAGACAGAAAGAAATCTCACCTCTTATATGGCCAAGAAAATAACAACCCAATTACATACATAATCTCAAAATAAGCAATCACTAGTCCTCAAGTAAGGGACTTGACATCAGCATTTGTCATACGTAGTTCATCCTAAATTAACTTGTTAATTAGGACAGCCACCTGTGTTTGCTAATTGTTTTTATTAAAAAAAAAAAAATATCGTATCTTTATGATCAAAGAGAGGTTTGCAACTTGGAGTCAGGCACCAGCTGAAGTTAGGGCCCTACTGGAATACAGTGGTACCTCGGTTTTCTAACATAATCCACAAGTTCGTTGGAAAACAGCCGACAGCTAGGCCTCAGGAGTTTGCACTCAGTCGAACCGTGTGATATGTTCAACTTCTGAGTCGTGTTTGAAAACCGAGCCATTTACTTCCGGGTTTACGGCATTCATAAACCAAAATGTTCGGCAATGGAGATGTTCGAAAACCAAGGTACCACTGTATTACATAAACGTGGTTGATAAAGTAGCGGCAAGGTTTGAGAGGCTTGAATAATTTTAAAAGAAGCTCTACTGTGGGTAGAATGCTGTCAAACCGCATCACGTGCTCCAAAGAAATCATCGATGAAGGGAAGTCAATTGATGCAGCAAACTTCATCGTTGTCTTATTTGAAGGACCTGCCACAGCCACCTCAGCCTTCACCGGGCACCACCCTGGTCTGTCAGCTGCCTCGTCATTACGCCAACACCCCCCATCCGCACAAAAACTCTGACGTGTTAAAGGCTCAGACAATGATTAGTACATGTTAGCAATAAAATATTTTTTTACCTCAAATATGTACGTTGTTTTCTCAGACATGATGCTAATGTACACTTAATAGATGATTAAGCTATAGTGCTCACATAACTTTTATATGCCCTGGGAAACCCCAAAATGTGTGTGATTCATACTTGATTGTATTATCGCTTTATTGTGGTGGTCCGGAACCTAGCTTGCGATCTCTGAGGTACGCCTGTACTTTTTCAAAAACCTGAAAAAAGGTGGCCTCAGGAGACTATAAACTATTGTAATTTTCAAGAGAATAAAAAGTATTTTTCAGATGATAAGAGATACATCAGCGAAAATTTTTCATTTCAGATTCCAATGCAATAGTCAAGAAACCAATATAAATTACATGATTCTGGTGTTGGAAATAAAGGCACAGTGAATATGACAAATGGGCATTTTGAATGCCTTATGTTTACATGTTTTCCAATGCGCTACTTCTTTTGCAGTGCATGGTCTATTTAAAGTACTCCATTCAAACAGAGGAACCGAATGTCTCAACAAAGAAATTTCAGTGGATTGTAGAAAAATCAATCTCAACTAGCATGACATGTGAAGCTAATACTAGGATTCTGTGTGATAAATGTTCAGGTGCCACCATGGTACAATTTCAAGCAGTCGATGACTTAGTACTTGAACCATATCAGAGGAGCCCACATTTCGGGACACTCCTTTCTGCAAAAAAAATGTGGATAAAATAATTTATTTCATATTAAAACAATTTAAATATTAGGTAGGAAGGAGAATATATGAATATATTTTTCTTAGAAATTTGTAAACATAAATTTGGACATATATTTAAGCATGTTACTACTGTTTACTTGCCAATCTCTTAAGATTTTCGCACATTTGATAGTTGCTCTTTAGACTAATAAAAATAAATATGTCTATTTCCATAAAACTTTAACATGCAGATTAATTGGCAGGCTTCCTTTAGAACGTTCCTTGTATAAAGTATGACCTGAGCATCCGCTAGGCGATATCAGGTTTATTGTAACTTTTGGTATTAATTTCCATTTTAAAATTAAGACAAATCTAAGAATTCTAAAATTCCATTCCTGTAGTGATGTATAGGAATTCTCATTACACACCACTTCTCTACATGTGATAATTTTAATAATTGGCCCCAACTTTTCACTCTTCCTTCTCATGTCCTTTGCCATGTGACTTTGTATTTCCTTACAGGACGTGGGGCAGAGTATATCTTCCTACCGCTTGACTTTAGGTTCTGACATGCATTTTACATTGACCAATATAAGGAAGCAGAAGTGACAAGTGCTAGTTCCATTAAGTGGGTATTTCCACTTGCTCCCTTGCATCTTTGTCACCACCGTAAGAGGAACTTCCCCTGGTCAATGCAGGTTCCTCAGGTTTGACCCCAGAATAAACACATAGAGGAGACATGAAGCCAAATCCAGCAAGGAGAGGAGTCATGCTCCGAGCAATCCATTGCTTGATGCAAAGCCATCCCCCAGCCAAATATTACCAAGATCAGCTTGCACCCAACAGTGGACCAATTAAATGCTTGTTGATGTATGCCAGTGAAAGTTTGTGGTAATTTTATATGCAATATTACTCTTCTATGTACTGGTGAATATGTTTCATAATCTGAAATTATAGATACCCATCCATTCCAGACTGGAGCTATACATTTGATTTGTAGCCCATCAATTGAATCAGAAAATAGAATTTGTTGTGGCCCTTAAAATTGACAATGTCTCCTTTCTTCAAGCTGAATTATATAAGATGATGTGGATATTAATAAAAAGTCTTTTGCTTAATCACTACCAAGGGGGCCTTGTACACATCTTCCAGGTAAGTGATGACTTTGTAGTTGAAGTTGTGAAGTCATTGTAAATGATAAGTCACCTATTACTTGAAAGAGAAATTATGGCACCACCACAAGATAAACATTTGTATTTTAATTAAGCACAGAATATAATGTAATAGAGAGGTCAGAATGACTCAAAAATGTACATGATCTGTGTGCATATGTTTATGCATTTTCGAGGGATAAGGAAGATGAGAAAGTAGGAAATAGCCTTTTTTGAATCCCTGAGATCAAACTTAAAATTCTGATTTCTAGTACAACTTTCAATGCCCAAATATGTATTATTCAGGGTTCTCCAGAGAAATAAAACTGATAGAATATATAAATAGATACATAGAAATAAATTTATTATGTGAGATGGGCTCACATGATTATGAAGGCTAAGAAGTCCCACTATCTGCTTTCTGCAGCCTGGAGCCAAGGAAAGCTGTTGGTCAAATTCTAGTTCCAACCTAAAGGCCCGAGAATGAGGGAGACAATAACATAAATCCAAGTCCAATGGCCCAAGAACCAAGAGCCTCGATGTGTGAGAGCAGGAGAAGGTGGATGTCCAGTTCAAGTAGAGAAAGGAAATTTTCCCTTCTTGTACCATTTTGTTCTTTCTTTTCCAGGTTTGAGATACAATTGACATATAACATTGTATAAGTTTAAGGTGTACAATGTGAGGACATTTAAGATTTCCTCTTAGCAACTTTCAAGTATACAGTCCAGTATTGTTAACTATTGTCACCGTGCTGTATGTTAGATCCCCAGTCAGACAGTGCAGAGTCACTGTGTTTAGAGTCAGTCATCGGAGCTTTATTAGCTACCTTTGGTGGTGTCCTTGCAGCTTTGCATTGGTGTCTGTGTATTTGAGGAAGCACGTACCTCTTCTAGTCCTCACAAACTGTCTTTGGAAGAGAAAGCCCTTTATTAGTCAGCCCATTCAGTTTCTGAGCAGATTGTCTGGTGGTGCCGGTGGGCTTGCTGCTGGAGTCCTCGGCTAAGCAGGTCTGGTGCCTGGATCATCAGGTGGGCAGGTCTGGTGCTTGGGTCCACAGGGGCTGAGCTGGTGCATGGGTCCATGGGGACAAACCTGGAACCTAGGTTCACTGGAGTAGTCCTGACCCTTGATGGTACTTGATCTGCAGTGTTGCATTTGGAACTTGTGCCCATGTGAGCAGGCCTGGATCCTGGATCTGCGGGGGCTGACCAGGTGCCAGTGACCACTGGTGTGTACCTGACATCGGGGTCCATATGGGGGTTGGCCTGGTGCTAGACTAGGCCAGGAGCCTGGGTTTGCAAGAGTTGTCCTGAAGGCGAGGCCCACAAAGGCAGCCTGGTGCTGGAGCAAGCCTGGGATCTAGGGGCAGTGGGAGTCGTCCTGGGGCCTCCTATGCTGGACTACAGGTGGGCTCTGCAGGGGCTGGCCTGTCATTGGGATGGCCTGGAAGCCTTTTTGTTCCATTCAGGCACTCAAAGGATTAAATAATGCCCACCTATATTAGTGAGGGAGATCTTTTTTACTTGCTCTACTGATTCAATGCTTTATCTCTTCACAGATGCACCCAGAAATAAAATTTTATCAAAAAATCTGACCATCGCTTAGCCCAATCAAGTGAATACATAAAATGAACTATCACAGTACTTCTAAAAAAGATGCAGTCTCTGGTAGTTGTGGGCAGTAACTAGAAGTATAATAAAGGACAGAAGTAATGATGGTGAGAAAGTCTACAGTTTTGTCTTAACATTCTTCCTGCCGATACCTTGATATTTTCATTCATCCACAAATAGGTGTTTGAGTTTACATGAAAATAGAAGCTGTGGGAAATAGAAAAAAATAATTACTGACTGATGTGGCTCTGTGATCTATTACAGATGTCAAAGTCCTCAAATAGGAAATAGCCAGTAAATGTTCTATTTACTAGAATGTGCTGATCTGGAATCCACATTTTGCATACAACTAAACTTCAGTGAGCTTGTGTTTAAAAGTATCAGATAGATCACTTTATGATCAATATCACTTGGATTATAAACTTGATTAATCTGGTTTTGAATACAGAGCATTTAAGAAAACTCAGAAACAGAGCAAGAGTAACACTTCTTTCCTATAAAAGTAAGCCTCCTTTCTTCATTTATGAATCTGACAGAAACCCTTTCTTCATGCTGTTCATGAATAAAAAATAGATAATTCAATATTCCTACCAACTGAGTAAAACTGAATTTAAAGAGGTTTATATACTGATTAAGCCAATGCAAATGAGCTATCCTATTGTTTATACTGGAGCAAATGAGGCAAATGGTTCTTCACAGAAGGACAGACTCTGAGAACACACTTAGCACTCAATCAGTTGCTCAATATGAGTTTACCCTTAGCTGACTCAACTGCGATACCTTTATGACTTTGGTAGGATTTTAAATTCTCTCTGACCTGTCTCCATAACTGTATAATAGGGACAAAAATTGTTCTTACCTCATAAAATTCTGGTAAAGAATGAACAATGTAGGCATGACCCTGGTGGGTTGTCCTTGAGGAGTGTAGATACTTGGCTGAAGGCAGAGTTTGGGGCAGTAAGAGGTGCAGACAATGGGTCTAAAAGGAAGACGAACTAGAAAGTGAATCTCTGAATATCCTTGGGGTTGAGGAGTTCATAGTGGGAGAAACTACTTGCTGTTCTAAAAACTTACAATTTGCAATTGGAAGGTTCCTAGAACAAGTATGAAGACTGATTCAAGAAGAAAGGGTCTGAGAGTGTGTGCCCGACAACTGTTAGGCACACAAAAGTTTGCTGTCTGTTGGCTGAAATAGGTAAGGTATGGCCACTCTAATTGTAGTTCTCTGAGTGTGCTAAGGATTTTTCGAAGGAGAAATAAGAAAGCTGCTGAGATATAAGAAATTAGCTTTTTAGTATAGGGAATAATTTGTGGAAAACTAACTGTATGCTTTTAGCTTACCAGCAGAAAGGGCTTGCTATTGGAGGGCTTCCTGATTGGAGAATCACTCTCCAATCAGAACAGGACTATAGACATAAAACAGAATTTGTATTTATAACTTATTTAAGATTTCAGTGGCAATTAAATAGAAGAAGTCACATTTTGCACAGAGAAAACAAGGATGATGGTGACCAGGTTGGCAAATAATTTTAAAAAGAAGAATGCTATTGCCATGATATTTGTGAGAATTTCAAGTTTATGTCATTTTACTTTTTAAGAGAGACTTGAATTTATTAGGTGGAGAATTTTGTCTCTAGAAAAGAACACTTCTCTGAAATGGTCAAGGTGATTTCAGAAAAATAGTCTTGGGACTTCAAAAATCATTCACTTACTTAAAAATATGTTCATTCTTCAAAGATAATTTCAATTTCTTTATTGGATAAATAAGCTCTACGCAGATCAGCTAAGGCATGCAAAGCTAAGACATATAGTAACTATTTAGTAAATGTTAATTAAATAAAACTATTACCGTGTTTCCCCAAAAATAAGACCAGGTCTTAAGGTTTGCTCTAAAAGACGTATTAGGGCTTATGTCCAGGGAATGTTATCCTGAAAAATCATGCTAGGGCTTATTTTCCAATTAGTACTTATTTTCGGGGAAACACGACGTTATTAATTATGCCAATCATAAAGGATAAGGTATGTAATATTGTATATGTATGACTAAACTGATATTAGACTTTTCGTATGATGTGTATAAGATTAACTTGTTTTATGCTCTAAAATAACATTCTTTATGTAATTAGAAATTACATGGTTTCAACAGTTTTAGCTACAGGAGTGAAGAGGCAGTGTCTTTCAAAGAGTATTTACTAGTAATAAAGAAAAAAGCCTCCGAGATTACATGAACAACAAATTCCAGTATTAAAAAGATATCAATATAATGGATTGACTTCTATATTTTATATTTTGTATTTAGCGTAGTGCTTCTTTTCACTTTCCTTTCTAAAAGAAGAATGTAGGGTCTACCTCCTGCACCACACCCACCCCCTACTCACACACAATTTCTGGAGAAGGGACCAGTAATAAATCCTTTAGCCACAAGATGGAAGCTGAGATGGATAGCCAGGGGACTGGCGAAATACAGAAAATTAGTTAGCTTCAAACTGACTGTTTTCTGATATATTTTTGGATGGGAGATGACATTGGGAATTCAGATACCATTTAGATAGGAGAAGATGTGTTTACTGAGTCGAAAATATTTTTCATGAATTTATAAATATGTTTCTTATCCAGATTTGTTCAAAGATTAAATTTAAGGGTATAAAACTATCATGGGTTGGGGGAGTTGTATTAAAGTTAGAATAAAATGGATATTAGATATAGATGTATACTTAAAAAACACGAGTTAGGGTTTTTGTAACATTTTTGATACATTTTAAATAGTCATAATAAATCTGGTTAAGTTAGGAAATTTAATCAATAAACTGGAGAAAACATTGAGATCTTAAATTAAGTTTAATCAGTCATATTTCCCAGAAACAAAGGAGTTATTTATCGGTGATGCTAATTTGAATAAATAAAATGTTTTTATAGCTAAGATAGTTTTTGAAATTTGAATTTTAGAAATAATATTTGCTCTCAAATAGAAATTAAAAAGTTTAAATAATGTGATTAAAATTGGAAGATTTATTCTTGTTGAATTATCTATGTTTTCTATGAAAATGTTTCCAATTTTGCCAAGGGCAACTGGATATATCTTGAAAACCTATTGGTAGATATCTGATATGCTGAAATTTACCTGGACGATGTTTGCCTTGACCAATCAATAAAGAAGAAAACATAATATCTGAATTTCTGATATTCTTATATAATGTTTTTTGTTCTGTTTTTGTTTGCTTGTTTTACTTTGACTTTAAACTATCATTTGTGACCTGACTCTTGGGTCCTAAGTAATAGTTTAAAGGATATATGGACTTGAAGACAATATCAAACTTTAACTATGTGGGTAAGACAAAACTGCAATTATTTTAATTGTTACTTTTGAAATTTTACATCATCTATTTAAATAATTAACTTTAGAAATAGAACAATAATTAAGTGGAAATTTTACTAGAAATATGCTAGGGATCTAAATCTTTATTATTGGCTTTATCTAGGCTACTTTATTATCTCACAAAAATAAGAACTCTGGTCTGAGGCTGTCATGATTGTGGGCATACTTTTTTATACTATATAACTTCTGGAAAAAAAAAAAAAACAAACTCTTTTTGGTATAGGAAAAGGACCATAACCTGAAATGGCCACAGTCAAATCCAGATTTGAAAAGAGGATTTTGAATGAGGCGTGTTTAGAAGACACTAAGATAAATGGAAATGAGAAAGGATAAACAGTGGGATTACAATGCAGCAGTGAGTGTCCTTTGGTCACGTGTAAAGGAAAATGCTGGTATAGAATTTTCAATATCCTAAACCATTATCTGTGCTTTTATTTTTTAAAATTGATCTCTACTACATATATGGGGCCTTCAAGATATGATGCTGGGTGCTTGGCATATGTGTTCCATAACATTCCTCCAGAGAAGAAAGATGAGTTTTCACTTTCTTTGTCAATTTTGTTTTTCATTTTCTGATTGCCCGTGCTTTTACATCCGCATAATGCTGTAAGTAGGTTCACCAATCCTGAATACTATGCAGTCAAATTTAAATATTTTTGCAAATATCAAAAGAAAAAAAGAATAGAAAATCATCATTCTGTCCGAATGCTTTTGAAAAATTGTGTACTTTACTTTTAGGTTAACTGTGAATCATTTTAGTTTTCTCTAAAGCTTATACTATGCTGGCGAGAAATATATAAGTTGGAAATTTTGTAGGTTTAAATATAAATAGTATCAGATTTATGAGAAAAAAATTATATAGGAAACCTAATTACTTAATCTCTTTCATATGGCAGGCACCTAATTCATACATAGAAGTAACTAACTGAAAGCATGAATGAATAAAGAATAAGGAGTTATTAAGAGTTATGAAGAATTAGGGTTCAATAAATGTTAAGAATTCTTATGTATAGTGTTTGAAATGTATTTTGAAGTTAAATCATGTTGAGAGAAAAGAGGGACAGATATGTATATAAAAGGAAACATATAAATACCAATGGTTTAACAGAATGTGATAGACATTCCTTAAGGGATACATTGTGAAATTAGTAAAATGAAAGAAAATTGGCTTAGAGCTGTCAAAATTTGTGTTGTCAAAGGAGAGATACAGAAGGAATTGAAAGTGAATGAAACAATCCTAAAACAACACAATGGTGAAGCCATAAAACTCCTAGAAGAGTACATAGGCCATACGCTCCTTGACATAGTTCTTGGTAATGATTTCTTGGACTTGATGCCAAAAGCAAAGGCAACAAAAGCAAAAATAAACAAGTGGGACTGCGTCAAACTAAAAAACTTCTGTATAGGAAAGGAAACAATCAACAAAATGAAAAGACAACCCACTGAATGGGAGGCAATATTTAGAAATTATATATCTGACACAGGGATTAATATCCAAAATATATAAAGAATCCATACAACTCAACAACAACAAAAACAAAAAGAATGATTTGATTAAAAAATGGGCAGAGGCTCTAAACAAATTTTTCCAAAGAAAAATAATGTTTTATTTCTTGTGCACTGTTGGTGGTAATGTAAACTGGTGCCACCACTATGGAAAACAATATGGAGCTTCTTCCAAAAATAAGAAATAAAACTACTATATAACCCAGCAATTCCAATTCTAGGTATTTATCTGAAGGAAACAAAAACACTAACTCAAAAAAATGCACCTACATACATCTTTTTGCACTCCCATGTTTATTGTAACATTATTTACAATAGCCAAGATATAGAAACAACCTAAGTATATATCTATGGATGGACAGATAAAGAAATTTTGAGATTATACACACACACACACGCACACACACACACACAACACAACACACACACATACACGCAACACACACACAATTTTTTTATTCAGGCATAAAAATATAATGAAATCTTGCCATTTGTGACAGCATGGATGGACCTTGAAGACATTATGCTAACTAAAATAAGTCAGACAGAGAAAGACAACTACCACATGATCATATTTATATGTTGAATCTAAATAAACAAAAAAAAAATTAAAAAAAAGCTCTTATTGAAAAAAGATTGGTGGTTACAAGATTGGGGGTGGAAATGTGGGAGGTCAAAATTGGTAAAAGGGGGTCAAAAGGTACAAACTTCCAGTTGTAAATGTGTCATGGGGATATACTGTACAGTATGGCAACTATAGTTAATAATACTGTATTACATATTTGAAAGTTGCTAAGAACATAAATCTTAAAAGTTCTTATCTCAAGAAAAAAATCCTGTAACTATGGTGACAAAAGTTAACTAGATTTATTGTGATGATCATTTCACAACATATATAAATATCAAATAATTATGTTGTACACCTGAAACTAATATAATGTTATATGTCATTTATACCTCAATTTAAAAAAGGACAATAAAAAAATGGATTTTTTTACCCCCAATTTATAGAAGCAGTGACTGCAATTTTCACCTAAGGGGAAAATGTTAAGTAATGGAAGTGTTAAGTTATCAATTTACTAAAATAATTCTAATTATATGGCTTGGCTCTAACTTTTATGTATGGTACCAGATGCTGAGTAATAATATTATGAAATTATAAATTTGCCCCCCCCAAAATCTAACTAGATGGTTTGGATTTATTATCTTCTTTTTTGTGTTTTCTATATGACTGAAATATCGGACCAAATCTGTTTGAACATACTGGGTATTGCTGTCTTTATTTTACATTTGAGATTGCACCAAGTAACTTGTCTAAGATAACATCAGGTAAGTTGTAAGGCAAAAATTAAGAATGATATAACTCCAAAACCAGTGCTCTTCCTGCTCTACCAAGGTTTTCTGGAGTTCAGTCAGGGAGGACAGGTACACTTGAAATACCTTATTAATAAATGTGAGAAAATTTTTTTTTAAAAATGTGAGGATGGGAGAGGGATAAAAGCGATGTTGTTGGTGTTGTATTTTAGGGTAACCTGGGAAAGTCCTCTAGGTTGAAATGATAATGTAAAGAGACCTAAGTAAAGGAAGCAAAACTTCCCTGAATAGAAAGAGGGTAAAGAAGGAAACAATACAGGTAGAGAGAAGAAACACAACGCCCTGGGGTGGAACTTTGCACAGTCTGCTCAGTTACTTATAAGGACGTCAGTGTGGCTGGAGCTCAGTTATCAATATCAGTGCCTGTTCCAAAACCAAGTGGCAGTAGCAGTTCAGAGGAAGTTTGGGTCGGGAAAAATATTGAAAGACATCAGCAAATCAATGATATTCAAGGGCATGGGACAGAATTAGGTCACTAATGGAAAAGATAGTTAAAAGATAGAAGGTCCAACCAATGATTGAACTTCAGAGCACACCAAACTTTAAAAGTAAAAAAATCTATCTATCATCTATCTATCTATCTATCTATCTATCTATCTATCTATCTATCTATCTATCTATAGATATATGATATATATATATATGATATATATATATGATATATCATATATGGATATATCATATATGGATATATCATATATATCATATATATATCTATATATGATCTGGAAAATGAGCCTGGAAAGGAAGAAAAATGAATAAGGAAAAGAAAAAAAAAAGCATTAGTGTGTGTTGTCCCAGAGGCCAAAAGAGGGAAATATTTCAAAAAGGAGTGATCAACTATTTCAGATGCTGGTGTCATAAGATGGCAAGTAATTATTGGCCATTGGATTTGGCAATGTAGAGCTCATTGGTGATAGGATGAAAGTTGTATAGAGTAATGGAGGGGCAATCTATTTAGAGCGGATTTAGAAGAAATATGAGGCAGTGGTAATATAGAGCAAAGGGAAATCATTTTAGGTGCTTTGGTGCTTTTTAAAAATGGTTACTAGGGAAATGCATCAAAAGAAAGTTTATTTGCTATAAGAGATACTACAGTATGCCCAATGATATTTTTTTAAATCCATGAGAAAAATTCTGATGAAATAAAAGGAAGGAGTTGGGAATAGTCCGAGTGAAATTATAAGGGAGGTGAGAGAGCTGCTTTTCAATGCACAAGTGTATAGTTCTTTCAATTTGATTTCTCTTAAAATCAGAGTGTGAAACAAAAACTGTATATAGTTTATTTAGAAGATGTTTCCTGTAAGTAGAAATAAGTCAGGAGTAAAAATGGAATGGGAAAAAGGAAAAGACAGTGAAGTTTGTGTCATTGAAAATATGCTTTCCGAGAGATCTCAGAGAAGAGTATAGAATCTACCGAGAATTTTTCATTCACTGATTTGATACTCCACTTTAATCCACTAATTCTCATAGTCTGCTATTTGAGGGCTATACCGAGTGGCATTGATACAGATGGTGGTGATGATATTTTTATGCACAGAGTTGGACACAGCCTAGGGACTCATAATTAATCCAATCACAGGTGTGAAATAAATATTCCCTCCAAAAGTCCTAAGTAATTACCATGAAATTGGCAACTCCATCCATTCATTGAGAACATTGAGCAGGGTACAAGGAGAGGCATTTTTGTTTGGATGGAGACTCCCACAGAGGCTCTATATACCGTATTTCCCCGAAAATAAGACCTAACTGGAAAATAAGCTTAGGCATGATTTTTTCAGGATGCTCCTAATATAAGCCCTACTCCCAAAATAAGCCCCAGTTAAAATCATCAGGCAGACGGACGCATGTAGTACGACCATTGCAACACACAATGGAGGTATTGAATTATAAAATAATAATATTAATATATAATTAAATATACATAAATAATATTATTGACATTAATACTTAAAATAAATAATAAAATAAATTATAATTAAGTATTTGTAAATACCCAAGTGCGTGCCTTTGGATGAGAGGTAAACACCTATATAAACAGATGAACTCAAGACTTATTGCCGAATGACCAATCGGAGTACAGATACAAAGTACGAATAATGTGGTGTGCACTTGATAATGAATGGACGTGGTTATGTCTAATATGAATCTTCATAATTTAATACGCCGTGTGTTGTAACGGACATACTTAATACACTCGTGTGAAATAAAGAAACGTTTTCTGAATTTTGGTGCCTGAAATTTTTGTCGCTTTTGTGTGGACCATCATTATTAACTGTCATCCTTTTTGTTGCCACTCCTGTCTCATAAGTCTTCAGTTAACACTTGATTTAATGGTAGATTTAAAGGGAATAATATTTTGACCCCCAGACAAGATGAGTGCAAAAGAAAGAGCTATTCCGTCGAGTACAAGAAAGGCATAGTGGAGGACTGCCGGGGCAAGAATCCTATGGCTTTCTGTAAAGAGAAGAAGTTGGATCTTCGAATGGTCTAAAATTGGTGAGCAGAGCACGATAACCTCAGTCAACATGTGGACAAGGGAAATGCTAAGAAGCTTAAGTGTGGATCAAATTGGCAGCCATTATTTCCTGAACTGTAAGACATCATCTGAATGGATTGCTGACAGGAGAGCAAGGCTTTGGTTTTGCACAGGGCTGATATTCAAGCATTTGCCCTTGCAATGGCACCACAGTTAGAAATATATCCAGAAGAACTCAAAGCATTACGATACTGGCTGGATGGCTTCCTTCAGGAATATGAACTGTCTCTAAGATTGACAACACTGTTTAAACTGGAAGGCACTGAAGTTATTAAATGTGCACTTGTATTCAAGTCCTTTGATGATGACATCGACTTTTCTAAATACCAGCTCTCCAACATGATTGCTATGGATGAAACTGCAGTGTTTATGGGCCACGGATCTCTGTTTGATCAGAGGGGTGACTCGTCAATCTACATTCCCTCCACTGGTTATGAAAGCGCACCAGTTACCTGTATTTTGGCAATTCATCTGGATGGAAAGAAAGCCCCACCTCTAATCATCACTAAGGACAAGAAAGATAAGGTTGAATGCGTTTCAGGCATTTATGTTCTTGAAATCGAAAAAGCCTGGGGCACACAAGCAGTTAGAAGAAAGTGTGTCGATTTAATGCTGCCACTTGTTTTGCGAGGTGGCCAAAGAGGTCTGCTAGATGGATTCAGCCAGCACTCACTGTACTAAAGACATGAAGAACTTCCTTGCACAGAGAAGAATAGATCAAAAAATGATTCCCGCAGGAATGACTGCCTGTCTTCAGACTGTTGATATTGCAATAAACAAGCCATTCAAGGACCATTTGCACATGGAAATCAATCACTACAATGAAAATAAAGGGGAGAGAAATCAGCGTGGAAACACCGTGAAGCTTAGTTTGCAAGAGGTCACGAGTTGGGTGAAGAATTCAGGGGATAAAATCACAGACAGCTGTGTTGCCAATGCACTACGAGCAGGCTACATGGACAAGAAGTGCTCATTTAAGGAGAGCTCTATTGCTGGACATGAGAGATTGGGGCTAATGGTTCTACAGGAAATGGAGTCGCGAGAAATTTAAGCCAGAATTCGGGGTTTAGAGAGTTATGATGATGTTCAAGAAGAAGATGACATGACTGTATTTGATTGAATGTAGATTTTTGTACATGAATAAATGAAAAAATGTAGATTGTTGTACATGAAGAAACAAGACATCCCCTGAAAATAAGCCCTAATAGGTCTTTTGGAGCAAAATTTAATATAAGACCTGGTCTTGTTTTCAGGGAAATATGGTACTTCTCCACTTAAAAAAACTTTTACTTCTGTGCATCTCTGTTGAAAATGTCTTGGAAAAGTGTAGTTTGTCTCTGGATACACTTTACAGGAAAGATAAAACGTATGTATTTATATATCTAATAGGAGCCATTTCAAATTGTTAGCATAAGAAGTGTATTTATGGCTTTGTGTGGGTAGTCTTTAATAATGTCTATTATCTTTGGTAGATGCACACGGATATTGACTCATGCTGAATTAGTTAGCATCATTAGTCATAGAATCTCACAATATGTCTGTGGATTTGCTTTTGTCCTCACTTCTATTGAAGTACAAGGAGGTTAAGTGACTTGCCAATGAACATCAAACATGTTGGTGAAGAAGCCAATAATAGATTTTTAAGATTCTGACTCCAAGTTATTTATGTCACTATATTTATTGACTTTACTTTCTGCTTAGTCATTTGTCGGGCACATTTAAGATAAATATAATGAAAAGCAACACTTCAAGGCTTTAAATAGAGGCTGTACTTTACACCCATATCAGGATGACAATAAGTCTGTGAGGCATATGCGGTGGATTTTTGACTGAAGTCCTATTTTAATCAGTTGGGTCATTTATTTAATTTCTTAAGGTTTCAGTTTTCACATCTGTAACATTGATACAATAGTTTCTTAGGTCCCTTTTAAGTCCCATATTCTATTTTTCTAGTAGATGATAACTTGAAGATTGGGTCATTTTAATTTTATCTGTATGGTGAGTGACTTTACTATGTAGGGTTTCTTCGTCCCCCTGATCTATCATCAGGAATCCTGAAAGTACAGATTCTTAGGGACTCTGTCATCACAGAGTTCACTGGGAAGTCCATAGTTGGCCACAGTCTCTTTCTACTGCGTAGGGTATTGGGCAATCTGGTTTCCTTAACATAGAAAAAATGGGTCTGCATTACTTCTGAAAAAATGTTTGCCTGCTAGTTGACATACATATACATACAGAAATAGCACATCATCTCTAAGAATTAAATATTATGAGAGATCCTATCTGTTTTGTTCCCATATATATGTATATATTTTTTTCCTTCCTCTAATTTTCTACTTTTAATTTGGATCTTATTTTTTATGCAGTTTGACAAATTTTCTCCTCTAATTATAGCAATTATTCTATTTATATTTAGCGTAATTATAGATATAATTGAGATTTAATGTATCATCTTTCTATTTATTTACTTTTTGTCCCATACGTATGTTTTGTTCCTCTTATGTGGATTAATTAACAATTTTTGAAATTTCATTTGGAATGTGTTCCTTAATTTCTAGATATTTGGGAACTTCCAGATATCTTTTAGGTATTGTTTTCTAGCTTAATCTTGTAGTCAAAGAACACACTTTGAACAACTTGCATTTTTTTTAAAATTGGTCATTTGAAAACAGCTGTATTCAGCTGCTATTGGGTGACATGTTCTGTAAGTATGTATTAGGTCAATGATTTTCTGTCCGCTTGTTCAATCTAATACCAAGAGAAGAGTGTTGAAAACTCACACTGTGACTGCCTTCTGACCTTCCTTTTAATATTCCACATACACATAGTTAGATCACTTGATATTGTTACAGTGGTCACTGAGGCCCTGTTCATTTTTATCCAGTCTTTTTTCCACTGTGCTTCATTTTGAATATTTTCTATTTTTAGATCTTTATGTATCGTGGGCTTACTTTCTACATTATCTAATCTGCTATCAAGTCCATTCAGTGAATTTTCACTTGAGATATTGTATTTTCCATTTCTGGAAAGTCCATTTAGGTCTTTTTATACCCTCCATGTTCTCCTCAGTATGTTCGTGTTTTCCTTTAAGTAATTTTACATAGTGATATTTTAATGTCCTTGTCTATCAGTCTATTAACCCTCTTCTTTCTAAGTCTGTTTTTTATTGACAATTGGATTTGATATCACATTTTCCTGCTTCTTGCTATAGCTAGCATTCTTTTAAATTGTATGATGAACATTGTAACTCTATGTCTGAACTCTGCTTTCTTCATTTAGAGAATTTTGGGCCTTGGACTTTGCAGGCAGATGAGTTACTACCGAGTCTATCTGCTACATTTGAGACTTGTTTTTATATTCATTTGGTGGGTCTTGTGTAGCTTTTATTATATGAACAATTTAGTCCCACTACTAATGTGTGGTCTTTCTGTGGTCTCTACTGAATGTCTATAGCAGGGGTGTCCAAACTGCGGCCCGTGATCCATTGTTAATTGGCCCACAGCAAATTCCAAAAATATATTTAGTTTATTTAAATAAACCAGGTGAGGCAATACGAACTTCACCTTGAGTGAGTGGCCCGGCTGTTTGTGTGTTTTAGCGCATATGGCCCTTGGTGAAAACCATTGAAAAAAGTTTGGACACCCCTAGTCTATAGTGATCGATAGAGACTCCTGTCTCTGGTTGATGGAATTTGAGTGCTGCCTTGTTCAGCTCACAGCCTTCTGGTTGCTCAACCTTGTGGAATTTTATCCCATGTGTGTACAGTTTAATAGTTTTGATCGTTAATTTTATATGTCAATTTGGTTAAACTATAGTACCCAGTTATTTAACCAAGCACTAACTTAAATTTTGCTGTGAAAATATTGTGTAGATGTAGTGACTACTATCTACAGTCAGTTGATTATATGTAAAAGAGATTACAACTGATGATGCGGGTGGGACTCATCCAATCAATTGGAGGCCATCAGAGCAAAGTGAGGTTTTCTGAAGCAGAAGTTCTCCCTCAAGACTGGAGCATCAATTCCTGCTTTCGTTTCCAGCCTATCATTCTGCTCTACAGTTTTCAGACTTGCCAGACCCCAAATCATGTGAGCCAACTCCTTAACTCTTTCTCTCTCTGCCTCTCTGTCTCTCTCTCTCTTTCTCCCCCACCCTACCCTCCTCATTGGTTCTGCTTCTTTGGAGACCCTTGACTGATAGAGTAATCAATAAAAATGCCAGGGTCTGGGGCATTGGAATTTCTGGAACTTTTTTGGTCTATGCATCTCTCTCATCTCTGGAATCTGTCCTCAGCATTTATAGCTGCCTCGACATCCATGAAATCCAATCTTTGGCTCCTCAGTTGAACAAGATAGAATGTTGTGCTTAGACTCTCCCTGCTCCTTGGTTTGTTCAGGCAGAATTCTGGGGCAATCAGAGCATTCACTTCATTTATTTCTCCTTTCAATGATCATGGTCTTGCACTACCAATTGTCCAGTGACTGAAAGAACATGTTTCATACATTTTGTCTGTTTCTGGTTGTTGAGAATAGGAGAGTAAATCCAGTCTTTCTTATTCCATGGTGGCCAGAAGCAGCTTGTCCCTTGATCTTCGACATTAGTTAGGAAAGAACTCAAACAATTAGGAATCTCTATTTAAAATTTTATTGGAAAAATTTTATATTTATAAGGATATATATATACATATATATATACATATATAAATATATAATCTTTTTTCAGTGAACTAGAAATAGAAAAATTTCATATATAGGCACTCTCCTTATATGTTTGTACTGCAATTTATTTTCCCACTGAAATAGCCTTCCATTTTGATCTCTGCTAGTGTATAATCAATCTTTTCTCTGTTGGTATATTGTCTTCATAAGGAGTCTGAGTAAATCATGGGTCCACTGAAAGGTCACAATCGTTTTTTCCGTTTGTTTGTTTGTTTAATATGTTAGTTTATATTTCCTCAGAACGATGATCTTTGGACATTCTTGACAAATTTAAGTAATAGACTTGTTTCATCTCTGCACTGTTACTAGGACTGGTCAGCTACCTTTTTTATAGATTTCTTTTATTGCTTTGGAGCATCAACTTGCCATGAGTTTGAAAAAAAATCCCTCTCTGATCATAATAGTTTAATTCCCATTGCTTCTCCTCTTACCACTTACCACTTTTCTGGGCTAATGAGTTTATTCAGAACTTTTCCTCCTGTGTTCACATGCTGCTGCTCCCTTTTTCTTTTATTGATTCATTTCAGGTCTAGTATAACTGGCAAATTACTTCTTTCACAGCATTAAATTTTTGTATTATTTTTTCCATTTCAGTAAGTATATGATGAATGTAAGACTTAGTTTCCTTTCTTATATAATAATGATTGAGTTGCATATAATGGACAAATAGAAAATGTTTTATATAAAATGGCCTAATGGAAGCACTTTTCCTTGTTTAAAAAACTCAGTATCTTCCATTTTTATGTCTATTTTATGCTATTTCTCAACTCTCAATTTAGGTTTCCCTGGTGGGAGTCATCATTACTTGCTCTTGGCAAGCAGAAAGATTGTAACAAAGTCATTTAGTTTCTCCCATTTCCTTTATCCCATATTTTTAAGTTACCCCTGTAATGAAATGGTTCTAAAGCTATTTCGTTTGCATTCTCCAATGCTATTTTTTTCCTCTTTCTGAAGTATTATCCTATGTACCTTGTACTCTATTTGAATCCTACCTTAAAACTTTGTGTGTTTGTTAGCTATATGTATTCTGTCATGACTACAGCAATTGCATTTTAACTAATATTTATGAATCTTGAAGAATGTAGTTATTATATGACCCTGATTTGTGTGACATTAATAACCTTGATAATTATGTTAATATTCTTAAAACATAAATAAATTAATCCATGGGATTGGATGTCATCATTATCTAATGCATTGTTTGCTTTTAGTTTGGTGATTATCTTAATAGAAAAAATAAATTAGCTGAGGACACTTAAGAAGGTTAGTCAAAAAAATGTTTACTTCATTTTGTTCCCTCAGCATCAAAGACAGTGAAAGATAGTGACTATTCAATAAGTAATATTTTCAATCGATGTGATCGTTTAAAGCAATTTTAATAGTATGCTGGAAATAGCTTGTTGTGATTTTAACGTATCATCATATTAAGTAATAAATATTTTATAGCTAGAATTGTGCCATTTCCATATTTTTTTCCTTTGTCATACAGCATTTCACTTGGCTGACATTCCTTTTGAAATAAAATCTGGAAATACATCCCTAAAATTCTGTCATCATTAAATCCAGGGCTTTTATATATATTGCCTAAAACAAATACCTCATTCTTAAAGGTGAGTTCATTTTGATTAGTCATTCTCTGACTACAGAGATGACTAACAGCATTTTCTATTTTTAAATATCTGACCTAAATTATTGTGGTACAGTAAAAAGCTATGAAGTAATGAGGATCAATGTTATCACCTTCTGAAGTATATAGAATATCCATTTTAGCTATTTTAAATAAAATGTAATCCTCCCTATTATTTCCTAGTTCCAGTTTTATGATACTTGGATGCTTTTGGTTTAAATCTTGTCATATCATTATCATATCATTATCATAATATTTCATTTTCATAATATATCATTTTCATAATATTTCAAATTATTTGGTTAGGAAAGAATTGATTTTGATATTATTTACATGGCATTATTTGAAAATATTCATTGTTTAAACAGTCAAAATTCAGTTTTGCTCTTAATGCCAATTTTATAAGTATTTTTTGCTCAATGTTAATAGAAAAAATTTCCTATATCCCTTTTCTGTTTCTGAAAAATGATGAAAGCAAAGGTAGATAAGCACATTTAATCTAAAAAGATAAAATATCTTTAAAATGTTATATTATTCAAGGTTTTAAGATAAATTTGCATATCGTATTCCTGAACTTGAAATACTTAGAAATACAGAGCCTCTCTTAGCTCTTGACATGCTATGATTATTCCACATCTGTTGTCTCATCTCTTATTTCATAACCTCTCACAAATCATATTTATTAATATCAATTGCAAATGAAGGTACCCATGGAACTTAGGCTGGTATTAACTTTTAGACTAATTTTACAGTTAGATACCTAAGTTATTATCTCCTTTTGCACACTTATTTGCACACTTATGTTCTTGCCCTACCTCTCTCTGATGTTATTTCCATAATTAAAATACTGATCATTTTTTTAAGAGCTTGATGATAAAGTACCACAGTTTATCACATCTAAATTTTCTAATGATGCTATTTATGGGGATAATGTACCTTCTCATAGATATTACATTCCTTTATTTAGAGGCAGGGTGTATTTGTTCCTGTTAAATAATATCTTTTAATAGTTAATTCATTTGTAATGGAAACATGGCAGGCATAATGAGAACATTGGTTTACCCTGACTCTGCTACTATTTCTGTGAATTTAAATACGCATTTAAACATCCTGGTATCTTTCTTTGACAAAATGAATTGGTAGACTGGATTGTCACCATGATTTTCAGCTTACAATTTCTAAACATCTAGTTTTCTATTTCAGATATCTAATTAGGTAGAAATCGTATATAAGTAATTTTGGTCAGAGGAGAAATGATTCAGTTTGTTTAGACAGGTGATGATTGGCAAAGGGCTAACATGGAGCTCACTGGTATAAACTAACAATAAAAGGACTGTCCTGCCACACTGGGTTATCATTATTATACAGACCATCAGGGATTAACTTCATCTCTACCCAAAGTTTCTCCATTATTTATATCATGTGAAAGACGTTGCTCAATATGTTGGCCTTTTAGTTCCTTGGGAACTTTATTTTGGGAGTTTATCCTCCATTTCCTCAACATTTTCCATTGCCATAGTCATTCCCCAAACTCCAATCTTTTACACTGCATCACTCTGAAATCACAAGAAACATCATGCTTGCCCAACACCATCTTCAAAGTTTGTATTTTCCTTCTCAGTTATTATGAAAGTAATGGTTCTCCTTACATCTTGTTTCATACCAGATTATCTCGTTGGGACTTTCCCTTCCCAGCCATACACCAAAATTATCTAGAGAAACCCAAAGCCTGGAAGAATATAATGTTGGCTTTCATCATGTCTGCACTCAGATTGCTGAGCCTTGATGGATAAGCATCACAATATCAGACAGAGTGGTAGAACTAATCATTTATAATCACCAGCATCGCTAACTCTTTTGATGACCTGTGTAGTCAATTACTTAAAACAATTTTTTCAGCTCTCCATTTCTCTGATCATACTCTGTCCTTCTGATCATACTCTGAAACTCAGACTTTCTCTTCAGAGAGAAAAGAGGAAATATCAGTAAAGAATTATCTCAAATTCCCATTACCAATCTACAAACCAGTATAAATTTTCATTCCTTTCTTTTTCACTCTTCCTTTCTAAAATCAGTTTTTAAATTGTCCTTTATTTTATTCCTCTTGCCTTTATATCCAGTATCTTCAACTTTTTCAACTGTACTCTTTCTGCCCATATATATTTGTAATATTAAAAACACTCCGATATGGTCAAAAAAGTCCTTTCTTGAACACAGCCAGCTTCAGCTACAGTTGTATTTCCTGCCGTTTACAGTCTCTCTAAAGAAGTTTCTAAAGTCTTTGTTTCTATTTCATCATCTCTCATTTGTATACCTACAATTCAACTTAAATCACTTTGGCAAATGATACCAATGACTTCCAGGTCACTTTAATCAGTGGCCACTTCTTGCTTAACTTCTTAATATCCTTCTGAATACATGACACTCTCATTAAAACATTATCTCCTCTTCAGATTTGATCCTAATTTCTCCAGGTATTTTCCTACTTTTTAAATTCCTTCCAGTGGTCTTTAAATATTGAATTTCCTCATGCCTTCTTCCTCAGCTTTATTGTCAATTAACTCTTCCCCTCATGTATTACTATGCCTTGCCAAAGCCTGTAAATATGTATTTCTAATACTCTTTTGAGCTTCAAATGTGTATCTATCTATCTATCAATCGATCGATCGATCGATCTATAAATCATCTATCTAATCTATCATCTATCATCATTTCACAAATTAAGCTAAGCAAAATAAGTCACACAGAAAAAGTTGAGAACTACATGATTTTACCAATATGTGGGATATAAAACTGAAAACAACAAAGAAACAAGACAAACAAATGAAGAAACAAAAACTCATAGACACAGACAATAGTTTAGTGGTTACCACAGGGTGAGGGGGGAGGGTGGTGGTAGATGAGGGTAAAGGGGATCAAATATATGGTGATGGAAAGAGAACTGACTCTGCGTGGTGAACACACAATGTGTTATATAGATGATGTATTACAGAATTGTACACCTGAAACCCGTGTAGCTTTACTAACAATTGTAATCCCAATAAACTTTTAAAAAATCAAAATATCTATTAATCTGGACCTACTGTTCACTTCCCTTAAGTTCCCCGAACTTCTAGATAGTACTCTTTTTCTCTCTCTAACCTATCAGTCACTCCTCGCCATATTTAATTTTTTTAATAAAATTTATTGGGGTGACAATGGTTAGAAAAACTGCATAGGTTTCAAGTGTACATTTCTATAATATATCATCTATATATAAAACAGCATAGCGTGCTTAGTCAATTCTTTCTTTTCTATATTGTGCCTATTACTTCAGTATGATTTCTTTCTATTTAGTCTTATGGTATACTGAGTTGCTCCAGTCAGAAAGATACAAGTTGATTTTGTCTTCTTTTTCCTCACTCCCTTCATCCCCACATATCCAACTAACTCTCTATTGCTCCAAATTCTCACTGTGTTACCCTTCCACTGCTTTCCTAGCTTTCTTTTCTGCCTACTTCAATGGACTTCTCACTGGTATTCCACCATCAATTCTTGCATTCAATGCAGCTCCAATTAATCTCTTAAAATGCATAGTTATTTATGTCACCACATAAATAGTTATAGTTATGTATAGTAAAAAGTTAAACTTTTTAATCTGGCTTAAAATTAGTGTATAATTGTGTTCTTGTACTTGCCTGTTTTACTGGCTATCCACCAGCTTGTTCTTTGAGAATTAATAGTAGGATCCTATTCTTCAATGAATAGGATGAATTCTTCAATGTGTTAATTATTTTTACCAACTCAGGATTGTTATGCATCTTGTTCCTTTTATTTGGAACAATCTCTCCCTTCTTCATTTGTACTTATTTATCTACATAATGTCCACTGTTCTTTCAGATTTCAGTTCTTAGGTTAACAGGCAATTCCTATGCCGCATCTTTATTGATCGCCAAAATAGATTAGGTTAAACATGCTGTGTGCTCTATTTCATTCTGTATTTTTTCATATAATACAATGGAAATTGTATCTTTTTTCAGTGCCACATTGGACTCTTTAAAATATCAAGATGCTCAGTAGGTATTTGCTTAATATATGAGTTGCCAGAAAAGTAGTAAGAATTTCACAGAAAATTATGGCATGAGGAAGGTCAGGAAGAAGAGTGTGGAAGTAGGATTATTTTGCATTTGGTAGAATATAAGAGAGCAATTATAAATGTTAGTGGGTTTGAAAAAACATAAATTTTTGTGACATGGACCAAAAATTCGACAAGTTCGATGACTGAAACTAACCTCACAGGGTGATCTGATCATAAATTCCTAACTAGGCAGGTCCTGGTGGGTAGTGACAACCCAGGACAATAAAAGGTTTATCTTTGCATTTAGCAAGCTCTGTCCTTTGTTCTTGTGCATCTAGGTTAACACATACTTGCAATATCAGAAGTAATCAATCCTCTTTTCCCCTCAAAGGCATAACAACCCTCAAGGAAGCATATAATCTTGTTAAGTATCCCGTAACTCAATAATAGAGATTTCCCCAGCTTTCTGCCTTGGTTTCTTCCACCTTCATGTAATCATTCTCACGTTATGCCAAATGTATACATATATAAAAAAAAACAACAACAACTGCAAAACTGTCATTCTCCAGAGCATTTGAGATCTTGCTTTGCAGCATGTCATCGGTTTGGCTCCAATAAACTCTTGTAAAAATTCTCTACAGGGTTGGACGTTCTTACATCAACAGTGACTATTGAAATATTTAAATGATGTAAAATCATCATGTTACTTTCTTTTAAGATTACTGAAGTTATGAAATTAAATACAACAATAATATATTATTACATGACATAGAAAAACCATTATCTGAAGTACCATCTTTGACTCAATAGAATAACTATTACACATGTTATATAAAGGTGGGTATTTGTGGTTAAGTCTGAAAAATGCCTAAGTTCTAAGAAAGAACAACATGAAAATTAATACACACCTTTTTGTATTTATTTCTGAAGCATTTATAATATCAGTTTCTGCCTTAGAATGCATTGTCTATATATATATATATATATATACACACATATATATATACATATATATATATATATGTATATATATAATCAATGTTGTAAAAAGCAGCAGTGGAAATGCCTTTTATTTTGTTAATCCACTCAGACAGAATACAGCAAAACAAAACAGATTAAAAGTGAAACATCTTGGGTATCTTTGCTACCTCATTTTACATTTATTTGTCTTTCCTTGTGTGTTTTTAATACTTTCTTATGAATAATCATTATTACTACAACTACTACTACCATGGCTAATGTTACTAGAACATATTATTTATAATCTCCTTTTATATACAAAGAAAGTGAAAGTGAGATTATATGATTTGATCAAGATCTCGCAGTAGAGGCAGCATTAGTTTACAAATTTAGAAATACAACCACAGAGTCCATGCGTTTTAGTGCTATTTTATAATACTCAGACTACTACAATTCTAACAATACCATCATCTGTTCCAGTCACACTTCCAGAGTCAGTCCTGATGGAGCTATAGCAATGGCTGTGTTCTGTGTAATAGGAAGAGCACCTGACTTGGATTGCAACAATTCTACGTGTGAAGTACAAATCCATCCTACCCTCTGTATCTTCAGAAGAGCCAGTGAGCTTCTCTGAGGCTTAGTCTCTCTGTCTAAGAAGAGGGACTAATAATACCAAATCTATCCAGCCTATAGCTTTATCTTAAAGAATGAGAGAACTGATACAAAAGTTTTTGTAAATCACTATACACATTTAAGCAATATTAAGGTATCTCATTTTCATGAACTTTTTTTTGCCGTAATGTAGAATAAAACCTGGGCTAAATATCTGTTTGAGACATAACTTATAACCATGACATAATTACCCCCCAATCTCAATTTCATCATGTATAAAACAGGAATAAAAAATCGCTAACCTTCGAAGTTAAGGTATTTTAGGTTTTTGTATAATAAAATGGCATATGTATGGTGTGGGGCATATGTTAATTCCTCAATAAATGTGAGTTCTCTAATGTCTTTCCTCACTGCCCTCTGCTGGATTCAATGATCCAAGACATGACTGGCTTCCTTTTTATATTTAGTTTTTCCAATTCCTTTTTATCCCTTAATCCCTGGATCCTGGATTCTTTGGGGCAAGTTACAGTTTTCCCTTTTCCAATTTTGACAAAATCAAACTGAAATGATTTTTTTTTCATGGATTTTTACTACTTTGTTCTGCCTGATTACACAGCTCTGCTTCATCAATTCTCTTTTGGCTTATGATTCAAGCCTAAGTCTTTGCCCACTTGTTAGGGTTTCTGCAATGCTCTCTTATTTGTGTGTGAGTATGTATGCCAATTTAAAAGAGACCTTTGCTGTTAGGACATGAATTTTATCTTATTTTTAACTTGTGCATAGTACTGACAGAGTGTAATTATATCATTATTCTCCCTTTACATAATTTAAATATTTAGAGTGTCCCCAAATATCATTTTCCAAAGCTGCCACTGACCTGGCTTGTTTAGTAATTTTGATTTTTCAAATGTAGTGAGAAACTGGATGCTTCCTTCTCTATTTATTTTTCAATCATTGCAATGGTCGTTCCCGAAGAAGCAACCTTGAATGGAGAAGTAACATTTCCTGGCAGGGCAACGTGTATTCCTCTTCGCATGCCCTTTTCTCTCTTTTTTAACTTTATGATGTTGGTGTTGCAGAGCTTTTCCAGCTCATTTTACATTTACATAAAAACACTTTTCTCCCTTAGAAATAAAATTTCTCATCTATACAATTGATGACTTTGCCACAATTGTCAAGGAATTTCTGTTACCCTTTTTGTGGACCAAGACTTGAAGTTTCTTATATTCCTTTGTATACTTTTTTTGTGAAGGCATGTGGTGTTAGGTAGGCAACAATTTGGCCCGTGACCTGATGGAACCCAGCAGAGTTGTCGATTTTCACCTTGTTCAGTATTTTTTCTAAAAGTGAGATTGGGTGTGATGACTTCCAAGCTCTATATATGCCAGATGGACAGTTTGTTCCTTTTTATTGGTAAATAGCATTCCATTGTATGGATGGACTTTAGTTTGCTGAGCCAGCCATTCATCTGTTGAAGGACATGAGGGCTATTTCTAGTTTTTGGCTATTACGAATAAATGTGCTATAAACATTCACGCAGAGGTTTTTGTGTGAATATAACTTTTCATTTCTCTGGAATAAATGCCAAGAATTACAATTATTGGGTCTTATGGTAGTTGTATGTTTAGTAGTAATTTTATTTTAATTTAAAAAGCTGCAAACTCTTTTCAAGAATAGCTGTGCCATTTTACAGTCTCACCAGCAATGTGTGAGTGATGGAGTTTTTCCACATTCTCATCAAGATTTGGTGTTTGTTTATTTGTTTGTTTATTTACTTATGTATTTATTTATTTATTGCCATTCTGCTAGGTGTTTAGTGATATTACAATGTGGTTTTGATTTGCATTTTCATAATGGCTAATGATAGTAACATCTTTTGATGTGTTTATTTGCCATCTATATATCTACTTTCGTTAGTGAAATATTTCTTCATGTCTTTAGCTCATTTAGTAATGTACTGTTTGGTGTTTTTTACTGTTTACACTGAGATTTCTTTACATATTCTAGTATTAGATCCTTGTCTATGTGTTTACAAGTCTCTCAGTTTGTAGCTTGTCATTTCATCCTTTTGACAAGGTCTTTGCAGAGCAAAAGCTTTTAATTTTGAAGAAGTCTAATTTATCAATTTTCCTCCAACGGAATGTGTTTGGGTGTCAGGTCTAAGAACAATTTGCTTAGTCCTAGATCCCAGAAATTTTATATTTCTGGGTTCTCTACTCTGACCCATTGACATGTATCTAGGACTTTGCCCTACTGCACTGTCTTGATTGTCTTAGCTCTATAATGAGCCTTAGTATCAGGTAGAGTTATTCCTTCCCCTTTATTTTTGCTTGTCAAGACTGTTTGTAAGCTTTTTAAGTTACAAAAGTATATATGAAGGTATACTTGTAAAATATTTCAAGTGCTACCAGATTCATGTGTTTCTTGGGAGTATATTTTGGTAACTTTTGGAGAAAAATCTCCCTGTTCAATCACAGAGGAGGTTTCCCAGATGTGCATCCTTCTTGATGGGCTTAAGACTAATGATTCTAGCTACACATGACTCAAAGATCCAATGTTTTACATCCTTTAACTGAGAAGACTTGAAATAAAATTTTGTCCCAGGTGGAATTCACATATTGTAATGGTAGATTTTGACAGGATCATGTTGCTCTGCTTCCATCACAGCAACTCAAAATGGCTAGAAGCCTAATCTTTTGTGTGGTATGACTAGGGAGAAGGCTGGAACAATTCTGGAAAAAGCAGTCTTTTGTGTAGAGTTATTCCCAGATTGTTAGAGAGAAGATTAGCCTTATCCCCATGTGTTTAGTTTCCCTGGTAGCAGAAAGGCTCATGTTAAGCTAAAGTTATCCACACAAATTTGGAGATAAAGTGATTAAGCAGAAATGTCCATGAGCTATTACTTCCAGGACTGTATCAAATTATTCTGTACAGGAAATTCCTGGTGCTAGGAAATAGGGTATCTGTCTTCAGTTGATTTCAAAGTGTGTCTTACTGCCTAAGGCAGATTAAAATGACCCTTTTCTGATCCATATTGAGAACTCTTTGGCAGGAAGATTGCTTCATCAAGGGGTGCTACATCCTAAAGTAGGCAGCATTTTGTATAGTGGATGTTGGAGGAAAGCAGTACTTCTATAACAGTAATTTGGAGAGATTTTATGGAAAAATAATGGTTTCGACAGAAGTCCAAATATATTCCCTCTACTACAACTTTTGGTTTGAAAAACCACATATCAAAAAACCAGGGAAATGTGCAGTAGGGCAGAAAGTCATATAAAGGTATTTCTTCCCAGTCTGTATATCTTTTATTTCCTTTTCTTGCTTTATTGAATTAGAAAGGACTCTCAGTATGATATTGGAAAGGAGTAATGAAAGAGGACGTCTTTTCAAATGTCAAACCAGCCTTACATATATGGGATAAATCCCATTTGATCATGGTGTATAATTTGTTTTATGCTTTTTTGGATTTGATTTGCTAATATTTTATTGAGGATTTTAGCATCTCTGTTCATGAGATATATTGGTCTTTAGCTTTTTGTTTTGTTGTTTTTTTAAAAATAACCTTTGTCTGGGTTTTGTATTAGGATAATACTGGCCTCATACAATGAGATAGGAAGTATTCACTCTGCTTCTATTCACTGAAAGACATTGTAGAGAATTGGTATAATTTCTTTTTTAAATATTTGGTAGAATTTACAGTGCATCCATCTGAGTCTGGTGCTTTCTGCTTGGAAAGTGATTAATTATTGATAGAATTTCTTTAATACATGTAGATATATTCAGATTGTCTATTTCGTCTTGTGTGAGTTTGAGAAGTTTGTGTCTTTAAGGAATTTGTCCATTTTCTCTATGTTATCAAATTTCTAGTCATAGAGTTGTTCATCGTATTTCTTTATCAGACTTTCAATTTCCATGGCATCTGTAGTGATGTGCCTTCTTTTATTTCTGACATTACTTATTTGTGTCCAATCTCTTTTTTTCTTAATCAGTCTAGCTAGAGACTTACCAATTTTATTGATCTTTCCAAAGAACCAGCTTTTGGTTTTGCTGATTTTCTCTATAGATTTCCTGTTTTCAATTTCATTTGTTTCTACTCTAATTCCTATTTCTCTTCTTATGCTTACTTTGGATTTAATTTGCCATTCCATTTCTAGTTTCCTAAAGTGATTACAGCAAGTCAATTCACAGTTTCTGACATATTCTTTGGACTCGTGTGAGTTAAACATTTAAAGGGAAAATAAATTATTACAAATGTAAAGAATTAGAGAAATGACATATATAGTGAATATTGAATGGATTTACATTTTAATAAGTAATTAATTAAATATTTAAGCTTCCAATTTATCTGCTTTGAAATGTGAATGCCAGAAATGTGTTTTTTCTGATATTTCAAAAAGCATTTTTAAAAAGGAAAAGGTGAGGATTTCTAATTGCTTTCTTCAGTTTAGTCTTTATTTGAAATTTGTCTACCATGCAATCTAGTCTCTACTTCTGGTTCTCTTCTTCTAGTATATAGATGTGTAGATTATTGAATCTGTTCACCAAGTATCAACTTCTATCACTTTATTCATTATTATTTAGTGATAATTACTACATTATATTTCACAGTCATTTATTATTATACAGAAATTCCTGATCTGTTGAGTTTTTATTATTGTTAATACTATTATTTTTAATACTTCTGTTTTACTTTTAGCTATCAAGCTTTAAAATTCTACATGGTTAATTTAATGTTTATATCTTCTACCATATCTTGAATTTATTAATTATGTTTAATCATTATATTGGCTTTCCCCAAATATTTGATTATTTCTGTATGTATGCTTGCATTCTTTATCCCAGTTCTGATATTTGAAAGTACTCACCAATCTCCACAAAGTATACTCACATAGGCTTTCATGTAAAGACAAAAGGAGCAGTAAAGTGAGATAAAACTATCAGAGATTGAAGAGACATTCCACAATCAGTCTCCTCACACACAAAAAAATTATAGACCATGCTAAGTCTTGGCTTGAACCAGGATTTATGTGAAAAAATTTGACTTAGGAGTTCTCAAAAGAGTTCTTGGTATCCCTTTAAACAACCTGGGAGGGTTGTAGCACTCTCTGAATATGTAGCACTCAGGGGGCAGGCTCCTCTGTGCTTAAACAGGTCAGTGACTGGCTGAGATGTAATCTGTGCACTCAAAATTGAGGTGGTGTGAGTGAAAGGGAATATATTGCCAAGCACTGCAGATACTGCACCTGTCAAAAAAAAAATCCTCCTGAACTATATTCTTCCATTTCTTACAGGAAAATCAGCTCCATTTTAATCCTATGGGACAACTGTTGTATATGGAGTCCATCATTGACCAAAATGTTGTGATGCAAGGCACTGTAATATTGTGAAAGGTATAAGGGTGGTATTTAAATTCAGTTTTGTGTATACTGGCATACAATTATTCCAGCACCATTTGTTGTAAAGACTGTAATTTCTCCATTGAATTGCCTTTGCTTCTTTGTCAAAGATAAGTTGACTATATTTGTTTGCATGTATTCCTGGACTCTTCTGTTCTCTTGATTAATGCATGCACTCTACCGTAATAACCACAGACTTGATTATTGTAATCTTAAAGAAAGTCTTGAGATTAGGCAGTATCAGTACTCTAACTTTATTCTTTTTTACTTGTATTGTATATTCTATGTCTTTTGTCTTTTCATTTCAACATTAAAATCAGTTTCTTGACATCCACAAAACAATGCTGGGAATTTGGTTGGGATTGCATTGAATCTTTAGATCAAGATGGGAAAAATTCACATCTTAACAATATTGAGCCTTTCAACCTGTGGACATGGGCTTTCTCTCCATTTATTTGGATATTCTTTGATTTCTTTCATCAATGTTTTGTAGTTTTCCACAAATAATTCCTTTACATATTTTGTCAGATTTATACCTGAATTTTTGTTTTGGTTGTTATTGTACATGGTATTGCTTTTTAAATTTTTTTAAATTAAATTTTTAATTGCTAGTATATAAGAAAACATTTTACTTGTACATTAACCTTATATTCTTTGACTTTGCTGTGATTGCTTAGTAGTTATAGGATCTTATTGTTCTTTTTTTAAATTAAAGTTTATTGGGGTGACAATTGTTAGTAAAGTTACATAGATTTCAGGTATACAATTCTGTAATACATCATCTATATATAACATTGTGTATTCACCACCCAAAGTCAGTTCTCTTTCCATCACCAATCCCTCTCCTGGGTATCTACCCCAAAAATTCTGAAAACATTTATCCGTAAAGATATATGTGCTCCAAAGTTCATTGCAGCTTTATTTACAGTGGCCAAGCCATAGAAACAATAAAAATGTCCTTCAATAGATTATTGGATAAAGAAGTTGTGGTATATATACACAGTGGAATACTACTCTGCCATAAGAAAAGATGAAATAGTGCCATTTGCAGCAACATGGATGGATTTTGAGATTATTATGCTGAGTGAAACAAGTCAGACAGAGAAAGTTGAGAACCATATGATTTCACTGATATGTGGTCTATAAAACTGAAAACAACAAAAGAACAAGACAAACAAATGAAGAAACAAAAACTCATAGACACAGATGATAGTTTAGTGGCTACTAGAGGGTAAGGGGGTGGGGGATGTTAGGTTAGGGTAAAGAGGATTTTATTGTTCTTATTGAGATTCTCTTATTGGGATGTGATCATTTCATTTGTAAATAGAGATAGTTTTATTTCTTCCCTTCCCATTTATACTTACTTTTCCTATGTTATTGCACTATGTTCCAGTACAATGATGAATAGGACTGGTGAGAAAGAACATCTTTGGCTTGTTCCTGACTTATGGGGAGGACATCTAGTTTCTCACTATTAAGTATGATGCTTATTCTAGCTTTTTCACAGATATTTTATATTAAATTGAGGAAATTTCTCTCTGATGCCTAATTTTCTGAGAGTTTTGTTTTTTTTTTTAAATCATGAGTGAGGGTTGGAATTTGTTTAATGTTTTTTTCTGCATCAATTGATATGATCATATTATTTTTCTTTAGCATGTTGATATAGTGGATTGCACTTACAGTTCTTTAATTGTTAATCCAAACTTGAAAGCTGGAATAAACCCTACTTGATTATGGAGTGTATTCTTTTTATACATTTTTGTATTCAATTAGCTAATATTTTATTGAAGATTTTTGCATATCTTTATGAAAGACATTGGTTTGTAATTTCCTTTTTTTGTAATGTCTTTATCTGGTTTTGGTATTAGGGTAATTCTAGACTCTTAGAATGAGTTAGGAAGTATTTTGTCTGCTTCACTTTTCTGGATGAGTATATAGAGAATTGTGGTCATATTTTTTTAATGTCTTTCACAATATATTAGGCATCTGGGCCCAGTAAGTTTCATTTTTAGTTTACTAATTACTGATTCAAATTATTTAATATAAAAAAAGCCCTTTCTGATTATCTGTTTCTCTTTGAGTTTGGCAGTTTGTTTCTTTGAAGGAATCAATTTCATGTAAATTTTCACATAGTGGGCACATAGCTGGTCACAATGTTCTTTTTTAATTTTTATTCATTTTATTGGGTGACATTGGTTAGTAAAGTTATGTAGGTTTCAAGTGTACAATTCTGTAATACATCATCTATACATCACCTTGTGTGCTCACCACCCAGAGTCAGTTCTCCTTCCATCACCATGTATTTGATCCCTTTTACCCTCATCCACTATCCCCCTCCCCCTTTCACCTTCCTTTCTGGTAACCACTAAACTGTTGTCTATGTCTATTAGTTTTTGTTTCTTTGTTTGCTTGTTTTGTTCATTTGTTGCTTTCAGTTTTATATCGACATAGGAGTGAAGTCAACTTTTTCTGTCTGACTTATTTTGATTAGCATGATAATCTCAAGATTCATCTGTGTTGTTGCAAATGGCAGTATCACATCTTTTCTTATGGCTAAGTAATATTCCATCGTATATACTCATATGTACCACAGCTTATTTATCCAATCACCTATCCAAAGACACTTTGGTTTTTTCCATGTCTTGGCTACCACGAATAATGCTGCAATGAACATAGGGGTACATCTATATCTTTACGACTAAATGTTTTCAGATTTTTTTTGCATAGATACCTTTGATATCATAGGATCAGCAGTGATGAACCCACCTTCAATTCTAACATTTGTAATTTATATTTTCTCTCCTTTTATCATAGTTACACTGACTAAAGTTTTATTAATTATGCTAGTCTTTAAAAAAAAACAACACACAGCTTTTTATTTCATTGCTTTTTTTCTATTGTTTTTCTCTTTTCAGTTCATTGAGTTGTGCTCTAATTTTTATTAATGATTTTCTTTGGTTTCTTTTAGGATGAAATTATTCTTTCATGATTTCCTTATGATATTGATTTCAGGCCTTTATTTTTTTCTAATATATGCATTTCAAGTACACATTTCTCTCAAAGCACTGTTTTTGCTGCATCCCACAATTTTTGATAATTTGTGTTTTCATTTCACTAAGTTCACTTAGTGAACATATATATATATATATAAATTGTATATGTATATAAATTATATATATATATAAATTTTATACATATATATAATTTATCTTAGGACTTATTTGATATAATGTTATTTAGTGTTTGTTATTTTATTTTCAAATTATTTACAATTTTGGGGTATCTTTTTGTTATTGATTTCTCATTTAATTCTATTGTGGTCTAAGAACATACTTTGTATAATTTCTGTTCTTTTAAACTTGGTAAGGTATGTTTTATGGCCAAAATGGATTCTGTTTGGGGGAATTTCCCACGTGAGATTAAAAATAATTTTAATTTTGCTGTTATTGGATGGAGTATTTTAAAAATGTTAATTAATCCAGTAGATGGATAGTGCTGTTAAAGTCACATATATCTTTAGTGACACTTTCCCTGCTCTTCTATCAATTACTGAAAGAGGGGAGTTAAATGTCTCACCTTAATAGTAGACTTGTCTATTTCTCTTCTCAGTTATATCAGTTTTTGCCTCGTGTATTTTAATGCTCAGTTGTTAGGTACATACACGCTTAGTATTGTTGTCTTAGTGGAGAATTTTTACTTTACTAGTATGTAGTTTCCCCTACATGTCAAATAATTTTCAGTTTAAAGACTGCTTTGTTTGAAATTAATATAAGTAGTTAGCTTTCTTTTGATTAGTATTAGCATGGTTTAGCTTTCTTGTCCCTTGACATTTAATCTATCTGTTTTTATATTTAAATTGAATTATTGTAGAAAACATATGTTGGGTTCCTTTTTTTTAATCCACTCTGACAAACTCTCTTTGCATTGATGTATTTTGACCATTCATATTTAGACATTATTGATATAGCTAGGTTAATATCTATCATGTTTATAACTATTGTCTATTGTTTACACTCATTGTTTGTTATTTTTTTAATTCTCCTCTCTTTTTCTGCCTTCTAGGGTTTAACTAGGCTTTTTAAATGACTCCATTTCCTCTCCTCTCTTAGCAATTTTACTTCTGTGTTTTAAAAATTTTTAGTGTTTTTCTCTAGACTTTGCAATATACATTTACAACTAATCCAAATACACTTTCAAATAACACTACACTGCTTCATGAATAGTGTACATATCTTATAGCAGAATATTCCCAATTCCTTCCTTTAATCTCTTATGAATTTTCTGTCACTCATTTATATATATATATATATATATATATATATATATATATATATATATATATATAAAACAACCCAATATATTTTTACTATTATTACTTTAAACAAAGAGTTATCTTTTATATCAAATAAGAGTAAAATAATAAAATTGTTTTATTTAACCTTCATTTATTCCTTTTCTGGTGCTACTCCTTTATGTAGATCCACATTTCTGACCTGTATCATTTTCCTTCTCCCTCTGAGACTTCTAAGATTTCTTGCATGGCAGATCTGCTGGCTTTCCTCAATTATTGTTTGTCTGAAAATATCTTTACTTGTCCTTTACTAGAAAGTAAAATTTATTCTTAGATTGATTTTTTTTCCTTTCAACACTTTAAGTATTTCACTAAACTTTCTTCCTGTTTGCATGATTTTTCAAGAAGTCCACTGTAATTCTCATTCTTGATCCTCTAAAAGTAAGATGTTTTTTTCCTTTGACTGCTTCCAAGATTCTGTCTTTATGTTTATATATGATATGCCTAGATACATTTTGCTTTATATTATATAGGGTGGATATTTATCCTACTGGCGATCTCTAAGCTTCCCTCATCTATAGTTTAATGTCTGCTATTAAGTTGGAGAGCTTTCAGCCATTATTCAAGTGTTCTCTGTTTTCTTCATTATATATTCCAATTATATTAATGTTATATCTTTTGTAATCATTCTACTATTTTTGAATTTTCTGTTGTTTTATTCATTCCTCTCTGTCACTATATTTCATTTTGGGATATTGCTTTTGATCTATATTCAACCTTAATGAATCTTTCCTCGGTGTGTCCAGTCTATTAATGAGTCCGTTTATTGCATTCTTCATTTGAGTTAAAATGTTTTTGATTTCTATAATTTCTTTTTGAATATTAGAATTTCCATAATTCTACTTACATTACCTGTCTTTTTTGCATGTTGTCTACTTTACCATAAGAGCCCTTAACATATTTATCATGATTATTTTAAATTCCCCGCTTGAAGTTTCCTATATCTGCGGCATCATCTGAGTCGGGTTGTGATATTTGCTTTGTCTCTTCAGGCTGTTTTTTGTTTTGTTTTGTTTTTTTCCCCTTTTGCATTTTATGTGACTTGTCATTTTTTTTCTTTTTATTTTTTTGTTCTTGTTGAAAGCTGGACATGGTTTGTCAGGTATAAAACTGAGGTAAATGGGCCTTAATGTGAGATTTAATGTTAATGTGTCTAGGAGTTTGTCTGTGTTTAATATTTTCATAGCTTTATGTACCAGAGGCTTCAAATTACTTCAGTTTCCTTGTTTCTGTATCCTTTTTGACTTTGGGTTACCTTAAGTGCTTCTCCTAGAAGAGATTCTGAATCTTGTGTCATTCAGCTGTAATCCACTGTTATTATAATGGAGCCCTGTTGGTATGGTGGAAAGGGACAGTATTTTATAATCTTTTGATTAAATCTTTGTATTTTTGTGAGCTTGTGCTTCTGGGTTGTGATCTTCATAAGTATTTTTCTGCTGGTATAGCTTCTTTATCTTCCTTAGATGAGATAGAAAAGTTAAAGGAGTCTGAGTAAATCACTTCCCCCAGCTGGGATAAAGGTCTGGTAATTTTTTTTTTTTTTCCCTTCCCTTTGGAGAATGGGCAGTACTTATAGAAAAAATCCTGGGAGTGTTTGACAATAATTACACTTTCTTTTTCTCTGTCAGAGCCAAATGGGGATCTTTTTAGGATATTCACCTTGAAAACGTAGTGGGCTTGCAAAGTAGGGGGCTCATCCTAAGACTTTGGCAGCAGGATTTTCTTTTGTCATGCTAATCCATGCTCAGCTTCTAACAACTCACCCAAATCACCATGTAAGTATTCCTACACACTTATGATTCCTGTGGCTCCTGCTCCAAGCAAGAAATTCTTGACTATGCCTCTCTTGATTTGCTTGTCTCTCTATATTCCAGGGTGGCAATTTACCCTGTAATCTTAGTGATCTGATGGATTCAATAACAATTAATAAATAAATATTTTACTTTCTTTTTGTTCTACATTTTATTTTTTTAAGGATGGGAGTAACAACTTCAAATCTCTTCTTTACAAGTTGCTGCTGAACCCATAATTACCAACCATTGTATTTTTAACTTCTAGAATGTCAATTCCTTTTAAGGATTTGAGATGTATACTGATATTCTTCATCTTTTTTTCTATTCTTATTAACACATTAATCACATTTATTTTAAAGTTATTGTTTGATAACTATGATATCTACATTTTCGGCTTTTCTCTTGTTTTTTGTTAATTGTCCTTCCTAATGCATACCATGTAATTTTTTACTTAATGTTAAATATTGCCTTTAAAAGAAGCTGAGAAGCTCTGAATGATGCTGTCTTCCACAAATGGGGTTAAACACTTTTCTGGAGGGCAAATAGAGGATGGGCTTATTTGCTCTATCACATGGAGGATTCTTTTCAAGGCTTTCTATTTCTTTCTTTCAGGCAGAACATGTTCAGCTTTGGTTTTATTCCAGATTATAGTAGTTACTCCTAGGCTGTGCTCCTTTGAGGTCTTAACTACAAGCTAGGGATGTTTACTAGTGTCCTTCATCTCAGCAGGTCTTGAACTATTAATACACCTCGACTCCCCAGTGTTGCACTGCTGATGAAATCTGAGCAGCTCTTTAGCTTCTCAGCTGCTAATTTCTGTACAAATTGTTGTTGTATCTCTCTGAGCATGTTCATCTTGAGAGCTGACAAATATCTCAGGGGAAGCTGTTCACAGATACGTGGGTTCCCATTTTACGGTTCTCTCCTCTCTGAGAGTTTGTCCTACAAGTCCAATCACAAACTTGAAATTTGCAAACTTCATTCTCTGAATTATCATAAATTTCAATTACATTAACTAGAGTCTTAAATGTTCCCACCATTTTCATTGTCCTGATCTATATAAACATATAACTACATTTGAAAATATATTCAACTAAATTGAATAATATTGTAGGGTCTTAGAAAAAGCATCATATGAAAATTATTGAAAGTGCAAATCAGTCTACACAACAGTAATCAAGAGAAATGCAAATAATGGATCTGTTAACATTTTAAAATCAATTCAATTGCCTTGTAGTTTATATTAACTAGGAACTGCTTGAATCCCATGCTATTTGAGAAATTAAAAAAAAAAAAAAATCTAGTGCTAGTAAATTGAGAAATAGTTACCCTGAAATTGTCATATATATAGTACCTATAAGATATAGGTTAAAAATAAATAGGGAATTTTAAAAACTATATTTGCCTTACCGTTTTTTATGTGAAATTATATAGTTAAGTATAGTGAAATGGAATGCTATGTGAAAGTAGCTAAGAGAGGAACAATGCCAGTGCGACATTCCTGATAATTGTGTAGTTGCTCACATACTAAATGCATTTTCTTTCACTTAATTCTTTCAAGAAAAAAAAAAGCAGAACAAGTGAATCTCTTTGTTCTATATTTGTTCTGTCTTTGGTTAATATCAAGCTTCATTTACAACTCAGTTTAGATTGTATATATTTCTAGTAATAAGACAAATTTATTTGAGAAAGAATATACTTATTACAATTATAATCTAATTTATTGTAAATATATATATACACATATATACATATATATGTGTACTTATATATATATATGTACACACACATATATATATATATAGAGAGAGAGAGAGAGAGAGAGAGAAAGTGAGGAGAAGGAGGTAGGAAGAGAGAGAGAGAGATAGAGAGAGATAATTTAGAGAATGCGACCTTATAGAAAGCATTACATCTCTTTTTTCTCTTACTACAATTATGAATTTCATTGTTTATTTTAATTACAAGATTTCAAATAATAAAACTTAGAAATATGTAATGGACTTGGGAATAGAAGAACAACAGGTTCTCACACAGACCTAAACACTCACACACACACCAATAAAAGACAATAAACACCTTTTTACTCACCAGCTAGAATCAAACAATTTAACATTGTTGTATTTGGTTCTTGTGCTGTCTTAGGTTTTGTTTTGTTTAAAAAATATAAAGCATTCTATATGGTTAACTCTCTATTTGAATAATGTCTCCACTGAGTGCAAACTTAATATTTAGCTTTCTGCTTCACTAAAGACAACCATTATCATGCGTTTAGCATATTTATTTCCGATCTATTTTGTCAATTTTTTTTTTACATATGATAGGTTATGTTTGCATTTTAAGTTTATGTAAATATTATTAGAGTATATCATTCTTCAACTTGTTATTTTACTAAAAATAAGGGGAAATAACAAGGGAGGGAAGAAAAGAGAGAGAGAAATAGGTAGACAGATAGCTATACCTAATTCGTTCCTTTTTCTGGTTATATGAGTATAGTTTCTACTGTTACATTTCCAAACTGTATATATTATATTGTGTCCCATGAATCCTGGTTTAATAGAATAAAATTTATTTCATGTAAAATTTTTATTTAACAAGTTTTACTGGTGAGTTTATTCAGTTTACATAATTACTTATACTTAATTTTTTTTTCTTATTCTGTGGGTTCTATTTACAAAATATTAGCTTTGGCTTATTTTCTTTTCATTTTTTTAATTGAATGATAAAGTATTCCTTAGTTCATTTTATTTATTAAGTTAAGAGTTTATTTATTCTATACTTTTTTATTAAGGGCCTATGATGAAATATTTAATGTATGTTTTATACATGTATATCTGAATCTGTTTATATAAAGAAAGTTAGTTTTAGCCTCTCCTGGACACTTCAAAGACTGCACTGTCTTCTGTATTTTCATGATTATTCATCTCTTTTAGCTCTGGTAGTTTCTAAATGCTAGTAAAAGAGTTATTATTATATATAATTATCTAAAATGATTTACCTATTTCTTTGTTTATCATTAAAACCTGAATCCCAATTCTTTGCCTTAGGTTCTTTTGTTTTTCTTTCCAAGGCCTTTATTTTTCTGCATATTTATAGTTTAGCTTGGTATAGAATATATCATTGACAAATATTTAATATGTGCTTTGAAGATATTGTTTTTTCTTTCTTCATATTATTTTATGATGAGAAATCTGCTTAATTTTGATTGGTGTACCTTAGAGACAGTTAGATTTCTAATCTAATAGCTTTTAACTTTTCTTCTTAGACTTTGAGATTTCAGTTTCATAACAAATATGTTTAAGATTTAATTTTCAATCTAAGCCTTCAGGTATTTCTTTAATTCTGGGAAATTCTCAGCTACCATCTCATTAAACATTGCCTCTTTCATGTTCTTCCATTACATTATTCTGCTATTTTTCTATTCACTATTCTGTTAACCCAAACAGATCTATGGTGGATCTTTTAAATCTATCATGCTACTTACCTTCTGATAATTGATCAAGTCTGTGGTATAATTTGTCTCTTAAGGTTTATCATATTATCAGTTGTATTATTATTATTATTATTATTATTATTATTATTATTATTATTACTGCATTATTTCAGTAATCTTCAAATCTACCTTTCTTGCTCAAAATCTTGATCCTTTTCTGGATTCCATCTCTTATTTTATCTCTGAACATTTGAAACATACTACATACTCAATTTGTTTCCTTTAAATTGTTCCATTATCTCTAGTTCCTTGGCTTACAGTTCTCCCATTGTGGATCTGTCAGCAGTCTTCTTGTTTGGGGCTTCATTGTGATTCTTATAATTTTATTTCCTCGACCATCTTCAATGGAATCAATCTGGACTTCTGAAAGTGCCAGTGATTATAGAAACTACCCTGTGGGATAGTTTCCTGTATTGCTGCCACAGTTTTATAGATTTCAACAGCTTGGGATAAGTTTTACCATCAGTTTACATGCTCAAGTTTCTTGCCCTGCATAATTATTGTGAATGTGGCCTCAAAATTCTACCATGTGCAACCTCAGTTATTTGTTTCTGTCTGCTCGGAATCTGGTGTTGATAGCTTAAATCTTGCAGTAACCCTAGGCAAGCAGGTGAAGAATATTTTGTTGACATACCAAATATGAGTGACTCTTGGATTTATAGATGGAGTTCCAGGACTTTGTTTTTGATTTTCAACTTTTTGCAGACAGCTTAAATCCTCCATATAATTCTCCTATACCAAGTCTAAATTCTTTCACCATCAATCCTCTGACTTACATGCCTTCAACCTCCTTTCAGCACCAAAAGCTATGGATTGTTATTTCATTCAGTAATTAATTACATATGTCTGAACTGAGAGAAAGAACCGTCCATCAGCTCAATCTCAAGTCACTGTTATTTTTGCAATGCAACAGTGTATTTAGCATTGAGAATCTTTGATGTACTAAACATTTACAGATGTAAAATTATTGTCAAATAGCACAATTGCTTTTCTTTTATAAATAGTTTAAATTCAAAGTTATTTTGGAGGTAGCACACATATCAAATAAAGCAATCCTTATATAAAAGCAGAAGAAACAACAAAGATCTCAAGAATTTGATATATATATATATTTCTGATAAAAATTATTAGTCATGATTTTTATTTCCCTTGAGAAAATAATGTAGAGCCACTTTCTCAATTCTCTCTGTGAAGATAATTTAAAAATGAATGAAGTATGTAATAAAATGCACCTTAACGATATCAAAAAGCTATCAAGATAGTGAAGAATCAGAGTCAAAATTTAAAAGAATATATCACCAAAGAGAGGTAGGCCCAGAACTCAAAAATGCTTTCTATGAGGCATAAAACCTGATTTTTTTACAATATATAACAAATAGTCAAAAATAAAAGCAAAGAAAGGATTGATACTACAAAACCTGTGGAAAATTCATAAATAGATCAATAATGACCAGTTTTAGATTTATCACCTACAAATAACACACACACACACACACACACACACACACATACTTTACCATGGAGTATAAAGAAAAGCTTAAAAATTTTGCAGGAAATAAGAAATTATAAAATGTAACATAGTAGATTAGTATAGAAACCAAATAGAAATTCTTGAAAATAATATATCTATACATTAACAGTAACAGCAAAAAGAAGATATTACTAAAATAGTTCTCAAAAGCAAATTTTACATCTAAGAGTGGGTTAGACACACATGGAGAAAACAAACAAACAAACAAACAAACATCCAACTGGAAAACAGATCTGCAGAAGCACTCCATATACAGAATTGAGAGATAAGAAGACTCAAATTAGAGAAGAAAGGATAAAAAAAATAGCAAATACAGTGAGACATTCTAAAATCCATACCATTGGAGTTACAGAAGAAGTAGATAGAAGGAATATTTCAAAAGTAATATTTGAAGATAAAATGGTTGAGCATTTTCCAGAACTAATGAAGTCAATAGCCCACAGATTCAAAAAGCACCGTGAATCCTTAGCATGACACATAAGGTAAAATGCACTTGGAAAACTGTTTAGTAGTATTTTCTCAAATTGAACTTAAGCATGCTCTATGGCTTAGGGATTTTTTTTTCTAGTTCATATCACAAGCATAAATGCATATGCACAAGAATGCTCATAGCATCTTTATTTATATTAGCCCTGAACTGACAACAACCCGTATTTCTGTCACAGTATAACATAAGTATTATGGTCTATTGTTCAATGAATAGAAAGTAGAAAATTATAGAGCAATGAAAAAGAACAAATGTCTACCTGCAAGAGCATGGACATATCACTCAAATATAATGCACAAAAAAAATCAATGGTAAGGGTGTATATACGACATGATTCCATTTATATAATTTTTTAAAATAGAAAAAAAATGTCTTAAAGTTCAGAATAATAATCATAGTTAGGTGTATTTTGACTGGGAGAAAGAATGAGAGGAGTTTCTGGTGTGCTATTAATATTCTCTTTTAATCTGGGTTGTGATTAAATAGGTAAGTTTGTTTACAAAATTTTATAAAGATATACACTAAAGATGTATGCATTATATTAAAAGTATGTGTGTGCTATATTTTATAAAATAAAACCTTGTCATTAAAATGTTAAAGGTATTGAAAAGAAAAATAAGATAATATATAACATTTTCACAAAGAATGTAGGTAGGAAACGTTTTCTTAGAAGAAACAGAGTACTGAGGATATGAAAAGAAATATATAAATGCATCTCCCTCCAAATCAAGAACTTCTTTTTATCCAAAGTAACTGATGAACAATTCATGTCTGGAATATACAAAACTTCTCCTTATCAGTAAGAAACAAAAAGTCAAGCCATTTAAAAATTGTGAAAACTCTTAAACAAGAATTTCAAAATAAACAAAAATTCAAATGACAGTAACAGCATCATATGAAAAGTTGGGTAACATTTTTAATAATTATATGAAAATCTGGCAATTCCGTATGTTAGAAAATTTGTGGAGCAATGGGAATTTTCATATTCTACTAGTTTGTATATACATTTTAATAACTAGTTTGGAAAACTCTTTGGGATGATCTGCTGAAGTTAAAGATATACACACCCTATGAACAAATAATTCCACTCTTGAATGAATTTCAAGAAGAGGCCCACCAGCTCCTATAAATAGAAATGTTTGTAACAGCATTGCTCATAATTGTCCTAAACTAGAAATGACTGAATGGTCATCTACATTAGAATGGATACATGAATTTCATTGTAATTGTACAATATGTTATACATTTATTTAACAAAGAGGCTAAACAAAGTTAAATCCAGCACCATTAGTGAATCTTAAAAAGACACTCCTGAGCAAAAGAAGCACACTAAAATATGTTCAGTATGATTTTTCTTGAGATAAAGTAAATAAACTTCATTCTATTGCGGTGCACACATAGGAAGTAAAAGTATAAAAAAAAAAATCATGGAAGTGATTACCATAAACGTCAAGATACTATGAACGTCAATATGGGAGGGTAGAAGTGTAATCGTGAAAGGGCACACGGGATTGACACAAATGTTCTCTGACTTAACCTGAATGCTGGTTACATTGAGGATCACTTTATGATTATTCATTATATTGTACATTTATATTGTGCTGGCATAACTGATATACATGTTATGTTTCGTAATACAATTGTTTAAATGATTGCCATTTATATATCTAATCATTTGAATGTAAATATTATATGAGGAACATTAGCATTGCCTAGTTGATAAACTAAATTCATTGGGCAAAAAGTCCAATTCTGTGCTATGGCAACTGCCTCAAACTGAATGTAGTAGTGATCTGATCATGTTTATATCCAGAAACATTCTGATGCTAAAACTAATTTGACATAAACAAAAATTGATTCAGTTTGTTTGTTAAGATTTCAAAGGGAAAGCATAAAGAGACTGCATTTTTTTCAATGTAATTAGATTAAGATTATGATTCTTATGCTAAATATAGTATAGAAATAAAATATGGGCTTCATATTTGAAAAATATAAAGGTAGACACACAAAACAAATTAATTCAGAAGGGAAATATTTTGTTCACTTCCAAGTTTCCCCTAAATTATTTATTTCTTTATTTTAAACTCTAGTCCTGTTTTTTTTTTTTTTTAATTATCCAATTGCTAAAACCAGGGTAACATTAAAACAGAGAGCACTGTACCCAGCAGACACCTGAGAAACAGTTTCAGAATTGTTTTTATTTATTTGAAAAATTTCAATTATCATTATGTATTTTGTTTTAAATTTTGAAAAGTATTCATTTTATTTGGTAATTATTGAGTTGATTTGTAAGTCATGCATATCAGATTACTTTCCAAAACATTTTCTATGTAATAAAAATTAGACTATGTAATTAGGACTATGTAATAGAAATATTTACAGAAGACTATATGGCCTCACAGGACACAATTTAACATCATAATAATATATCAATGACTCTAATTCTACCATCATGTGTATTATAAATGGGGCAAAATCCCCAAAACTTTTAAATTTGATAAATAAATTCATAAATTACTGAGCAAAACTGTCTGTGGCAGATCTATTTCATTATATGTATGTTAAGTGACTTTTTTTTATAACTGAAGGCTAAATTGGACTTATTAATGAAGCACTGGGGATACAACTTATTATTGTCATTATAATTACGGTTAAACTATGACAAATCTACTACTACTTCAACTAGTACTACATCTGCTTATACGGTGATAAATAAATTCCTTTTTATGTTGGAAGAGTTTCTTTTGAGAATCATGTTAAGGCTTCGTTTGCAACTCTGGATGATTTATGTTGTACATGATAAAACCAACTTCCACACAGTTAGGCTAATTTAAGACCTGGGATCACTTTCTTTTTGAACAATCTTGAAGCTCTTTTAATGGTTGTGAATTGCACACTGAGGGTGAAAGAATTGCAAGCAGGCAAGTATCCAGGTCATTATGTGCTCAGCCATGTCTTACATAGACTTTTGGACTTGGTTAGCGCTGGTTAGTCTGTGATATATTTTAATTTAGAGATATAAATGCTAGGCAGAGTTCTGGACTTTAATTAAATAGTGTCAAGGGATTGATTACACCATATTGATTCATAACTGAACATACTCTCTATTGAGCCATAGTTCCAGTAAGCTAAGTTACATTTTTAGTGCCTTTTTTATTATAGTCTATTATCAGGACAATGTGTAAATTGCAGTGTTGTTATTTGAAAATAATGATACATAGCCATTGATGAGACATGATGTTTCTCTTTCTTTGGCTCCATTAACCTACAAGTTTGGATAAACAAGAGTATGTAATTTTAATTTCATATATTTTCTCATGGCACCTCTGAGAATAAAGAAACAGCTTTGGTAAGACAATGGGCTTACTTAAATTTTTGGAAATTATTTTCTACAAAATGGATAGATTTAAGTAGAAAATAATGTTTTTCTTTTCTTTTTCAAGACGATGATCCTTCTTTATCCTCAATTATCACTGCTATTTCCTATCCTCTAAACTACTCCTAGCCCATACAATTAACCTGACTTTCCAATACATCATTATTTTACACCCTTCTGTGAATCCCCATGTAGTTTCTGGATGTGGTTCAGTGGTTTCTCTGTATTGTTGGAGAATTCAACATCATGGAACGTTTTCACTTTGCACCTTATGTGTAAATGTAAGTGGAGTGTATGTCCATGTCACATCCTTTGTCCCTACTTAAGTAATAGTCTATGACTATATGCTTTGGTATTTGTTGTTATCTGATATAACATTCAAAAACATTAAGGACTAACTTAACAAAAGTATTGGAAAATCCTGACTCAGAGACTGTGATAAGGGTTATTTTCAATTTAAGACATGGTCCCTGAAATGACAAAAGAAAATGTCCCAAATCTCACTTTTCAAAACATAGGATAATGGTGTCACATTATCTACCCATTTAGTATACATTATTTCAACTGCAAACACTAGATGAATTTAACTATAAAGAGTAGATGAAAAATAAGGAAGGAAAACATCAATTTAAGACACTTTCTCCTACCATTTCACTCAATGGACATATGCCATGGAATAAGCATGAGATAAGACAAATTTTTTCAGTCAATTAAATTTCCTTCACGCCTATTAGGATGTGAACATCTCACACCAAATGTCATTCTGGTGTTTTAAGGCAAGTATTTTGCATAAGCATGATCTTTAATTTACATGCTTTTTACCGTGTTTCCCCGAAAATAAGACCTAAGCAGAAAATAAGCCCTAGCATAATTTTTCAGCACGACATCCCCTGAACATAAGCCCAAATGGGTCTTTTGGAGCAAAAGTTAGTATAAGACTTGCTCTTATTTTCGGGGAAACATGGTAATGTTGTGTGCAACTCCTTTGCATTTTTATTGTGTCCCCCAAAATATATGTTTAAGTCGTATTCCTGGTCCTTTTTGAAAGTTGTATTATTTGGAAATAAGGTCTTTACAATGTAATCAAGTTAAAATGAGATCATACTGGATTAGGGTGGGCTTGAATCCATGGATTAGTGTCCGTATAAGAAAAGAGAAATTTGGACACAGAGAGAACACCGTTTAATGACAAAGGTGGAGGATGAAGTTGTGCTGCCCCAAGCCAAGGAAAGTGAAGAATTACCAGCAACCACCAGAAATTAGGACAGAACATAGAATAGGTTTGCCTTCTGAGCCCCCAGAAGGAACCAATGTTGCTAACTTTGATTTTGGACATCTGACCTTTTAAACTATGAGAGAATACATTTCTATTGTTTTAAGCCACCTACACTGTGGAATTTTTTTTTTTTTTTAAATGGCAGACCTAGAAAACCCCAAACAAACCAAACAAAATCCTAGCCCCAATTACTTATTGGGAGACTATTTCAATGTGAATCCTCCTTATGGGATTTTCAAAGGTAATATTTGTGGGTAATACTGTTTACATAGGATCTTGTTTGAAGTCAGCATCTAATGGTAATTGTTCATTAGTTTTCAAAGACTGATCTCACAGTTATAATATAGGTAGTCTAATTCATATAATAACTACACAACATTTTATACATTTTTACATGTATGCAATAGAGAATAGTTTCTCATTGCTAAGGTTCCTGATTTGAGAAAAACCCAAGTATTCATACCTAGCTTCTATACCACCCAGCTGTGTTGCCAAGGGGAAAATTATGAAAATGGTCTAAACTTCAGTTTTCTCATTATAAAATGGAGCTAATAATAAGAAATAACGTTGTCCTGTGGTTTAAATAGGATAATCTTCATTACAATTAAGCTACTCAAGGACAGGGAGTTTTATCTTTTTTCTTCCCTGCTGGGAACCAAATAGAGGGATTCTGTAAACACTTGTTACCTGGATACATGAATGAATGAATAATGCCTGGCAGAGCAAGTGCCTGGCCTGGCACATGGCAAATATTCAAAAATAATATTAGACATTAATGTTTTCCAATAAAAATTATCAGATTAATTTATTTTGGACTTTTCGAAAGATTTATGCTGAACTAAATTCTTTCCGTTTTTTGAAATATGCTTTATCTTATTTTTTGCAGTTTGCTTATAATATACAAACTTTACTCAATTTCATGCAACTTATAGTACAAGGTAAAAAGATTCATATTTCATTTGATGGATTTGATGCTGCATGAGGAAATTAGTGTCTAGGAAACATTACACCCTTTTGAAATCTATCAGAACTTTTGGGCAACAAGGGTGTTATTTATCAAATCAATTTACCAAATTATTGGAAGTGACTTAGTGACCAATGATATACTGATTATCAAAAATAGTTCTGCTTCCTCTGGTCTATTTAGTGATAAAATATAACACATCAGTCATTTACAAACCTATGCCATTGTCTACCCAGTGACTCAGAGAAAGTTTCAGTGGCTCAAAGTGAATCATAAAAAGCAGTTAAAAAAAACTTATACTTTCTATGGATGAATCACTAATGTTGCATTCAAATATGAATTGTGACAAAATATAAAACTTTTGAATTAAAAAAAAAGCCCTTAATATAAGGTTTCCAAAAGTTGTTTGACAGCAATCTTATTCTCAAGTTCTTTATCTTTTTTCCCCCATTTCTTTCTTATATTCACCTGTCTAACAACAGACAACATATATCAACACATTCATTTTGGTTCAACATAAATGTATATGAGATGAGACTAGAAAGCTAGGGTGATGATTAGAAGGGAATTATTATTTCACATTGGTTGTGGAAGGTTTTTAACCAGAAAAGTGATATAGAAAAAAAAAAAAATAAAAAACACTGATGATAATATAAAAATACTGATAATATGTAAACTAGAGTTGATGAAAACAAAGACAAAACAAATTAGGGAGTTATTAGATTAAAATTTGAAAGAACTAGTGGGTGCTAGAGCTAAGACTAGCTACGTGAACAAATTAAAATATATATATATATATATATATATATATATATATATATATATATATATATATATATATATATTTAGGAGGATAAAATGACTGCATTTGATTGATAAAGTGTAGGACTATGTAGAGATAGGAGTAAAGGTAAAGGGAGGGAGTCACTCTGGCCTTAATTCCACGTTTCTACAGAGATAGACAAGATGGTAACTGGATAAGAGGATAGCTAAATATGCTCAGTGGCCTTTTTTCAGGAAAAAATTTAGATCTCAGTACCATGTCACACCGGAAATTGTCAAATTCATTAGGGAAAATGCAGTTTCAGATTAACATCTCACCTTTCCATGATTTTTCACTCTTTGTAATATTAATTATATTTGTCTGAGGGGCTTCAGCAGCTCTCTGACACCTTTAAACAGGTATCTTTCTTTTTTTCTTATTTAACCTAGCTTTCAAGTTTTTCTCAAGGAAGTTTTGGTCTTCCATAAGTCACTCCATCCTATTCATTAATAAAAGTCTCAAAAGCTACTTTCATGAGAATTTTATGTTGCTTATGGACCCTTCTTACTGCAGTTCTCTTTGTCTCAAAGTAATACATGTGTACTTTTGAAGATTATTTGCAAATCAAGTTATTCTTCACTCAGGAGTCACTCTAGTTTTTGATACTGAGTGTCTTCAGTCTTCCTTGCATCTGTGTATGGGAACTGAGAGGACTCTATAGTTGATTTCTTCATTTCAGAGCCTTTTTCTGTTTTATAGGAAATATTTATGTTTTGCTGTCACCAATATCTTAATATCTTGGAGGTTAGACTTAATCCAATACAGACACCTCTATCCTCTTGCCTGAGCTCATTTTTAGCTTTTTGAGGTAAAAGCCAAACACCATTATCATGGTTTGAAAATTATAGTGAGCACGTTCGGGACCTCTCTGAGTGATCCCATGAAAGTCCCCCTCAGAAGACCGAAAGTTAAATGGTAGCATCCCTCAATCTGTCCCTTTTTGGTGGTGGTAGTGTGGGACATGAAACACAGAGGTGGCACTCAATCTAGAAGTTTCTGAAGAACCCTAAGAGCTACTGTTTGTGTTCCTTATATCTATCAATAGTTTATTATAAACTAAAGCATAAATTTAAAAATATTTACCAATTCATTTAAAATAATAATAGTAAACCTATTACAGGCTAATATGAATAATATATTTTCCATGAAAAAATAATTGTATTTTTAAAAGAAGGAGTGACATTGTGTTACATTTTGCAAATCCCTTTAATATCTCACTTAATAGAGGTCAAATGGAGTGCCATATCTGTATTGCATTCATCATTTGCAACGTCATGTATTTCTTTGCTGTGCTTGTTAACCTGTATCTTTCCACTATGAACACATAGTTTTGACATTGTGGATCTTCTTAAGGGGATTTGGAAAACCTCAGGGTCGCCAGACCACATTTCAAAAGCCACAGTAGTACAGTAATAGCCCTCTTTATATTAATATCTTCACTCTCCTCTTATTTTTATATCCTTGAAGCAACAGAGAAGATTCAAAAGGAGGAATATGAAGAAAATTTGGGGGATGATGTGACTGTTCCAAAACCAAATTATGGTGATGGTTCCATTATTGTAAATTTACTAAAATGTATTGAATTATAAATTTATACTTGGTGAATGATATGGTATATAAACTATGCCTTAATAAAGCTGCAAAAACGGTGGAATATATTCTCATTCCTTTCCTTTGTAAAATTGTCATGTAGTGATCTTGCTTTTCAATTTAACATTTATTGTAACTTGGTGACTTACTTAAAGCTTTGATTTTAGGAGAGGCAGGGTAAGGTAGGGATTAGAAGCATAGAGACTCTTGCTTGATCCTCAATTTTTGGGTTTAATTTCAAACTCTCTCTAGCTGCTATATAAGATTGTGTCTCTGTTTCCTCCTCTGTAAAAAGGAGAAAATAATAGTACCTAACCTAATAATTTGTTCTAAGTATTAACTGAGTTAATATGTCTAAATATGTTTACTACCCGGTAAGCACTATGTGTTAACTAGTGTTATATGTGCAGAGCTAAGGATCCAGTTAAATATTGAATTAAATATATAAAAGTAACTTAATAAAATTGATAGAGAAATCTATGAGAGAAGTATAAAGGAATGTGATTAATCTTAAAGTAAACAAACTAAGCTTATCCCTGACATAAGACAAAAATAAGCAAAAATTAATTTTGGTATATTTACAAGTGTTGGACTACTGAACAATGGCATTGGTAATTGGGAAGATGGAAGACATTGAATTATTTTGGCTATTTCTAATACTGTTTTATAGTAGGTAAAAATCATTTGAAGAAAGCAATAACCTGGGATAAAAGGGCTAGAGAGTTAAGGTTATTAAAATGTGCCAAAGCTGTTGTGGGGAAATGGAGAAGGTGCTGAAGAGGAATACATAAGAGGATAATCATTGGTTGGAATCCAGCTGAAGACCATAATTTAATCTCAGTGTGAATGGAAGTATATTCTTTTAACAATCTCAAAAGACAAAATGGCAAAACTAATTTTACTAAAACTTATCTTCTTATTAATTATTAGAACCAGTTTTAAGAGTGTGTAGTAGCCATTATGATTGACTAACCACCATCTATTCCCCATGAAACGTTCATATAAGTCAATCATGATTACTTCTTCAACCTGGCCTGTGTTTAGTTTATAGATGGACAAGTTTAACCACCTTAAGCCAATGAAAGGCAACTACCCCATTTTGCCTTGTATAACGCACACTTTTTTGCCCAAATTTGTGAGGGGAAAATAAGGATGTGCACTATACATGGGTAGTACTATTTCCGTATCTACATAAATTTTTTAATTCTTTTGTTTATGCTTATGAGTTAAAACTAGAACTCTAGAAATTAATAATGATATCCTGTATGCAAAATAATACCTGGAAAACGATAATCAGTTTTGTTGAATTTACGATGAACTTGCATTGAAGAAGAGTTCTTGGCCTTCTGTGATGTGTAAATATTGCAAATTTGTTACTGGTACATAAAATTTCTTGTACCTTGTATCTGTTCTTGTGTTTTGTAATTATTTGTTACATAAAATTCTTGTGCCATAATATATTAAAAAAATAAATGCTAAAATTCCTTTATAATACAAAAAACAAGTACCTAAATGTAAACAAGTGAAAATTTGAATTAAAAAAATAAAACATTTGTTTCCCTGAAAGTTTGGGCCAAAAATGTGGGTGCACATTATACATGGGAACACATTATACATTACTAAGGAAGTGAATTCAGCCTTTGCTGTTGGATATGAAAAAAAGTGCTTGCTATCCCAGTTTTTGCTAGCAGACATCTCATGTTCATGAAGAGAACCATCCTTAAGATGGTATCTAGTTTGCAGTGACAAAGCAGACACAGAAATTACCTTGGTTCTTCATAAAGTCGTTTAGAAACAAAATCAAACATCTGAGGAGCTGGCCTAAATCTAGACTGCCTATTATGTGAGTTCATATATCTTCTTATTTTATATACAATTTAAGTCAAAACTTCTGTTACTCGTAGCTGAAATAATTCAACCTAATACAGAATATGTATCTGGAAATATTCTTCAGGCAGTCATTATAAAATGTAAAAAGCAACAATAAATAAAATACAGAAGAAAGAGGTTTTATTTTACAAAAATTGGATTACTATTATATATGCATGTTAATTGAATGTATGTTTAATCATCATTATGTAGTTAATCCCTTTATCTAGAAATTATGGTGTTCTCTCAAACTGAAATTCTCAAAGGAGTTACCAGGCTGATTGCATCTGTGAAATTCAAAGCATCTGAGACTAAAATTTAGAAAAAAAATCAATTGTACAAGTTCAAATTTGACTAAAAGTAGTTCATAGGATGTATATTGATCATGAAAATGGTGTAATTGAAACAATCTTACAAATAAAAGAGTTTAAAATTCAGAAAATATATCTGATAATGTGGTAAGAGACTTGCATTTGCTTCGGTCCTATTTTTAGCATTGCTATGCAGTAGAAATTCACCAAATTGACTATATTGGCTTGAATCATTGCAATGCCTCTAGATTATAAATGCCTTACAAATTATAGGAGAGGCTTTACACTCTCCTAACTGCATTTTACTTTTTTTCTCTCTTGACTTATAGGCAATATTCTTAGCATACATCATTACATTATTCCCAGGGTACATTAATCTCGCCACTTTTAAAAATAAACACCTGCTAGCCTTCTCACACTGATTGCACCAGAATCAGCTCTTCTGAAAATGTCCCTTTAAACATCTCTTATTTCTGGGTATAATTAGGAAAAAAAAAGAAAAGTGAAAATAAAGCTAAATTAATTTCTTACATTTTAATAAGACAATAACCAAGTGCTCTAACATAAGTGTCCTTTAATGCCTTTTTAAATAAATGATAAAAACTATACTAGAGCATAGCATTTGGAAGCCAAACCCTTCTTTCTTCCCTAAATATTTGCATGGGCTAGACATACATTAATTCAATTCAGAACCCATTATAGTGTTATTCCCTTAGTGACTGGAAAGGTAAAGGCTCACTCAGCACAGTGTTACTGAGCAAAAGAAAAAAAAAAATCAGCATTAAATGCAATTTCTTCCAAAATCATATGATGCTCTTATATTCTAGGAAATCATTCAGGCTTGACAGCAAGAAAGCGCTTTTAAATTGGAAAAGCCTTTAGTTTTCAAACTTTTCCCCTGGTTCTTATTGCCCTTTTGCATTCTAAGGTCACTAATGTTCCACTCAAGTACACTCCTCGGAACTTTTGTGCACCATTCCCTATGTGCTTATTTCCCACCTGAGTGCTGTCTAGAAAGAAATGTTAATCTACCTCTATTTTTTAAAAATAAGTATTTCTCCCTAATTGATATAAACTTAGGTTGAGCCACACGGAATTACCAACATTCAACTTTTTGATCTATGAAAACAGTATTTTCAGATGGTGCAAACTAATATTATCAAAATATTGAGAATTTCTTCATATCAGGAAAAGGCGATCTAATACAATCAAGAACGGAAATTAATTTTCTTCTTAATTTGTAATGTTTCTAAGATTTTACTTTTCTTGGATTTAAACTGAATTGCTACATAGTATGGATAGTCATTATTTTTGCCTAGTATTATTTCTGCCCCCTCCTCTTTTAATTTCAGGGACTATTTTAATCTGAGTCTGGTTAGGAAAACAGTACTATGGGAAGAAGGGGTTTTAGTATAAAGATTTGAGCTTGCGTAATTCTGTCAGTAACAAGGGAAACAAAAATAGGTAAACCTAGAGCTTGAGGACTGCAAAAAGAATTACAGATGATATCTGTCAGCTAAAGCATAGGCTAAGGAGGATGGGAAAGAAGCCACAGCACCACAGTGAATTTCAACAAACTTCCTTCTCTTTTCCCTAGAACTGCAAGTCAGAGAGGTTACGAAGCCATCATTTCTGACCTGCCTTGGTGGCTTTCACTTCACTTCAGCTTCCCTAGTTTCTCTTAATAAGAAAGTGCCTTTAACTAGTGCTAATACAGAGAAAGAGATTCCACTGTGGATTTTTCAATAGTCAACTTGGAATTACCATCACTTCCTTCTAAGGTTAGGGCATACTTTCCATGGAATCCCTGTTTACTAACAATTGTCAGCCCAACAAAATTTAATATAAATAGATAAATACATAAACAAATAAATGAATAAAAATCCACGGCAGCCATAGAAGCCTGAGATTCACTGAAGTGATTATTCAAAGATATTCATCTCCAAGGAACCATTGCTTTATCCAGAAAAACTAATAATGTAAGCGTGTCACTGAGACACATCACACCCATGATCACACACATACACACAAACAACTCAACTCAAAGATCTTTCGGATCAACTAAGTGCAAATGGTTTTCCTAGCTCTATTTAGAACATATTGACCTTTGGCTCACAGGCATAATTAGTAAAGTAATTGATAGGATTAGAGCGTAAGTGAGGCCTAATAACAGAACATTCCTTTCATGTTCTGAAAGTTGGTCTGCCCAATAAGCTTCTATATCAATCATACACCTCTTATCTGTCTGTTCATTTCTGAGGCCCTCTATACTTATTAGAGAATTAGTTAAGTACTCACGCATTAAAGCCGCAGCCCATTAGATCTCCAAGTCACCTAATAACTATTAATGTAAGTAGATACAAATGACAATGGAATTGGAGGAAAAAACATTTTCCATTGAAAAGCTCTTTCCAAAGAGACAAGATATTGTTTACAAAATGTTCACGCATAATTATTATACTAATTAGTCTTACCATTTGGAGAAAACTACCTATTTGGTAAATACATAAGAAATATATGAAGTAAGGCATCTCTTATTGGGATTTTAAATATTTTTAAATAATTTAATAGATTATTTCTTTAGAATATTATTTAAAAAGAAGGTTTGTTATCAATTTTTATACACCAACTATCATTTTCCTAAAATATATATTTTTCTCATTTCATAATCTTCAGAAATAAATGTATCAGACTGTAATCAAAATTAGAGTGAAAAGATTGTGAATCGTGTAAAGTGTATCATCATTTGAGAAATAGGAAACCACGAAATAGTGGATACCGAAGAGTGTCCATGAATGTAGTACTTGTCTTTAAAGCTATGGTGATATTAACTGAATTAAAGAACATGAGAAAATTGGTTGAGAAAAAGAGTAATTATTACTAGTCTTTGAGGGCTAAGAATTATATTTAGACAGACAATGAAGATAGAACAAATACAATGGTTTCAGAGGTAAGGGTTAATCTTAGAACCTCGAAATTCAGAATAAAATTAAATTTCCTAGTTAATGAAGAATGAAATCAGTTGATGCCTTGCAAAATCAGTTTTGCCAAGCAAAAGATGAAAACTTAGTTTTGCATTTCTACTCCCAAACATTTTCATGTGTTATTCCAGGTACATTTGTTTGCTAACTCTTGACAAAGGGATAGACTACTTTGTTTATTTTATCTTTCCCATACCAGATGACTTGTTGGCTTCACTGAATTTAAATTAATACAATTTATGATTTAATGATTATGTTTGATACTATAATTTTAACCAGAGAAGTGTATTCTTATTTTATGAAATTCAATCAAATCCTAATATGAGAATTTTTTAAAATTCTATATTTGTTAAAAGAATCTTATTTTTAAATGTCTCAAAGTATTTAGATCTAAATGTTTGGAATTTCTGTTAATATTAGAGAATTAGATGGCTTATACTGTTTAATTACAATTACAAACGTCTATAGTAGGATATTTTTATTTTAGAATAGATTAAGGTTTACAGGAAAGTTGCAGAGGTAGTACAGAGTCCTACATATACTCCACATCTAGTTTCTCCTATTATTAGTGTTGTAATTACTATGCTACATTTGTCATAATAAATAAACCAACACTGATATATCATCATTAACTGAAGTCTATACTTTAGTCATATTTCTGTAGTTTTTACCTAACCTTTTTCTTTTACAGGACCCCATCCAGAATACCCCATTACACTGATTTGTCATGTGTACTTAGCTTCTCTTGATCGTCACGTCACAGTTTCTTAGCCTTTCCTTTTTCATGATGACCCTGACAGTTTTAAAGATTATTGACCATGTATTTGGTAGAATGTCCCTCAATTTGGATTTGCCTGATGATTTTCTGATGGTTAGATTAGGGTAATACTTACATATCATAGAGAGGAAGAGAGCTTTAAAATTGTCACTCAAAAGTGATTATAATCTAGGAAACAAATGTAAATTTGCAGAGACAGAAACAGAAGAAAAATGTAAGTATATTAAGTTAAATATATAAACTAAATTAAATAAGTATTAATCTATAATATATGATATCAAAATATTGAGCACAAAAAGCAGATCTGCGAACTTTTTGCAACCTCAATCCATAATAATACATATTTTACATCACACCTCAGTAAGCACACATACAAACTTTTAAAAAATTATTCAGTCTATTTTCTTTAAAAAAATTGTGTTTAACTCACTAAAGTTATGACTTGCAGTTTTAACTGGTCGATTTTACTGTGTATGACAGAGGAAATCGAATAGAGCCTGCTCTCTCCTTCATAGCTTTGGCGAGTATGTGATTGACTAGTTCCAAAGATAAAGGGGGAACTGAGCAAAAATATTATGTAACATCTAATAATACAAAGTTCCCAAAAGAATTTCTTTAAATCTGCTGGAAACACAGAAGGCTAAGTGAGAAGAAAATAAATACACGTTATTGCGATTTTCATAATGGCCATTACAGTTAATTAGGTGAATCAAGAATAAAGAATTTAATTGCATGAATAAAGGTGTACAGTGAAGAGAGGAATAAAAACCAGGCATCTGTCCCCTGCAGTCACTATTACATATGACCTACAAATCGTTGATTTAGCCGTAAATTTTGCATTCTCGTTAATGGTTCTTATTACATAGGTCTGCTTTTCACTATAAAAGAGAAAATGAGTGTAGGGAATTCAGAGCTATGTACAAATGATTTTGGTTTTCAATTTTATTGCTCTATTAAATATGAGGAAATTGCAAGAATCATGTAAAAATGTCCTGTGTTTCAAGTGACTTGCACTATAGCAGTCCCCACAGTACATCCACACACTTGAGCTAAAAGGTAATATTACAGGGATCATTTCCAGATGGAGATAAAACTAAGAGAAGAATCCTTCATCCTGAGTCCCATTAGGAAATGTGGCTCAGAAGCATGTTTCCTTATTACTTCTTCTGTTTGCTTAAAGAAGCGGACCACATCTAGGGAGCATTTACAGAAAGGGCAAATGTGTTAGGGACGCATCAAGTGATTGGAGTACGGTCTAGGCATGGGAGGAATTCCAATTCAGGTATTTGGAGAATATTATGAATTCAGTTCTTATTTTGGAGCCAAAACAGAGCTCATTAGTAACATTTTTTAATACCAGGAGAGAGATGTGGGTTCAGTTCCCAGTGTCAGTAGCTACCTCTTCAGGCTATTTGGCGTATATTATGTAGTAGAGGTTGCCCTCAAAAAAAGGCTAGAGGCCATGAAGTATGACATGTTCCTCATCAACAATTCTGCTAGCCAAGAAATAATCAGCATGCCGACAAGCCTTCTAATTAGCTATTAATGACGAGATGTACGATTATGGTACGTGTGTGCATAAAGCAAGAAGGCAGAATGGGAAATGTGGGAAATGGATGGCACAAATGCTTTTTTGTACTTGGCCAGTTCTACGTAAACATGAGGGTGACTTACCTAAATGTAGATAAGAAATAATTTCAAGTCACTAAATAATCTACTCTTCATTCATATAAATAAAATCTTAATCAAATCCAAACTGGTTTGCTGACCGTTACTTGGCTAATTTTTAATAATTTTTTTGTTTGGGTTATTATACTTTATTTTAAAATTATAATGTCAGTAACTTTATGTGTGACTTAGTGCTCCTTCTAATGGTAATGCCTTTTTCATTTCTTAAAATATCTCTTGATGCTACTTTTCCACATTAAAAGAAGCTTGAAAGAACAAAGTACTAGAATCTTTAAATGAGCCTTTGTTATATTTATAAAACATTGTAAGAGCAAAGGAATAAAATGAAACAAAAGAATAAAAGGAAATTTTTGATAAGGCATGATGGCATGCAGATAGCTTAAGGTGTGCTGAAGTCAAGTTTATCATCTCTATCCAATTAATCCTTAAAGGAGATCTGAAGTTGTGTGCCAAATTTTGAGTAAATATGTATTTGTGCATTTTTTCATAAAGAATCTATAGTTTTCATAACATTTTTAAAAGCAATCATAAGTCGATTCATGACCGAAAGTAGTCAAAATGTCTCTCTCTCTGCAAAACTCAGAACCTCTCTGAGGTTCATAAGAGTTTTGCCAGAATTTCAATAAACTAGATAATCTCGACCTTACATAATTTGTTTCAGAAATTTAAAACGAAGAAAATATATCGAACTTATTTAGGGTGTCAGTTTAAATTTGTTATTATAATCGAATGAAGGCAGTATAAAAAATAATTATAGACCAATAGTTCTTTGGATTGAACATCTAAAGTGAAAGATTTCCACATAGAATTCAACAGTATAAAAGTCAGTGTAACACTAGCTGCTGTAAGAGATAATACCCAATTCTCAGTGGTTTAACAGACAGGTTTATTTTTTTACTCAAATAAAAGGTAATGATAGCGGTGGCAGGTTGGGTATTCTGCACCAAGCAGTCATTAAAGGACCCAGTTTTCATACCTTTAACAGTTAGCTTCGTCCAAGGACATGGTGTTTGTGACTTCCAGCCAACAGATCATTGGAAAAAAGAGGAGAGAGAGAGAGAGAGAGAGAGAGAGAGAGAGAGAGAGAGAGAGAGAGAGAGAGAGAGAGAGATTATAATTCAGTGGGGGTAAAGGAGAGATTGTTTAATGAATGCTATAACAATGTTTACTAATATTAAAAAGTGAAATTAAAACCCTACATATTACCTACAGCAAAATCAATTACTATGAGACTATTAGGAGACATTTAAATTAGATCCTCGTTTCTTAAGGCTTGAATCAGGAAACTGGCACAGAATCACTTCCAGTGTATTCTGTTGGTCAAGCAATCACAGAAGCAAAAGGAAGGACATGGACCACACATCTGGATGAGAGGAATGTCAAAGAATTTGAGGCCATATTTGAAAACTGCTACCAGTGTCCGCTGTTTTTCTATCTAAATTTCACTGTTTACAAGGAGGAACAGAACTTAAATGAGGGGAGATAAAAGAAAGCAACAGAAGAATAAGGGCAAGGGGGCAGTGATACAAAAAGTGAAAGCCTCATAATAAGGACAATTTTTATCAAAACTTTTTTTTTTGGAAACTGTTTCCATATTTCACCTTTGAGGAAGATCTGAAATATTAGTCACATGTAGAACACAGTCATTAGTAAATCAGTCTAATGTACTTTGATAGAATAATTTTTCACTTCTGATTGCCATGTGTTTTGCTTTAAATAAGTCACTTTTGTAAGAATTTTAGCAGTCTGTCCTAATGACAATATTTTTGTTATTATAAATTAAAGAAACAGATAACACATTATTTTACATTTCAAACATAAAAATATATTAAACAGAGGAGAACACACATTTTGTTACCCTGGGCAACATACGCCCTTCACTCATTTAAGTTTGACAGCTATTCCATATCAAACATTTGAGACTACATGTAGAAGACAAAATATAGAAGAAAAATATTTCCTTGTTTGCCATTTTATGCATAATAAAATAAGCAAGCAAACATTAAAAAACAAACAAAACAAAAAGAAACAACAGGCCACCCTTTGGTAAAACATTTTGAGGTAAGGAGTGTCAATTTCATGCTCATTTATAATGTATTGTAAAAATCCCAGGAATATTAGGTGCTAGTTTGCATACAAAAAATATGTTTTATTTTCTGACTCAAAACTACATCATAAGAGTTATAATTATGAGTGTTGAAAGTGAATTAGGCATAATTTTATTTTCCTGAGAAGTCATTTGAGTCTTGTTTGTGTTACATGGGTCCTGAAGTTTGTTAGATTTTATCATCTATTAAATTACTCAGATAATCATTTATTAGATTTATAACTTGTTTATTGAAAGTTATGTGAGTCTTATAAAATGATCTGGGCAATGTTTCTACCCACTTTTTTCTCTATATGCTGGAATAGTTTGTGTAAGGGTGGCGCTTTTCTTACTTAAATTTTGGTAAAATTTGCCAGTGAAGCCATCTGGTTTTGGAATTAGCTTTGTGTGACTATTTTAATTATTGACTTAGATTTTCTAACAATTTAAATGTTTAGGAATACTGAAGTTTTCTATGAATGTGTCCATTTCATTTCAATATTCAAATTTATTAAAATAAAGTTGGAATATATCCTCTCTTTCCTTTTAAATGCCTATTAAAAAAAGTAGCGCCTATAAGTAGCATCTATTTATGATATTGTTTTTTTGTGTTTTCTTTTTTCTTCTTGATCAATATCACCAAGTATTTACTAATTGTCAGAGAACCACCTTGTGACTTTTTTTTTTATTCTCAATTTCAAATTTGAGAGTCACAAGGCAGATAGACAGGAGGGTTCAGAGTCAATGTATCTCTTCCAAGACTCAAAGACTCAAAATATTGTGTTAAATTTGGGGTAGGCTTATCTTAGTCCAGTTCCATATTTTGTAGTCAGATAAAATTTCTTCAAGATATTGGTCTTCAACTGTCTTCCAGCCTTGTATTCTATATTGTCAGAGAGATTCTCACTGTTTTATCTGTTTGTTCATTTGAATTTTCCAGAGTTGGGTGAATCTGCCTTTTAATTGTTATTCAAATGTCATTTTTAAAACAAAGCCTATGCTTTTTCCCTCACAAAAGGCAATTTGGGTTGTGAGGCAGAATATGGTATCCAGAGACTCTGTGACGAAAGACAAGTACAGGTAAGTGGTTGGTGTCAGGGACTTCCCAGGAAGGATATCAGCATATCATGGATGGTTAGGACAGTGGAGCATGGCAAGGAACAATTTAGAAGCTGTCTCTGTTCAGAGATCCAGATAGATACGTAAAACAACAGCAACAACAGCAAGCTACTCAGTATGAAGTAGCAGGGTGACAGACGTTAGGGGGTTAATTGCAGTCTCTGGAAGGAAGGTGGGAGTATAGGGATTGACAAGAGAGAAAAAAAAGGTTCAGGTTTGGGGGACTGGAGAAGTCCTAAGATAAGCAATTTGAAGAGGAGCTTTGGCACAGGAGACCAGGAGCAATCTCCTGTTACAGACCCATTCCCAGGAACAAAGAAGAAGCATAATTTCTTGATTTGGCCTGGATGGTCAGAGCCAGATTGGTCACAATGACAACTTGTTGCTGACCATCTGTCAGTGAATTAAATCCTTGTTGGCAAGGGAGAATTTTGGGTCTAGAAGCAAGGGCAGGGTTGAGCTTAATGCCAAGAAGTCTGGCAAAACGGAGGTAGCCAGATCCTGATGCTGTGGACACTTGGCCCATTTCATATCCATTTCAATTAGTAGTCTTTAATTACAAACATTAAAACTTTCTAGTAACAGTTCCTCCTCTTATTACTAAGGAGAACATACTATATATAAAATTCTCTTTGTTTTTTACTAAGCATTATTAACAATAAAGTAAATCTAAGACAATTCCCATTTCTCAAAGCTACCTTATGATGTCTACCTCACAGGGAGTTGGTTACCTATTAAAATGTTTATCCCAGTCCTTTCAAAATGGGGGGGTCACATCTAAATCAGGAAATACAGAATATTGTTAAACTTGAAATATTGCCCTGCTACCCAAACTTCATATTTAAAATGTTCCTTTTAAAGGAAAAAAAAAAATCTGTCAAAATGTGTTAAATGATATTTTCAATAAATGCCATATTGCCCCATTCTTTTACAGAGACCCTATTATTAAATTAGTCTGCCAAAAGCATATTTCCACTTATTTTCATTGTGTATTTTCAAATTAGTACAGATGCTGATGTCAATCTTTTCTTAAACAACACTATTTTCTGAAAAAAATTTTGGTAAATTAATTCATAGACACTAATTTTAAAATAAAGTGTACACTAAATTTTTTTGTAGTCGAGAATGCAAATCAGAATGTTGGATAGGGTGGAGTGGTTATTAGAATATCACTTTTACTTCTCCTCAAAGCTCCTATTCTGAATTAAGATGAGACTAGTCTCAGTTTTTTTTATCAGCCTGTTGACTTTGCAATCGGAAAGCGCTTGATCTTTAATGATCTGTAGCACATCTGTATGCATAACACTGTCTTCCAAACTCCTCAACAATACAAAAACATTAGGCACGTATCACAGAGCTCTTTTAATACATTTTCCATGCAACAGTGCTCTTCTAAAATGCAACTCATTTTTGCATGAAAAATAAGATTTTACTGTGTGGGGATAATCAAGTAGTTATGCTGAACTAATGAGCTTCTTTTCTTTCTGACAGTCCTCAGATACAGTAATTGGGGAATTTAATCATCCCTTAGATCCAGGAATGATGAGTTCTCTACCTTTGGTCATCATGAAAGATTTCCTTACACTGAAGTATCCTGGCTGGGCAACTCATTAACAAAGCAACACTCTAATCCATTGATTACATTATATAAAATCATAGGATGTCTGTCTACTTATTTGCATAAAATCATTCATTAAAACTGAGCTACTCTGCATATAATATAAATAGATTGTGCCCACTTGCCACTGTTATTTTTATTACATGAATGAATCTGAAAAGATATATATTATTTTTCTTTTGTACATAAAGCAAAGATTTTAAATTAAAAATAACGATCACAGGGAAGTGATAACGTACTAGCTGGGATAACTTAGCTTTATTTCTTTAGAAGAAAGTTTTATTTTCCTATAACTTGGAAGCTCATTTTAAGAATTCTGTTGTCATCCTTTTTAGACATTTCCCCTCTCTTTCTGTTTATCTCAGGTCCTGACTGTGTTCCAGAATTCAGTCTTGATGCTCCATAATCACATGAATCCCCTTTCTGAATTCTGAAAGAACTGTTCCATGTGAAAAGGGAGCAGCAGGACCTGTGAAATTCATTTAGATTAATAGCATATTTATTTAGCACCAAAGGGCAACATTCTTATCATGAAAAGATGTTTTATTTTCTCCCCAATATGACAAACAAGCTAGTGAGAAAGTGGCAAATCTTCCACCTTTGGCTATTTTTCTCTGAAGCTCTGGCTTATTTCTTACACTGCTGTAGAAATAGCCGTCCGTTTCCTATTTCTTTCCCTCTCTCAGTTTCACTTTTTTCTGTAGTTCTCTATATTTACGATCAAAGGAATGAAAGCTTAGAGGTTTCCTGTGCATACCCAGCAGTAGAAAGGTAAGTAAATGACTACTTCTTAGGGTGAGCATAAGTCTCACCTTCAAATCTGTGTTTAGAGAGTATAAAAATCTTTTTATTATTACTCTTAATATTTCTGATTCTAATATAATAGAAGCATACTTGAAAAAAATGTTGTGCCTTTTTTTCTTATTCTCTTTACTTTGTGGCTTGTGTGGGGGCACCCACAATATACGACTAACCTGATTAAAAAAATAAAATAAAATAAACAAACAAAAAAACCTCAAGAAAAGCTATGGTTATTTTAAACCAAAAAAATAACAAATGAACAAATTCATCTGCCTGTTTGGCTACAGCCAATACAATAAAAATCACAACACCCCAAAAAAGAAAGAAAGAAAATAAATGTACCTAAAATGTGTTTTCTCCAAGGAAAGTGAGCCAAACAAGCAGAGGCTCCTTAACAGCTATTGCATTCACTCTTAGGCCTGGAGCATTAAATCATCCTAAGTCCATCTGTCAGCCAATCAGGAAATCTTTACATTTTAGCTGAGTCTGTAGCACAGGGATCTGCGTACTAACAGGTTGCTTTCTTGTAGCAGCACAGAGTTTAACACACTGTATAGCACATCACTGAAAACTGGCCAAGACTGGTAGGGACCTGGCAGACACTTTCTGAGCTCCTAGCGCCAATAAGATGTCTTTGCTAAGTGAAAACAAAATAAGAACCAAAGTTCTTTCCAGCTTGCAGATGTAAATAAAAGCTTCCTGGGAATTGCTGAGTGTTAGATTGCTGTCCAAAAACTCTTCATTCTGTGCTCTTGTTCTGAATTGTGTTTTTGTTGCAATTGGCTCCCTGCCTAGGAATGTGCTTTGCCCTGCTGACTAAACCATGATGGGCAGGTGGTATGAGAGAGAGACCTCCAGTTGATTTGACCATAGCTCAGTGGGGTTTAGGATTACTACTTTACCACAAGAGGGTGGTATACATCTTTGGAAGGCAAGGTGATGATGTTTCTATTCCCACCCCCAACTCCTTTTTTAAATTGGTCTCTGTCTTTTCAGTCTTTCCTTCTCACTGTTCTCTAGAAACACATCCAACTGCCATGCTACCAGCTTACATTGCAGAAGCACTTTATTAGTTTAAAACATGTCAAAAAAATGAATGTGACGATCTTGTTGGGGGTGGAGTTTTCAACAGAATTGAAGTATAAATGTTTAGACATGCCCCCTTAAGTTCCATAGATAAACCTATGGAATGTTTTATCAGCATTCAATGTCTATGTAATCAAAGGAAAAGGGATTACCTGAAGGTTAATATTCATTTGCAAATATTTATAGCATTAAAAATTATAAGGATACTGTTATTTCATTCATAAATATTTCATTGAGGAGACTATTACTGAATCTCCACGATATTCCAATAATTCAGGATATGACAGTGGACCAGAAACAGAGCCGTGCTCTCATGGACCTTACGTATGAGTGGGAAAGACAAAGACCGAGTGAATTTACACATAAATATGTACATCAAGTGGTGGTAAGTATTAAGGAATATAAGTCATCTTAAAGAGATATTCAGGGAAAAAGCAGATGCTCTTTAGATAAGGAGGGTAGGCAAAGCCCATCTGAATCAAATACAGAAGTTGGTATAAACTGAAAGCTATTTATCCATTCATTCAACGAATACTTATTGACTGCCCATTTGTAATGCAAAATAGGTATTTCATTTAGTATTTAATCTATACTATTGACATTTTTTAGGCATTCATTTTTGCCACTCTGGCATAACATAGAGCTTAAGATCATTGGTTTTGATACCTGTGTTTGTACTTTACTGTAGTGTGATGTGTAATGGGAAATTGCTTAATATCTCTAAGTCTCAGTTTTCCCATATATAAAATAATATCTGTTCCATATACTTGTTATGTGTATAAATGCAATAAATGAGAAGAACCTAGCATAATGCTTGGAATGCATTCATGCTAATTAAATGTTAGTTATTGAAATTAACATCAATTCTTGGCAAGATCTTTCAAGTTAAAAATAAAACCAGTTACATAATTGTAATCACACTGTTTTTTGTTTGTTTGTTTGTTTTTAAGTCACTAAAATCTGCTATTTTAGTGATAGTATTTTAAAAATAAATCATTACAGGCTGCAACATGGAAAAAATACATATACACACGCGTATATGTACACATATATAGCTGTTATGACTTTTCTACAGATGACAAGTTAACTATAAGGTCCCATTTCCAAGACTTTATTAGGGCAAGGTAACACAATGACTTTGAGAATTCTCTCTCTATACCTTTTTTTCCAGGTGATCTATGCTTAGGAGCAGGCTCAGAATGTTATGGATCTTCCTGCCATAAGGAAAGAGAGTGTTGTCTGCATTTTTTGCTGAAATATCTATACAGTCTGCCAGACTTTAGTCACTAAGATCCTCAGACTGAGTCTTCCTTGGTCCAACTTCAGATTGTCTCAACATTTCTGTCCCCCTCTGAGGGTACAGAAGAACCATCATCCACTTTCCCTGCACCTCACAGAACTCTGAAGCCTCTGTCAGGCCCCAGGTTCATGCTGGACAGGCCATGGATAAAAGGTTTAGATTCTTTCTATACTACATGCTCAGAAGGGAGGCTGACATCCATACTCAAGGATTCCTGTTAAACCTCAGGGTATTTCTATTGAGTACCCCTGGACCACCCCAGGATTTTGGCCTCTAGGTGGGCCAGATGTGATGCCTCCTATCTATCTCTAAATCATTCCTATCAGATCTCTTTTAACCTAAACCAGTGGTTCTCATGCGTGCATTAGAATCACCTGGGGGGCTTTTAACTCCAGCATTGATTCAGTATGTCCCAAGTGCAGCATGAGAACTTGAATTTCTAGTAAGTTTCCAAGTGATGCTGATGCTGCTCGTCCGTCCGTAGACAATACTCGGGGAACCACTGACCCGGATGGATCCTTATTTCCTTTTGGGCTGGAAGATTATCATGCTGAATTTCCCTTACTTTGTATTTTATAATGTAAACAGTATTTCTTAGTCTTTAAAAATTGGCACTTAACATTTAAAGTGGAACTTTTGCAAGTCTAGAAAAACCTTTCCTCTCTCACCAAAGCCCACTGCTTCCAAATCAAAAGTGCTTTGTCCTTCGGTCTTGCGGTTTTCTCTCTTTTCCTTGCTATATTTTGTTTCTGTTTCAAACTACGATTATTGACATGGAATACCAGGAGGAAGAACAGATTATTTTTCTAGTATCAAATATACTTTTCAACTTTGAATGAACAATACATCTGCATGTATTTGAAAAGTATCAACTGTTTAAGTATTCTCTATTTTAGCCTTCTGATTGCTAATTATGATTTAGTCACATAACAGTCTTCCAAACTCTGGAGGTATCATACTGTTTTGCAATTATGTTCTGTTAAATAACGCTTAGGCAGATTACAAGTGCTTAGCTAAGTTAATATGAGCAACCATTTACAATCTGTTGTATTTTGCTTATGGTAATTTTTAAGAGATTATGTTGGATGCACAAATAAGCTAGCTGAACCTGCTAAATGAAAGTGCATGCACTTAATCCTTTTTCTCTTACTGTGTTTAAATTAGACCAGAAGAATTGCTCTTTTTATAGCATGTCTCTCTAAGACTTGAAATGAACACCTGGCCATTGAGGGGAGTATTGTACATAAATGCCTACGTACAGACACATTGTCAAATGCATACACTCAAACATTTTGGTAAACTATGATGAGATGAAACAAGACACAACACATATACACAAGAACTTGCTAAAATAATTTACGTGAATAAAACAGTGTATTATTCAAACTTTCAAATGTCCTGGCTTCAAGCAGACTAGACAATGTACTTGATCAAAATTTTTAATCATCGTTTTTTCAAGTAGTCTCCAATTTCACTAGGATTTAATTACAAAGTCTCTATTTCAATTATTATGATTCAGTGTCAAATTTTGGTTACTAGTTTTTGTTTGTGTGTTTGGTTTTTTGGTAGTTTTTCAGCAATGCTCATATATTACACAAATCCATGGGCATCCTTGATCTGGAATGCCCCTGGGTTTTCTTACGGCATTTACTCCTGTATGATATATAAACATAGTTAACATACTTTAATATTTGAAATTGATTGTGGTGGTGGAGGATGAGTCTAAAAAGGCCAGTACATGATCTAAGGCAGACAATCATGAAAGCTGCCCTCTGCTTAGCAGATGAGGTTGTTACTTTCAGGTCACGTCTTTGTAGTTAAAGATTTGAAGCTCTACCCCTTGTCTATTAGTCTCAGTAATATAGATCTGCAGAGATTTTTTTTTTTTCCAAAATGGTATCAGCACACCTCTGATTCCTCCCTTCCAGCTGTCTGTTCCTATTTCTGTTTATTTCAAGCAATCAACAACTCTTTTACATTTCTACAGGCTGAGTTTCTGTGGTCCAGTCTTTCTTTTGGCTGGAAAATATATTGGCTTCATTTGAGAGCAGGTCTAGTGAGCATGGCTGTAATACCAATTGATGCATTTTGGTCCAGGATCTTGATAATTTCAACTCCATTTTGCTAATTGAAGACATTAACACAGTGCTTGCCAATACATTCGGTCCAAATACTGAACAAAGGAAATAATAGTGTTCAAGGATTCTCTCGGCTCTGAGCATATATTATTATTCTTAGACTCTGTGTTAATCTTCATTGCCTCCCATGGTGCCATTTATACTGGAGATTTATAATTTTGCCTACTCAACAACCATTTCCCTTTCATTTGGAAAAAGCACCTTGCATTTCTTTTAGAAGATAACTCTTTCCTCAGTCTTCTTTATATATATACATACATATATATATATATATATATATATGTATATATATGTGTGTGTGTATATATATAATATATATACATATATATATTCTATATATATATACATATATATATTCTATATATATACATATATATATATTCTCTCTATATATACATATATAGTTTAATGTGTTTTAATATCAAACTTACAGAAACAGCACAGAAGACAGACAACATTTAAGACATGTACTTGCATGTAGGACAACTCAGAAAAGTATAGTGAATGGATGGAACCTACTGTATGATAAAAATGCTACAAGTAACATTTAGTTGCCATCAGTGAAAAATTTACCTGTTTTTAAAAAATCCAAATGCTGGCATTGTTCAGAAAAATTTTACAGGTTTATTTATAATTGTTATAAAATTGAACTGGTGAAACATTTTGATTTGCATGAATGCTTTAGGCCCCTGCATTTATATTTTTAAAAAAATCACACAGAAATGAAAATAGAAAAACTGCCAATACCAGATTTCTGTCCCCTATTTTTCCACTAGGAATCATATGTACTTTTTGACCCCAGGGAGATAGAATATCTAACATTCAGAACTACCAATAACAGAAAGAAAAGAAAAAATAAAGAAAGAAGGAAATGTTTCCCATCATAGTGGAAGCACATTCTCCATATTTGCAGCGTGCTAGCTAAATGTCTTTTAACGTAATTATTACATGTTTGGCATGGATAGCTCACAGGTTGGTGTCTTCAAACAGCCCAACCAGGTAGGCCTCACTTGTTTCCTGCAAAGCACCAATAGCTGCACTCTAGAAGTGCAGATCTGTTTGGAAGTCCTGAGCAATTTCTCACACCAGATGCTGGAAGGGAAGTTTGCAAATCAGTTTAGTGGATTTCTGATAACTACTACTTTCACTAAGTGCCACCAAACCAGGCCTGTAATGATGAGGTTTCTGCATCTCTCCAGTAGAGGGTGAACTCTTGCGAGAGGCTTTTGTAGCCAGTTGTCCCCTAGGTGCTTTACCACTGGTAGATTTCCCGGCAGTCTGCTTTGTAGAAGGCATGGTACAAAAACCTCCATACTTACCTACCCCACTTCTTGGCTGGAGTTCAGCCAGCTAGAGGCGGCGCTGGTATTAAGAGAGCCACGGCGGCCACAGCAGTGGTGGCTGCGAACCTCTTTCCCCAATATTAATCTATGTGATTTGAAGGAGGCTGATTCAACCTTGAACTTGAGCAATACATGTGCTCCAGATGTGGCCATTTAGGGCACTTCAGTCTCTTCATTACTTCAGCTAGACCAGTGAGATTTTTACATGTAGGATTTTACTGTCAACAGAAAAAGCAATTGCTTTGTTTTTCAAAAGGGATATCTAAGCTAATATAATCCCATCTTGGTGTCACCGGTTATCACTTTATACTACTTGTGGTAGTGGATAGATGCCTAAAAATAAAGCTAACAAAGATAAAAGGAAAGCTGTGATTAAGAGTTACCTTTAGAGAGCTGTTCTTGAATATGTCACTTGAACATGTATATTAAGCCATACCTAAAGCAGTTTCTACTCTTAGACTTCTCCGCTGTACCAGCCAAATACTCCATTTTGGTTTTCATCAATTTGAATTGGGTTTCTGCCACCCATGACTAAACTATATTATGAAGTTCACTGATTAAAAGAGCATCTCTAGTTCCAAACACTGGCATTGATAATAACAAAAATAACAAGGCACCATGGAACCATAAACTACCCTTTTTCCCTGAAAATAAGACCTAGCCAGACAATCAGCTCTAATGTGTCTTTTGGAGCAAAAATTAATATGAGATCGGGTCTTATTTTACTATAAGACCTGGTCTTAATATAATATAATATAATATAATATAATATAATATAATACCATACTGGGTCTTATATTAATTTTTGCTCCAAAAGATGCATTAGAGCTGATTGTCCAGCTAGGTCTTATTTTCGGGGAAACATGGTAGAGGATACAATGATTTATCCTATGGTAATTTAGTAACCACTCTGTTTTACTGGCATTAACACTTAACATTTCACCTGTAGGGCTACTAAGAAACCATTTGATAGGATAGGCATGTGCACTTGGATATGAAAATTGCTTGCTTTTTCCTATTTTCTTTCATCTTTTGTTATCTCCTCAGTTACTCAAGTATCATGCAGCTACTTTGGTTTCATGTTATTTAGTGATCTTTCCTCTATTATTAAACCAACCTTCTTAACAGGAAGCTGGTATATAAATATACCAGTGTTGTAGAAACTGATGATGAGCTATGGAGGTAGCAGCATACAATGACAGCTCTGAGCCCTGTAGGTCAGGAGAGAGTTGTTACCAAGTGTAGGATTCGCCCAGCAAGACCTTGGTTTTCAGGATGATTGTCATTTCATTGTATTACCCTGAACCTTTAAGTAATCCATAATTTATTGCATGTCTTCTTGAATATGTGCTTCCAGGGCAGAGTCAGCAATGTAGAGACTTTTCCAAATAACTTTATCAAGGTCTTCAGTGTATGCCTGTGAATCCCAGGAGGAGAAGAGTTTCTCTTACTGTCCAAACTCCAGATCCTAGGCTATTTTTGTTTCGTTACTGATCGGTGTGGAATATGAGGGCTGGAAAGAGTCAATTTTACCTCCATGTTTTGGCTTCATTAATGCACACAGGGACTGATACTTTTGCTGAGTGGAATATTTCCCAAATATGTGGAGACAGTTTATAAGATCTCAGAGTCCTCTGAATTATGATAAATGTACAGAGGATGTCAAAAAAATATACACATTTTAGAAAGGAAAAAGGTGCATCAAAATTGTAATGTTCAACATATACCAATATCAAAAGATGAATACAAGTCACGTGTATACATTTTTTTGGCAGCCCCAGTATATTCTAACCCTGGCTTTTCTGCTTACTATCTGGTAGTCCTTGCAACTTGGTTTCTTTCTGTGTAAACTAGAGTAATCTTAATAGGCTATTTTACTATTTGTACTTATTATTAAATTAGATAATCCTGATTATCAAAAAAATGTCAACAAAATGTTATTTATTAGTATTAGTGTATTATAGTACAATGTGAAAATAATCATTTAAAATGAGTCCAATTCTCAGCCAAAGATACTTTTAGTAATAATTTCTAAGATGTGTGATTCATTCAAAAAATTGTTCCCTGGCTCATACATGCTATATCATGAAATATTTGCCTGAAGTTACTACTTGATTTATACGTTGTATCTGACCTCTCCCACTCTTCTTCCTATATAAGTACAACATAAGCGTATTATTGATATGTTTCTACTTGTATTTGGTACCCAGAATGTGCACAAACATGAAATGTTTCCCACGAGGGAAGAAAAACAAAGACGCTTGAGACAAATGAATTTCCCAGAGGAAAGGAAAGATGCTCTTCTCTGGAATTCAACACAGTCATGGAATCAGAGCACACAAGAAGTGATCTATCAGCACAGCCTCAAGGTCACAATTTCCAATTCAGAGAATCACCCAAGAGAGGGTTTCAGAATTAGTAAGTGCTTCTGGGACTCCAGCAGAAAGCAGTACAGGAGGAAACACCATTTATAAAAGTGAAGAAGCTACATTGAATACTAATTTTTTTCTCCCTTCTGGGCAAATGACAGAATAAGCTATCATACAAAATGATAAGTGATAGTAATGATGGCTTATTGGAGGTGTTTAAACTCATTACCATTGGTGATGATGATAAACAGAGTTATGCAGGACAGGAGGGATAGTTAAAACAAAAATTCAAAAGACTATATATATATATATATGTATATATACACATATATATACATATATACATATACATATGTATACATATATATATACATATATATACCCATATACATATATATACATATATATATACATATATATATATATATATATATATATATATATATATATATATATACCCATAACAAAGATAATACAATTCTTTTCTTAAAACAGAGAGAGGAAGGAGAAAAATTAATAAGACCTGGATAAGACAAAAAATTAAAATTTTAGTATCCGGAATTTGGAGGACCAAACTAGTTAAGTTTAATAAAAATATATTTAAGTACTCTCACTAGGACAATATTTCTATTTTATTTGGAAAATAATGTTGTTTATAAATAATATTGAAACCAACATTAATAATGTTGAGAGTAATATATCATCTTTATATAGAGCTTCTATTTTTTTTCCATAAATCTTTAATGGTATGATTTTAGTTAGTCTCAAAGAGAGTAAGAGGCATCTCAAGGTCACAAAGCAAATGGGTCAGAACTGGCAGAACAATTTATGTTTTTTAAATGCTCAACCAAATCCTATTCCATCATACTACTCCCTATCAATAGATTTTTCCCAATATCATGAATATTTGACATAGAAGCTATCATTTCAGTAGGCCTTATTGTTACGTACATATAGTTGCATCAATATCCTAAATTCAGGGTATTTTCACTAAAAAACACTAGTAACTGCATTGGTTATTACTTGTCTCCCTGGGCACAAACTGATACTGAGTTCTAATTATAGTTCCTTGTTATTCTCAGCAATGCAAAATTTACAAAGTCAGAAATGGCATGGCTTAATTTATGGTAAGAGTATGTGATATATCTGGGGGATTAGAATTCTGTTTCATTTAGTCAAAACAATCTGCTGTGGGTCTTTGGCTTGTTAAGTCTGACTGTATCTTGAGTGCAAAGCACGAGTTGCCATGTTGCTCTGAGGTTAAGACTTTTAAAAAATCTCACAAGAGTGTGACCAGTTGGAAAACTTTGAGTGGATGGAGTTGAGATCAATCTACATGATTGGGGATGTGTCAGGGAATTCAATATTTTAAACACAAAACTAGTCAAACAACTATTTCCGTGCTAGTTAAAATTGCCAGCTTTTATTACAATTGCTATTTGCCCTGAAAGTAGCTAACTTTATAAAATTTCCATTAAGCTTATAGACAGAATTTTATTGTCTAGCTAAGTAGTAGTATAATTTTTATCTCCTTTTCTAATTGTTCAACTTTGACAACTTAGAATATAATTATCCTTCATCATTACGACATTGAACTTTTCAATTTATCAACAAATGCACTAAAATCGTGTTCTTTATAATTATATATATCTTAACTCCTTATCAGTTTATATTTTTCTGCTGTGTATTCTTCAAATGCACTACAAAGCACTAGTTTTCCTTTAAAACTCATCTGTTTCTCATCTAAATAATTTCCCCAGCTGTCCAGATTCATTGGTATTTTTGATCAAGCATCAGTATTTTTGATTTATCTCTAGCATCTAGCATTTTATTACAGATTCGAATGTGCACTGATTTACATTTTACACTGACTGTTTAATGAATATGTTGAATAATATCAATGCACATTGTAATCCCCAGGGACCTTCCTTGATACTTCTATCTTCCAATGAGGCATAAAATAATTGTAGTTTTCTATTTGCTGAGCTAATTTGTATAGTCTTATTGTATTGTTATTTGTATGCAACAAAACCTTAAGTAATGAAACCCTCAATTAACTAGATTTTTTTTTAACTCTTAATTTTTAGAAGGAAAAAGAAATTAAAAACCTACTTTTCAGAGTCTTCATTAAATTTTGTTTTAGTTCAGTCTCCTCTGTCTTCCATAGCTACAATGACGAAGTTTTAAATGGCAAGACGTGGGTAAGCAATATCCTTAGCCACTCTATTAGAAAACTATGCCATGGATCCCACAGTCAAGTGAGGAGAATTGGGCCTTCTGGCTTCATCTCAGGTAATGTTCTATCCCCCACCTCTAGGCACATATACGTTGTGAAAGACAAAACCATAGGCCCAAAATGGCATCACTCATGTGGAAAGCCCATGATACCAAACCTAGATTTAATACCTGATCTAATTGAAGTTCCAACCTCTCCCACAAACATAATCTTAATCAGTCTGGAATTTTCTGTTCAAGCACCACTAAGGGCCTTCTGTCACATGGACCCTCTCTATCCCCCATAGAAAAAATGAGGCAATCAATCAGCATGATTAAAACCCCTCCAGTTCTCTTACCCCAAAGAAAAGATATTCTGGCCCCCAAATAATCCTTTCTTTTCTTTTGTCAATAGCTCCCTAACCCGACCTTTCTTTCTATGAACAATTTACCATTATGTACAGCCCCTCTGAGGGCACTTCTAATTGCTAAATGGGATGCTGTCTGGTTCATGAATTGTTTAATAAAGCCAATTAGATCTTCAAATTTATTCAGCTGAATTTTTTTTTTTAACAACATATACACCCAGAGAGAATAATCAATACATCTTTTGGACAAACAAAGAATTATGGAGACCTAGATCCCCTTCTCTTCATCATCAGATAAAGTGAGCTTCTTTGCTTAAATCAGGCTGAGTAATCTCTGGTTCATAGATTGCAGTTTTGGATACAAATTTTTCACACATTTTTGTTTATCTATAATACACCTGCACTCATAATCCCTCCATCTTACATTTTTAAAATTTCTACTTGAATCAACTCCGTGGCAGTATACTAAAGCTATTTTTTCTTCAGAATAGATAACAGCTAAAAGTGAGTCTTGGACGTGTGGACAAAATGATGGTTATATGAAAAGTAACCTCACAGGGTGATATGATCATAAATTCCTAAAAGGGCCGGTTGTGGTGGGTAGTTATGCCCCAGGCATATAACTTTTTTAGTAAGAGGCTATCTTTGCTTTTAGCAAACCCTGTCCATTGTTTCTGTGCATCTGGGTTAACACCACATTTGAAATTAGCTGCAACCTACTCTTAAGAAAGCACATGGACTTGTTAACTATCCTGTAATCCCATCCCCACCTTGCTTTCCCTCCACCTTCATGTAATCTTCCTTACATTCCCTCAGTAATGTTAAACGCATAAAAGAAACTGCAAACTGTCATTCTCTAAGAATTTCAGTTCTTGCTTCCTGGCAATTTTCACCAGTTTTGGCTCAAATGAACTCTTACAAAAATTCTGTACAGGTTTGGACGTTCTTATATTGAGATAGACATTATCGTGTCCAATCTCGGCATTATACTGCAGTCTGCCCTTCGAAGTGTAGGGGAGCAGAATTGGTCACCCCAAAATATGTCTCCTTGACATAAGGATGACTTTAGGCTGGTGTTCAATTTTAAGAAAACAGCAGACATGGGAGAAGCTCAGAAAGAAGTTACTCTTTATAAAAGACATTAACAATGGAAATCTCCCTTAGTAAGGGTGTCTCCGTTGTTGTACAATGAAAAGGGGGATAACCTTATCTCTAGGAACTCTTATCAATGCAGAAGGCCAGAATTTAAATCTACATAACCACCTTATTCTTCTGTACTGGGCTTTTCCTGGTATCCTCCCATCACTGACTCTCCCCATCCCCACGTCCTCTTTTGTTTTTAGCTGATGATGGTATTTATGGTGATGGCGTCTGCCATTTCAGAGTTACTCAGTTGTCCTGGGTCTCTCTCATGGACACACATTATTAACATTTGTGTTTTTCTCCTGTTAATCTTTTTTATGTCAATTTAATTATTAGGCCAGCCAAAGAACAGAGAAGTGTAGGAGACATTTTTTCCGCCCCAAGAGAAGCAAACACTCACTTTTCTATCTCTACTATAGTGGTTATTGCTTCCTGTACACCACTTTACATCCCTAATAAAGCGTTAAAACAGTGACCGAAACTTGCAGTCTCTGATGTTGGTCCTTTATCTTTATTGCCTTTTCCCATACAAGCTTTAAATCTTAGCCATAATCAAGAAACTTAAGGGACTTTTTTGTGCCGGACTTATTTGGAATGAACACATCAGTCCATGGTAAAACAGATTTATACTTAAATCTGTCTTCAGGTTGTGCCATCACATCGTTAATCTTTCAACTTCTACTGACTTTCTTGTATTCTCTCCGACACATCACCTGACAAAAGCAGGCTGAATTGATCAAAAAAAGGTGGAAATTTGAGGGCTAGCTAAGCTTGCAGGTAGGAATCATACGGCACCCAAGGACCACCACTAGGAAACCGGTTTGCAATGGAAAAATCCAAGATGGCGCCTGAGACCCCTTCCCAAGTGACCTTTTGATGAGCTTTTTTTTCATTAGCATACCAAAAACCATGCCCAGGGGTGGACATTTAATGTTAGAATGACACATGCAATGTAAGGCTAAGCACGCTCCAAACACGTTTGGAAACTGCTCATGACCCCTTGGGAATCTGAGAACGCTCCACCCTTTCTCTGGAATCCCCACCCCTGAAACTGCCTACCTTCCCCCGACCCCCAGACCCTTTACTACTTCCCTAATTCCCCAGAACTGGGGAGAAGGAATCACTGGAGCATTTGATTATACATCTCTATTCCTTAGCCAAGGAATCAAGTTTCTGACTTGCTTTATCGAATACTGTCTATTCCTATTCTTGTGAGTGACACCAAGTAGAACGACCACAATTTGGGGTCTCTGACCCACAGGGGTCAGTGACAAAATCCAAAATAAAACATCTGTTGTGATTTTCATTTCAATAAGCATAAATATAAGACAGCAGTGATGATAAAGGAAGCATTTCATAAATGGAGAAAATAGCATGGAAAATAAAAGAAGGAAAACTAATATGTCTTTGCTAACTTATATGGAATTAAGGTAGAATAAGAAAGGGAGATGTTAACAGGATACCTAAAATTTTGATTATAACATACAAACTCTACTGCGGATTATCTTGGTTAACTTACATAATCAAATCAAATTCCTGTTACATCATTTTTAAAATGGCAATCATAAATCCTGAATTGTCCCTGGGATTTAGATACAAAAGTAGATGAAAAGCCCTATCAAAGTTGATTGTGCATAATAGATAAGTGGCCATAAAATATTACCTATTTACCCACTTCTGTCCCAGGGCAGTAGTTACTGAATATTTCTCTAACTATTTAGGTGAATAACTGAAAGCATAATGTGAGAGAGGCATGATGTGACAAAGATTCCAAAGAACCAGGAAGAAAATGGTTCAGTACAAAATTCTTCAAAAAGGAAATCCATAGTATGTTAATTCATTGGATCAATGAACCTTGTGGTAGAAACAACAGATATCAAATAAAACCATTTTTCCGTGCATAGTACAACATTAGCCAACATAGATTGCTATTGGGTTATCTTTTATTTAGTTAAGAAGAAGCCTTATTTGCTTATTTATATTCTATTTCTTTATGCTATTTATTTATTTATATTTATAAAATGTCAATGCCTCCTAAAATTGTCATAGGCCAAGCAGAAGTAATTGCCTGGGCTTGGAAAAACTGCGCAGTTATTTCTGGTGCCATGACTGGACAACCATAGACCGCCCCCATTTTTAAGTCAACAGGGTGTTTAAGAGTCATTTGAGGAATAAAGAAAAGGTGTTTCATCGTTGCCTAAAGATAATCCATCAAATCCTCTGAGAAGTTCAGGAGAACAAGAGAACAACAAAATCAAGTATGCAAAATGGCAGTAAGTGACATGAAAAATATCTTGGAAACAAAAGTAGAGAATTCTTTAAAGGAATTGTGCATCATTCTTCTTGATGTCACAGGGGATGTTATTCTGCGGTAAAATACAGAGACTAACAATTCTGTGATTCAAAAGAGCCATCTTCTGAATGGAAGATGTTTTAGGAATAACTTAAATCATTTCTATTTTTTTAATGGGTGTGCAAGAGTGATATATAAAACAGAAGTCTAAACTGAGTCTAAAATATATCTTTCCGTAAGTATAAAATAAACAACAAAATTAGTGAGGTAAGTTTTAACTGGCAGTGTTCTCTTGTTTTTCTTTTTTAATAGTAATGAACATTGTAGTGTGTCATGTAATTGACCATGTCTTGGATTTAATGTAACACAGCAGCTGCTCAGATGCTATAAAATAGTGACCTAGAATGTATACTAAGATGAACAATTTTATGGACATTTCAGAGTCTTATCTTTCCTCACTAGTTTAGGTATAGCAGCCAAAAGAAACACCACTGTAGACACCACACAAAGTAGTAAGTTTTACATTTTTTGACATGACAGCATAGGAGAGTAAAGAGAGAATACAGTTAACAAAACTTAAGAAGAAAGGTAAAGGGACTCATCTTAAAACAGATGAGTAATTGTGGGATTATACAGACTCATTTGCTTATAGACTTTTGACATTTTATAGCCACATCTCATAAAGTGTTCTGTTCTATGGAAAGCATCACTGGTTTATCTATCTTTGTGCAAATAACAATGTGAAAGGGTACTCTCTTTCAAGTCTGGGGAAATGCAAAGTTACCTCAGAGGTAAGGATTTTTTTACTATAAAAATTACAATATTTCAATATCACTTTTCAGAACTTTTAAAGTAATACAAAACAAGTCAGCTAGGCAGAGAAAAAGCTGACAAAAATCAGAAGAAAATTATTTATATGGTGAAGCATATAGATTAAATGAAAACTCAGAGATACTTAAGTCCAAATTTGCTCAATTGTGGCCTTCGTTTTGCACCTGCAGCACGTGGGCACAATTCAAAAGAGATAACATCTGGCACATCCTAAGTGCAGTAATCAACAATTGCAGAGGCATTTAAATTGTGACTGCACTTATGGGGAAAAAGAGAAAATGCAATTACGAAGATATGTGTCAAAGATAGGTTTAAACTCACAATTTCCACATAACTCATTCTTCAGATGGGGAGACTGGGGCCAACATGAAACAGGATCTGGGAGGGAACCAGAGGTTATCATGTAGTTACATACTTGTAACTACATGATTAACAAGTAGTTCAATCATGGAGTGGTGGAAAGAGGGTAGGCTTTGGAGATGATCACATCTGGTTACACCGCCCAGCCACGTCACTTCCTAGGTGGAGGGAGTTGAAAGAATTACTTAAACTCTTTGTATTACATGTCTCTCAGTTATAAAAGGAGAATGATACAATAATAGAAAGAGTGTGGGTTTATTATGAGAATTAGAGTAGACTGCTGTAAGGTAGGGGCACCACAAATGGTATTTTTCTTTCTTAACTTTCTTTCTTTTCTTTCGTGTATTTCTGTCCCTATATTTTATACATAAGGATGATAATTTCTATGTATTTAACTTGACAAGTGTGTTTCAATTTGGCTTATAAATTCACCTATTTCATATCCTGGGGACTTGGGAATCATTTCTTCACTCTAAACCATGTATCAAAAGCTTCTAATGTGCCAATTAATATACTAGGTGCTGGAATTACAGTTGTGAGTATGAAGAGACAAGGACCCATGGTTCATTATAATTTACTGGGTGAACCATACATTAATCAACTATACATGAAAAATAAAGTGACATTAAAAATGTGATAAGTACCATGGATAAGGAATATAACTTGTAACATGATAGGGTACAGAAATCAAGGAAGTCAGAGAAAAATTTAGTGAACTAAAGGAGGAAGAGAAAATATCTAGGCAAAAGTCCCACAGGAAGAATATAAAGGCAAAAATCAAAAGAAAACAAATGAATGACAAACAAACACATCTATGATAAAGATATTTTTGGCAGAAAGGAGCACTATGTGTGAAATAAAAAAAAAATGTTTGGAATTAAAATGATGATATGGATGAAACATTAGATACTTGAAAATTTTTATAGAGGTCTTTATCAGGTTTTGTGGAAAAAATAGTAGCATTATCTCCATAGAGTTGAACCATGAGTTATGTTCAAAAGTTCTTTGAAATTTTATAACAATGGAAGTATTCATTACAATGCAAATGTGTCAATAATGAACATTTTGAGGACAATGAGATAAATTTAATTCACAATGACATCTTTGTGAAGTCAAAGATCTAAATTTGGGAGAGATAAAATACAAACCATGAGTGAGAACACTAGAGTTTGGAATGCCAGAGGGCCATAAATGAAAGGGTTTAAGCTTTCATTCATCTGAGAAATATTGATTTGATATATTTATCTTTAGAACAGACTTAGATAAATGCATAGGATATCGATATTAGGGGAATCCCTCTTCAGGTAGCTTCTTGCCTTGTCTATACAATGTGCTGTGCCATTTCAGTCTGGCCAGTGAACTGCCTAGACCAGGGCAGCTATTGAATCATTCATAAGCACCTTCCAAGCATGGACAATTGTCACCAGTCCCTCTGAAACACTTGATACTTAGTAAGGTGATGAAACTTTATTCTAAGTAGATTCTTGTGCAATAAGAAATAGTCAGGTTCTAAAGAAAATGTTTGTGTGTATGAGAAAGATTGCCAACTGTATGATTCCTTAGGCCCCTATTTAAATCTCTTAGCAGCTGTTTGAGAGAGATTATTAGCCTCATTTTACAGATGTGAATACTGAGGTTGAGAGGTTGACAAAATCATTGACTGTCACATAGAAACCAGTAATTAAGCTGCCATCTGTCTGATTCCAGTTCAAACCCAAGGTCAGTAGGAAGACAAAGGTACAATGGAGAGAGAGAAGAAAAAAAAATAGCGTTGTCTTCACATCTCTAGGTAATACCGCAATGCTTTTTCAACTAATTCTCAGTATTTTAATGAAAACATTTACTGGCGATTCCCAAGCAATTTCAATGAAAGTCCAACTGGTTTGGAAATTTTTATCTCAGGAGTGAAAAACAAAGGTCTTAAAAAGCAATTTTAGAATCACATTGATGTAGGCAAGACATCATTATGATTACAGGCTGATAGGGTCTAAAACTAGGTGAGTTTTATGGGTAGCAATACTTTTCCCCAATCACATGGAACTAATCATCAGGTGTTAAGTTGACCTGACTGACTTGCATCTTGACTTCTGCTATGCAAAAAGGAAAAATGCACAAATCAATGGAAAATTGGGGGCGAGTTAGAAACAGCCTTATCTTTGAATTGTCTAATTTTGGTGAGTTATGCCTTCACCATAGTTTTCAGCAATATAGCTTTCTGAAGCAAATTTCTTTTGTGGAGTAAATGAGCAAATGGATAAAGGAAAAATGAGGCACTAGAAAAAAATGAAGACTCTCCAATATATTTTCAATCTACCACGTACAGCACAGTTACTTATGTAGGTAACTATTCTCCTAACCCTTTAAGCCATAGCAAGATTCATTTTTGAATACTGAAGATGAAATAATACTTGAAGTTCCACAAAATATCATATATTACAGGTATCAAATTACTGTCATTTAAATAAATTGTAAGTCAACCTTCTTCTTGTTCCTGAGACAGAGAGTTAGCTGTTGTAAATCACTAAGATCGTCCTGCTTTTCCACTAAATCATTACTGTCTTTTATATTCCGACAACGATCATGTGATTCCTTCTAAAATAATAAAGAACATGGAACCACTGCTGCAGAGAAAATTCTTTGGAGATTTCTCTCTGGCAAAGTATTTCTGTTTTTTCCTTTCTAGGGTCATATGATTCCTTAAAGCAGGAGTATGCAAACTTTTCTTTAAAGGGCAAGGTAGTAAATATTTTAGAATTTCGCCAGCCACAGGGTCTCTGTCACAACTACAGAACTCTAGCATTATGGCAGGAAAGCAGCTATAAACAATAAGTAAACAAATGATGTGGCTGGGATCCAAAACAATGTATTTAAAAACACAGGACAGAATTGACCCACAGAAGTCCAGTTTGCTGTCTTCTGCCATGCAGGGTAGCTTCAGTGCATGGTCCATTTGGCCCGTGTATCCCATTGGAAGATTTTTTAATATTTCCAAATTCACTTACTGCCAATAATCTGCATTTGTCCTTATTTTCCTTTTAATATGAAATTTCCTTCATATTTAAACCCTAGCTATTCTTCAAATCCCACATGAAATCCACCTCATTAGAGAACCTCAGTGAACATATTTTGTGCATATTAGACTATCATAAACTACTTTGTCCATTAACCAATCTTTTCTCTTGCTGACTTACAATAGTGTTCATTATTTTTGCACAGTGAATCTGTTTTTTTTTTAAGTACTAAAGGAAAAACAAACAATCTGATTAAAAAATGGACTAGTAACCTGAATAGACATTTTCCCAAAGAAACATACAAGTAGCCAACAGATACATGAAAAGATGCTCAGCATCACTAATCATCAGGAAAATGCAAATGAAAACCACAATGAAATATCACCTCACAGCTGTTAGAATCGCTATTATCAAAAAGACAAGACACATCAATGTCGGTGAGACTGTGGAGAAAATGGAACCCTGGTGTACTGTTCGTAGGAATGTAAATTGATGCAGCCATTATGGAAAACAGTATGGAGTTTCCTCAAAAAAATTAAAATAGAATTATCATATGATCCAGTAATTCCACTTATGTGTATATATCCAAAGAAAATGAAATTAATACTTCAAAGAGATATCTGCTCCCCCATGCTCATTGCAGCATTATTCACAATAGCCAAGAGGTAGAAATTACATAAGTGTCCATAAACAAATGAATAGGTAAATAAATAGATCACACACACACACACACACACACACACACACACACACACGAAGGTCAGACAATTAAGTTTGTGAACCCATCCTAGAAAAAGCGCTACATACCTCATTGCTGAATATCACTATGGTCACCTTTGAAGTACCCCCCATCCCTTGGAAAACTAAGACCTGATGCCAGTGCCTAGTCCACCCTTCAAAGCAATTTTGGAACTCTTTTTTTCTGGAATGGCTGTCAGAGCTGTCGTCGTATTACCCTTGATGTCCTGAATGTCATCAAAATGTCTTCCTTTCAATATTTTCTCTATCTTCAGGTAAAGAATGAAGTCATTGGGGGCCAGATCCGGTGAGCAGGGAGGGTGTTCCAATACAGTTATTTGTTTACTGGCTAAAAACTCCCTCACAGACAGTGCCATGTGAGCTAGTTCATTGTCGTGATGCAAGAGCCATGAATTGTTGGTGAAAAGTTCAGGTCGTCTAACTTTTTCACGCAGCCTTTTCAGCACTTCCAAATAGTAAACTTGGTTAACTGTTTGTCCAGTTGGTACAAATTCATAATGAATAATCCCTCTAATATCAAAAAAGGTTAGCAACATGATTGCAATAAGTTTATGAACTTAATTGTCAGTCCTCGTGTGTGTGTGAGTGTGTGTGTGTGTGTGTGTGTGTGTGTGTGTGTGTAGAAATACACATATTGGAGTATTATTCAGCCATAAAAAAGGAAATCCTGCCTCTTGGGACAACATGGATGGACTTTGAGGGAATTATGCTAAGTGAAATAAGTGACAAAGAAAAGACAAATACTGTATATTCTCACTTATATGTGGAATCTAAAAACAGTCAAATTGATAGACATAGAGGGTAGAATGGTAGTTGCCAGGGGCGAAGGAATGGAGGAAATGAGGAGATGTCAGTCCAAGGGTTTAAACTCCCGGATATAAGATAAATAAGACATGGAGATCTAATGCACAACATGGTGACTATAATTAACATTAATATATTGTATACTTGAAAGCTGTTGACAGAACATATCTTACATGTTATTACCACACATGTGAAAAATCTCAATTATGTGAAAGGGTGGAGGTGTTAACTAACCTTGTTATCAATGACTGTGTAATATATACATGTATCTAATATCACATTTTATACCTTAAACTTATATACATTATATGTCATTAATATCTCAATAGAACTGGGGGAAAAAAATAAAGTGAACTTCAACTATTATGTGGTGTGATCCTTTCATTTGGGATGTATGAAAACCAGAGAGGCTAAGTAATTTTCCATGGTCAAATGACAAAAGGCAATAGTAAAACTCAGCTCTCTTGAATCTTACTTTAGCAATCTTTATTAAGGCTGTAAAAATCTTAGCATTACACAAAGATTCCTAAGAGGATATAACTCAACAGTCCATCAAGTACAAAAAGCTCCTCTATCAGTTCACTAGTGACTAATATCCACTTTCAATATTTCTAATCATAGGGAAATAACTACTGATATGTTTCTACTTATACATAGCTTAGTTTCTAAAAGGACCTTTGTGAGCCTACTTCCTATTAAGCCAAAATGACACTCTTAAATTTTTTGCTAATGCATGCAGAGTTGATGAAATGGTAATCTAGTGAGAGTCTTTGTTCTTATTAATAAAAATTGTAAGTAGAAAGTAAAATGAGAAGCTTCATTACCTCCTATGGAGATATATCCATGGTTGGACAAGTCTAATTGCTATGCCTTATATTGAGCAAAACCTTCTTCTCTGTAATATTTACTCACTAGCTTTTGCTCTACAGATTTACTCTCACAGTGTCTTATCTCACTTTCACATGACAAACCTTTGCATATTTGAAGAACATTGTTGAGCATTCTCTAAGAATATTTTTCAGAGTAAACAGCACCTGAATCATCATTAATTACCCATAGCATAGAATACCGAGAAAACTTACAACTCACATATATATGCATGTCACTCTTAAAATACGATGGTTCCCAGTGTCAAGTTGTCTGACCAGCACAGAGTAAGTACAGTGAGGCTCGTCTTTCATGCCCTGTAAACTGGAGTTCTCTTAACATAGACTGATTGCACTAATGATAGACCCTCTTGGCTAAATCTGTTAGTAGTTTGCATATGTATATTAAACAGATTTCAGTAAGTTAGAAACAGAAATAATTCAGTTGTGTTTCAACATCATCCCACATAAACTATCGCCTTTTATTTCTTGTTCAGTTGAGCATTCAACAGATGCTTGAAATTAATACCATAATATGGAATTATATAATAAGCTGTATAGTTTAACCTCGTATGTTGTCATTGGTAATGCTGCAAGGTTGGAGGGTTTTGGCTTAATTTCCTAAATCAGTGGACAACTCTTCAATAAACAAAATATTATTTTATGAGCGTTAAAGTCCCTGCAAAAGAAACTTGGAAAACAAATGTTCTTTTTGAAGGCTTAACAGAAATGTCAAAGACAGGACAGAGCGTTGTGCATTTAGATCTACATTTCACATGTTTTTGCTAGGATAAGCTCTTCTCTGGAAGCAACTTTAAGAGTGCTGACGGTTGAAAATGCTCAGAGCTTGTTTTCACACTAGCCATTGGCGGAATCTCGCTATCTGTGATCTCAAGTTCTGAGAACAGATTCTCCAAGGCTGGTGATCAATACTAAAATGTGATCAACACTGAACACTTAATGCATCAATAAGTCTCTACCTGAGACTACAGTTAATTTCTTCCACATAAAGTCAGCAAATTGCTGAGTTTAAAGAGCTTTAATTAATCTATTTTAATTAGATTCATCTTTATAAATGTAATTTTATAGGTATTTTGAGAGAACAAACAAGACAATTATGTGTGACAGATGCATGTTTAGGCAAAACCAAAGTAAAGAATATAAAAACAAAAACAGAAGAACATGGAAAAAGTATCTGATTCTATTAATCCCACAAGACTTTCATCAAGCTATTCGCTGGTGATCTGAAAATGATCATGAAGTTTTCTAAGCCTTCTAAAGCTGTCCTCAAGGTTCTTATCTATAGGACAAACAGATTAAACTCATTTGGAAGTGTCAACTCTGCCCTTCTAGTCTTGTCTTGAGTGGCTCATTAACTTGTTTTGAGTAGCAGTATCCATGTATCAGTGATCGACTTAAAGGCTCTTAGCATGAACTTAGATTTCAAAATGTATCTGACTGAAGATTTCAAAATGTATCTACCATTTTCATATAGCAGCAACTCTGTGGAATTTGCCTACCTCAGATTACACTTTATTCATCTGTCTCTTTAAAACAGAAATTGTGGATTGGCCTATTCACACTGTAGCCTGTGAGTGTGAGATGAAGAGGAGAGTGAGAATTCGTGAGAAGGGTCAGGAGGTAGTGATGTAAGGGACACAGTCTTTATTGTAGCTTGAGAAAATAAAGCTATTATATATATGTGCTATTGTATAAATGCTATTATGTATATGCTGTTATATATGCTATTATATAAATATGTTTTTGAAGTTTTTAAAAACATATTTCTGTAGACAATTGCTTGGACTCCAGAAAGAAAGCTGTTAATAATCTACATGATATCGCTGAGAATATATATACCCGGGGTGCCAAAAACATGTACACAAGTGGACACCTTGGTCAATGTTGCTCTAGTAGTTCACCGTAATCAGAAGTGTCTGAACGTTGATGGTAACCACTTTGAGCACCTCTTGTAATTGCAGAAGTCAAACGTGCCTTGTATTCGTCTTTGATTATTGGTATTTATTGAGTAGTACAATTTTGATACAGTTTTCCTTTCTTAGAATGTGAATACATTTTTGGGGGCACTCTCTGTGGTGCTAAAGCTTTTCAGCTTGCTTTTCCTGATGGCCTACCTTATGGTTTTCAAACATGCCTACACAGCCCCTAAAATTATGTGAGCCAATACTTTTGTGAGAGTTCAGAACAAGCCACTCCAAGATGTGCCCCAGTGGTATGTGGATTTTTTTGAGCTAAAGGCAACTGAGACCTTGTGATCTCAAGAGAAACTTCTGTTCTATGACTTTTTACCTACCTATATATCAGGGCAAACTAATAACTACTGAACATGTACTCTCTCACTGAACCCCTAAGGTACATTACCTCATCCTTAGCTCAGAATATCTTATGTACCTCAGTTTCTCTTTCTGAGTCAGAACCTCTCATGTATATAGAGTCTCTGACTCTCTCATGTATGTGGGGTTCCCATGTTCACGAAATTAAATTTGATTTCCTCTTCTCGATCTGTCTCTTGTCGATATGATTATTTGGCAAGCCAAAAGAAGCAGAGGAGGGAAGAGGGAATTTTTCCCCTTCCCCACACTTTTTTTCTTTTTTTAATTAAAGTTTATTGGGGTGACAACTGTTAGTAAAGTTACATAGATTTCAGGTGTACAATTCTGTATTACATCATCTATAAATCCCATTGTGTGTTCACCACCCAGAGTCAGTTCTCCTTCCATCACCATATATTTGATCCCCTTTACCCTCATCTCCCACCCCCCTCCCCCTTTACCCTCTGGTAACCACTAAACTATTGTCGGTGTTTATGAGTTTTTGTTTCTCATTTGTTTGTCTTGTTCTTTTGTTGTTTTTGGTTTATATACCACATATCAGTGAAATCATATGGTTCTCTGCTTTTTCTGTCTGACATTTCGCTCAGCATTATATTCTCAAGATCCATCTATGTTGTCACAAATGGTTGTATTTCATCTTTCCCTGCACTTTCTATAAATCTTTTATTATATATCCCCTACTAGTTCTGTTTCTCTGGTTAAGCCCTGACTAACACACTCACTAATGTGGCACAAGTGACTATGCATTATTCTCAAGGCTATGTCCTAAAAGGTAATACAGCTTCTGCTTCACTTTTTCAGATATTTGCGTTGAAAACCACCCAGGTCGCTGTGATAAAATGCAGGTACCATATTTGTGTTCCATCCCACAGCAACAGATGAGGGCCAGATAATGGACATGACTGTCCACCAGAAATTTGAAAGAGAAAGCCTTCGAGATGTCTCTAGATCACCAACACTTACTACAACAACATGAGAAATCCGAGAGCAAGAACCACCTAGCCAATTCCAGTCAGCCTTCAGAACTGTAAGAGGTAATAATAAATGAATGTTGTTTTTACAATACTGTTTGAGACGGCTATTTACCCACTATAGAGAACAATTACAGACTTTGGTGGCTTTGTATTGTGCCCAAATCCCTAAACTAGAGCTGCATTTTCAAAATTTCCTTCCTTGCATAATTCTGAGTTATCGTTTGCACCATAGATGTATAAAGAAGATTTGAAAGAAAGAAGTTAAATAGTGGCTTTGTTTTTACTTGGAAGATCAGACTACATCAGATGCTCCTGCTGGTCACGTATTTTGTGATGGATCTGATGACTCACTTCATTGACTTGAAGCAGTAGTCTGCCTACAGCAGCTTCCGCTTCTGCTAGATCTTCTTGAGTCTGCAGCCAAGCCCAGAGCTCCTTCAGCTCTTACTAGGTCGCTTCCTCCAGCTTCCCTAGATCCTACGCCACATGACATAAACACTATAGAGAAATACCCCAGCTCTACTGCAGGTCCCCTGCCTAAGCAAAGTTGTAGGCTGTAGGCAATGAAAGATTATTGCAGTGTCTAGTGATAGGATGCTATTAGCTTGTCCTCATGGTTCCCGCTCATCCTCATGCATTCCAGTTTGTCCTTGTTCTTCCTACTTTCACTTCTGTCTTTCCTTTCCAACTCATCTGACATAGTCTCTGACACAGGGGCAGCAGACTTACATAGAATGCTTAACTAGCTCCCATGATCATGTAAGGTTGAATCCCTACAATAAGATCATTGTGTCTCTCATAGTTGTACTGCTTTTCTGATCTAACCATAACTGATGCGAAGATCCATATTCTGAAATCCAATATCTTGGCTGAGATGTCTGCTTTCAGCCGTTCCCAGTCTCACTCATGTCTCGGCTCACTAACTTCTTTCTTTATTGTGAAAATCAAATGTGACATAGACTCTTTCCTCTGGAGTTTTTCAAAAATTGCTGTATTTGTAGAACACTTCATTTAAGTTATCAGTAAATATAGAGGTTTTCACATTAAAAATATGAGGCACTCCTGGCATAAGTCCTTTGGTCACTTTTTCTTTTGGTATTTCTCACTGTCCACTTGTCTTTGAAGGCTCCAACCTCCAGGTACTTTGCTCAGCTCCAGATTTATTCCAAAATTTACTTCAAGACTGTGCTCACCTGTCCATATTTTTCTATTTTTTTGAACACTCCTTGCCTTTTGCTCTTCAACATATCTACGAGGCGTGATTAAACAATATGGTGAATGTTTAAATAAAAAAAATATTACAGTAAAAGACACATTGCCAGTAATCCCCCTCAAAAAACTCCCCCTTGCTTCCAATGCACTCATCCATAGTTCTTGCCACTTTGTGAAGCAGTTCTGGAAGTACTTTTTTGTGAGTGTACTTTATCCTCCATCATGACAGCACTCCTTGTCACACATCGTTTCTGGTATATGGCAATTTCTGTCAAATAAAAACATTACAGTGTGTTCTCGTCCACCTTATTCACTGGATCTAGCACTGTGTGACTTCTGGCTCTTCTCCAAAAACAAAATGATTCAGGACATCAAGGCAGCCACAACAGCACAACTAAGGACACTCATGAGAGCAGACTTCTAGAACTGCTTCAGAAAATGACAAAAAGGATGGGATAAGTGTGAAGTGAAGGGGAATATTTTGAGGGGGATTAATGGCAGTGTGTCTTTTACTATAATACATTTTTTTAATTTAAGCTTTCTCTGTATTGTTTGATCACACCTCATATTTCATATTTTATGTTTCATTGTATATTTCAGAAGCATTCATTTCTCCCCTGGGTAGTTGTATCCAAAGATTCTAAAAGTGTCCAAACAAAGGCTCTTCTATTCTGGGTGTCATATTTAGTAGCTTAGAAAAATTGGCAGAAAATTGAAATTTAAATCTTTAATTTCTTAATCCCTCATCAATACTTAGGGATTATAATTTTAGTAGTTCAATGGTAGGCCCAAGTGTCTGATTCTTTAATAACACTCCAGGAGATTCGTAATATTATATAAGTTTGAAAAATACAAACAGGAGATTATATGTGTCTTTTAAAAATTGGGAATCTATTCATTTAATAAATTGTAATTGAGCACCTACTACATATCAGACATTGCTGCAAGTGTTGGTGATGTGGTAATGAACTAAACCAACTCTATGCTTTCATGCAGCTTATATTTGGGTGTGGTTGAGTACGTATAGGCAATAAAAATGTAACATTTATCAGATAACGGTCATTTCTATAGAGAAAATTAAAGCAGGGTAAGAATAATAGGGAGTAAGTTTGATATTTTGTACAGGATGGACTAGGAAGATTTCAACAGTAAAGACATATTTGCTCAGAGGCCTGAAAATATATTTGTGCATGGGAACCAGCCATACAGCTATTTGACTGAAGAGTATTCCAGGGGAATTGAACAACAAGAATGTCTATGAGACTAAAGCTGAGTAAGTAAAGAGAAAGATGACTAAGGCCAAGGGTCATGGTAGTATGGAGAGGCAAGGGACATCATGCAGCGACATTTTAATGGTATTCACTTGTATTCTAAGTGAGACAGAAAGTCAAGAGTTTTGAACCAATAAAAGTAAGATATAACATATTTATTATTATTATTATTTTATTTTTATTTTTAATTTTTATTGGGGAATACCAGGGAACAGTGTGTTTTCCCAGGACCCAGCAGCTCCAAGTCAAGTCATTGTTTTCAATCTAGTTGTGGAGGGCATAGCTCAATGGCCCATGTGGGAATTGAACCGGCGACCTTGGTCTTACGAGCACTGTGCTCTAACCACTGAGCCAACCAGCTGTCCTAGTATTGTTATTTTTAAAGATCCAATCACAGAGTTAAGGGTAAAATGAAGAAGTAAGGAAGAAAAACACATTCTGAAATCTCATCAGTTCTAAAATTATATATTTATGCAATAAGTAAATGTAAGCTCAATGTGGGAAAGAATGCCTTTTATGTTTTGTTCATTGTCATAACTTCAGAAACTAGGGCAGACTGGCACATAATAATCACTCAGTAAATGTTTTCTGTGTACTGGTTTATACCCAAAACAATCAATGTTGGCCAAGGTGAATAGAAACATATTTTATAAAATGATTGCAAGTTTTGACGTGCTTAGAGTTCTTCATGTTACAATATCATAATATTCACATTTTAATAATAGATATTACTATTTATAATAGTATTTATTGCCTTTTTAATATCCATGGAATCAATAGTGATGACCCCTCCTTCATTTTGATATTAGTAATGTTTATCTTAGTTCTTTTTCTTCTTATTTACCTGACCAGAAGCTGATCTGTTTTGTTAATCTTTTCAAAGAGCCAGCTATTGGTTTTGTTGATTTTCTCTTCTTTAGTGATTTTCTCTTCTCTACTGATTTCCTGTTTTCAATTTCATTGATTTCTGTCCTGATTGTTATTTCTTCTGCTTCCTTTCACCTTAAACTGTTCTTCTGTCTCTAGTTTTATAAAATGGAAGCTTAGGTTATTAAGTGAGGAAGAGTTTAGATCTTTTTTACTAAAGTACTTAACGTTATAAATTTGTCTTTAAGCAATTATCACTGCACCTCACAAATTTTGATGTTTTATTTTCATTTTTTTAGTTCAAAATATTTTTAAATTTCTGTAGAGCTGTCTTCTTTGATGCATGTGTTATGTAGAATTGTGTTTAATCCTTAAATATTTCTGAATTTTCTAGCTATTTCCAGCCAGTTATTGATTTCTAACTTAATTCCATTGTAATCTGAGAACACAAGTTATATGTTTTCCATTCTTTACATTTGTCAAGTGTACTTATCTTCATGAATATTCCATATGAGCTTGAGAAGAATGTGTATTTTGCTGTTCGATGAAATATTCTATAAATTTCAATTAGATCCAATTGATTAATGGTGCTGCTCTTCAGTTCAACTATATCCTTGATTTTATACCTGCTAATATATCAATTACTGAAATTGGTGTGTTGAAGTCTCCACTACAATAGTCACATAGCATGAATTTTTATGTTAAACTTGCTAGGAGCTGGGCTATGTTTACTGTGTATTGTAGTTACCAGAGGTTTCCAATTGATCTAGTGTCCTGGTTTTTAATCTTCACCTTTTTCCCTGGGTCTCTCTAAGAACTCCTTAAATTGTCTTTGTTGCTCAGTAATTTGTGCCATAATCCACTTTTCATGTGGTAGTAAGGTGATGGTGAGGGGAGCATTCTATATTCATATTATTAATTATTAGTCTTTTAGAGAGCCTTTGTCCCTGGAATTTGACCTCCACAAATATATTTCTTATCTTTTTTTTTTTTTTTTCTCCCTTAGGTAAGACAGAATGATTAGAGGGGGCTGACATTGGGTAATTCCTGATAATTCCTGGAGGTATAATCCACCAAAGTTTAGGGATTCTCCTAAAGCTGCAGCTCTCAGGAATTCTCACTCTCATCTGCTCCACACTCAGCCTCCAGTAATGTTTCAAAATTACCATTACAGTGTTACTACTAGTTATGGCTCCAGCGACTTCTGCTCCAGGTAAACAAGTACCCGCTATGATCCTTTATATTTGTCTATTCACTTATCTTTCCCAATTTCAGTATGGTGATTTCTCTGCTTCCACAGTTCTCTGATTTTCTGTTTGTTCAGCCTTTTTTCTTACTGTAAGCCTTTTATTCTTACTGTGGGAATAACGACTTCCAACCTCTTTATATGTTGGAGGTGAAACTGGAAGTTTCCAAGTGATACAACATGTAAATATTAGTTAGAGGATGGTGGTACAGTGTTCAGGAAAGCATGATCATTAAAGTAACAAGCATAAATTTATTTTGTTATCATTTGCCATGAAAATATATGAAAACAGTTAATTAGGATATATATCAATGACTTGATTAGTGTTTTCTTTTTAAAGAGTTAATGGATTCTAAACATTTGGTTAGAAAAATGGTAAGAAATGGATGGTTTGCTATTTTACCTGGGCTTTGCAGTATCATTAAGAGATGCAAATGGACCATGAGACAGGAAATCTGACCATATTTATAATTTTTGTGGGGTGCTCCACATATTCTTAGAGTCAGGTAACAGGATGAATGCTCAGCATGAACAACATAGTGACTGACCCAGACTTTGTTTTGTGTCCCTGCTTCTATTCTTGCCAACCTAGAAAAAGGATTATAAACCAATAACTGACAAAGAAGTGCTGTTATAAAAGCAGCTAACTTTTATTATGTGGCATATGGATGACTTTTTTTGAAAGGCCTTTCCTTCCTTCTTATACTCATAGCTATGTAGCCTAAAAAATAGCTGAATTGCTCTGGGCATCTGTTTGAAAGTTAGGGCTAAAAGTAGAATGTGCCTTTTCTTCACAATAACAATTAGAGTTTTCTTTCTCAAATAACCTCACAAACAGGATGGTTTACAACTGGCATGCTGTGACCTAGTTTCAGTTGGTTTCATAGGAATATTCACTATAATAATGTAGTCACCAAAACTCAGCATGCTGAGCGGCTAAAAACAAATCCTGGGGTCTTCTACAGCCTCACTGATTTCAAGGGAGTGCTCTCCTCCACCTACTCAACAGATATTCTTAAACTCTATTCTATTTGTTTAGTTTTTGATTCCTTGCTCCTTATGAAGAGAACTTTCCAAGATTAAATTTACTGAAAAATTCAGCTGAGGATATATTTCACCCACTAGCTTCTTTTTAGAGCACGGGAAAAATTTCCAACGAAATGTCAATTTATTTTCCATGTATTATCAAATCTTTGATAAGGGCAAAATTCTGAGGTTCACTAAAGGGTAGACAAGTACAAAGAATACTTCTGAGAGAATCAAAGAATGCATATCATAAACTCATTACAATACAGTTTTGTTGCCAGAAATATTTTACCCCAGTTTATGTTTTCTTAATTTGTTAAAAAAGCAAATGATGCAGACTTCTTTGGGATAAATTATTAAAATATAGAAAACTATGCGCAACATTTTAACATCCTTGTTTCATTGTTTGAAATTCATCAATGTTATTTTAAACTATATGCCTGTTTCCTTCTCACACACACATCTGTATATACCCTGATTCTTGTAGCTTCGTTTTTCCAATTTTTTTAATTATAAAATGAGCTAATCTCTATCTAACTGGATTCCAAAATGTCTCTAAATTTGTTCCAACAGTGCAGAACTTTCAACTGGAAATCACATCCTTTTCCTTTTACCCTAACAAATGAAAAATTGTATTTTTCTATAAACTGAGATGTTTCTCAAGACTAATATAGACATCATGCAGCCAGGAACTAGTTTTGAATGATTAAAGAACTTTGAATGCCAACCATTCTGGGAAATGTTGTAGTAATTAATGAGCTTTAAGGATTATGGAGTAAGGTGATTGTTCTTTTAGCAAATATACTGGAACTTTTCCTTACACAGACCTTGTTTTATTTAAGTATATCATAAAAAATATTTTTCTGAAGGTGCTTCCACTGATGAAAGAAGTGTTTCTTTTGAAATTGTCTTCAGAAACAATGTTCTTTTCATTACAGTAATAGATTCATTCAGCCCTAGGCACCATTGTTAGGTTCAGGAGAGTTATTCTAGAAAACAGGCTTCTTACATTTTTCTTTTCTTAGCTTTTGAGTCTTGATATGAATCAGTTTTGACCTAGATGGCATGACTCCCCTTAATGTTTCACACAGTAATTGTTCTAAAGAACCCATGACATAAAAATCTGGAGAGAATTAAAGTTATGAGGGATAGTCTCCTGATGAAGCAGTTAAACCTTTTTGAAGTCAAAACAATAGTATATTTCTTCCTCCATTTTTTAAAAACTCTTTTGTTAATGACTTGATACTACTCTAGATCAACCAGATACACACTAGAATGCTCTAGAAAAGACAAAAAAACATTTCAGTGCAGATGGTATGGCTTTGTTAGCTCTGACTTAATATGTCATAGATGACAAAAATTTACTACGTAATTATCCATTTATTTAACAGATATTCAATGAGAGCCTATAACGCAGTGGACACTGAGCCCTGTGCTAGGTTATCCAGTGTAAGTAGACAGATTAGGCAGTTCTATAAGGGTACCTGTTTCTTTTATGAAGTCTACATAGTATTTCTATGAAGCAAAAATTTTTCTGTGTTGTAGGTAGAGAGTGGTCAAAATTGATAGCTGCAGAAAATGTAAAGACTGCAATGGGAACAGGAAGGAATACCACAAATGGCATGTAGATATAATCAGGTGGACAGAGTGGCCAACATTAATTTGAAAAATAATGTAGTGATCATAGTCCTATAATCAAATTAACATCCTAGAGTTGATCATATCAATCCTACCCTGTCTTGAGGAAAAGGGATATTCTGTGTGGAATTAGAATAATTTAATATGATGCACTAAATATTATAATATTGAGAAAGTGAATGGTAAAATTAAGACTATGACCTGAGCTTGACAGATGTGGCAGAACAGAAGGCAGATAGCAGGAGAGGAATTAATAATAAAAAAGAGAAAAGGTAGAGGTATTTATACCAGACCTGCCCTCATACCTTTGATTGTCAACCAGAATAAGAATAACTTGAGAGAAAAAGGCCTCCTAGTAGGTAGGCAAGAAGTCTCTGGTACATGTTTTCTGAATTATTACTAAGAAGTCTCTTAATCCTTCTCTTCTTTTCTTTGTTCACCAAACTTCTATTGAACACCTTCCCTATGGCAAAGTAGTCATCTATGTTCTAGGATACAGCACACAAAAATCAATGTCCTCATTGGGCCTATACTCTAGTGGGTAGAATTTGATTTAGAACTAGTAATTTGGGATCTTACAGCAATATACTATTTGGATTGTGATTACTGACTAGGGTTCAAGTCTGAGGGTCAACAATTAACTATTCTAAAACTAGTCATTTATTTTAATAACTTGTCCTCAGTATCATGAACAGCAATCCATCAAAACAAGTAAATTAGTTTGATTACCATGTACAATTCACATATTCACAGGAAGTTACTTTGCTCAAAGTTGAAAATTTCTTTTTGAAAATCTCTGCTCAAAGCTGAAAATCAAAGTTAATTTATGATTATATTGCCTATAAAAATATTCCTTGAAGAAAAAAATTATAATTATTTATATAGGGTAAAGCTTTGTTGCATTAGTTAAAAAGAATATATATATATATATAAGAATATATATATATATATATATATATATATATATATATATATATATACACATATGAGTGTAATAAAGTATGGTGTAACTTAATACATGATAAACTGCCAATATATCATCATATAATAGAACCAAGCTTATGAAATATTGAAAAATATGTACATAAATTATAAAAAAGATTTAGATTATTCTAGCTCAAATATTTTAAAAAGGCATTTAGTTACTAAAAATCATTGATTTGTGAATCTAGCTAAAAATTATTAGACATCATAATCTTTTCCCTCCATTCTGTGTAAAAACAAAATTTAGGCTAATGTCTGATATAAATAGTGAGTGAACATGGATTTGAAATGGACTGAAAAGTTGATCTGATGCTATAAGTATCTCTAATCCTCCTGATTCAAACACATCATTGGTGAATTCTATAATATATGTAAGGTGAAAATTTGTACATCAGGGGGAAAAAAAAGCCTTTGAAATAAGGTAATGCAAGCTGGTCTAATTTTCCGCTCTGTGCCAGACACAATGGCCCTTATAATTCATACCTAGGGGAAAGGAAGGAAAAGTCTGAAACTAGATATGCCCTACTGTATTAAGGAAAGTGCCAATTAAAGGACATGTATTACCAACAAGTAATCATGAGTGCATCAGTGCACGGTTGAGAAGGAAAATAATTTGGTTTAAGAGGATTAGAAATCCCCAGTTCCTAGTTAAAAGTAATTCAACCACATAGCAAAATAAATAAACAAATTCAATAATATTTGAAGTTTATTAACAAAGGTAGTCAGAAGGGGAGAGATGACAATGTAATGATACATACAAAGCTTTGTTCTCGGAGCTTCTAAAAATTTTACTTTTCAGAAAAGTCTTACAGAAAGAAAAACAGAACTTGTTGCTAAACCCTTGTGGCTAAACCATTATTTTGCATTGATTGTTATATGCGTTCCTTTTCTTTAAGAATGTCACATTATTGATTAAACTTGTGACATCACAATAATTGATACACAGCTAAAGTGTTCTAAAAATAAACTTTGAAAGAATTGTGATTCATTTATCTTTGATTTCATTGGTCTTGTGTGGGTTATTTATGCATCAGTGTTTAATACAGTTTCATTTACTTTATGCCCATGTGTTATCTGTAAAGTCTGTTGATGTTTCACCAATAGACAACAAATCAAATGAGATTAGAAAAATAAAAATCATTCTTTCTTCTCCTTGATGCTGAGGCCTTTCCCAATTTTCCCCATATAAAAATAGAGATAACAATGCATCTCTATTTCAATTAATCATTCTGAAAATTGGATAATTTAAAAATGATTCAAGTGAAAATGCTTTAACATTATAAAACACTATGCAAAGGAAATATCCATTACTTTTTTATTAAGGTAACAATTACCATTAATAAGAATGCCTTTCTGGACACATAAAAATGAAATAACAGGGTAATTATGAGACATGATGGAAAAAAGGGCTAAAGCAATCACACAAAGGCAGATTAAACCTATGTCAAATTTCAGTCTCAGACTACTACCCCCCTCCCCATCCCACACACACATTAGATTTTGTCCAAGGCTCATTACTAGCATTCAGCAACTCCAAGTGGCAAAAAGCAGGAAAACATTCTCAGTTAACCTTCAGCCACCCCCCACCCTCCCCACTTCCACCTTGCACTTCCTCATTGCACATTTCATTTCTCAGGGCTGTGAAAGGTGAATTTGTCTCAGATACGATAATTGGTGTTGCTGTTACCAACACTTGCAAATACATAAGGATGCCTCTTATCTTCTCCTAGCTTCAACAGAAGAGAAAGGAGCTAACATACAGGTGTGAGGAGATAAGGAAGAACAATTTCAAAATTCAGGGAATTTCTGACCAGTAAACAGTCAAATTTAAATAAAAAATTAGTTGAATCTCATAGTTACACAGTATGTTCCAAGTGGGTTCTAAGTTGAAGAACATATAGACACTTGGTTTGTATGCACAAACTCAAACTTCACCATTTTAAAAGCATGTGACCTCAGGCAAGTTCTTTAAACTCATTGGCCCTGGGAATAAAATGTGAAAATAGATGAGGCACTTAGTACATTGAAAATATAAAGCTGATACCAAGTCATGGCAGTAGGAGTGATGATGACGACGATAATGATGATGATGCCAGATGTCAAATGTATCCCAAAAGTCATTATAACAGTTATCTATAATTTGGCATTATCTGTCCTCCATTGTAGGTATTATATCAGTTGATACACTATCCCTTTTTCATTCTGAAAAAAAAAATTGAGTGAGAGTGAAGATCTTACCGCTAGACTTACTGAAAACAAACAAAATTTAGTAAGTGGCATATCAAATCAGAGTTTAAAAAGTACAACTATTTTCTTTCTTTTGTGAATTATTCAATATTTGCAGTACCACATGTTTCTCATTGTGAATTCAACTATTCACATAAAATGCAGTAGAGATTAAAATATGCTTAATTAAATTATATCAGTTAAATTTGTACTAAGATCAGGTCATTCTCAGAATTTTTAAAAATAAACTCCTGATATTAGCTTATTTTTGCTATTCACGAATAACCCCTAAAATAAAAATGTAGGGAAATTATTATGAATTTAATTATTTGTTCTGACCACTACTTACTATCATTTCATTAATCTGATAATACTATCATCAATAATGTTCTTCCCTCTGTTTTGCTTTTCTATAATTTTTATTAAATCTTAATAAAATTGCAAAATGGTAGTATGTGGTATTTTTCTGTTGGCTCTTGAAAAGTAAAAGAAACATAATTAAAAACAAAATCTTGGTGTGTTTTTTAATCTTTTTACATATCTCATATACTTTTAATAGTCCCCTATATATGTGGTTGAACTGGATTAATACAAAAATACTTCATTTTGTAATAATTAAGTACAATAAAGTAAATCCATATTTCAGGATATGTATTACTGTTTATGTACTATAGCAAATTAAATATTAATCTTGTAATAGATATACTTCACTAATGTATCTTTGTAGTTAATGAAGAATGTGATGCATTTCATGACTCAGTGCAAAGCAATGACTTTATGAAAGTCACAAATGTGAATATATCATGATTATTTTGTATGTTGTAATACACTGGCAAGAAAAGTGCTGGGGTGTCAAATTGTTTAATCAATCAGGCATGTAAATCATTTAGCAGAGTTCTTGCTACCTTTGTAATGCTCAATGAATATAATTTCTTTCTCTATCTCTGTCCTGCTTTGACTCTGAGCTTTTCCCCTTCAACTAGATACACCCTTTATATAACAAGATACTCATACTTAAAATATTCTAAGCCCTTCTCTAATTGAATAATCATATATGGATTATTATTTTTTATGATGCATCCCAGATGTATGTACTTAATGTTTAATCTAAACTTTTTCACTAGTTCATCCATTCTTTCATGGTTTGAAACACTTCATGTTGATTTATTTGCCCCATTTATGTTCCTCTATCATTCAGATGCCCTAAAGGTAAAAATACAACACTGTACTATAAATACTGTTTGTTATATATGAGTTTAATAGCTGAAATTTGCCTTAAATGTGTATTTATTTTTTAGACTAACCAAATTTAACGTTTTAATTGTCATTTTAATGTTGATGTTATCCAGTCATTTCAGCTAAAATGAAGTCTTCAGATAAACACAAGCAAAGATACGTTATTTCAAATTGTTTACATTTGTAAGTCAAGTATTTTGACACAATTATTGCATACTAATGATGGATTAAAATCAGATAAGTATTTAATTCCATGGGTTAATTCATCATGCAAATTTATGTAAGCCAAAGGGCCAGAATTTAAACTACTTAAAGATATTATAATATGAAGAACTAAAATTTCTGATTTAAAAGAATGGGGAGAAAGTTCCTCTCATTGCTGCTAATATGGCCATAGGCTATTTGTACTTACTCCCCTCTATGTTGAACATGTTGACCTATAATCTGTGAAAGACCCTCCCCTTGCTGTCTTGAAAGTACAAATTCTCATGTATAAGCTATTTGAAAGCTCTTTAGTCTTTTTGATTTGAAAATGCAAGACAAGCCATGGCTTCCCAGGAACTTTTCGTGGGGCAATGAGCCACAACTTATGCCACAGAGTCTCTTGTGTGGTTCTTGGCCATCTGCGAGTCCAAGGTGATTGCTGGCTGGCTGCAGTGTTCTCATGGCATTTTGTGAAGTGGTCACAGGCTAGGCACTGGCACAAGAATGGAATCTGTACTAACCTGGTAAAAACCACCACCCATGCCTCATGACTCCCAAAGAACCCGCCCAGCTAGTGCTATATTGCCTGCGAAAGGCACTCTTAACACCAGGTCAACCAGCCCGGCCAGCACACTTAAGGAGGCTCAGCGCTGAGTCTTATGAGCAGCTGGCAGGTGGCAACAGGTTTAGGGTCCCTGGACCTTTTGGTAAACTGCCACAGTCTCAATAATGGTGACAGCCAGACTCGATTCATAGCAAGGCCACCCCCACATACCTCCAGGTCCAGCACAGGTAGCAACAAATCACATAAATCTTTGTAGCTCATACAGGATAGTCCTGGGCTGGTCACAGGCAAGGCTGAAACTGGCCTGCATGGGAGCCACTCCCAAGAGACATCAGAAACAACATACACAGCGACCAGCCTTAGACCACACCAGAGCACTACCTGGTTAGCTCTATAAGTGGCACATCTAAAGAGTGGTGTCAATAGGCAAAAGAGCCTGATGGTTTGAATCCACCTCTGAGTTGTCATTACCCACACAGAAGCTCATACACTATGGGCATAGCCAATCCTCACAGTCAGTTTTCCTGGGAGTCAATCCCACCCACTGACATGCCAAAAGCAACCAAGGCTTAACTACAATAGAAGAACATACATAACATACTTAACAGACAGTCATGGAACACATGCACAGGAGATAAACGAGACTGTGCCATTGGACCACACAGGGCACATATTTCATAAGGCCACCCAACAAAGACTAAGAGATATAGGAGATCTACCTAATACATAGAAGAAAACAGAGAGGCAGCCAGAATGCAGAAACAAAGAAACATGTCCCAAATAAAAGAACAAGGGAAACCTCCAAAAATAGAACTAAATGAAATGGAGGCAATCAACCTACCAGAGGCAGAGCTTAAAATACCAGTTATAAGAAAGTTTAACGAGTTTAGTGAGAATTTCAGCAAAGAGATAGTAAGCATAAAGAAGGACATAGAAACTATAAAAACAGAACCACTCAGAAATAAATAATATAAAACACCCAATCAGAACAACAAAAAGAAACAAATAATAATGATAAAAAAAATAAATGAAGATAGTTTAAGGGACCTGTGGGACAACATCAAGAGTAACAACATTTGGGTCATAGGCATACCAGAAAGAGAAGAGAAGAAGCAAAGGATTGAGAACATGTTTGAAGAAATAATGATTGAAAAATTTCCTAACCTGGCAAAGGGAATAGGCATGCAAACTCAGGAAGCACAGAGAGTCTCAAAAAAGATGAACCGAAACAGACCTACATGAAGACACATCATAATTAAAATGGAAAATGTTAAAAACAAACAGAGATTCCTAAAAGCAGCAAGAGAATGACAGCTAGTTATAACAAAAGAGTTCCCATAAGACTATCAGCTGATTTCTCAACATAAACTTTGCAATCCAGAAGGGAGTGGCAAATGATACTCAAAGTATTTGGGTCTACAATCAAGGGCCTACAATCAAGATTACTCTACTCAGCAAAGCTATCATTCAAAATTGAAGGAGAGATAAAGAGCTTCCCAGACAAGAAAAATCTAAAGGAATTCATTACCACCAAGCCAGTTAAAAGGGCTTCTTTAAGCAGAAGAAAAGAGAAAACAAAAAAACAAATGAAGATCAAAGATATAATAGAATGGCAATAACTATGTACCTATCAATAATCACTTTAAATGTAAATGGATTACATGTTCCAGTGAAAAGACATAGGGTAGCTGAATGGATAAGAAAACAAGACCCATGCATATGATGTCTACAAGAGATCCACTTCAGATCGAAAGACACACATAAACTGAAAGTAAAGGGATGGAAAAAGATATTCATGCAAATGGAAATGAGAAAAAAATCTGGGGTAGCAATACTTATAAACTTTAAAATGAAGACTATAATAAGAGACAAATAAGAACATTACATAATAATAAAGAGATCAATCCAACAAGAGGACATCATCCTAGTAAACATTTATATACCCAATGTAGGATCACCTAAATATATAAAAGAAATATTGACCAACATAAAGGCAGAGACCAAAAGTAACACAATTACAGTAGGGAACTCTAACACTTCACTGTCACAAATGGACAGATCTTCCAGACAGAAAATCAACACAACACAGTGACCTTAAATGACAAACTAACCCAGATGGTTTAGTTGATATTCTCAGAGCATTTCACCCTAAAGCAGCAGAATATACATTCTTTCCAAGTGCACATGGAACATTTTCCAAGATAGATCACATGTTAGGCCACAAAACAAGTCTCAATAAGTTTAAGAACACTGAAATAATATCAAGCATCTTCTCTGACCACAATTATATGAAACTGAAAATCAATTACAAGAACAAAACTGAAAAACACACAAACACATGGAGGCTAAATAACATAGCAATGCAGGCCTACCTAAAGAAATAAGAAAAATCTCAAATCAACAGTCTGTCTTTACACCGAAAGGAATTGGGAAAAGAACAGCAAACAAAGCCCAAAGTGAATACAATGAAGGAAATAATAAAGATCAGAGTGGAAATAAATGAAATAGACACTTAAAAAAAATCAATAAACTCAAGAGCTGTGTTTTTGAAAAGATAAACAAAACTGATAAACCTTTCACCAGACTCATCAAGGAAAAAAGAAAGAGGACCCAAATAAATAAAATCAGAAATGAAAGAGGAGAAGTGATGACAGACATCAGAGAAATCCAAAAAAAAAATTAAGAAAATGCACCAACAAATTGGACAGTCTGTAAGAAATGGATAAATTCCTAGAAGCATACAATCTTCCTAGGCTGAATTAAGTAGAAACAGAAAATCTGAACAGACTAATTACTACCAATGAAATCGAATCAGTAATCAACAAGCTTCCATCAAACAAAAGTCCTGGACCGGATGGCTTCACAAGTGAATTTTATCAAACATTCAAAAAAGAATTAACACCTATTCTTCTCAAACTATTCCAAAAAATCCAAGAGGAGAGATGGATTCCAAGCTTATTTTACAAGGCCACCATTACCCTGATTCCAAAACCAGACAAAAACTTTACCAAAAAAGAAAGCTACAGGCTGATATCCCTAATGAACATTGATGCAAAACTCCTCAACAAAATATTAGCAAAATAAATTCAGCAATATAGTAAAAATATCATATACCATGATCAAGTGAGATTCATTCCAGATATGCAAGGTTGGTTTAATATCTGCAAATCAATTAGCATGATACACCACATAAACAAAATAAAAATCATATGATCATATCAACAAATGCAGGAAAAAAAATTACAAAATCTAGCATACATTTTTGATAAAAACTCTAAGCAAATTGGGAACAGAGGAAACAGTCTTCAACATGAAGCCATATATGACAAACACGTGACTATTATCATACTCAATGGGGAAAAGCTCATTGCATTCTCCTGAAGATCAGTAACATGACAAGGATGCCCACTATAACCACTTTTATTCAACGTAGTACTGGAAGTCCTAGCCATAGCAATCAGACAAGAGGCATCCAAATTGGAAAAAAAGAAGTAAAACTGTCATTATGTGCAGATGACGTGATACTATATAATGAGAACCCCAAAGATTCCATCAAAAAACTATTAGAACTGATAAATGAATTTAGTAAAATAGTGGGATACAAAATTAATATTCAGAAATCAGTTGCAATTCTATACACCAATAATGAACTTTCAGAAAGAGAAATTAAGAAAACAATCCCATCTTCAATTGCATAAAAAAAAAAAAACTATGAATAAATTTAACCAAGGAAGTAAAAGACCTGTGCTAAGAAAATTATAAGACATTGAAGAGATAAATTAAAGAAGATACAAATAAATAGAAGCACATACCATGCTCATGGATAGGGAGAATTAATATACTTAAAATGCCTACACTACCCAAAGCAATCTATAGATTTAATGCAATTCCTATCAAAATACCAATGGCATTTTTCAGAGAACAAGAACAAATAATCCTAAAATGTATATGGAACCATAAGAGACCCCAAATAGCCATGGCAATCCTGAGAAAGAAGAACAAAACTGGAAGTTTCATGCTACCTGGTATCAAATTATACTACATGTCCATCGTAATCAAAACAGCATCATATTGGCATAAACACAGACACATAGATCAACGGAAAAGAATAGAAATCCCAGCAATAAATCCATGCCTATATGGCCATTTAGTCTACAACAAAGGAAGCAAGAATTTACATTGGGGTAAAGATAGTCTATTTAATAAAAGGTGCTGAGAAAAATGGACAGATACATGAAAAAACAGTGAAACCTGACCACCTTCTTACACCATATACAAGAGTAAGCTCAAAATGGATTAAAGACTTAAATGTGAAACCCCAAACCATAAAAATCCTCAAGAAAGTATAGGAAGCAAACTCTTAGACATTACCCTTAGTAATGTCTGATTTATCTCCTTGGGCAAGGGAAATAAAAGAAAATATTAAACAACTGGGACAATATCAAGCTAAAATTGCTTTGCACAGCAAAGAAAACCATTAACAAAACAAAAGATATCCTGCTGAGTGGGAGAAGATATTTGCTAATGATATATCTAATAAGGGGCTAATATCCAAAATCTAAAAAAATTAAAACAAACAAACAAACAAACAAAAAAAGTCATACAACTCAACACCAACAAAACAAACAATCCAATTTAAAAATGGGCAGAGGACGTGAAAGGACATTTCTCCGAAGAGGACATACAGATGACCAATAGACATATGAAAAGATGCTCAACCTCATTAATCATCAGAGAAATGCAAATAAAAACAACAGTGAGATACCATGTTCTCCTGTCAGAATGGCTATGATCAATAAATCAACGAACAGCAAGTGTTGGTGAGGATGTGGAATAAAGGGAACCCTTGTGCACTGTTGTTGATATTGCAAATTGGTGCAGCCACTATGGAAAACAATATGGAGTTTCCTCAAAAAATTAAAAATAGAACCACCTTATGACCCAGCAATTCCACTCCTGAGTATTTATTCAAAGAAATCCAAAACTCTAATTTGAAAGAATATATGCACCCCTATGTTTACTGCAGTACTATACACAATAGCCAAGATATGGAAACAACTGAAATGACCATCAGTAGGTCATTGAGTAAAGAAATTGTGGTACATTAATACAAGGGAATATTACTCTGCCATAAAAAGAACGAAATCTTACCATTTGCAACAATGTGGTTGGACCTAGAGGCTATTATGCTAAGTGAATATAAGCAAGACTGAGAAAGACAAATACCACATGGTCTCACTTCTATGTGGAATCTAAAGAACAGAATAAATAACGAACAAAACAGAAATAGACTCATAGATACAGAGAAAAAACTGATGGTAGCTAGATGGGAGGGGTTCATGAGGGATTAGTGGAAAAGTGAAGGAACTAGGAAGTACAAATTGGTAGTCACAAAATGGCCACAGGGATGTGAAGTACAGTATAGGGAATTTAGTCAATAGTGTTGTAAAAACTCTGTATTGTATCAGATTGATACTAGACTTATTGGGGGTATCACTTCCTGAGTTATATAAATGCCTAACCACTATGCTGTACACCTGAAACTAATATAAAATAATACTGAATGTCAACTCTAGTAAAAAAAAATATATAGCAGGGGTGCCAAAAAAATGTGTACACATGACTTGTATTCATCTTTTATTACAGGTATATATTGAGTATTACAATTTTGATACAGCTTTTTCCTTCTTTAAAATGTGTATACCTTTTTTTGGCACCCTCTGTATATAGTCACAGGATGTAAAGTATGGTGTATGGAATATAGTCAAGGGTACTGTAATAGCTATGTATGGTGTCAGAGGGGTAGTAAACTTGGTGGTGTTATCATTTTGTGAGGGGTGTAAATGTCTAATAACTATGTTGTTTGGTACACCTGAAACTATTAATAATAAAAGGAAAAATAAGAATTGCTACTTTAAGCCTCTATTAAATATAACCTTCTTTAACGGTGTAAAGTTAATTATCATTTAACATATTTTCTGAAGACAGCATGACATTTTAATATATAGAATGAGTACACAGAAGAGAGAAATATAGTGAATCTTTAAATTTAATTTAAATAGTAACAAATTATGTAAAAGACAAAATATTCATAAACGGATTTGTCTAGTACATTATTTTCAAGGTATTTATTGTGCCTTATAATGGTGCAGGAGATATTGCAAAGGTGTTCTAAAATGGAGTGGCAGCTTCCAGATGCAAACATCAATAGATAGTTTTTTATCCACCAACAGATGTATTTGAAGCAGCCGAAGTAAGGTGGGGTTTATAAAAAAGATTTAAACTCAAACTTCATCATGAATAAAATTAAAAGATTTTATTGCCTTCATTAGTTTTCTTCCCCCCATATCTCCAGAATTTGCTTTCAATATCATCCATCAGAATCATCTGTGGAAGAAAGGTCACAGATCTAATTCTTCATTCAGGCACAGAGGACATTAACATCTAATATACAATGTGAGATATCATATATAATAATTAGGATGTAATTACGTTCATATATTTCCTCATAGATGTCTTTAGGCGCTAGCTGCTCTTCCACTTCAAGAAATCACAGTGGACGCTGTTCCTATGGTTACCAGGAGGGGGGCATTCATGGAGATAGCTCAACACTATAAAAGGTGTAAGAAACTCAGCCAGAACTTCTGGCTGGTGTCATAAAGTCACTCTGCCCATCAGTATCTCTGTTAACATGGTGCTAAGATTGTGTTCTTTACTAGCAACAAAGCAATTAATGATACATTTTACATGAATGAACCAACTTAATTAATGTTCAGTCCACTTTAATCCATTTATTGCTGAAGTTCTAGATTCCTGATAAAATTTACAAAAAAAAACAACAAAAGAATTTGGGAAAATAAGTCTTATTTTAAAGGGGACAGCATTTTGAAAGAACTGGTCCCTCAAACGTTGCTGAAGTGATCACTGAAAAGTACAGGTAAAATCAACTTGTATTAAAAATATATATACAATGGGAAATAATCTTGCTCTGTGCACAATTATGTAACTGAATATGAGCCTAATCTTTCTTATTCTAATTTTGTTTTTATAATGACTGGCTGAAATCAAACCTCCTTATTTTGACAATGTGTTTGCTAAGAGAGAGAGAAATAGGAAACTTTAGCAGCATCACATGCTCTAAAAAGGAAGTGAAACTGGAATTAGAGAGTGAAATGAAGATGGTAGGAAATTATTAACCTCCTTTAGAGGAAACTGCAATTTTTGTTGAGAAATCTTTGAATCTTTCACTTTTCATGTTCATTTGCATAACAAAGATATGATTGGCCAAAGTGGCTAAATATTCTTACTAATTTTGAGATGGAAAACAGCAATCTTCAGTGTGCTAAAGTTACAGAATACAGATGTTTATACCAAGGTATATATATGTATCAAAGCTTACATCATATTCTCTATTCTAACCGAAGGTAAAATATTCAATCATTTTAATTTAGTTCATGATACTATTTATTCTTAAAATCCAGGTGGAAATGTATGACAAGTACCAAAGTTTTGCAACTCTATATTTTTGCATGGTCCTTACACTAAATATCTTAGAGAAAGTCAATATTCTTCAGTCCAGCAAGTTTGACTCTCTGACAAACTGAGAAAGACAAAAATAAAAAGACAATTTATGCTAATTTTCTAATTAAGCACATGGAATCCAAAGGCACTTACTTGAACCTACCATCAAAAATGCTGACATATTTTTAAACTGAATAGGATATAATTATCTGTGTATGTCAGCAAATACCCAGTGGCACATCTGAGAATCACATCTATTATGGAGCAGACACTCCCGTTTTCCTGGGAAGATTCTGAAATAATTAAGTTAGTAAATCATCACCTAGTCAGGACATCAGGCTCCCACAGCTACTCTCCTTGATCTTCACCTTAATTATGTACTTGTCTTGATCCCAGACTATAAAATGTACTGACATGCATATACCTTTGACTGCTGTATTCTGGAGATACTTCACAAGCTATTCATGATTTGATGTGTTTATTCTAACTCCCTATGTTTCTTTGACACACGTATGTATCCAGAGAGAGATGCCTGTCACAGCCTGCAAACCCCTAAGGGATAAGCTACATTACAATCACTTCTCGTTGTTCAGTAGCCACCAGATTGCATTTGCAGTCGGGCAGTTAATCAATGCTTAATGTTATGTTGAGGATGATTATGATAAGTCTATATTTTGGTTGAAGTATAAATATATTGTATATAGAGAAGACAGATTTAATACCATCTGTTTTAAATGGATACATACATACACACACACACACACACACACACACACACACACACACAGGAATGTCTTTAATAATACATTTTATCTTACCTCCAAGACCTATCGAGACCACAGTTATGCTTTGAATAATTTAAAAAAAACAAGAAAATGTAATACTATAAATTACTACCACCAATGAAAAGAAATGTAATACTGTTGATTACTCATTACAGCAGTACAATGGTATAGTTGTATATTGGAAATATACCTTAGTTTTATTTCTTTTATGTGCTATTTTGACTTTTCAGCATTATTAATATATATATGTATGTACATATGTGTGTGATTTTTTTGTTAAAAAATAATGTGTGTCTATTATTCAAGCAGATGATGTATAAAATATGATAACTTAATCATCTTCTGCCATGTATGTGTGGCTTACATCCTCTGTAGAACACCCACTATATTCTCTTCAGGAAAGAGATATTAATGTAGAACCAGTAAAAACAAGTTAATAAGAAAATAATGTTATTAGAGTCCTCACTATTGGATTTGCTTAAGGAATAATCAGAGGGAAAAAGCATAATACTATATCAGTCAACTCTGTAGGGTGAATGGATGAGCATATTATGCAAATAAGAAACATAGCATTCCTAATCTTTGTACCATACTCATCCTTGAGAGAAGTGGCCTGTGTCCTCAAGGCTTCTTATGAAGAGATCAACATTTTGAAAAATATAGACACAAAAGATAGCAACAACAAGAAAAAATAAGCCTCAAAACTTGACTAGTGTTTGGATTTTTTCACCTGCTATCTGTGACATGGAGGGGAGAATCAGCTGAGGAGCTCAGAAACATCTAGACGTTATGGTACCCAACAACTATAATAGTCATGGCTAATGAGCCTAAAGATAGGAAAAGCATTACTTGGCTGCTGTTTCAGCCTTCAGCCAATGAATATAAATAGGCTTTTGTTGCTCTTTTGTCCTACTAAAATGTAATCCAGGTTATAGAACTGGTGAATTACATTGACCATTTTGGCATCATTTTTTTAATAAATCTAACATGGTGCCCTTGTTCTGTTCTTTCTCTCTCTGAATGAGAGAAACCATAATAAAAAGACATAATTTGTTTAAGTTCAGTGATTTTATAATTGATAAAATAATATGTATAGGACATGCCATATATATATATATATCATGCAACATGGGAAAAAAAGTAGGACTTCCACTTTCATGCCTATAGTTATTTCTTCATACAAAATGGTCTACCTCAGTTTTGTCCCCTGTATATGAGAATAATGATGATGGGATATGCCCCATAGGATTTTGTAAAAATGAAATTAAGTACTGTATATAAAGTGCTCAACACCCAAGTTCAGAGGGAATGCGTTTGCTGATACTGTTATTACTGTGGCTATTAGCATATTCTCAGAACATCAAATCTAGAGCCATGTTTTAGGCTGACAAATTCATCCACAATTAGGAAGGACTGCACTGACTTTGGGAAGTGTGCTCAGGCAAAGTAATGGATTTATGAAAGTAAAGGTGAATAAACTGGTTGTTGTCTGTCAGTCAAGGCTGGGCCTTCTCCTGAGGAGAAGTATCTCCATAAACATTCTGACTACTCCCCTGCCTCAAATGGTGGTCATTACATTATATTTTATTATATAGTCAAAGTTGCATTTTTTCATGGGCACAAGATAACAGAAAACAATCTTCACCGCATATTTACTAATGGTGAAATCTCTTCACATCTTTAAGTTCTGTGCTTCCATTCATCTAACGAAATAAGACTTGAGGGGCGAGAAAACTATTTGGGTGATCTGGAACTATGCCGAAATTGATACCAGGTTTTTAACATGGAAAACTAAAAGTATTAATCAAAATACAACTTTAGGATACAGGTTAACAATGGAAGTGAGACTGTAGCTTTCATTTAGCAGCACAACCACAAAACATAATGTGGGTTTTATCATTTAAAAACTACTGTCATATAGTTTCACAGAACCTTCACAACCAATCTTGGACCTAGCTAGAGAAAATGTTATTTTCTCTATTTTAAGGATGAGAAACCTGATTTTGAGAGGTAAAGTGACTTACCAGATCTCATATATATGTAAACAATAGATTTAAGGCAGGCAGTAATATCTTTTCCCTCTAAACAAAATTTTTTAATATTTACATATTTTAGCTTTACATTTTCATTGATAAAGCACAGTTATAAATAAAGTTCTAGCAATTTGTTAGTTTTATTACAAACATACACCAAATTTCTCTCTTAGAAAATCAACTTTAGTAGCATTTTTATTCAGGTTTAATTACTGCAAGGAATAACTTTTGGGCATCTACTCTGTTTTTATCAAAGGGAATTCCATTATCTGATAGAATTACACTTAAAGTTATAAAAACAAGTAAAACTGCCAGGTAAGTGGCTGAAGCAAATGGGTGTCTGTGCCATTCACTAAGATAGAAAAGATGTGATCAAGACAGATTTTGGGGGAGAAGAAGGGAACGAAGGAGTCGACGTCTACTTTTCACATAACATGAGTACATTTGAGGATTCAATTCAACATGAAAGTATAAATATCAAGGAGGCAGTTTGGTCACATAAGTGGAGTTCAAAGGATCTGGTAGAAGCTGTAAATAAATGGGGGAGTCATCAGCATATAGAGATGTATGCATAAATACACCCAGATATTTTTTAGATAGAAATGAGAGTTTGGCCTTGAAATGCTCCAACATGTAGAGCAAGGGTGGGGAAGAGAAGCCAGCAAAAGAAAATAAGGAAAAGCAAACCCAAACTATGCAGGTAAGAAATTCAAGAAAACCAGTCCCAGTTTAGCTAACTTGACACAGTATAAATTCTTCTTAGGAAAAAAAATAATTATTCTTAGGGATGAAAAGTGAATGAAATGTGAGTAGACATCTAAACTTCTTTAAGGGTTTATCTGAAACAGACAGAATTAATATTTATTTTCGGTCTTTCTTTTTACTGTCTATTCCTAATGGAACTTAGTGGTTCACAGCATTGACTCAATGACAGATTCGTTTAAATCTTGACCTTATTTCTTAATAGTTGTGTGACGAAGAACAAGATCTCTTCACCTCAGATTCTTCTTCTTGAAATGGCTATAGTAAGAATAGCAACTCATAAGGACACTGGGGGATGCAAAAGTAATGGTACCCACTCATAGGTCATTGTAAAGATAAAATAAGTGAATATTTAGAATTCATGTAGAATAATGTGAGTACATAGTGCTCTATTATTTAAATTTGAGTGCCTAAAGAATATAAAATTTTTAAGATTCTTTTTGGTCAACATCTAAAGTTAAGATTTCTGTTATTTAAATTTCTTTACAAAATTGTTTTATTATCCTGTAATTTTCCAAAATATAGAGTTAGACATTTTTTTGTTTGCGTGGCTTTTACATATTGCTATGGTGAACATCTTTGAACATAAAGATATATCTATTTAGATTAATTCTGTAGAATAAACTACAGGAAGTAGAATTAATGAGAAGACAGAACATTAAGATGATTCCCAGCATTCTTAATGTTTTGTCTTCTGATTATTAAAGAAAAAAAAGTCTAAAAATTAAATGTTAACTTTGTTCTTTTAAAATATTATCTTAAGTGTTAATAAAATTTCAGGAAGTTAGTTCACGAAATTAGTAAATTGTAGAGTATTAAAAGTTTATTAAAAAGAAATATTTTAGCAATGTGTCTATCATTTATTTCTAAATCTCCACTACATTCTATTAAATACTAGAAAAATATTATTTTCTTCAGCTCCGTCTCTGTTAAAATGAACAGGGAGCTTTTAATAGAAAAATGTTTTTCTTAGACATTTAAATTATAGTAATTTCAATAGTTTTCTAGATTCTCTTCCTATTTGTTCTTCTTTTGTACCTGGTGCTTACAATTATAAATTTTTAAATGAAATTTAAAAACTCACTAAAGTGAGATAACATACATAGCTCTGCACTTCACTGATTGTCAATTACCAACTTGAATGTGTCACTTGCTACATTTCACAATTAAACATATGGATAATTTCTTTCTATAGCAATTACAATAGCTATTATAATAACTAGCGTGAATCTTCCAAGATAATATCCCCACCTGTCTCTAGAAATGTATGAATCTTCTTTGCATAACTAATTTGACCAAAGTTTATCTCTTCCAAAGTGGTTTTCCTACTGCTAGTATATTTGTTAATGACCATAATTATGATTTTATTTCAAGTGTTAACCATGATTTTATAATGTACATTTATGACAAGTGTCCTTAAACATCTTCTGGATGAACGCCAACAATTCATAAATGTTCACCGGTTTGTTTAAAAAAAAATTACATTGTGAATAAAGTAGTAGAATATATGCCTGTACAAGGGAAGAAAGAATTTTACCCTATGTAAGAATATTCACTAATAATTCTATAATCACTGTTATTAAGGCTGCCTCATGTTCTTTGCAATCTTCAGTCTTTGGAGTGAAAAGATTGGCTGTTCCTGAGTCACAGAGGCTAAATAAAATGCATTCTAATTTTTCTTTCCACTGTCAATCTGGTTTTCACATCCACAAGAAATGGGAAAAGTATATTTTTAAATAGCATATAGTCTCATGTTTTCCTTGACACTACACTCTCCTTGTACCTTTCTAATCTTTTGTTCTTTTTCACCTATATCCTCAAAATTAAAACCAGTTATGTACTTACAATTTTAGAATACTCCAGTGAGTACTCCAAATGCACTTTCTCCTTTGATTTTCAGAATAACACTATTTGGTATTTTATTACCGAGAGGAAACTAACTTGCCATAAAATAATAATGGTAGTAAGAAGCAAAGATGCAAATTAAATCCAGAAGGTGTGACTGACTCAACCCAAGCATTTAACCATTATGGTCCCCTCCACCCTACTCCATCACTAGCTCTTTTCCATCCATATAATCCCTTAAATTCAGTGGAACCTAAATCTGTGTCCAGTGTCATCCAATTTTCTCATTCTGAACACTTTCCTTCAGTGATTTATTTCCCATGATTGCAGGTTCTAGTGCAGGCTGGAGGCTTCCATATTCTTTTCACAAGACTAGAATCTGCTTCGGAGATAAATATTCTTAGTTTCATCTTCCTCATAGACACTGGCACCAGGATGTTCCACAAGAATCTCAGTGCTATTATACCCATAATTAATTACATCAGTAATTTCCCCAGCTCCATTCTTTCCTTGAAAAATTGGTCTTTATTTTGAATTTTCTATCCCTGGGACTGCTTCAATATTCATGAGATCATTACGAAGTCCCTTTAATAAGATCCTTAACAGTCCTTGAGAAGCCACTTTCCCATTCTACATTTCAATTATTCACCAAGGTCTAGTCAGCCCTACTCCTATAGATCTGAATTCACCCTCATTCTCCATCCTCACTGCCACTAGCATACCATCTCTCTCTTTTATTTTCTTTATAACAGAATAATTTCTTTCTTCCATCTCAAAATGATCTTTCATGTGATCTCAAAAATATTTTAGTGATATTTCAAAAATATTTTATTAGAATTCCATTACATTCAAGATAAATTTCAAATTCCTTAACTAGCCCAGAACTAATTATAATCAATATTATGCCAATATTTATAACCTCATTATTCGTTCTCCCTCCTCTTATGGAAGTTCTCTTGACAAATAGGAATTCTATGTATTTCTTGCTTTCAACTTAAGCTTATTTTGTCTTCCATGTTTTTATATGCCTGTCAGCCCGAAAAAAAAAAAAAAATCCTGTCTTTCAAGATCAGGCTTGATTTTTTTCATACCCTGAAATTCTTCTGGCTATTATTTTAATTTTTTATTAAAATATTGCTTGAACAATAAAGGTACTGCTTAACCTGTTACCTTAAGAATTTTTGTTTCTTTGTTTAAATTATTGATTTTACTATTTTTGACTCTCCTTTACCTGACCCCTCCATTCACATTCCAAAGCTTTCAAAATACACAATTGTTTAAAGTTTTACCAAAATTCTAAAATAGTTTAGAAATGCAGTATTTTAGTGTTCTAAGCTTCTCAGTAGCTCCCGTTGGGATACACATTTCTCTCCTCATCCTTACCAATCCAGAATTTTGTCACACATTAGAAAAATGTTTTCTCATGTTTGTTTTAATTTGAATTTTTAAATTAAATATCAGTAAACACATTGTCATACATGAGTGTTTTAATTTTTTTTTCCTATACAGGCCAACTTATACCTTTGCCTATTTTTACCAGTAAGGTATTATTTCTATTTCCTATTGATTTAAAGTGGTTGTTTAAACAGACACAAGCTCATAGATACAGAGAACAAAGTGATGGTTGTCAGAGGGGACGGAGATGGGGGATGGTTGGAAAAGTGGAAAGGGATTAAGAAGCACAAACTTCCAGTTATAAAATAATTCATTGGGATATAATATACAGCATAGGGAATACAGTCAACAATGTCATAATAACTATGTATGGTGACATACGGGTATTAGACTTGATGGTGATCACTTAATAAGGTATGTTGACTCTCTATGTTGTACACCTGAAACTAATATAATAGTGTATGTCAACTATAATTAAAAATAAATTTTTAAAAAGTATGATAGTTATTAAACTTATTAAAAATAAAGAAAAAAATGGCTGTTAATATATAAACTAAATTATCTATTTGTCTGTCATGCATTGCAAATATTTCTTAAATTTGCTTTTGTTCTATGGATTTAGCAATGTTTTAATTTCTCCTAGTACTTTTTTGGAATTCACTTTTACATGTATAAATCAGATGCTTCTGGGATTAATATTATAATAGGGTATATAGTAGGAAACCAGATTTACTCAAAAAGCTTTTCGATTCCTCCACCATCATATGTTTACCAATCCATGTTTTTCACCCTGGTTTTCACAGATTAAATCAACTTTTGAGAGGTTATTTCTGGATTCCCTATTATGCTCCATTTATGTCAGTTTACTCATGTGCCAATAACTTATTTTATTAACTAGAGCTTTATCATTTGATGTCCAGATGAAATATTTCCTCAGCCACCATTATAATCCTTTTTTACAGAATTTTTCTGATTATTCTTGGATATTTCTCTTTTCATATCAACTTTAGGAACTTTAGGAACAGTTTCTGGTTCAAAAAATAAAACTGTATAATTTAAAATGTTAATTTAGGAAAATGGCATTTAAATATGTTTAATCTTCATATCCAAGCAGAGATTATGCATTTCCATTTATTCTAAAAGTCATCTCTGCATTTTTCTTTGTATTCTTCATATTCTGAGAAAGTTCATTATTGGACATTTCATACATTTACATTGCTGATTGTAACTACACTATTTTAATTAATTTCTTTCCTAACTGCTTATTACCAGTATAATATGCATTTCTACATATTTGTCTAAGTTACTTATAATTAATCATATTAATTATTTTACTTATTACCTGATTATTTTTTCACAACTATTTCCCATCCTTTATTTTCTAAACATATAATCATACTCCATGGAATAAAAAGGTAGCTTGGTCCTCTTTTCCAGTTGTATACCACTTATTTCTTTATTGTTTCTTATTCCATAGGTTGGTATGTTATATAGCAGTACAAACAAATTAAGATAGTTCACATTTTTAATTCTTAATTTATTCCAGGTATTATACCTGGCACTGTAGGTATTATTTACTTCCATCAAATATATGTGATATGTCCTATTAATACTATTTTTTTATTCTACAGATAAGAAAATTATGTGTCTTGCTTAAGATCAAGAAGTGAAAACTGGTATTTAAACTCAGGAGTTCCGATGTTAAGATCCAGTTCATAACTATTAAGACAAAAGATTGTAACACACAAAGTAACAATCTACATGAACATACTGGCCGATATTATTGTGGAATTTATTTTTTGTTTTTTGACATTCCTCAGACCTCTCCTAGTGACATTTGTGTAACGTAAAAATTTGAATAGAAGGTCTACATCTAAGATGCATGACTATTCCTATCAGCAGTTTGCAAGAAGTATATTAGGGAATCACGCGGGAAACATGATTCCCTATTTATTGTGAGTCCCTCATATCACTCATATCAATGCTGAAAGAGGTGAATTTTAATTTACAGCAGTGGCTACATGAACTACCACTAGGTAATGGGAAAGAAAGGACGAAAGGAATGGAGGAAGGTAGGAAGAAAGGGAGGAAGGCGGGAGGGAGAGAGAGACACAGAAGGAGGCAGGAAGATTCCAGAAATAGAGGAAAAGAAGCATATATATTAATGTGAGGCTATGTGTAGGGTCTGTATCATTTAAGAATCTTTTTCTTTTTCAGACTATATGTTTTTCTCCTGCATTTCATTTGACATCCTTTATGACCATATATATGTGTATATATATATAGTGTGATCAAATAATACAGTGAATGTTTAAATAAAAAAATCTCACAGTAAACGATACATTGTCATTAATCCCCCTTCAAAATACTTCCCCTCTCTTTAAAAACACTTATCCCTTTGTTCTTGCCACTTTCCAAAGCAGTTCTGGAAGTCCTCTTTTGTGAGTGTCTTTAGTTACACTGTCATGGTTGACACAATGTCCTGAATCATTTTGACTTTGGGGAAGAGCCAGAAGTCTCATGGTGCCAGATCTGGTGAATAAGGTGGATGAGGACACATTGTAATGTTTTTATTTGACAGAAATTGCCATATACCAGAAGCGATGTGTGACATGGTGCATTGTCATGATGGAGGATGAATTATAGCACACTTTAAAACACACCTTCTCTCAACTGTAGTTCCCACCCAACTGTTTTCACCCAACAAGTTGAAACTTGTCACACATTGTTACCAAGGTTTGACGTACCCCTTCCCGTATGGAAGATCCCTGCCTTTCTGTTGGATGACATTCAGCAGCAGCATTCACAATATTTGTTGATTACAAAAGAAAGTCTCCATGTCACACATTGTTTCTGGTATGGCAATTTCTGTCAAATAAAAACATTACAGTGTGTCCTCATCCACCTTATTCATCGTATCTGGCACTGGCAACTTCTGGCTCTTCCCCAAAGTTAAAATGATTCAGAACATCAAGGCAGCCATGACAGCGCAACTAAATACACTCACGAAAGAGGATTTCCAGAACTGCTTCAGAAAGTGGCAAGAACAAAGGGATAAGTGTGTTTGAAGAGAGGGGGAGTATTTTGAGGGAGATTAATGGCAATGTTTCTTTTACTGTAATACTTTTTTAAAAACATTCACCATGTTTATATCACACTTCATATTAAATGACTTACAATGCTGACAGCTATGACAAATTTATTCACTTTGAATAGAAATTTTGAAATATTGATTTTCAAGCTCTGCTAATTGATGCTTTCATAAAGACCAAATAACTTCCCATAATTTTCTTGAATGACAATAGTTATTTGGGATACTTTCAGAGCGTTCAATTCCATTTTTATTTTCTTGTTCTTAGAATAGAAAAAGTAATCTACAAAAAGTTGATGAGTTTAAAAAATCTCACCTAAAATTAAAATAAAGAAAATTAAAACAAACAAACAAACAAAAATAGCCATTTGTTTTGACAGCTGCCTTTGCTGACTTGCCATCTTTATTTGCCAGTAACCTGAGGATAAAAAGCTAAAGAATATGTCATAAAAATATGTAGGGAATACATTTGTTATGCTTGAAATCAAATAATTAACCAGAGACCTGTTATTCAAAACGCTATTAAATGTCATTCTTCTTATGGAACATTAGGGAATTTATACAGTGGGTATATCTATCACAACAATGATAATACTAAGAATAAAGATTCAATAAATTGACTTTTTAAGAACTTGTTTGTATACTTGTTGAAATGTTGCTAGAAGATCACTTTCCTTTCATATTTTATAACCTATACCTGAAGATTCACAGAAAGATAAAAGTATCACCAGAACACTTAAAATGCAACTAGGAGTTTAGTAGAATGAACACTACTTGAAATACCTTTGCAAATGGTCAAAATCAAGAACAACTGTTACATATTTTTATATATAAAATGCAAATAAAAATCAAATTTAATATAAATGATCTATGTGCATGTGTGCATAAAATATGTCTACATTGAACCTAACCACAGAATCAAAAGCTTCAGAACTAATGTGTGATCCGTTAATTACCCTCCTATTCATAGCCTCAAACAGGCATTCTTTCTTCCTTCCCATTTCACAGGTGAATAAACTGAGATTCACAGACTCTAAGTTATTCGCTCAAAGTCATTCGATAACTAGTCAGTGGCAGAAATCTTGTTCTCCAACACCCAAGCTTAGTTTTTTTTTTTTTCTCTAAACATGAAATGAATAACTTAAAAGCAGCCAGACAAAAATGACAATTTACATACAGAGGAACAAGCACTTGAATGAATTCTGACTTCTCATGAGAAAATAGAAAGGCTGGTGCACTTTAAAATATTGAGAAAAATAAACAATTAATTATTCTATATCCCATAAAAATGGTCTTCAATAATAAAGACAAAATAAAGACATTTTTAGACAAAATAAAAATAACAAGTGGCCAGAAGCAAATACTCTTATGCACTATAAGAGATACTAAAGAAGGTTCTCAATGCTGAAGGGGAATGATAACAGAAGTAACTTGGATCACCAGGAAAGACACACACACACACACACACACACACACACACACACTCACACACACACACTTAAAAAATGATAATGATCAAAGGGTCTATTCATTAGGAACACATAAAAATTGTTAATGTATGTGGGAAAATGCACATGAAGCAAAATTTGAGAGAATTAAATTAAAAAATAAACATTTTTACAATCAAAGTTACAGGCATTTAAACCCATCTTTTAGGATTTAGCAGAACAAATATATATTTTTTAAATTGGTTACAACATAAACAATCTGGAAAACATTATCAACATATTGACCTAATTGATATTTATAGAACACTAGGTACTACAACAGCAGTGTGAACATTTTTAATTCCACATAGTACATTAACCAAAATAGACCATATGCTAACCCATAAAGTGAGTCTCAACACATGTCAAAATATTGAAATAACTTCTAAATAATACATAAGTGAAAAAGAAAAAAAAAAAGAAGACAATCCCTAGGGAACACAGAAGTTATTCCAAACTTCATGAAAATAAAACAACATATCTAAATATATGGATGTCTGGAAATTTCCCAAACATTTGGAGCCTAAACAAAATAATTCTAAACAATCCACAGGTCAAAAGTGACCCTAGAAAATACTTTAAACTGAAGGAAAGTGAAAACACACAAATCAAAAACTCTGGATGTAGCTGTTAAAGGAATTAAATAAGGAGGCCATTAGACGGAATGGTTCTAATGCCCTGGTAGCCTATGTAAGCAAACCGAAACCTAAGCCAGAATGAAGTCCCGAAATGCATTTGTATTACAAAAAGACAAAATTAAAGAACAACCAATGAAAAACAACCAACTAGTCTTTCTCAAATAAGACAACTATTTAAACTATATCCAGTCAAATAATGCCCTTGCTTTTTTTCTGCCTCTGATCTATAAAAGCCTTTCCCTAAGCTACTGTTGGAGGAACACTTTCAGTTTGTTGCTGCCCCAATACGAATCAATGTTTGTTCAAATAGTCTTGAATATTTTTATGCCTCAGTTTATTTTTTCACATAGCTAAAACACTACTTGGCATTCATATCCCTCAATGCCTATGTAAGAAAAGAAGAAAGTTCTCAAAACAAATGACTTAAGAAACAAGGAAAAAATTAAAGTTGTAGTAATTAGAATAAATTAAATAATAAAGATCGAACTGAAAATCAATGAAATATGAAATAAAAACAATAGAGATAATTGGTGAAATTAAAAGGTGGCTCTTTGAGAAGATCAATAAAATTAATAAAATCCTAGCAAAGATGATCAGGGGAAAAAGACAAAAATTGACAACATCTGGAATGAGAGGGGTTGCATCACTTTAGAATCTACAAATATTAAAAGTATTTTAAGGTGATATTATTAATAATTTTGGTCAATAAATTTGACAACTTATATAAAACGAAAAAAATTCTTAGAAGACACAAGTACCACAGATCACTAAAAAAGTCACAGAAAATTTAAACAGCTCTATATCTTTTCAGGAATTGCATTTGAAGTGAAGATATTAACCCTCAAAGAAAACTCTCAGCCTAGTTTGCTTAACTATTAAATTCTATCAAATATTTACAGAATAATTACAGCAATTCCACACAAATTCTTACAGATTATTTAGGAGGATGGAATAGTTCCTAATTTATATTATGAGGACAAAATTATGAGGACTAAAACCAGTCAACCATATTACAATTAAATTACAGACCAATATCCCTCATGAACATAGATGCAAAAATTATATACAAAATTTTAACAAATGGATTCCAATAAAAAAAAATAATCAAATATTCTCAAGTAGGTTTTACCCCAGTAATATAAGGTTACTTTAGGATTCAAAAGTCAATTGATGTAATTCACTATATTAACAAACTAAGAATGAAAAAAAAAAGTTATGATCATCTTAACAAACAGAAAATCTGACAATAACCAAAATACATTCTAGATTAAAAAAAAAATTCTCAACTATGAATTTAAGAGCACTTTCTCAACCCAATAAAAAACATTTATTCTTAGTTTTTCTCATCAATATTTTGTGATTTTCAATGTACACACTTTTTACATATTTATAATAATATATATTATTTCATAGTTTTGATGCTTTCACAAGCCCTGAAACCTTTCCAGGAGCCACCATTCTCTGGGAATTTCAATAAAGCCTGGAACCTTTCCACCCTTCTCTGGGAATTTTAATAACCCTGGAAGCTTTCTGGGAACAAGATATGTATTTTTTTTTAATTGGATCGAAGAGCTTCATGCAAGGAAGTAATCAGAGTGACTTACCTATGGCCCTTGGTAACGATGAATGGAATAATAAACTTACAGTTCAGCAGGAGAACCACCTGTATCTCTGTCCCGTAGGCCATAAGTAGTCAGCTTCGGATCCCATTCCTTGTCACAAAATCTGTTTAGAATGATTAAAGAGGACAGTTTAGGTGATACAAACAAACTTTATTTAACACTTCATGAAGTATTTCTGTCGAGAAGATCATTTACAAGGACCTTAAAGTTATCTAAGCTTCCATTTGCTGATGTGACACTCCGGGAAGGAGAGGCTCCATCTTGGGCCTAGGAATTTATTTCACCACATCCAAGCATAAGGTCTATATGCAGTCCACAGGAAGAGAGAGAATTTTGCTGTTTTTATTCTGGGCCATAAATGGTTCAGTGTTACCAGGTAAGCAGGAAGTAACTTTCTGGGATGCAGGGAGCTGAAAGAGTGTTGGTGAACGAAAGGCTGCCATCTGCATGGAAGGTCTGGGTGACAAGACATCACAGTGTAAAGAGGGCCTGACAATCATTACTCAATAAATATTTGCCAAATGGATAAATTGTAATAATAAATGTATAGTTGTGGATTCATTCCATTAATATTTATGGATTATATAGTATGTAACAGACACTAATGTAGCTGTTGGGTTGCCACAGCAGTGAAAAAAATAGGACAGTAGCTGCTCTCTGTAGAGCTTAGGTTCTTGTAGAAACAGACCTAACACAAATAAGTAAGTTAAATAAGTACATCAGATGTTCGTCATGCTATGTGAGAAGGAGCGTCAAGAGGTGGTGCCATTTCAAATAGGCTGGTTTGGGAAGTCATCACTAAAAAGTAGATATTTTAATAAAGACCTGAAAATAGGGAGAAAGCAAGCCATTCATGTGCCTAAGTAAAGATAGTTCCAGGCTGAATAAACAGTAAGTGCCTGGGTGGGAGCCTAAGCTAGTATGTTCAAAGATTAGCAGGGAGGCCAGTGTTTGCTAGAGCAGTCAGCAAGGGAGCCAATGAGAGATTAGGTCAGAGACATATTGGAAGGAGGGACATAAAGCACTGTGGGCCATTGTAAATAATTTGTATTTTATTCTTAGTGAAGTAGAAATCCATTGGCAAGTTTGAGGAAGAAAAGTGACAGGATATGATTTATGTGTTAGAAGGATCAATATAGCTGCTGTGTTAACATTGGATTTTGGTGGTTTGGAATCAAGAGCAAAGGCAGGGACCCACTTGGGTGGCCTCTAGATTCAGTGGATGCAAAAAGAAATGTTGGAACAAGGAGGGTAACAGAGGAAATAATGAAACATGGCCCAATCCTGGGTACCTTTTGAATGTAAAGACAATAAGTTTAACTGTTATATTAGATGTGAAGATGTAAGAAAAAGTGGCCAAAGTTTTTGGCCTGAGGAATTAAAAGAATGATGATCTCATTTATTGAGATTGAGAAGATTAGGAGAGGTAAAATAAGATAGAAAGGATGGATGGATTTGATTTTCTTTTTATTACAATTAAATAATTCGTATATAAATTATAGTGTTTAAAGAAATATTTGAATTTTCTACCATATTGTTAAAATTAATAGGCTGTCACATTCAGAATATAATTTTTCTTTCTAAATCTTGCCTTTTATACGTGCGAATTTTTACAATCCATATGTTTATACATTTTATATTGTCAATCCTAAACCATGTTTTATATGCAAATTTGGATTTCTGTACTTTGATCATGCTGTCAAAGAGCCAAAATTTTGATTATTGCAGTGTCATCAGCTTTCTCTATACAGCAGTATATGTGATTTGTGCCATTAATTGGATATTTTATTGAATTTTCCCTTATTTTATATAAATTACTGGAAAATGGAAAATGAAAGTGCTGATACTAAAGTCATAAAAAGATATCTCATAAACATAATGCAGTTGTGACAAAGATGGAATTCATTAGAAATGCTGAATGAAGCAACTCTTTAGTTTCACTTCCACAATCATCAGACTTAATTTGATTGTCTGTGTGAACTGTGAATGGGAAAAGAACAAAATTAATGAACATGTGTGGGATGCTAGAATATACTGTCATACTTTAAGAGCTCTGTAACAGAGCACAATTGATGCAGTGCCAATATATTGTTCAACTTTCAAATATAGCATTTAGCTTTCATAGTTATTTTCATGAACCTTTAATATATGAAAGAGGGAACTACCTCTAATGATGTCTAATTCAAATGTTATGCTTTACATTCTATAGAATTTTGATTAATTTAAACATTATGCTTTTGATTTAATGCAATCATTGTCAAAATTCCAATGGCATTTTTTAAAGAAATAGAATAAAAAAATCATCAGATATGTATGGAATCACAAAAGACCCTAAACAGCTAAGGCAATCCTAAGAAAAAAGAACAATGCTGGAGGTATCACACTCCTTGACTTCAACTTGTACTACAGGGCAACAATAACAAAAACAGCATGGTATTGACAGGAAAACAGACACACAGACCAATGGAATAGAATTGAAAACCCAGAAATAAACCCACATATATGTAGGCAGACAATTTTCAACAAACGAGTCAAAAACATACAATGGAGAAAAGAAGGCCTCTTCAATAAATGGTGCTGGGCAAATTGGAAAGCCACAAGCAAAAGAATGAAATTAGAGTGCTATATGTCACCATAAACCAAAATTAACTCAAAATGGATCAAAGACCTAAGCAAGCATAAGACCTGAAACTATAAATTGCATAGAAGAAAGTACAGGTACTAAACTTATGGACCTTGGATTCAAAGAGTATTTTATGAATTTGATCTTAAAGGCAAGGGAAGTAAAAGCTAAAATAAATGAATGGGACTATATCAAACTAAAAAGCTCCGCACAGCAAAAGAAACCTTCAGCAAAACAAAGAGGCAACCAACCGAATGGGAGTAGTTATTTGTAAACAATGCATCCTATAAGGGACTGATATCCAAAATATATCAAGAACTCTTACAACTCAACAACAAACAAACAAACAATTCAATTGAAAAATGGGCAGAGGACCTGAACAGACACTTCTGCCAAGAAGACATATAAACAGCCAACAGATACATGAAAAAATGCTCAACTTCACTAGCAATTGGGGAAATGCAAATCAAAACCACAATGAGATATCACCTCACACCTGTTAGAATCGCTATCATTATCAAGACAAATAATAACAAATGTCAGAGAGGCTGTGGAGAAAAAGGAACCCTCATACACTGTTGGTGGGAATGTAACCTGGTGCAGCCACTGTGGACAACAATATGGAGGTTACTCAAAAAATTAAGAATAGAATTACTATATGACCTAGCAATCCTCTTTTGGGTACCTACCCCCCAAAAATAGGAAGACATTTATCTGTGAAGATATATGTACCCCAACGATCATTGCAGCATTATTTATAGTGGTCAAGACATGGAAACAACCAAAGGGTCCTTTGATAGATGAGTGGATAAAGAAGATGTGGTACATATGTACACAATGGAATACTACTCTGCCATAAGAAAAGATGAAATACTGCCATTTGCGACAACATGGATGGATCTTGAGATTATCATGCTAAGTAAAATAGTCAGACAGAAAAGATCAAGAACCATATGACTTTACTCATATGTGAAACATAAAAGTGAAAAGGAACAAGACACACAAACAAAGAAACAAAAACTCATAGACACAGACAATAGTTGTTACCAGAGGGTAAGGCGGGAGGAGGGATGGTAGAAGAGGGTAAAGGGGGTCAAATATACGGTGATGTGAGAACTGACTCTGGGTGGTGAACATACAATGTGATACATAGATGATGTATTACAGAATTTTACACTTGAAACCTTTACTAACCATTGTCACCCTAATAAATTTGATAAAAAAAAAAAAAAAAAAAAAACAGGCTTTCTATAATAAACAGATCTCAAGTGAAAATGTGATATACATATACAGAGAGTGGAAATGTGGTTGCCAGGCCTGGGGAAAGGAAGTAGAGAAGTAACTAATCAACAAGCATAAGGTTTCAATCAAGCAGGATGAATAGGTTCTAGAGATCTGCTATCCTACATTGTACCTATAGTCAACAATATATAGTACGTACATTTAAAATTTAAGAGGGTAGATCTTATTTCAAGTGTTTGCTCCACAACATTTTTTAAAATCAAGACTTTACCCTAACAATCAAATAACAGGAAGATATAATTCAAGACATCAGATGACCAAAGATAGACGTGAGACTTAATGTTCTGTATGATTAGGGTTCTGGGAAGTGTCTCACCAACCCATATCAAATATCTGGTTTTAAAATCTAATTTTAAGTTTTTCTCTGTTTCCACTTTTTAACAATGGGACTATATCAAATACGTAAATAGAAAAAGGAATCATGAAAAACTTAAAAGATTTATGAAAAAATTAAAGATGAACATTTATGAAAATGTAAAGATTATATGCAATTGGCAAATTGCAGAAAATAGAAAAGAACATAAAGTATAAATTGGCACAAAATTTCTAGGAGAGCAATTTATCAATACATTCCAAGTCCTTTTTTTCACATCATTTAACATAACAATCAAATATATAGAAATGTTTTGCAAATTTTAGCTATGGTCATTATGGCACAGTTTAGAATATTTAAAAAATAAATAACCTGTCTAAAAATAATGGATTTATTTAGTTACAATAAAGTAATTGTGTGATAGCCATTTAATGGACTACTGTGTATATTACTGATGTAAAAATTATTTGATACAATATTTAAATAAAAGTTATGTTACACACTCAATTTAAAAGGCCATTTTATTTTATAAAATTAGATATGGAGATATCTATATTAGATGTAAGACATATTCTCTTATAATGTATCTTAATGAGATAAAAGAGAGCTATAGAATTATAGATATTCTATAGACTGAAGGCTCAGAAGCCCTTCCATTTGCCAAATTTCAATCAAATCCTCATAAAATAAATGTAATCCTGTCTTTTATGCAATCATTTCATTGTATATTTTAATTTTTTTCATTATCTCGATATACATCCCTAGATACTATAGTATTATGCATTTGGTATCTTTTGTAAGCCTCTGAATATACAGGTGGGAACTCTTACCTTTTTTCCTTTCAACTTATCAAGTTGAAAATCACAAGCCATTTAAATTGCAAATTTTCCTGTCTGGATTTTGCTGATTATATGCTCATTTTGCAATTCATATGTTCTACTGACCTCTTTACTTTCTGCAACTTGGAAAAAATAGACTTAGGTTAGATTTTTGAAGACCACATATGATTTTGCTTTCTATCGTGTCTCTCTTTTTAGGCTTAATGCCTAGATCAACTATGAGAGTTGAAACCTAGCATTTCTTTTTTAGTTATTACTAGAGTACTTCTATGAAGTTTCACTTTCCCTTACATATTAATTAAGGGAAATAGTGTTTGTGATTTGTTATTAATTATCTTATTTTATTTATTTCTTAATTAATAAAATATTAATATGTGGTAAAACAAGACCAATGCTTCCCTTTACTCTTTATTTTATAGTTTTCCATATAATCTGTTCCCTCTCAATCCCTGAAAGTAACTAGATTATTGTTTAAATTTCATTATGAACTCATATATTTAAACATATTTGATGATTTTTTAATTCTTTAATATAAATGCAATTCATTTTGAAGCTCAGATTGTCCTGTCTTTAGTTGCAGCACCTCTGCAGTAGAATCTTTTCTCTTTGATGTGATCCTAATAGTCATGATGACAAAAGATTCTGAGTTCATTTTGTGTATTTCCAGCCTTAGACATGTTATCAGGCATTTCTCCATGAAGCTCTTGTTATCTTTAATGGGAAAAACGTATTTTAGGTTTACAATCTGAATTCTAGGAATGTTCATTTTTATATGATTTTTTGTGGATGGAACTTAGAAGAAAAGAAACATTGATTGAACTATTAACTGATCAATAGATAGATAAAATGCCTAACAAATTCATCCCTGAATTTATAAATTCAGGACTGCAGGATTACTCAATCTCTTGTACGGATACATCTATACCTCCTTCCTTGAATCTTCAGAATTCTGTTTTTAGATACAGAGGTGGGTGATACAATTATAGTATTCAATTATTATTCATTTGCTTTATTCTACATCACATCCACATTGGTTTTCACATAATGCAAATATTTGCAAAACTAAAATGATTACTGAACACACTTAAAAGATATGTAAATGCATTCTTTTTTGTCCTCAGTTATTTCTAATTTTACCATATCTATCTACATTGTCCTAGTATATACCTATTATATTCTATATTATTTTCTCATTTAGTCTGTTTTATATAATTAGCTATATAGCCAAGGCTTATTTTCATATAAAAATTTGAACGTTTAAACATTTCTTGAATTTTAAAAGGAAGCTTGTTTCAGAATAGCTTTTCTAGGTTCACAGAGCTCTCTTTTCTTCTTTTTCTTCTTCTTCTTTTTCTTCTTCTTCTTCTTCTTCTTCTTCTTCTTCTTCTTCTTCTTCTTCTTCTTCTTCTTCTTCTTCTTTTCTTCTTCTTCTTCTTATTTAGTACTTAAAAATACTAAAATAATAAAATACTAAATGAGATTCTTTTGGTTGAGCTCCCCTCCCCGCCCCCACTGTTATATAGACTCGTTTTTTCTTCATTTCTGTTGCCCTTGTCCTGCAAAGTTCTACTTCAGTAATTAAGTTCATAGTAGTTCTCAGTAGTTTCCCTCCACCCTCTATGTGTAATTCTGTTCTGGAAGGATGCCAAGCTTAATTAGTTTCAACAAGTAAAGGGGCTAGACTGCTCCAGCCCTTCAGACCTTGTTAGAGACCATTGCACTGACCAGCTATGGATTAAGTAAACCACTGCTCCCCCTCCTTCTCCCACCCCTAGTTTTGGTTCCTGTTTTCAAATTGGCCCCTGGTGAGTGTCCTTTCCTTAGAACTTAATATGCCTGAGTGTTTCCCTATGCTTGTATCTGTGCAAAGCCTGAGGCAATCCACTTCTGTATACTAGTATGTCATGTTTTCTCCCCGCTCACTTGTATTTTGGGTTTCTGAAGATACCTTGTAACCTAATTTTTCTGTAAATATGGTCCATCAATTTTTCTTTACTATTTAATTGCTCTGTCTGATTTTATAAGGGTATTTGAGAAAATTAAATGTTATGCCACTGTCATCCTTTTCCAAAAATCCTTTGTTCTTATATTAAAACCAATTTTTTCCTGATGGAAGAACGTGTCCTTAAATAAAAATAACTTCCTTCTCCTTTTAATGTTCTTATTTCAAAGTATTAGGAGTATTATAACTGCATTTTGCCTATAAAATAGAACAAATTTTGGCAGAACCTATGTCAATCAATTAAATTACAATAAAAACATAAATAAGAGCAAAACACAGTGCACCAGAAATTGTGTTAACACCAAGCAAGTATTTTGGCTCTTTCCACAAAAACCTGCACGGTAGACAAATTGCAATAAATGAGACTGACAGTTATTCAGTACTGGTCTGTTTAACCTCATTCAAAGAGCCAAAGGCTGTGATTTCTTTTCAGCAACAAAATTAGTTGGAATTGGCAAATCCTTTTTGTTTAATGCAGTCGGATATCAATTATTTTTTTAAATTACTAAATGTTAGCTGAGAAATCAGCCTGCAGTTATCCCTGCCATCTATCGCTGTGGCTTCACTGTTTCTACCAGAGAGCTTTGCCTTTGGGGATATAAACATAGGGTGCATTTTGCGCAAATGGATTTCGTTGCTTATAAAATCATATTATATTAGGCTGTATGGTTACATTTATTTAACACTAGGCTATTGCAGCAGAAGACTAAACCATACATAACTTTGTATGAGCTACAATTTTGTGACAACAATTCGTTGGAGCAAATATACTAGAAGAAGTTAGTTCATTTGAAAAATAGTGGGGAAAAAAAGTATTCTACTCTAGCCTATAAAGTTTTAAGTATTATACAATTTAAAAAAAAAATTCAAGAGTAGGCTATAAAACTGTTTCCATTTGGGCAGTTGATATGTTTTCTAGGAAATCCTAATTAGAATAACTGAGAGTTTCATCAGCTTTCATACATGCTTCAAAATGCATTACTCTCTGTTGGATTTGATAACTGGAATCTACTGTTAAGTGAATGTACAGAACAGGAGAACGCCTGGACTTTGAGGCCTACAGATCTAAGTCTTCATCCTGCTTTTGCAATATGCAGCTACATGACCTTGAATAATTACTTATCCTTTATGTGCCTCAGTTGCCTCTTCTAAAAAGTGAGAATAACAAGAATCCTAAATTTATGGAATTGTTATGAAAATTAAATGGTATAATAAATAAAACCAACTTTTACTATGCTTGGTAAATAGTCATAAAAAGTTTGAACATAAAAAGCATCATAAATTTTACATGTCCAAAACAGAACACTTTTTTTTCCCCTCTCCAATATCTCTCCTACAGCTTTTCACATGACTCACTCTCTTTCTTCATTTTATAATCACAATCTATTATTTCTAAAACATTGTTTTCTTTTATGTAAGGATGAGTAACATCCTTATAGAGTAACATAATTTATAGAGTAACATATTTTATTAACATTTGAAAATACACTTTTACAAAACTTCCTGTTATCTTTGGACTAAAATGTTGACTTACTGAGTTTTTTCCAAAGAATAAAGTATAAGTATAAATTGAAAAAAGTATACTGCTCTGTATTTGGTGTATTTCATATATTTGATGAAAAAATTGTAAAGTATTTTATATTTAGATTAGAACCTACTCAGTGAATCTAATTATTTACCTTAATAAGAATACTTGTCATTTAGATATCCATTTTCCCATATAAGTTTGAAAACACTGACTTTTACTGGGAACACTTTCATTCACTGGGATAAATAGAAGGGTCTAAGTTCCATCTTTATTAAAAACTTTGGTGTACTCTAAGAAAGAAAAATAAGGTCGCTGTGCTTGAAGCACAGAAAGTAATAGGAGAATATAAGCAATGAAGAAATGCTAGTAGTCCTGGAGGTGACTTAATATACCATTTATACTTCCTTGGTATGTTAAAATTTGCATGTGTATGTAAGCTTTAACTGCTGTATCATAATCAGAAAGGATAACAGTTATTTTATATATTGGTATTTTTCTTACTTCAGTAATTTCCAAGAAGATGGCTAGGCCGGGGGTCTTCTTTCTGAAGTGAATGTTTAAATTGCAGGGTCGAAAGCAAACTTTGCCTTCACAGTACCTCCCTCCTAGCATTTGCTTTACAAAGGCCTGAGCATACTAAGAGAGGAGGAGAAAGATGGTGTGTTTAGTGGTGTTGATGCTCTGATTACTTCTATTTGATTTTTGTAAATAATAGGACATTTCTTAAACACTAAGGTAGTATAGTAATATTGCTACATTAAGGTAACTGTTAAAACGTGATTTAAAAATGCAATGAAAAGCTATTAACGGTTTTATGCAGGTGAGTTACATCATTTGATGCCATTTTAAAATGATTATTTAGGAATATTTTAAGTCTTTGTAGCAAAAAATTGGAAGGTGGTATTAAGAACGACACCAGTTATGAGGCTTGTGCAGTAAAAACAACAAAAGATAATTGTAGTCTTTGATCATGGTAGTGTCAGAATGGTTATATTTAAAATATGTTTTTGTGATATACCTGTGATAAAGGTAGAGGAATGTCAAAAATGACTTCTGTGTTTATAGAGAGACTACATGGAGATGGTTCCATTACCAAATACAGGGAGACTATGGAAGGAGGAGTGCTGGTAAACAGTTTCCTGTGACAGGTAGGAAGCTGTTAAAAGGAGATTTGGATGTGCAAGTTTGGACCTCAGAAATGTATCCCAGAATGAGAAATATAAATGATGTCATTCATTCATGAAATGTTTGATCTTAAAAGCTGGCAGTGAATTTTGAGCTTGCCAATTTGGCTCTTATTCCAGGGCCTTTGCACTTTCTCCTCTACTTGTCCATGATGTTCCTCTTCCACATATCCACAGGCCACCTCCCTCATCCATGTTAACCCTTTGCTCAAATATAACTTTACAAATAAAGAGGCCCCTCGGGGCTACTCTATTTTAACTCTTTAAGTACTTTTCTATTCTTTCTTTTCTTTTTCTTAAATATGTATTAATGAAATAAAAACGGTTAAAGGATTCCAAGTAATGCACAGTATTACAGTAGATTCTGGGGCTGTCAGCCCTAGGAGACAGTACCCTCATTTATAACCTTAGGATTATATGCTAATATGTGCCAAGTACACAGAAAGACTGGCTTATAAAAATAGTACTTCCCAATCAACAAAGTGGAATAAGACAGGAAAGAATGGCATAAAGGGTTTAATTAACCAAAAGAATGACAGACCGTAAAGCTATGGAAGTATAATTAAATAAAAGCTTATGCACAAAATTGAAAAGTGATTTGTTTTACCAGTTTTTATAGAAAATAACCCAGAAATATAGATTTCCACTTTCATTTTAATTTAGAGCATTCTTAAAGCAATACCTCCAAACCAAATTGGATAATACCCATCTTGTTGGGGGACATGTCAATAAGCAAGGTTTTTAAATTCCTTTGATAAAAATTCCACATATGTCTAATTTATTTTAATTTTGTCAGCAAATATTTTCTCATGCTACATATTAGAAAGAGATTTCCCCTCCTCTGAGGTATGCACATTTGATCACCAGATTTATATGTTTTTCCTAAATGCTTACAGCAAAAATCCCTGTCTAGAAAAACCATTTTCAAACATTTTTGTCTTGACAAATAACTTTGGTCTATTTATTGCTCTTCAAAAATAATGTTTAATTTACACAACTTATTCAACAGTCATGACAAATCTAAGACTTTATGCTAGGGAATCTCATTCCATTTCCCCTCCTAGAGTTAGCTGCATAAACTCTGAAAATAAAATTTTAAGCAATAGTAGATATACATTAGGTCACTCCCAAATAATACTTCAGTACTCAACAGGCCTTATAGTAAATCTGAATGTAGGAATGATTCCCTACAGATGCCAGAGACCCACCACAGTCATTGTATTATTAGTTACACTAGGAAGCCTTGTCAAAGTGCGTGACTGCTGAACTCTGAAATGTCGCAGACCAAATCTCTATTGCTATATAGAATTGACACATATCTGTAAAGATGTTGTAAATTAAATTGACATTTCTGCTTCCTGGAAAACTTTCACTTTCAAGAAGCTAATGTTCTCTGGGTCCACAGTTTGTTTTTTCTTATGTTATATAAATATCATTTCTTGGTAGTACTCTTAAATAGTCACTATAAATTGTGTTTAATTCAAGGAGTTTATGTATGACATATGAATACAGGACACTAAACTATGCAGGTATTGAATAACTTAGAAAAAGAAATGCCTTCCTATTTTTCATGATGCTTAAACATGCACACATCCTAAGTACTAACCAAAAGAAAAATTCAGTTATTTATTTCATAAAGTAGGTGTTTAATTTGATGATAATGAAAAATTGACTAAAATGCAAAACTACAGGAATATTATTATAAATGTTAATAAACTTTAAATGTATATTTTTTTGTATTTGCTAATCAGGAAAAATGTAAAATTCAATCCAATTAAAAAGAAAATTAGGGCTATGCTTTAAATATTAAAGTGTGAATAGGAAAATATAGGCTATAATATAGATAACTGAAATGAAAAAAAAACAAAACACTGCATATTTTCAAATATTTAAGCATTTTGAGTAACATTTTTGCCTGATTATTGGGAAATTGCATAAATTCTCCACTAAATATGTATAGGTACAGCCTTAAAATCAGTAAGAAAATGGAAAAAAACAACAACTAGTTGTATATTTATGAAATGATTGTCTTTAAAAATCACAGATAAAATGCATATTGTGTTTACAGATATGATGTCCACAATATTTTAAAATGAAACTAATTTTTCTTTCAAGATAATTGTTCAAGCTGTTCTGTACCAAATACATCTAAAAACACCATTTCTTTAGATTTCCAGAAGTGTTTGTAATGCAGATTCTCGCCAACTCGTTGCGTGTTAGAATTTGTATTGTATTGTAAAATCATTTTATGGGAGGCAGAGCCATTATCATGAAATCCTTTTGGCATAGGCAAAAAGAGAATGCTAATACTTGCCCATCAGCCTTCTTTCTATTTTAAATGTCATCTGAAAGGTGGCTTTCACATGGGGTATATTGGCGGCCTCTTTTGAAGTCACTTTTCTCAAGATATACCTACTGCACAAGATATACCTACTGCACAGTCCATATCCTGACCTGGAAGTGCTTCTTTCTATGGCATCTGCTTAACCTGTGGAAACTTACACACCTGGGCCTACTTCTCTGCTTTCCTGTCTCCTCACCGTCCTGTCATGGTTCATCCAGTAAAGCACCAGTCTTCAAAATTCCTCAAAAAGGAAACAGGCGCCAAGTGAATGTATATATATATATATCTCTGAACTACTGAGGACAAATATCAGTCTCTCAAGAATATCCCTTCTAGTTGCAGTTCTGGGACAGGCCTAAGGGTTTCTGAAGCTTTAGAAACATTACGCCAGAAATGATCGATGTCAACTTCCTCTCTGGTAAATGGCCTCTCAATTATCCTAGTGAGCCACACCTCAGCACGAACAGACTCATTTTTCTCCCTACAAAGCTCTCCATTTTCTGCTTATATGGCTGGATTGATAGGAATAAAGGTTAAAACACTAATTTGGCTACCCTTCCCTCTTAACAAGTAGGTAGAGTTTAGGGTAGGGTCTGGGGAGAGCTATGGAAGCTTCAGAAATGTTTGATAATGTGGATTGACTTGTCTATTGTCTTCAAAATTAACATAAAAACAAAAAGACCCATTTTACGTACTGTAATATATCTCAGCTAATCCGCTCATATAATCAGAACTTTCCTATAATACATGAGGGGAAGGGGGGTTGGCAGTTGTAAAGAAAAACACTATAAAAATAACAAAATAAAAAATGCCTCTAATGTGTATAAAATATTCTATTCTATGAACATACAGTCACAAAGTTATGTGCTAATGTAAATATAAAACTGGGGATCAATTTTGTGTGACTGTGTGGATAAACACTAAGCTTTGATGGCCATTGTATTAGTTCGTAATAAAAACTCACTGCTCATAGCCTTTTATGAATACCTCATTTCACTTATTCTATGGTACACATGGGAGTGTCTATTAATATATATTTCACTGAACAAGACACAATTTGCCTTCCATTTTCCCTGCCCTCCACTTAGCACACACCTGATATGCATTCAGTGGAGGGTTAAAACAAAAAAGACTACATGACATGGCAAAGTGATTTATTAAGAATTTAATGTGGCAGAATAACCTATGGAGAAATTAACTGTCTAGTTTGTCTCCTGACATAAACACAACAAAACAGGAAAAATCTTTTTTTCTGTTTCACCCTCCATTTGTAGCTCTATTCTGTGTCCTTGAATTCTAGGTTTTCTTTATTTCCTGGGTAAGAAGGCAGAGGAGAGTTTTTTGAGTGTTTGTGGGCAATGGAGAAGAGGTCAGGTGGAATATAAAAGAATATATATTAAAATGTAAAATCCCCTATGCTTCCGTCTGCCCACTATAATCTTTTGAATATAGTTAACTCACTTGGATGACGGGACTGAAGTATCTTTGTGCTTTGGCACTCAAAGGTCTATGGTTCTCAGAGGACTCTATTAAATATCCAATCTTCCTACGTATGGATGGCTTTGGTTGATTATGACAACTCCAACCTTTCCAGATATTCACATCACTTTACTCCTGCTGGCATAGTCCCAAAATTTTAGGAGATACATAAAATACTAATTCTCTTAGAAGAAACTAAAAGAGATACACATATATATGTATGTATGTATGTATATATATATATATACACACACACACACACACTATATATGTATATATGTGTGCATATAAATATATGCATATATATGTATAATATATGTACACATATATATATTTAACGTATTTTTTGTTGTTTTAATGTAATTACAAAAATATTTCTTCACTGTCCAATATTGTAGGCACGAGCCATATGTGGCTACTGAGCACTTAAAATGTGCCTATTGCAGTGAGGAACTAAATTTTAACTGTCATTTAATGTTAACTAACTAAAAATCAAATTTAGATAGTTAATGTAGCTTATGGATACCATACTGGCCAGTGGTGTTCTATAGGAAAAGTCAGTTTTATCTTAGGACATGTTAATGCGAAGAAACATGTTAGAGGGAAAAAAATATTAATAGTATACATATTTCCAAGGCAGTTAGAGATGTGGATACCTCTGCCTTATTTTATATTTATATGTTCATAAGAACATATAAAAATGGGAAGATGGCAGTTTTTAAAACTAAAAACATATACTGATTACTTAGAAAATTAGAAACAGTGGGGCACAAAATTTCTTGTTGCAAAGAGAATAAAAGAAGGTAATTTATGAGGTTTGACAATTAAGTTCGAGAACTCATCCTAGAAAAAGTGCTGCATACCTCATTGCTGAATATCACTACAGTCACCTTCAAAGTACTCCCCTTGGGAAGCTATGCACCAACATCAGCACCTAGTCTACGCTTCAAAACAATTTTGGAACTCTTTTTCTGGAATGGCCATCAGAGCTGTCATTGTATTACACTTGATGTCGTGAATGTCATCAAAATGTTTTCCTTTCAATACTTCTTTTATTTTTGGGTAAAGAAAGAAGTCATTGGGGGCCAGATCAGGAGAGTACGGAGGGTGACCCAACACAGTTATTTGTTTGCTGCTTAAATCTCCCTCAGAGGCAGTGTCTTGTGAGCTGCTGCATTGTTGTGATGCAAGAGCCAATAATTGTTGGTGAAAAGTTCAGATAGACTAAGTTTTCCATGCATCATTGTCAGCACTTGCAAATAGTAAACTTGGTTAACTGTTTGCCCAGTTGGTACAAATTCATAATGAATACATCCCCTGATCTCAAAAAAGGTTAGCAACATCATTGCAACAAGTTCACCAACTTAATCGTCAGAACTCATATGTAGATGATTCTATAATATCAGTATTTTTATAGATATTAGAAAACATTATGAAAGGGTTTATATCTCAGAATGCAAAAATTCAGAAGATGCAAGTACATGAAAGGTGAAATTTTGAATTACTTGGGAAATACAAGGCAGTATGTTTTCTCCTTGAGTTGTCTAACAACACCCTGCTTGTTATACAAGTCAGGTAGAAAGTGCAAGTTATGGAAAGGGGAATACTGTTTTTTAATTAACCCATAAATCTGAAGCTAATATTCAGAGTTCAATACTTTTATTAAAATTACAGTTTTGTTTTCCCTCAACATCATAAATTTAGCAAATAATTTATGGTAATAAAAATAAAATCACAATATAGCTAAGTTATTCTATTTCCTTGTGGACTTACTGAAAAATTAAGTTGATATGAATACATACAAAACTTCTTAGTTATGCTAAAATATGTATAGAAAACAACTTGTGAAGTTCTTATCTATTTAGTAGGGAATTTAAACTTCTTTAATCTGAAGTTACATTTATAATTTAGTTTTGCTTCATTTCAAATTTAAGTAATTACCAATGAGTTTGCTTTAGCACCTCTAAAAAATTAGTGTGCTTTATGTTTAGAATTATAGACAAAATATCTAAGATGAATCTAGCTATCACTATTAAGTGATATCTAAGGATATTTTCATTTATGTTAAATATAAGTCAACAAAATCTTTAGTCTTGAGCTTTGAAAGTTCACTAAAAGGTATTGAAGATGAAGAGCTAAATATTTTATCATACTTGAATGTTTATATGGGCATTACATTTGCGAAAGGGTTTTTGTATAGACCAATGTTGTGTGTTTCATTATATACTATATTTATCTCCAGAACTAGTGAGTGAGAGTTATGGAGTTAAGCCCACTATGAAAAGTGGTGTAGCAAGTAGTTTTCCCTTATGCATTAGTATCTCTGTGCTGCGTTTAGACAGTACAGCCATTTATGAGTGTGTATACCTGCATGACAAAAAAATCCATTAGAATGCTAGTGAAAGACATATTAGTTGACTTTTCTATTGTTGATTCAATAAAAATTTCAAAACTGGGTACTCATGGAGAAAGTAAGATGTTATAGGCAATGTGTTTTTGTTTTGTTTTATTTGCATTGTACACAATAAGAATAAAAATTAAATTGTGTATTAAATCATATACTTTCCATTGGGTTTGTTTATTATGATATAGTATATTCTAATAAGGTCATAAATAAGCCTGACACAGCCAGCTTTCTAGAAAGAATATTACTTACTGCATTTGCCCTTTATAGGCAAAAAAAAAAAAAAATGAACAGAAAGTTCTGGGTGGGCCCAATCAGCCCACATGAATTCTTTATATTGTCTACAGGGAATTTTAAATTAAGAAAATGTTAATTATTTATTATTTGCTACTGATATGTGAATAATAAATATCACATATTGGTAATAAATATAGAATAAACACTCATGAATCTACCATCCAACTTAAGAAGCAAATACTGCAAATAATAACCTTATGTGATCCTTCCTGTATCATCCTTTCTTCCTTCTTCCCATAGGTAATTACTATCCTGAATTATGAGATTGAGTTTTAAAAATATAATTTACCACATACGATGAAAAATAAAACTTAAAATGTTTTTAGATATGTTAAATACCTACATAGGAAAGTAAAATCAGACATAATTGGATGCATATCTTAGTTTTGCCACATATTATCTTTGTATCATTGACATTTTTAGTCTGAACTTTAAAAAAAGGAAATAAAAAGGTGCACGAGGTAGTTTTGGTACCTTCTTTATAGGGTTTTCATGGAGATAAATGAGATAATGTATCTAAAATGCTTGATGTTTGGTACACAGTGGATGTTTTCTCTTACTATTATTGTTATTGTTTATGTTGCAGTATATGTGTAATTCTTGTTTATGATTTAATAACTGTTTAGCCAATCAACATGGTTCAATTCAAAGCCTCAACTCAGTTCTCAGACATTTTTACTGTTATACATATTACTCTTTTAATTCTTGTTTCATCAATGATTATTAAGAAGAGTATTAAGAAGCACATAATTGTATAACAGCTTTTATGCTCAATACCTTCAAGCTCCTATAGATAGTCCAGATAAACAGGATCATGGGACAGTTATGTCACAGCAGACTCTGCTCCTATCCAAACATACCACATCCTACTCCAGCATCTACATACACTGAAACATGCATGTGCTGACCCTTTCATAACTTTTAAAAATTTTCTGTAGTGTGCAACCTCTTCCAACCTCCCTGTGTCTTTCTTTATGTGAGGAAATTGGAATAAAGTCCCTTATTATTCTAAATTTTTTCCAAAGATAGTATTTATAATTTACAAATTGCAGATATTTCAGGAGATTTAGCCATATACATTTATATATACACATGTAATGCAGTTTTCAATTATATAAATAATTAATAGGTATGTAATACTGCTTTAAAAAGTATAAATTTCCTTTGACATTCTGTGTTCCTATAGTGTTTTACTACATATGTTATATGGAAAAGAAAAATAATATCATTTGACAATTTCCTGTTCTCCTCAGGTTGTTGCTTAGCAGTACAGACGGTATCATTTTTTTCTGTTCCTTTTGTAACATGCATAATTTTAAAAAATACAGTGCTTACAATGGTGCTGAAGAAATTATTGCCCTCAAGAATTTTACTCTATTATTAATATGTTGCTCAACAGGCACTTTTCACACATTCCTGCTAAAATAGGCAATATTGTTTTCTCTATCATTTTTCTCCATCATTTTGCGTTTGTTTGATAGAAACATCTGAGGGACGAACTAAACTGTTTTATAAATAAAATCTATTTTCAAATTAAGACAGAAACAAACACAAACATTTTTAAGATGATGCCCTAATAATATCATAATACGGCTCTAACTGTATTAATACTATTAACTGCATTATGTATTATAATGGTATTGTATAATACAGATATTTAGGGCCGGGGAATTTTCTGAATTTAAAAGTAGTGGAAGAACTCCCAAAGAAAAACTATAGATTTACATTATAAAATACCACAGTTTCTAAATGTAAGAAAACCACATTAAGAGATATATAGCTATGAATTATAATATTAAAATAAATTAAACTGTATTTATATCATTAAAGTTTAAATGCCTCCAACAAATAAATAAGAAAATGCCAAAGTGATAATAGATAAACGAGTGCACTGTGAACCAATAATTCACAAAAGAAGATACTATTAGCCACAAATTTCAAAACTCACCTGAACCTGAAGCAGTTTCTAAAATTAAAATTTTAAAACTTTTTAAAAAAATGTCTAATTCACCAAAACAATCTTACAAGGAAGATATAAACTCTCAGGTTCAAGATATCTGTGAACATTTTTATGGTCATATGTCAGTAGCTTTTAAAAAATTTAGACTACAACATAACAAAATCTAACTTTTTCTCCACTGTGTGTGCCCGTTGCCCTTTATGGTCCTT